>NC_090933.1:345853069-346478069 GCF_040938575.1 Ambystoma mexicanum
ACAAACACAGCAGAACAAGGAAGTGTACAGTTTACACTTAACAGCAGCTCTTAAGACTTTTTTTTTTCAAATGTGCAGAATGATGAACGTTTCAATGTGTTTGACTACCGATTTTGTAAAGTTATGATAAATCATTATCCCTGTGGGGTTTTCTGCCCATCAACAGACAGTAACCGTTGATTTATGTTGCAAATTTAGATACAACCATGTCCAACGGCAGTATAGAGGATACTGCCCCTTCAAGTTGTGGTATTGTCTGAGGATGACAACATAAATTTCAACTTTTCGTTGTACAATTAAGTTCAAAGATTTTAGTAACAATTGGACTTCCTTGTTTATCTGTCTCTTTCACCCTTTGCTCTCCTGCTGACCAGCTTTGGTCTTGCCACCTTAGCACTGGGCCTCTTTCAGTAACCACAATTTACACTGCTTTGCTCATTACTACAGTATAACTTCACACTATGGGCGTATACCCATCACATAAGGTACACATGCTACATTGGATTTCTCAAATTTGGTTATTACGCATAATAGTGCAATAAAATGTTTTTATTCCATGCTGAAATATTAGTAAAACATCTGATGTTTTATGAATACACTAGAGTGGTCTGTGTGTGTGTGCTTTTTGGCATACAACTACTTTGATCTGATTTAATCATTGCTCAAACCATTGGTTGATACGAAAAGGCTTTGAATTATTAACCACACTGATATCAACTTGTGGCAGCAGTTCATTTTGTTTTGGTTTAAACAATACTTGAGGGACTGCGGCAGCTCTCCTCCCTTCCCTGGCTCCAACAAGTCCTCCAGCAAGCCAAAGAAGCCTAAGTCCCCAGATATCAAATAATGTTTTACCACTGCAGGCCAACATGAGCAGGCATTGACTCTCTTCTAGGGTCTCCCAGGATATGGCGGACGAGGATGAAGCTCCAGCACTGGTGAGAAAAGCAGACATTGCATCTCTCCTTCAGACTCTGAAGAGTGAGATGCTGACGGAGCTCAGACATCTCAGACGTTGGCAAAGGCATGGAATTGATGGGGGCCAGACTGACTGACTGACATGGAAAGCTCTGTTATGGAGCTCTCTAATGATCAATCAGGCATGGAACAGTACCTGATCTCCTCGAGGAGCAGCAAGCTCCTATGTTGACAGATTGAGATGAAACAGATTAAAACCGAATAACAGACAGCTGCAGGGAATTCCGAAATCTGTCCCAGATGCCCAGTTGGCATCATATGTACAGGATCTCTTCTGAGAGATTGTGGGTCTTTTGAATGACTCAGACATGATCCTAGATCATACTCATCAGGTCTCCCCACATCACAAGAGTAAGGGGTCTCTACCGGACGTCCTCACCAGAGTTCACTTTTTCCATGTGAAGCAAGACACGATCTAGACAGCTAGTGGTTTTCCGGAATACACCTTTCAGGGCACAAAGATTTGCATTTTCCAAGACTTGGCCCAGCTCACTTTGCAGAAGAGGCTAGGGATGCGCCCAGTTACCACTTGCCTGCGTGACCATAACATCACATACAGATTGGGGGGGGGTGTGGGGGAGGGTTTACCTCCCAACTCCTCTGACTACCAGAATGCTCCAGGTCAAGTCTCTTCCTTACAAACCTACAGGCCCTGATAGACTAAGGCAGCAGAAATCCCTCGAGCGACACCGAGAGGAGAGCCCATCTTGAACGCCTGATCCCTTTCCCTTTGTTGGAGCATTTAGCTGTAGTTGGGACCTTCAATGCGGTTTCAATTGACTGTGTTGGTGGATTTGGAGGGGCCCTGGCAATGCTTGCTATCTTGAAATGTGGTGAACGCTACCCTCCCATTCTTAACTGATCTGATCTCTGTTAGCCACTGGTACGCTCCCCTTTGCTCTAGGAGCTACATCCCCACTTGGATTCCACAGGTTACATTTTTCCCTTTGTCCTAGATCACCATAGTTTCTCTCGGCCCGTCTGGGCCAAACTAGTCATGTTGGCTTTTTCCCCGCATTTGCCATGATTCATTTTAGTCTCATTCATTCAACAGTTGCATGTTCTGTTCTTTTGGAAGAGGAGGTGGTGCATGCATGCAACACTGGGGTTGGGGATTGTTCACTGTGGGGTGCTGCTTGTGTTAGAGTGGGATCCCTCTGGGAGGTATGCTCTGCTGGTCTCCCATTAGAAGAGGTGGCAAGTGTCCTGGTTCTTGGTGGAGGCTCTATCTTTGGGTGCAGCATGGGGGAGCTATGCTACTTGATATGATACCTAGGATTGTCTCAACTGTTCCTTTGCTACACATGGCACTGTTTGTTAAGATTGTTTCCCCCCTGAACACACACAGGCTTAATTATCCTTTTAAGAGGAAAGGATTACTTCATTGTCTTGCTCACTATGATCCCAATGAGTTTCTCTTGCAGGAAACCCATCTGAAGCGATCTGATGAACGGCGTTTGACTTCTCATAAGTTTCCTCGCCAATGTTATGCTACTGTAGGCACTAAACAGAGGGGTGTGGCAATACTGCTTAATCAAAAACACTGTCAAGAGACAGGTACTCACAGATAAAGAGGGGTAATATGTGGGGATATCAGGGGTTTTGAGAGGATCCCGTTACCTTCTTTTCCATCTATGGCCCCAATGATGATCAATGCTCCTCCTTTAACTCCCTTTTTCTGACCATAGCTCAGTTCGCAAACAGTGAATTGTTTCTTGGGGGTGATTTCAATGCCGTAATGGAGCTGGTGAGGGATCACTCCTTACTGGCTTCCTCTACATGCATCTGTTGGGTGGCTTCTCTCTCCCAGGGGGTTCGGGATTTGGGTTTGGAGGATTCCTGGTGACATTTAAATGCAGGCGATAGGGACTATACATTTTACTCCCACGTGCATGGCTGTTACTCCAGGAAGGACCTGCCCCCCCAGCCTCCTCCACTTTGGACACTGTCCTTGAAGCTACCATTGGGAGTGAAGTTCATTCAGACCATGCTTTGCTTAAAGAGTTTCGGTGGGACAGGATCAACTACCCAGACCCCAACCCCCCCTTTTGCCGTACCAATGATGTTGTGTTGCGAGATCCTCTTAGCAAGGAGAAGGTGAAGGATCAGATCACATTCAGTATTTTCAGCGGGGGAGGATTCTCTGGGTTTGCTATGGGAAGCATGTAAAACCGTTGTTAGGGACAAGTTTATTATTTTATCTGCTGCACATCACAAGTTATTACATACACAGATTTCCACTCTTGAGGCGCAGGTTCTGGCTTTGGAACAGGAACATAAGCGGGCGGGCTCACGGAGGACCTATCGTCAGTTGAGAAACACTAAAGGTGAGCTGGAGACTCCAGTTACAGGGGCAGCGACAAAATCAGTTTTATGCACAAAACAATTCTATCACTCGAGGAGTAATAAGGCCAATAGGGTTTCAGCATGAAAATTGCACTGCTGCCAAACTAGCAATTATATTAGGTGTCCTAGGGCTCCCGGGGGTGACCTCTGTTCTGATCAGGGAACTAAACTGAACTTTCTAACTGATTATTATACCTCCCTTTTTTTTCGGGCTGAGACGCTAGACACCGAGCAAAAGCAGAGCTACTTACAACGCATGTCTCTCCCCGTACTCACGGAGGTAGATGGGAGACCGCTTGAGCGTCTGAGGAGGATGACGTTTTACAGGCTTTAACAATTTCTTTAGTGACTGGCTCTGTGACCTCTCCTATGGCGTGTTCTCATCTCACTATTTTGGTTAAGCTTGGATAGGGCTCGCAAGATTGTTCGGCATACCGACCTATAGCTGTCCTAAATTACGATGTGTGCATCTATTCTAAAGTTTTAGCTCGCCGCCTCACCCCTTTACTTCCAAAGCTGGTGGGATACGACCAGTCAGGATTCATCCTTGACCGCCAAGCTCATGATAACATTTAGAGTGTGATTAATGCTGTGGATTGGTGTAACAAGAGGAAGATTCTGATGGCCCTCTTGCCGCTTGATGCAATAAAAGCTTTCGACAGAATTAGCTGGTCCTATTTAACTGAAGTTTTAATAGGCTTTTGCCTTAATTTAGGCGCAAAACTAATCTTTGCAAATATCGCGTGGCCATCTATGTCAATTAAAATGAACTGCAAACTCAAAGTCCCGATCCCAATACTGGCGGAACCACACAAATATTAGGTGATACTCATTGGAGTGACTAACATACTCCTAGTCCATAGTCCCCTTTCCTCCATCCTGTATCAGCATTCCTAGCAAGGGGAAGGAAGAAAACCTTTTTTCCAACTGAAAAAGACATTTCCCCTTTAAATGTAATGGCATGCGGCCCCCGGGAGCACAGGCTCCCTTAACCATGTCCAACAGCGTCACACACCAGTCCCCTTTTCCGCGTCGATGGAAAAGGATGCTCCACCAGCGTTCCTGGGTGAGGCCTAGCCTAGTAATTTCACGCGCTTTCCCCGGAATCTTATCTTTTCTTTTTCTATTTACAGATTTGGGAACACCGTCCACTGGTGCCCTAGTTTGTCCGCGGCGCATGTCTCTTCCAACAGGCTTTAGCAGGTGCCCGTTGTGCGACAGTTCCTTCCCTACCGCAGATCCCCATGCACTCTGTCTCCGTTGCCTTGGCGAGGGCCACATTTGGGACAAATACTCCGTGTGCGACTCTCTCGCGTGCCTAGGTTGCTTAAACACCTACTCTAGCATTGGAGGGAGCAGTTCAACAGTACTCCTGCTCAGAAAATCAAGAACTGTAACGCTCACCTGATTCCCGTAGAGGCGCCGGTCTTGACTGGGCGTATACCGTATCTTCAAAGGTGATGTGTAACACACGGCTGGCTCTTTGGGCTGGACCTCTGTGCACTGTATGTCTGACTCGAAGGGTAAGATGTCTGCAGATAGAAAATATGGGATTAAGGAACTGGGTTATTGAATGTCTCTCTCTTCTTCCCTTTCTCTTCTCCTGTAGAACCCCAAAGGTTAACGCTCTCACCTTAGGTAAGTGAACGCTGTGCTCTCCATCTGCCTCGGGGCAGGGTGCTGTAACCAGTTTCTTCACTGGATAAGGGGAGCAGGCCTCTTGACTTCAGAGGACTGCTGTCCGTCGTTTACTGCACGAACGGTAAGTTTCGAGTAATTCTAATGTCTTTAAAGTCTTTAGTAATGATGTTTCTTGTTTTGCAGGGTTCCGGCGATGGCGGATGACGGGCTGAAGTGAGTTGAAGATGGAGCCCGTGTGATGAATAGAAGCGCCTGGAAGCACGTAAGTAAGCGCTTGTTGCCTGCTTCACGATGCGCTCTAACTGTCTTTTTATTTTGCAGGTACAAGTTCGGAGCGGCTGCAGGGTGCCGGAATACCCACTGGGTTAGATGTGGAAAGGAGTAATGGCACGTGAGTATTAAAGTTCCCCAATGTCTTTAAACGCACCTTGTTTTGTCTTTCAGATGCGGGATGCAGCGCCGAAGGCCTCCGGAGCGTGCAAAGAGTTGGTAAGCTTTTGTCTTTCAGATGCCGGAATGCAGTGTGAAGACCTCCGGAGCGCACGAAGAGTAGGTAAGCTTTTGTCTTTCAGATGCCGGAATGCAGCGCGAGGCGTTGGTGACAGCCGATGGACCAGGTAAGTGAAGAGCTGTCACTGAAGACCGTAATGCTAACCTGTTCTTTCTTGTCTTTATAGGTGTTGCTGAAGACTGGATTCAGGATGGTAAGCCTTTTTCCTTAGGCCCAGGATCAGATGCAGAAGACACGATGAGCGTTCTGCTGCAGAGGATGCAGAATAACGCAAAGCAAGATTCATCCATCGGGTGTGGTTTAAATAGCCTCCTGTAGTGCTTAGGTGTCTCCTTCCACAGCCACGCCTAGGTAAGAAAAGAGTTCCTGCTTTCCAGAAGAGTTCCAGTGTTCTGAATCTAGGGAGTGGCTCCTGCCCCACCCAACAGGAAAAGTAGTTCCAAACAGAAGAGGATCAGAGGCTCAACTGGCAGGCAAGTAAGCAGCATGGTCTGCTGCAGGTAAGTCCACCCAAGCATTATGAGCCCGGCGCTTCCAGCGCTGGGACTGGGCATATTTATGAGCCTGGTGCCACTGGCGCCAGGACTGGGTCCAAAAGGTCCCAATTGGGACTGGTTGGCACTCGGAACCTGGGTTATGGATCTGCTTCCAAGGGAGTTGGGAAAACCCTGACCTTTTGGAAGCAGAGATCATGACAAGAACTATATCCGGAGGGAGACAAAGAAGGTAAATGCCTGGGGTGGGGGGCATGGCCAACAGTTGACGCCGACGGATTCCTCCTTGCTGAGCTCCGTGTTACCCTCAGGCCCTGGGCTCCAAAACTCCCTTCTGGCAAGTGATGTACCCAAATGAAGGAGTCTAGGGGTGTCTGAATACCTAGTGCACCCACTGGACCAGTTTGCCCTGCGGTAGTGCCCTGCTGTGGTTGGGAGCCACAACGAATCCTGCGGTGCAGGTCGCCCCTCGTGCCAAGGTGGCGGCCAGCGACCCGGAGTGCAGTGGAGCGGAGCCTCGGGGGGCCAGGAACGATGCCCGCCAGAGATGAAGGAGCCCAGTACTGATCGGCGGAGTGCCGCAAGGTGCGCGGCTGAGGAGGAGAGAAGCCGGGTTTCTCCCTGGCTCGGTGAATCTGTTCGATCCAGTTGCTCGGCGCCCTTCTCTCATCCCTGCGCTGCCGGCGGGAAGACAGATTGTGGGAGAGAGGCGGTCAAAGCGACAGCAGCAGCGAGATGCAGGCACAAGTAAGGAGGTGTTGAGCGGGCTCCAGGGCTGTGAGCACAGGTGGCGGGAGAACTTGGGAGCGACCCGGAGCGCAGCGTTACCGGAGCCCAGCGGTGGAGGAGAGGGGCGGTCCCCAGGGAGGTGGAGGTGTTGGGGAGGCAGACACAGCCTTGAGTACAATGGAGAGGGGCCTCAATAAGTCATACGGCTGGCAATAGGGAATGCAACAGATGCAGCAGACATTTGTTCCAAAGGGAAGGGGGCTGTTAAGACATTGCCCATGGAAAGGATACAGGCTAACCCCCAGGCACCTAAACAGCTTGGAACCGCTATGGGGGTTAAATGGAACACAGAGAGCCCAGACTTCGACATCTGGCGATGTTGGCGGCCACCCTTTATGAGCCAAGGAACTCTTTGCCCTGCAGGATAATGGACAATTTGGTATAGCAATATGGGCAAAGGAGATAAGGTTCCCCTCTGCGATCTGCCACCTATAAATCCCCGCAATTTAAGAGTCGCTAGCATCTACAGCATCAGTTGGTGGGCACCCGGAGCAGGGCCTCTGACCCCTGATGACAGAAGGCATAACAGAGGTATGGTGCGCTTGGTGGTACGAGAGGCACCCATAAGGCAGTAAATAAGGAGGAGGATCTGAGACGGGGCTGAGCGGCGTCCTTGCACTCCCGCAGGGTTGAAGGTGATGGTGGGCCAACAGCAGGGACAGAAATGTTGAACAAGTCAGGCACTGAGGTACGAGGGCAAGGGGATCAGCTATACAAGCCACCATGTCCAAACAGACGCCAAAAAGCATAGTCAACAACAGGCAATTGTGCAGATTCACTCCCCGCCTCCAGAAAGAGCCAGCGAACCGGAGGATCCTCCGATTAGGAAGTCGGACTTGATGGCAATGCTCCGAGAGCTCAAAAGAGACATTAAGGATAGCGCCTCCAAGGTGGCCAAGTCAATCGCGGATCTCAGCAGGGGAGTCATGGCGGTGGAGAAAAGGGTTGATGAGATGGAGACGGCAGTGGCGGAGCAAGGGCAGGAACATGATGAACTCACCAAGAGAGTGGCTGAACTGGAACAAGATGGACCGGTCCAGACTAAACAGGAGGAGGCCGAAAACAGGTCTAGGCGAAACAATATACATATCCAAGGGATCCCAAAATCGGTGGCGGATCCTGACCTGCAGCAATATGTAGTAGACCTGTTCAGGCAGATACTGGGGGCGGCGGAGGACAGATTGTATTTGACCGCACACATCGGGTATATTCCACTTTCCAACTTAGCAGAAATCTGACCCCAGATTTGCTGATGAGAGTTCATCTCTTCCAACTGAAGGAGGACATCATGCGAGCAGCGAGGGAAAATGAATTAAACTTCCGATCTGTGCCCATTCAGCTCTATCAAGACTTGACTCAGGCCACCTTTGCAAGGAGAAAACGCCTGAGGGTAGTCACGGATTGGCTCAGAAGTAGAAATGTACGATATTAGTGGGCATTTCCAGCTGGGCTTCGCTACGAGTGGAAGGGGCAGCAATATACAATTCCGGAAGGAGTAGGAGAATAACAGCCTCATTGGGAGGAAGACGAAGCTGGGAATGGGGACAAAGCTGACAATTTGGCCGCAAACAAGGAAGGAGGGCTCAGATCAGAAAGGGAGCGATGGAGACCAGCACGACCTCGGCCGAAGGGCCGATATAAAGCTCCCAAGACGCCTGACCCTACATGAGAAACAACTGCAGACGGAATGATTAGAGGAGCACCTCTTAAGCAAGGTTCACCAGCAGTTCTAAAGAGGGGGATTCCAAGTTGGGTGGGACACATGGTTGGGCTGTTAAGGCCCATAATATCAGCGGTGAGGGTGAATACAAATAGCAAATGGGGAAGAATTAGCATCGAAAGCATGCCGGTGGGGGCGGGGGGATGTGGGGGGAGCTCGGATCCCCAAAAGTCCTGGGGGTACACAAAGACCCGGTGATCCACTGTGGTAAGCATGGTGGAAGTTACTGTTAAAGGTTGGGGGCAAGGTTAATGAATACATTAAGCGGGTTAAAGACTCACAGGAGACAGGCAACAACTATAGGGGTGCGGATAAGCTCTATAGCAGACTAATAGACTCTCACTGGCACCTCAACCATGGCCGATTTAAAGTTTGTGACATTAAATGTCCAGGGGCTTAACTCCCCGATTAAAAGGAAATCCATGATGAGGAGACTTATGGCTCTCCAGGCCGCAGTTTTGTGGTTACAGGAAACACACCTGCTCCCTGACGACGAACACAGGTTAAGACAGAGCATTTCCCATGCAGTATCTGGCTTCCAGTGGGACCAAGAAGAGGGGGGTAGGCATATTGATAGCCAAAGGACTACGATTTGAGAGGCACTTTATAAAAAGGGACCCAGGTGCCGATATCTAGCAGTAGGGGGGATGTTGATGGACCAACAGGTTACCTTGGTGGCAGTCTATACCCCCAATGACAGGCAGGATGAGTTTCTGTTAGGGCTGTTGCCCAGGATTGCCGAGTGGGGAATAGGGCAAATCTTGATGGGGGGAGATTTCTATGGCGTGATGGACGCTCCAATGGATAAAACCCTCCCAGCCACCTCTCATGACAACACCTATAGGTTAGCCCTAGCTCGGTTCCTTAGAGAACTTAACCTGATCGAAACCGGATAGTTCTTCCGCCCTCAGGACAAAGCCTAGACCTATTATTCCGCCGCACATAAAAGCTATTTGCGGATCGATATGGTGCTAATTTCGGCTACCCTGGTCCCACAAGTTACAGGGATAGACACAGGGGTGCGCTGCCTGACTGATCACGCACCGGTTTCCCTGATGAAGGAACTACCCGCTCCCCTGCCACACACCCGGAGACCATGGCGACTAAATGAAATAATCCTAAAGGATTTGGCGTTGAGGGCGGACATAAAGCGTTCCTTAAATAATTACTTTCAAGAAAACAACACGCAGGGGGTCGACTGGGGAACTATATGGGACGCAAGTAAAGCAGTGGTGAGGAGCGAGTTCATAGCACATACGGCACACTTTTCCCAGAGGAAAGAGAGTGAGGTGGGATATGGAAGCAGAAATAAGAAGCAGAAGCACACTATGAAAGTAAAGGGTCACAGAAGGCATGGCGGACACTTAAAAAAGCCAAGGCGGCTCTAGAGGTGCATTTGGCAGACGAATAAGCTCAACTCAATCTACGCTCTGAACAGTCATATTATATACATGGGGATAATGCCAACAGATTCCTTGTGGCTAAATTAAGAATGCAGAAAAATAGGAACCGCATCACCCAGCTTAGAGACTGTAACAGTAATCTATTTCGGGGGGGAAAGAGATTAGGGAGACAATGCACTCATACTACAAGCAAAATCTGAAGGGGGTGGATGGGATCGGGAGGAACAGGAGGCATTTCTGAGACAGGTGGAGCTGCCGCAAATCACAGAGGAGGAGCACCCATAAGAAGAAGTGGGACAGGTAATAGGCGCCCTGAAAGGGCATAAGTCCCCTGGTCAGGATGGATTTAGTAATGAATACTATAAAACATTCAGGGCCACCCTGGTAGGCCCCTTAACAAAATTGTCCAACTATATAAGGGAATCGGAACGAGCCTCCCAGGACATGGGCCCAGACACTACGCTGGTCCTTTTAAAGCCAGACAGAGATCCCTCGGACTATGCGAGCTATTGCCCCATCTCGTTAATGAATGGAGACGCAAAAATGTACTCCACACTTTTGGCTTGGAGACTGGCAAGCGTTCTCCCCAAAATAATCCATCCGGATCAGGCGGGATTCGTGAAAGGCCGTCACACGTATGACAACATTCATAGGGCAATTAACACCATTGAAAGGGGGCGAAGGACGGGGCAGTGGTTTTCGGTGTTGGCCTTGGATGCCTCCAGGGCCTTTGACAGCCTAAATTGGGATTATTTACAAGTGACCCTTCAGCCCCTAGCGCAGAAAGTATGCGATGACCAGGAAATCCGCGGGTGGAGGTAGGAAACAAGGGACCCCAGAAAATTGCACTCTACGCAGATGATGTCTTGATGTTCTTGAAAGATACAACTCACTCACTCCCTGCGAACATAAAACTGCTCGATAACTTCGCTAAGGTCTCTGGGTTTCATATCAATTACTCTAAATCTAAGGCCCTTAACATAACTGAGGAACCGGTCTGTGTGCCAGAATGGGAAAAGCGCTATACACTGAAATGGGAGGGGAAATCTGAGGTATCTGGGGATAAATTTAGCATGGGAGGCTATATGGGGCCAACATCCCGGAATGACTGAAAACGGTGACAGCAGACCTTAGGCATTGGAATAGGCAGGAGCTATCCTGGCTTGCTCGTATATCAGCAGTCAAGATGTCCCTTCTACCTAGGTTCCTGTATGTGATGGGGCACTCCCAATACGGGTACCAGGCCCAGCGATTAAAAACCTACAAAAGGAAGTGATGTAATTTATTTGGAACAAGAAAAAGCCCCGGGTTCCCAGGAAGGTATCGCCCACTAGCGTTGGGGGAGGCTGGGGGTACCAGAACTCTGCAGATATTTATGGGCAGCTCAAGTGGCACCAATGCTGCAGTGGGTGCCGGAAGCAAACCAAAATAGGTGGATAATGGTGGAAAGGGAGGCAAACAAGGTCCCTTTCCAGAGCCTGGGTTTCCTGCCAGCTAGGTATAGAGGTAATGGAGGAACACTCCTGGAAATGACCAAAACCACATTATGGCATTGGGACAGGGTTCAAAGGGGTGTTATAATAGTTACCTTCATGATAACCTGCGTGACAACACGGATTTAAAATGATGATTGTAATTTGTGCTCTTGAAAATAGTTTGTAAAAAAATAAATAATAATAAAAAAAAGAAGGTAGGGGCCTCATTTTCCAAAGCACCCGCACAGGCGACTCCTTCCCGGGGAAGCACTCTGGCGGGAGAGGTCAGTCTGGCCCTTGTACTGGCTCATTGGGCTCACACAGCTACCGGCATCAAGGCCAAGGGGTCCAAGGGCCCTCCCTGTCCCGCAGTCGAGGGGCCTGTGAGCTCTTCTACCACCAGGAGTTGTCTGGGTCCTTACCAGAGGGGGCGCCTTTACACACGGTCAGCACTACCGTCCGGGATGCCGAGGGCACACAGCCTATCGGGTGTACACTTGAGGTGCAGGGTGGGGCAGAGCCAATGCAGTCTAGCATGCAGGCCGAGCCCGGGAACATGCCAGCTACAGGTCCACATGCTCAAGGTGCTGACAAAATGACGGCGGCTTGAGACAAAATGGCCGCCACTCCCGATCAATAAAGGTGGGAAGCCTTGCAGGCAAGCGTGGAGGCCCATCAGACCGGCGATCAACAAAGGAGTCGTTTTGTCCCTAGTACAGACCGGCTACCACTGACACCCGTCACCTGCTCCACATCGTACCCAAACATGTGGGGTTCCAGGAACAGCAACCCCATGTACGGACAAGGGCTGGGGAGGCAGCTGGCATATTCTCCCCCACTCCACATGCAGGACCGTGCACAGCCAGCCTGTGAGAACAGGTCTTGACAAATTCATGTCCCTCATGTGGTCCCAGCAAATGGGCTCAATTCTCAGGGGCATTATTAAGGACATGTTGCCCCCGGCTTCACCGGCACAACCCACGACATCGCAGCACATGCACCCTCGTACTGATCCACTGCCGCAGCACCCATTCCTGAGGCTCCAGCAGCCTCGGTGCAGGTGCAAACCCCCAAAACGTACAAGCCTCGAAAAGGGACTGGTGCCCTCCCCAACCCCCCGGGTGGGCAGAAGACCAGCAGGACATAGACGAGGAGGAGCAAGACACTCCATCATCAGCAAAAGCCTTCCATGACAAGATTGCTAGCCTGTCAGAATACCTGGGCATCTCCCAGCCCCAGGAGCCCCCCGAAGCAGGTGTTCTGGCGGAGGTCCTGAGGCGAGGTCTGGCATCCCCCTACAGAAGGATGTGGAAGCTTTGCCCAAAAAGGGATGCTCAAGCCCCACTCCACCCATCAACAAAAAGCTGGATGCCAGGTTCAAACAAGCCGAGGGAGACAGCATACTGCTCTCTACACACCCACAGCCTCCGTTATCACTGCAGGATCCATGCATGCCAAGCCACAGGCTTCATCTTCTAGTACTACCAAGGCAGCACGCCTGAAGAAGGAAGAAAAGACTCTCGAATCATGCGGAAAGAAGGTCTACTGAAATGCCAGGCTATAGCTCCGAGAGGCTAACCCAGATCCCATCCTCGCTGCAGCTAATCAACGCCTGTGGAAGGAGATCATAGACTTTCTGCTGGGCATACCTAAGGACAAGCAATCCTCATTCAAAGCGGGCCTGGCTTGAGTTGAAACCCGTGGCTCAGGACATTATGGAGGATTCAGTAGCCCACATCGACACGGCTAATGCAGCAATATGTCTGGCAACAGACATGAGGCAGACAGGCTGGCTGAAAGCTACTAAATTCAGCCTGGATGTGCAGGGTAGAATCCTCGATCTTGCATTTTAAGGGGGTGATCTCTTCCACACCTTCACTGATGAGGAGCTCGATAAGAAGCGTAGCTCCCAGACAGCAACGTCTCTAGCCATTATTACCAAACGGGCAGATAAACCTTTATTGCATAAAAAGTCCCCCTCAGACAAGGGGCATTCATTTGGCAGCTTACGCGAGTTCCAGGACCGCAAAGCCAGACAGCCGGACAGGTCTCCCAGTCAGCATCGGATAAAACACCATAAAGCATCAAATAAGGGGTTTGTCCAGTCCCCCTCCTCTTAATCAGCCTCTGACCAGAGGAAACAATCGCGATTGGGTGCAGGCTGGACCTGCACAGTCAGGCTTGGCAAGCCCCCAATACACAGATTGGCACACCACCACTCCTTGCAGAGATTTGCTCCCTTGTGGAGAACGAAGCGGTAGAGTAGGTCCCCCTCCCAGCAGGGGCAGGGCTTTTATTCCTGCATCTTTGCTATTCAGAAGAAGAACCAGGCAGGCCTGCGAGTGGTGTTGGATCAGTCTTCCCTGAATCTTTACCTACCACCTACAGAAGTTCAAGATGCTGACACTAGCGCTCATTGTCGACACACTGTGGGGGAGACTGGACGTGTTCCCTGGACCCGAACGACGCTCGTCTCCACGTTCCCAACGTGCAGCCTCACCGGGTCTTCCTCAGTTTCTGGGTCATGGGCCTGCATTTCCAGTACAGGGTTCTGCCTTTCGGGTTAAACTCCGCTCCGAGAGTCTTCACGAGGCTCATGAATGCGGTGATGGCTCTCCTCAAATCGGTGGGGCTGCACATCTACCCGTACCTCGACTGGCTAGTCAGGGGTACTTCTGCAGAGCAGTTTCGAGACTCAGCGGACAGGCTCATCTCTGCGGTATTCGACCTGGGTTTTTCAATCAACTACCAAAAGTCTCTGCTCAGCCCTATACAGATGCTAGTGTTTCTGGGCCTGTTGTGGGACAGAGCAACAGAAGGTTTTCCCCACGAGGTGCCAAGTTGACAGCAATTTGATTGTCAGTCTCCGATTCCCACAGCAGGTCGATCACCACAGCCTGGTGGTACCAACAACTTCTGGGCGTACTAGCAGCATGTCTCTTGGAGGTCCCATACACCAGGCTCTGCATGAGGAGGCTCCAGTTGCATTTCGCAGATTCTTGGGATCAGGAATAGGGCCACCAGGGTGCCCCGGTCTGCATCCCACATCATCTGGACCATGACATCAGATGGTGGCAACAGGAAGAGAACATTCTGGTAGGCAGACCGTTCCATACACCCCCCCCATAGTGTGTACACCATTTCCACGGATTCCTCACTCCATGGGTGGGGAGCCACCCTGGGAACGCACTTGGTGCATGGCTTCTGGACCCTGACTGACCGGCACAATCACATCAACTGGCTGGAGCTTATGGCTATGCAGTTGGCACTCTGGTCTTTCCACCGACCAACAAAGGCAGGTCAGTGTGCATCCAGACAGACAACACAACCTGTATGTCCTACATCAACAAACCAGGGGTGGAGGGGCTGGGGGGGGCACCAGATCCCCGCAACTGTGCACGTTGACCCTGGAGATCTGGGAATGGGCGATCAGCCAGGAAGTGTGGCTCTCAGCAGTCTGCCTTCCGGGAGAGTCCAACCTGGAGGCAGATCGGCTCAGTGAACTAGCCTCCGACAATTACGAGTGGCAACTGAATGGAACAGTCCTCCAGGAAGTGCTCAGCAGATGGGGCCACCCAACAACAGACTTGTTTGCGACAGTACTTAATCGGACGTGTCAGCTTTCGTGTCCTGGGGAAGAAGGCGACCTGACTCTCTAAAAGGCCTGTCTCAGTGTCACTTTGGCTTCCCTGCCCTGGCTTTCATCAAAGTGCCGGCCCCCTAGGCACTCTTTCCCCATCTTCCACTCTGACTATATTAACATACTGGGACATAGCGAATCATAAATACTGACTCATCACCTGCCCTTCAAAGCAGACACCGGTCTTTAATAACCCTTTGGTTTACCCCCCTAACAGAAATGTCCTTAGATGGCAGGAAGGTGGACTACGGGACCAGGGTCAACTATATGACAGAGGGATCCCAATCGACTTCGAGCAGTGTAAGACGACCTTTACTTTACCGGAATCTGAGAGATTCCATTATGCACAGCTTTCACACTGGGTGTCCTGCTCTGAGACCAGAGGAAGGGGAGCAAGAGCCCAAAGGCCTTTTGAGAAATTGGTATCTCACTTCCTGCCATGAGGTCTCCAATATATATAAGCTTCTGGTCACGGATAATACGGGAAAGAGACAGACATCTGAGAAGCTGGGAGAAGGATTTGGGTTGCACGATCCCAAACAAATCATGGGAAATTATTTGGAGGAGGACCTCTAGGGCATCCACATGTACCACTATACTGGAAAATACTTATAAGATTCTTTAGCGTTGGTATCTCATGCCTGGCCATTTGCATTCTATTTATCTGCTGGTCTCCCCTCATTGCTGGAGGGGAGGGGGTTTGTGGCGGTCAGATCCATGGCTCATATATGGTGGTTTTGCCCTTTTATTAAGCAATACTGGGCTGCGATTATTACCTTAATCCACCAAATTGTGGTTATTCAGCTGCCCTTGGATCACCTAGTGGCATTGTTGGGGAACAGACGATCAGAAGGTCTTTACTATTGGGGCCCCCCATTCAGTATTATCCACCCACATGCTTACATCAGTTAAGCTAACTATCGCTCATTATTGGAGAAAGATGGAGGCTACCTTCCTTAACATGTGGTGGGAAAAAAGTAGATATATCTGAGCCATGGAAAAGATTACTGCCACCCTATCTGACTCGTTGATTACGTATGTGGGGTCCTTTTGTAACATTTGTGATTTCAATTGCCTATAGCCCACAAATCCCCCATCAATGGAATTTTTTTTCGTTTCTGTAAATAAGACATTATAGGTGGAAAGGATGGACGCTACACTGAGGCGGTTTTCTCCTTTTTGTTTTCAGTGGGCGAGCATTGGCTCCTGTACATACTTGCTTTGTACAGCCACAAATGACTGATGCCCTTCTTTGTGTTCGGATTTATTTCTTTTCCCTTTTGCCCCATTAATTGGGCTTGCAAAAGCAATGATACGATAGGTTATTTATAACGCGCTTAATACCCAGAGGTTTCTAAGAGTAGACTCGGGGATCGAACCGTGTTGCTCCGTGTCTTGCTTCCAAAACGACCATGTTGCCTCCGAGCTATCCTCCCGAGACGCAATGATATATACACAATGATATGTATGTCACTGTTTCTTTGCCATACCTCTTCCTAACAGTTACTGCCTATTTTGTTACATGATAAACCGAACAAATGAAATATACAGTTAAACAATTTAATTAAATAAGGTGCTCGGACTCCTGCCTCAAGCTATAGACCAGTTTCACTATTAGATGCTGGTTCAAACATTTATGGCAAGATTCTGCTCCAAAGATTGAAAAATAGGGTTGATGAAAACCAAGCCCTATTGAAACTACAAGCTGGGTTTAAACTGGGGAATAGCCAGATTGATCAAGTGTATTGGTTATAACAACAGACATGTATGGTTTTACGCAGCCAAACCCTGTATTTGAAATGTATAGACCGTTCTTACCGTATTTGATTCGGTCCCCAGGGAAGAACTTTGGAACAGGTGTTCCGATTAATCTAATAATTGCAATTGCCAACCTATACCCGGGAAACTTTGTTCAGGTAAGATATGAAGCAAGAGGAGAACACGCCTAGACTTGCTGTTAATCTCAGTTAGGCAAGGGTGTATTTTGTTCCCTCTACTCTTTTGCTTATATATCAACAAATAAGCAGCGCCTCGATGGACGCACTCAGGCTGGGAGGAAAGCGTACAGGAATTCGCTCCTTCGCAGATGATGCTGTGTTAATTAGCAAAACACCACAGTGACTTCGGAATGGCCTGACTGTTGGATATAGAAGCTGGAAAGTCAGGCCTTGAAATTAAAATTACCCTATATGGGCAACAAAGAAACAAAACTCTTCTTTTGAGACATTCTCAAGCAGAAAGTTGATCATGACAATTATCTTGGTGTCCATATACAAGAAAAAGGCCTTTGAGACAAACCGTTAGCCAAGAGCACCCTATGATTATAAAGTTATGGATGGGCAATAAACTCCTTTACTAATTGCTATGGAGGGAAAGCTGTAGTACAGACCCTAGAAATGTACAGGGCCAAAGCACAAGCAGCATCATTATATGGTGCTGAAATCTGGGGTTTTAGAAACCTCCAATTATTAGAGAAAGTCGAATGGAAGTTTTGAAAATCTCTCAAATTTACAGTGGAGCAATCTCACAGCTTCCCTTTTTATCTAGAACTTGGTCTAAAAGGAATACTCTACAAGGCAAAACGTAGGTGACTTATCTTCTGTCAAACTTTGGACCAGAAACTGTCGTGCTTCATACAGAGATGCTTGCAAAGATGCAGTGAACCAAGAAGGAGCAAGTAAACGGGTATGATTCAGGTACATTCGCAAAACAGCTGTGGACCTAAATTTAACACACTCTGGCACAATGCCCGAGAAAAGTAGAGACTTCAATTTCCTTCTAGGCCTGTTATTAAAACGGCCTATGATAAATGGTTCTAAGCATGCCAATAGGCAATACATCCAGATACTGGAATAAGGAGTAGATCCATTGAAAAAGAAAAAAAAAACACTGAACGAAGCAATGTAATTAACTCTTATTGAAGTTAGTGAAGCCATGTTACTCTATATGAGATTTTGTTTAGGCATCTTGCCGCTATACATTTTTATGAGTCTTTCATATCACGAAGAACCGACCCATTTCTTTTAATTTTTCTGCCCATTCTATAATACTACAAGGTACAATCTAACTCCAAGATACTTAAAATATAATAAATATAATAATGAAACTCTTCCAATGATTATTATAAGGAGGTTTTTAATATGTAATTTTGATTGTGTATCAGTATTATTATATTGTTTGTAATGTGATTTTAAGATGCTTTGTCATCGAAATAAATCAAACAGACAAATAAAAGGGTGCGATTTGAAACCATTTAACTAGCTAGTGTTAGGCAGAAACCTGTGCAGTTCCCTTAGGGACCACTGCAAAAGATTTAGGACTACAGGTGGTTGGCAGTAAACCCAATTGGTAGCAGTCTGTACCACCCAGATTTACCTGGTAGCTGTGGCTGAGCAGTCAGACTTCTCTCAAGATGAGTTAGGCAGTATATAGAGTATACACAATAGGTACAGAGATACAGTAGCACAAGCAAACACTGACCAGAGCTTTGGTGTAAAAGTATATTATTTATTTAAAGACACACTTGTAAATTACACTAGCACTAAAAGAGTATGTAAATTCAACACACAGTCACTATTATATATATACAACCCTAATTACTTATTAGACAAGTCTTAGTGAGAAACACCACTTATTTTCAGACAGAGGTGAGCGCTTAACCTAAGATGGCACTCTAATACGTTATAGAAAAAGTGAGGAAAAAGGCAGAGTTATGGAAGCACACAATTTCAATACTTTTCAAAGAACCACAGTGAGGCAGGTTAGGCAAAGTCTACTGGAGAGCAAGGAAGTTCAAAGGCCAGGCCCACTCTTAGAGAGCGCAAGCGAAATGTGTCCAGGATCACACAGTGGGGTTATGCCAAAAGAGTCTTTGTAGATAGTTCACAAAAGATTGAGATCAAGTCAGGAAAAGTTAGTTAACAGGCCCCAGGCTAACCCAGGTTAGAAAGTCGAGGATTTACTGTCACCCCGAAAGATCTGTCGCAAGGGAAGCCAGGCGGGACACAGTACCTGAAATGGGAAGAACGCTCCAGCGGGGGCAGTTGATCCTGGCAGCGGGTGCAAGTCGGTGTTTCGTCCAGAAGAAGAGGAGGTCTCGACGTGGAGGAAAGATGAAGGTCGTTGCACTGCCAGGGAAGAAACCAGCCGCAGAGTTTTCCGGTTACACGGTACTACCCTTTTCTTCACGGTAGTGGTAAACCGTGGTATTCCGGTTGCCGGCGTGCTTGGCACGGGCAAGGCGGCCACGAGATGGTCCAGGAAGGCGAAAAGAAGGGCAAACTGGTTATCCCCACCAGTCAGAGGAGATCTCCAGTCCGGAGATTCTTCTTCCTTTGTCGTCGGGAAAAGTGGTGAGACGGTTCAGCAGGGCTCCATCGGTGGTGTCGTCGTTGCAGTCGGCTCGGCTTCTCCCTCCTCGGATTCTTTAGGTCCTGTGGCGACTTCTGAAGTTCCAGTCCCCAAAGCCCTGCTTTTATGCAGAAAACCCCCATTCATTCAGCTTATCTGTCACTCAAACATGCTGCGTGGTGAGCCGGGCGGCTCACCACTTGGGCCAATCACACAAGAGTGCGACTTGAGTTGCCGAGGCAACTCAGTCCAGGGTGCCTAAACCCCCTCCCACACCCCCTGTGGTACCCAGAGTGGCACCAATTTTGGAGGCTTCTGTGGAGAAGCCCGCCAAAAAGTGGAACAAAGGGCTCGACTTGGGTTGGAGTCACAGAAGCGAACAAACACGCCATTTTGGAACCAAGTTTCGGCAAAAAATACCAACCAGTGAATTTATATTAATTTAATAAACCGGCGGTATGTTCGAGGCTATATTAAAAAGTGGTAGCCTCGAACAATGGGAAAATCCCATAGGAATATATTCGCGGTCGAATATAACAAGTAGTATCCACTGCCACCAGCCAAAACTCGGTCGGGGGGATCTGGACAGTGCCCCCTCGAACAACAGACCCCGGGGCAATCAAATTGCCCCGACCAGTACGTCCAGAATATGATGGTTTGTACTGGTTCTGTTCACAATTTGAGACTAGTAAAGCCAATGGTGACTTTACATGCCCTGGGAAACAGTAGTCAGTCCCAGGGTATGGAGTCTATGTTTGGGGGGTCGCTACGACACCCCTGGGTTACTGCATGGAGGGTGCTGTGTAACCCACATATCAAAAAACATGAAGCCCTATGGGGTAAAGGTCCCCATAGAACACACGCAAAGTCAAAGGAACACCTCAAATCATGTCTAAGAGTGGGAGAAAAAGAGTCTCACTCTTAGCAGGAGAAAAAAATAAACCCAGGAAATCCAGCAAAGCTGCTGGGGAACTCACTAGGTTTGGGAAATTAGCCTTTACAGAGAATTCTCCCCAACAGCTAGTCCAGAGGGCCCTACTGTTTTTAGTGAGGTAATCTTGATGGTTAATCACCGTTAGGTTAACAAATGTTTGTCCAAAAATCTCAAAAGGCAATGTTGTAGATTTGTGCACTTTGAGAACGAACAACCAGAAGTCCATACCATCCTCCTACAACGCCCACTGAATGTAGCCCTTGTGCCACCGCCAGCCCATACTGCAGCCCTCCTTCATGTATACCGTTGCCATCTTCCTGGAAAAACTCTCCTGCCTCTTGGAGCAATTGCTGCCTCATACTTCTCCAGCATTCCTGTAGCAGCAAATAACCTCCCTTCCACGCTCCTGCATCAAGATCTTCCACACACTGCCACTTCCCTATCCTGCCACTGCTGTGGCAGGCTTCCTTGAAGATACTGCCTCCCTCATGCAGTATAACTCAATCACTATATTCTGACACTTGCTCCACAAGCCTATTATCTTATCCTTTCTCTTGCCCTTTATTCTTGTTTCCTCGTGTGTTTGAACCTCGTTTTCTTGCTTCCTGCTTTAACTCTTTCCAACTTGCTTCCGATTCTTCATTATCCACACTCTTCTTAGTCTCCTTATTGCCCCTTTGATCACCTTATTTACCATTTGATCCTTAGCCTGCACATCTCCCTTTTCACAGTTTTTTAGTCACCTTCTGAGACGGTGTCAGGAGGGCATGGGGCTCATATCAGCCTCGGATGGGAGGCCTACCAGGGTGGAAGGCACAGCCAGTCCTACCCCACAGGGGGAAGGTGGCAGTTGGGAGGGCCCCAGTCCCTCATGTGAAGAGTACCATGGTTTCTTGAACAATATTTATCACAAAAGATACTGGCTAGTTTCTGTCTCTATTTCACAGGGAGCTTCCAGAACCAGAAGGCACCGAGAGGCAGCACAACCAAACCACTGCCACAGCAAGCAAGAAGCCCAGGTGAATCCACAACAGAGGCCCAGCATCTTCAGCACTCTCCTCTGAACAGACCTGGAAAATACTGCTCCGTAAATAGAACACTGAGCATTCTGCTCAGTGCAAGGGCCTTGAGATCAGTCTCATTGGCGACATGCCCCAAGAGTGGTTTTGTTCAACTTGCTGGCAAAGATGGCACAACAAATTATCCTCATATGAAGTGCATATTTCCTCTGAGAATGACCACAGAACAGACCGCACAGCAAACCGTAAATATAAACCTGAGGACTAGAAATCTGGGGCACTTACCATCAGTATAGCTGGACAAAATGGATGCGACCCAGCGGGCCCGCATACTAAGAAGCGGTGGGGCTTAAACCCCCTCTTGATCTAGGAATTCCCATCCCCTGCATACTATCATTAAATACATTTATTTACATTTTTGTTTTTGTCAAATTGCAGCAATCTTTACGTTCGAATACCCCTGATGAAGAGTCTTATAACTCAAAATACGTTGGGTTTCCCACTAAAGTAGAACTTGTGAAGACATAAGGAATGTTCTGAAATGTGTTTCTCTTGATAAATGTTTTTCTTAATACTCGGTTTACTATAATAACTCTGAGATTGCTTCAATGTATACATTTGAAAATCTATAAGGGTTTGGCGGTTATTCGGCCCGTGATAGTGGGCAGGGGACGGGAGTTCCTAGACCAGTGGGAACTTTGTCTTGTATTGCCTATTTGTACGGTCCATGTGTCAGGACCAGTGTTTCTGCCCTGCAACTTAAGGTTTGTACTTAATCAGGCAAGATCATACAAAACACTAGATCCAATTTGAGAATACATTATCTAATAATAGGTGTGCGTTATTTGTTTCTGCTTAAACCCCCTCTTACCAGTTCTGATCATAGTGTGCAAAGTTGTGTTCCTCAGCTAAGGGGCTCGGAGGCCTTGCTCCCACCACCATCAGCACGTCGACTGATGCACCTACAATCGTGCTGTGTGTGTACATCGGGCTATGCAAAGGAGTAGATGTAGCACCAAGGTAAGCCCTGCAGGGATTGAGACCATTACCATCTTCTAACTTCGTGGCTTGGGTCTTTAATCCGTTTAAAATGGCTGCTACCCTTTGCCGTGTTCGTTTCACCCAGGCTGACACCCTGACTGCCCGCCTTGATATACACTCGATTGGTTGCATGCTGCCTTGATAATCTCCACCTATGGAATAGACAGGCAAAGCCGGCCCCCACTAAGGCCCAACACCAAGGCCTTCTTCCCCGTCTGGCATGTCTGGTCATGCCGTTCCGGCTCCCTCCTTGCCTCCTTGAGCCCCCCCTCTGTTCGCTGCTCCGTTTTTCTAGATGTAGCCCTGCATCTTAGCTCTGATCACTGCATCAGTGCTTCATTGTGCACCAGCTCAGCTAAGTGGTACGGTCTTCTCATTCCACGCTCTGAATCTGCTTTCCCCATCTACTATTTTTGGTTCTTCGACTTTGACGCCTTCCTCCGGAAACTTGGACCTTGCTTACATCTGCTTCATTGACCTGTAGACATCTTCCTGGAACTTGGACCTTGACATTAATAAATAGTGCTCTTGACCTTTTATTACAACATTGTTGTCACTTTCGTCTCCTACTAAGGCCTGGTTTCCCTACCCCCTCAATCGCTACCCCCTCAACCCCACACCGCCTGCAGTTCCGGTGCATTGATTTCTCGTTTCCCCCCTAACCTGTTTTAGGCGCTTGTTTAACTCAGCTTGTTGCCTTACCATACCTTCCAGGTATTTCTCGCTCAACCGCCAAGTTCCTGTGTGGTCCCGTGAGCATGGGTATTTGCTCATCTGGCCTAGGCACATGTTGATTTGCTGTGCTCCATTATCGTCTCTTGCTTCCAGCACCTTGCATCAGGAGTCTGCCTCTAACTCTCATTCACACTTGTCTCCCTTGCTTAACCTTTCCCTTAATGCTACACCTTGATTTCTACCCCTCACTGTTGTTGCTCATGCACTGAATTGGAGACTGTCCATTCTGATTTCCTTATCTACTTAATGTAACGGTTTCTTGTACTGAGGCCTTGAAACACTTGGCACGTTATAAATGCCATATTGTATCATATACTCTGAAGCCGCTCTGTCTCACATCAGCCTTTGTTGATTCTGTTTTTGTACCCAATGTGCCTTGTCCTTCCTTCCCTCTTCAACGTATAGCACTTGCACAACCTGAATTGTCTAGGTCTAATAAGGAAGTTTTTTGTCTGTTGTACTTTCCCCTTCCCCTCCTGCACTTCCCTTAATCCCCCTCCACTCGTTTCTTCACGTTAGCACTTGCACGTTCCAAATCGTCCGACGTCCTAGTAGGTACGTTTTTCCTGGCTTTCACCCCTTGCTCCCCTTACTGCACTTCCCTCCTCCCCCCCTCTCCTCTGCCCTCATGCTACAGCACTTGCACATTCTGAATGTTTCAAGATCTTTTAAGAACATTTTTGCTTTTACCCTCTCCTCTTCCCACCTCGTTGTCTTTATGTGCCTCGAAACACAAATGTTGCTGTATAGTGCGCATTGCAAATAACCAATATATAGACCTGGCCTCTGGAGAAGGAAAATGCAGCATTATGCCAAGGGAAACAAAAGAAGGGGACAACCAAGAGAGAGAGAGAACAGGGAGGATATAATGGATGGCAGAAAACAGGAATGTGTGTGTGAGGTCAGAGAAGGCAGATCAAGGGACCAGGCGGAGGAAGGACGGTGCAGAGGAGTGTGCGGGTGGATTTTTCAGGCAGTGTGCAAGGTGAGGTATTTGTTCGTGAGTAAGTGGTACTAGGGGTTTGAATGAGCATGAGTGGATGGTATCATTGTGGGAAGTGTGACGAATCCTATGACGTCGCTGCTTACAAGGTGGGAGCCCCCTCCCATTAGGCCAAGGTGATGAGGCCGCCAACAGATAGTCCCCCTGAAGGTAGTACTCAGCGGGCGGAACTCATGGGAGGGGGGCTCCCATTTTGGGACCAGTGACAACTTTCTGGGAGAAAAGTGGTATTCTCATCCAACACGACACTGGTGCCCCTTTCCAAAGTTATCACCCCTTTCCTTCCTACTCTCACTACTCTTCACACTTAGACACATCCCATCTGAAGGGGCCCCTGAGGGACCCTCGCGTGTGGAAACAAGGCACAATCACCACACACAAACTGATACGCCAGACACAAGGTTGTATTTCCAATATTCTAGGGTTTATTGCAAAGCAAAGTAAATTCAGTTGGCCAACTGGTCTCACGCCCCGCGACGTGTGTCTATCAGACCTCGGGAGACGCAAGAGACCGAAAAACATTCATCAGTTACATATATAAAAAACAAACATCTTGTAATCAGTAGTGTCACATCCAATACCGCCCCTTGTACTTTTCCTTTAAATTGGACACGATGATTGACATTGGTGACGAATATGACATCTCAAACATTCGTTCTAGCAACAATTTCAAACTTTGCAAGGCCGCAGACATAAGTCTTTGTTGAAGAGAACATAATGCTTCTGTTCTCTTTAGCAAGCTGCATGCGGGGTAAGAGACACATTCCAGACCTTCCTATCTCCTAGTTTCTATTTGGATCCTACGGGTCGACTCGCTCTCCAGGACTCTACACGGCTCAGGGAAGGGGGGCCGCAAAGAAGAGCATAATTCATGCCATTTAATGTTCGCTTCTAGTATTACTACTGTGTTTTTGAAACTTGCTGGCACCTGTGAGCTGATTAGGATGCCTCCCTGCTCTCTTTCAAGGATAGCGCGCCGGAGGAGACCGGGCATTTCTATCTGGTTGCTAAGTTATGTTTCAACATGTCTCCCTCGGCCTTGCATTGTGCACTAGAAAAGCAGAATATTCTTTCAACAAAGCAGTTTAACAGAAAGCAAAAAGCAAAACGTTAGAGAAAACAAAATGGCGATTTCAGTCACCTTAAAATGGCTGCACTTTGGTCAAGCTTATGTTATATATCTTTAGTACTAAATGCATGAGACGGTTGGTCTTCGGCCAACATGATATTTAACATCGTGATCGGGGGGTGCCTATTTTTCTAGATCGACAAACCCTCCTTTTGGCCGTATGCCAAATTTCTCATCCGTACATTGCATCCTCTTCTGACCAAGTATCTGACACCGATTCTGAATCTGAATCTTGCGCATCATCTATATTGATTGACATGAATTCTTTAACTGTTTTTGTTTCCTCATTACCATGGGTACTTGGTTTAAAGGTGCTCTTTTTCCCTAGCATCTGTACGCATCCTTCATTCATTTCGGTGCATATTACAGGTTGACAATGCATGCAGCAACAGCATGTCATGAATATTCCCAGTATTGTTTTTAGGATCGCAAATAGTTTCCATCCCCATGAATATAATAAGTCCCAAAACCAGGAACTTGTATCCCAACCCCCTTCTTGGGTATGGAGTTCAGAGCTCAAAACATGTAATTTTCTTATTGCTTCGAAAATCGTGGGAGAGGAGTCGTTTACAAATACACAGCACGCCGATCCCACGATTTTGCAAACACCGCCACGATCAACCAGGATTACGTCAAGAGCCATTCGGTTTTGAAGTGTCATTAATCTAATTCCTTTCTCCTCTAATGTCATGTTGCATAATATATCTGTTGTTCCGTTTAGTGTTTTTTCTAAGATTCTGGATAATCGTCGAATATTATAGGAGTTTATTGCTTGGGCCAAAAATGGTATAAATGATTTTGCTACGTCTACTGCCATTAACCCCCCTTCAGTATTTCTTCGTGGCATGGATCTAGATAGTTTGGCTATATCTGCTGTTTCTAAGAAAAAATACTCCTGGGAACAAAAGTCCTAAATAACATGTACCTCCCCAGTTTCTAGTTCACCAGGGATACGCTTTCTCTCCACATATAAAATAAACAGGGTCACCTACATACACTGGTTCTACTTCCCTATTAAGAATCGCTATATTCATACATCTAGTGAATGTCCTGTCGGGTGTATTGACCCACGTTCGAGCTATTATGCTGCAACATTTGGTGCTGTGGGCTTAGAAAATCCAAGATGGCCGAAAAAGCCCACATTGTGCCAGAATCCAGGAAAACTGTGCAGTTTTTGTGCACACCAAAATGGTCGCCTAACCTGCCACCCACCAGTGCGAGCGTGATGGGCCAGGAGTGCTATGAGTGGAATGTGGGCCAAAGGAAAAACAGCAGTGCCTGTTAGCTCAAAAACACTTTGAAATCGCCTTTGTTTCTCTGAATGCAAGCTCAAAATGCCTATTTCAAACATTGCAAGATATTCAAAAATCTCACTGAACACCAGCAGACATTAGGCAGAATGAAGTCTTGTGTGCATACAAAATCTGGGAAAAGAAAGAGCCTAAAATAATGTTCATAATGAAACTGGCTGAGCTGTGGATGTCAGCAGCTTAAGTTAAATTGGACTGAAAGCCACTAAAATCTAAATGTTTAAAATAAATGAGTGACCTACTGTTGTGTCACATAGTTTGCAACTGTTAAATGTCATAGTTTAGAACTTAGAATCAACATTCTAGCTGCATGTGTAAAAATTTTAAGTTTGATTTGGATGTAGAAAACTGGAACAAAAGTGACATTTAGCTGAAGCCTGGCTTAAAGAGATTGAATTCTGCCTGGCAACTACCCCCGACAGGAGTTGAAACTTGCCCAGCAACTCTTCCCAGGCCTGGCTGCATTCTGCTGCCCCTACCAAAAGGAGATGACACCTCTCTGATTGAATCAGGGGAGTGGCACCTAGGACTGGAAGGAAACAGAACAATGTACTTTCCTTGGCAGGCAAATGTTATATTGGGGAGTGGGGGGTCGTAAAATAGCTTCCTTTTGGGAGAGACTGGGAGGGGCAGTGCCTCTGAGCAACTTCAGTTGGAGGAAGAGGACAAACCAGAAATTCCACCATGTGCTTTGGGAAACCACACCCCTCTGGGCCAGAGCATAATTTTAAAAAGATGGATAATTCATAGTGCAGACTTGTCAAAATTATATAAATAACATCATCATTCTTGTGATTTTTCTGTGCACATTTTAAGAGGTGTTAGGACTCTGTGGTATGTTCTGGGGGGGGTAGTAGCGGAAAATAGGCTGTTACTCCAAACGTGTGTATGTTAAAAATCTGACACCTTATTATCTGATAGCCATATTCCTTGTGCACATTTGTGTAAAATCTGGAAAAGTTTAGAGGTCGTTATCTGGATGAAAAGGGTAGAATTCTGTCAGAAGTGGACACGACATCTTACAAAGACGGGGATCGGATGGTTTGGTGCTACAGAAAATATGTTAACTGGACATATAATATTAGAAAAATGGTACATAGATAAATATGTATTTGGATCAAAAATAGATTTGGGTACAAATTGACCAGGGGAGAGTTCTTTCTGTATGCCATAAAATTAATGCCTGATGACACTCCATTCCTTCCCCCAATCAAGGGAGAGAGGAAAACCTGGCCAATGATAAGTTGTGAGGGGCAGGCTTAGTTATGCCACGCACACACCCATTTTCTAAAGACCTAAAAGGAAAACCAAAACCCAGGTAGAGACATTCATTTTCCATTTTCTTGCGGAGCATTTTGCCGGACCACACAACATCTAGAAGGAATATCCAGAACTTAGACTCCAGATAGACTATAGAACTTAAAGCAAAGGCCTAACCCACAAGCTGAGAACTCTTCTCAGCAGGCCTTCAGAATCCAGCAATCCAACCAAACTATTCTACAGCCGGGCGAGCTGTTGGATTCTTTGCCAAGAACTTTTGCCAGAACCGGTAGCAGACCCAGAAAGCAGTGCTGTATCCAGAGAGACCCAGACCAGACCGCTGTGAAGTGCAGAGCAGAGCTGACCCAGAGAGCTGTGACTTCAGAACCACCCGCTAGGAGTCCAGTGTAAACCTGATCAGACCTTGACGGCCTATTTCAACTTTAGAGTGTGTGTACTCAGCTAGAACTGTGCCAGAACCAATCTCTTAGTCTAAAATAATCTGATCCAAACCATTATAACCTGTCCACAACTGCATCATAGAATCGTGTGTCCCTTCTCCGATTTTAAACCTGTAAAAGTGTCATTTTGCCATTTTGAAACATTATTTCTGAAATACGACCTTCATAAAATAGTCCGTATCTTTGGAACGTGGGTTAACTTTCATCTTAAAGCTAAGATTCTAAGCTTTCCAACAAGCCTAAAACTTGCTACTTATAGTTCCTCCGTTATCGCGATCAACGCACTCGGAAAAAAGTGCCGCGAATTGACAGTTTGCTTCATTTCAACCACGTGTAAAAATATCTGTCTTTTGCTTCCATTACTGAATCCCGTTTTCAACCCGATAACCATCCCTGAATCATTGGTAGGGCTGACCTAAACTGATTTAAAGTATCCGTCACTCACCCTGAACCTCTAGAGGGAATTAAAAGCATTTTCAGCATATTTTTCACTTCATTGCCACCACATTTAAAAGGATCTTGCCTGCTTTAAAATCATACCTGTTTTCCTCTAAGCTCGCTGGGGGAACTGAACATTTGTATTGCATTTGTATTTCTGAGAATTGTGTGCTCTCCTTCCATCTCCTTATCTTGCATAGGGGGGCGGGGGGGATTGTCAAAGAAAAAGTGATCATATTATCTTTTGTTGAAATCATATCAAGTTTATTCGGTGCTGAAATTTTTCCCTCATTGCTTTTCCTTGAAACCATAAAAGTATTTTCTGCTACCTTATCCTACCTATACTAACTCCTCATTGATTGTAAGGAAGTGTGCTAGTGTCAGATTATCTATTGTTGATCAACATTATATTCATAAGGGTGTTATCAAATATTAATTTATTATAAAAGTGTGATATATATATATATATTGTTTAATTTTTCCAATAAATTGCAAAACAAACCTACTTCTTGACTCAGTGAGATCAGGGGGATTCATAGAGAGGGGTGTTATACAAGGGTTTATCATCCAGGGTATAACTTGCTATAAAAGTATATAAAAAAAGGGCTTCCCTTGGGCGACCCAGACGAGGCACTGACTTAGTGGGATTGCTGAATTGAAGTCACTTAACAGTCCCTACTAAATAGGAGCCTTTCTTTTGTAAACAAAAAGGAACAGAACGTGGGCTGTAGTTTACTGTGTAAGAGGGGGGCACTGCATCTTTATTTCCTTCTGATCTTATGCGAAATATGATCACAGATTATTTTTCTGGTGGAGACTATATTGTGGCCTAGGGAACGGGGGCGTAGTTTTTGGTATTATTCGTGCTCTATGAAATATAGAGCAACCTATGGGTCTCATGATAATCTCCTCAAATTCATTCATGTTCGTGCTATCTAACTGACCCGTTTCACTCTTGTTCCATTTTCCATAATATAATGTACTCAGAGATGCACTGCATGCAGAACTTCATGTTAGTGGTTGCACGTACCAACCTATTCCTATTTGCTAAGGCAACTCCAATAGAGTATATTGAGACAGGGAGAAATACTAGTGCATTAGCATTGCCATACTCACTTAGTACTGAGAACAGGAAGAGGGCTAGTAAGTTACCATCTCCATGCTCGCTTAGTACTGAGATGAGGAGGGCATGCGGAGTAGTATCGAGCCCGCGTTGGAACCACGTTCAACAGTCTAGTGTTTCATACTCCATGATTGTCCAAATTAAGAAATACTGAAGGAGGACTGGACAAGGGCTCCAAGAAAGAACCGCAAGAGCCAAATTGAGAACAGTGTGGAAGCGCTGCGCTGACCGGGTTGCCATGCAGGGAAGGAAGGAATCCAGGGCAGGTCCCAGTTGGAAGGACTGTGCGGCCCAGAAGCAGTGCAAGCCTCCTGGCATCCCACAGACCAGGGAAACGCGGAAGTGGGAGAGACGCTCCAGGAAGGTACTGGATTGGTGCGTGTGAGTCCAGATGTCTTCAGGGAGCCAGCACTTGCATACACAACGCAATCGGGTACCCGGAAATTCACAGCGGCACGGAAACCCAAGAGTTCACAACACATGAGGAAAAGGAAAGTCTGGGACTCGTACCCAAATAGTACACATAGTTGTATTAAGGCTTGGCAGCAGAGTGGATCAAGTCTACAGAAAGTTGGAATGCTGCTGGAAATTGCACCCACATCGTACAAAGCCTTGTGTGAAGGCTTGGCAGGAGAGCGAACCAAGTCTTCAGAAAGATAAAATTGGGCCAAGAAGGTGAGCCTGGGACTCACATCCAGATTCATACAGGAAATCATAATACAGCTTGGAGAGAACATCCAGGCAACACAAGGAAAGTTGGTAAGAGGAAACCAGGCTTGGACCCTAGTGTCAGGGATCCATCCGTCAGGGAGACACCCCCCCCCTTATGGATCCAAAAGGCACCTTTTTGTTTAGATTAGCGTGTAAAGGACTGAAGAGGGCCCCCTCGCGATATGGAAACAAGGCAATAACCACACATGAAAAGATGCGCCAGACACGAGGTTCAAATTCCCAATGCTAGGGTTTATTGCAAGCAAAAATAGTCCCAATTGGTCAACTGTGGTCTCACGCCCCACGATGTGAGTTTCCTAGACCTCGAGGAACGCAAGAGAGAGAATTACGTACATCAGTTACATATATACAAAATGCATATCATACAATCACCTATATCATGTTTATCACCCCCCTTTATTAAGTTTCTTTGAACTCGGGATGACAATGGACATTTCCGACGGGTATGACAATTAGGACAATTTCAATGTCCATTCTAGTAACAATGTGCAATTAGAAAGTGCGGAGGCATCTTTTAGTTGTTGAACAGAACACAGTGGTTCTGTTCTTGGAAGCAAGCTGCACGCAGGGGAAGAGCCACATTCCAAGCTTTGCTATCTATGAAGTACTATTCGTGTCCTGGGAGCCGACACGCTCTAAAGGGTTTTGCGAAGGGGGGCCGTAAGAAGAGCATAATTCAAGTCTTTGTAACGCTCACCTGATTCCCGTAGAGGCGCCGGTCTTGACTGGGCGTATACCGTATCTTCAAAGGTGATGTGTAACACACGGCTGGCTCTTTGGGCTGGACCTCTGTGCACTGTATGTCTGACTCGAAGGGTAAGATGTCTGCAGATAGAAAATATGGGATTAAGGAACTGGGTTATTGAATGTCTCTCTCTTCTTCCCTTTCTCTTCTCCTGTAGAACCCCAAAGGTTAACGCTCTCACCTTAGGTAAGTGAACGCCGTGCTCTCCATCTGCCTCGGGGCAGGGTGCTGTAACCAGTTTCTTCACTGGATAAGGGGAGCAGGCCTCTTGACTTCAGAGGACTGCTGTCCGTCGTTTACTGCACGAACGGTAAGTTTCGAGTAATTCTGTCTTTAAAGTCTTTAGTAATGATGTTTCTTATTTTGCAGGGTTCCGGCGATGGCGGATGACGGGCTGAAGTGAGTTGAAGATGGAGCCCGTGTGATGAATAGAAGCGCCTGGAAGCACGTAAGTAAGCGCTTGTTGCCTGCTTCACGATGCGCTCTAACTGTCTTTTTATTTTGCAGGTACAAGTTCGGAGCGGCTGCAGGGTGCCGGAATACCCACTGGGTTAGATGTGGAAAGGAGTAATGGCACGTGAGTATTAAAGTTCCCCAATGTCTTTAAACGCACCTTGTTTTGTCTTTCAGATGCGGGATGCAGCGCCGAAGGCCTCCGGAGCGTGCGAAGAGTTGGTAAGCTTTTGTCTTTCAGATGCCGGAATGCAGTGTGAAGACCTCCGGAGCGCACGAAGAGTAGGTAAGCCTTTGTCTTTCAGATGCCGGAATGCAGCGCGAGGCGTTGGTGACAGCCGATGGACCAGGTAAGTGAAGAGCTGTCACTGAAGACCGTAATGCTAACCTGTTCTTTCTTGTCTTTATAGGTGTTGCTGAAGACTGGATTCAGGATGGTAAGCCTTTTTCCTTGGGCCCAGGATCAGATGCAGAAGACACGATGAGCGTTCTGCTGCAGAGGATGCAGAATAACGCAAAGCAAGATTCATCCATCGGGTGTGGTTTAAATAGCCTCCTGTAGTGCTTAGGTGTCTCCTTCCACAGCCACGCCTAGGTAAGAAAAGAGTTCCTGCTTTCCAGAAGAGTTCCAGTGTTCTGAATCTAGGGAGTGGCTCCTGCCCCACCCAACAGAAAAAGTAGTTCCAAACAGAAGAGGATCAGAGGCTCAACTGGCAGGCAAGTGAGCAGCATGGTCTGCTGCAGGTAAGTCCACCCAAGCATTATGAGCCCGGCGCTTCCAGCGCTGGGACTGGGCATATTTATGAGCCTGGTGCCACTGGCGCCAGGACTGGGTCCAAAAGGTCCCAATTGGGACTGGTTGGCACTCGGAACCTGGGTTATGGATCTGCTTCCAAGGGAGTTGGGAAAACCCTGACCTTTTGGAAGCCGAGATAATGACAGCCTTTAGCTGCTTTATTCTAACATATTCTACCACAGTACGAGACTGGCTGGCAGCTGTGAAATGATTAAATGCCCTGCAGCTCTCCCTCAAGGCTACAGAGAGGGAGCGTGGGCATTCCTTTCTAGGCTCCTCATGAGGAGTTTCAACCAACTCCTCAGTCCCTTGACCTTGCCCTTTCATATTCAGACAACAATGTTAACAGTTGAGCAGAGTAAGCAGAATTCGCAAGAATTGCAAGCTGCAAAGCGGTTTTAGACAGAAAGCAATGAGCAATGGTTAACAAGCAAAATGGTGATTCTTGGTACGTTTAAAATGGCTGCTTGTTGGTCAAGCATAGCAGTCTGTATTTCTATAATTCGGTGCATAAGACGGTTGGCCTTCGGCCATCAAGTTACGTCTGTCATTCAAATGAAGGGTATTCACTTTTCCAGATTGACAGGACAGAGTTAGGATTTTGGCACTGGATAGTGGGACTTTTACTTTGGACATTCTGACAGTTATTTCCATTGAGGTAGTGAAACCGCTCTTAGAGTTAGGGCAAGTTAGGGTTTTCTTTTCCTTTTAAAACGGTTGATACAAGTTTATAGCCAATACCATGACCCATCTGTGTCAGTCTTACTTTTGCACCCTTACAGAAGTGAAAGGAGGGTGACTGAAGGTGTGGGTGGAAGAGGATCAGTGTGCAGGAGGGAGAAGTAGTGGAGAGGGGTAAGGAGTAAGATCAGAGGGTGAAGGTAGACCATAGAACAGAACCTTGGAGGCACAGAAGCTACAGGAAGCGAGAGAAGGAGAAATGACCTTACCGTAATGGTCTTTCTAAGTTTTTTTTTTCGATATGGCGCGTAGTGGACCTTGACCTGGCCATCGACCATAGATCGATCTTGCTCGGCGTCTGGTCGTCTGCTCCAGACGTGACGTCAGGCATCGTATAAGTAACTTGTTACTAAACCCTGACCTCAGTTCCCCCTTTTTTCCAGAGCACCGCACACTGAATAGGTACACAGAACAAACTGGCTAATGAGCCCTTTAAAAAAAAAAGTAATTAGGATTCAAAGACGGCCACAGTGTGGAGAGCACCGTAATAGATGCTCCCCCGAACCTGGGATCATTAAAGCTCGCAAAATAAAAGTAAAACACCCTCCCCAGGCATTTTAAGCAGCAAGAAGTGTGGGCACATCAGGAAGTGAGTCGCATTCCCGCCTAACGAAAGCAAAACCAGCATAGGAGACCACGGTGCGCATGAAGACCTCCAAGGAGCAGCCTGGGAAAGCTGCGGTGAAAAGAGCGTAGTGCGGAGTCCCGGATGTGCAGATGCACCAGGAAGACCATAGGCAGCAGAAGGACTGAAGGATGGTGGCGAATCAGGCGCATCGAAGGAACAGAGGAGATGAACGGCTCTGGAAGCTTTCCCCCCACAACAACGGAAACAGACTGGCGTTAAGCAAAGTGGGGGGAGGAGGGAGAAGCCTGGGACGAAACACTGCACCAGGGGGAGGAAGGAGGAAGACAGGAGCCTCACACTCTACCTCCAGTCTCAAGGGCCAAAAGCAAAGCAGGACGCACCCCAGTGAAACAGTGACCCGGAACCCGGCAGAGGGGGCGAGAGTAGCATTAGATGGAAGTGGAGGGCAGCAGGGCCGCAAGACACCAGTTCGCCGGCAGTGGGACTGGCCCCTCAAAACCCGCACTCAGCTAAACAACTGAAAGACAAACACTGGCACACAGCACACAAAGGGGCACACAGCACACAAAGGGGGGAGGAAACAATAGACGGGCAGGGCAAGTGGAGTGGGCCTCGCTTGCTTCAGAGGAAATCCGGAGACTGGAGAACCTACAAGAGAATCAGTAGTTTATAACCCAGGCAGGCCACTAGATAGCAAGAATAGGCGCATCACTCCCGTAGCTCGAGGATCAAAAGGAGCATGAAATAAAATGAACACCGAACACAGCGGAAGGTAAGGGTGCGAGGAGTAGAGCAAACACTAAAGAGGGCCACTGGTGGTGGAAAGGCCCAGTTACGAGAACAGGAGGGAACCACCTGTCCAAAACTAAGGGAAAGGAACCTCCAGTCAGTTCAAAGGGGACCAGGAAACCCCAAGAGAACAACCTGCAGAATATGTGGGCGAAAGATTCTGACTCCCCCAAAGCAAACCAACAGAACCAAGAGGAAGCCGACAATGGGCGCTTCAGCCTCAAGAACATCACGACCAAACAGTGACTCAGTCGCTCTTGAAGCAGTACTTTAATGACTTTGGCGACAAAATCACAGACACAGTCCAAAGTCTAATGACCAAAATGAGGGGAGACCTGGCGGAGGTAATGCAAGACAAAGTGGGACATCAACAAAATGGAGGAAAGGGTGGACATTAAAGAGAGTGCTATCCAAACTCGGACTGAAGACTCAAGGAAGAAGGAAACCGTTATTAAAAACTGGCGAATGAGACTCAACTTAGAATTGCAGGCAGAAGACCTAGAAAACAGATCTAGGAGATAAAACAAAAATTAATTGTCTGCCTGAGGACGTACTAGACCAAGTTATGGGGGCATCAGCCAAAAGCATTTTTATGGACTTCTTAGAACCAGAAGACCACCCAGATGTAAGAATTGATAGAGCCCACAGAGTGGGGCCGAGAAAAACAGAACTGGGGCAAGGTCAAGGGAAATCGTAGCAGCCCTGAATGATTACACCACAAAGGAAAAGATTCTGCTAACTTTGAGTAAGGCTAAACAAATAACCTACAATGGAACCCAGATAACGCTTTCCAAAAGGAAGACACTGGCCCCGGTCCTGGCGGTGCTCCAGGACAAGGACATTCGATATTGCTGGACCTTCCCAAAGAACACAACTTGATGAAAGAGGAAAGAGAAACTAAACAGAAGACAAGTCTGTGGAGGGAGAAACACGGGGACTACAGAGATGGTTCTGGGGGGCGGGGGGGCAGGGAGTGCAATCGGAATGGGAGAATCTGCAGTTGCACAAGCTGGGTGTAGCAAGGGGCTCAATCCTGGATGTCGATTCAGGGGGCTGAAAGGGGGGGGGCTCTAGAGGCCGTTTGAGTCCACCCAGCAGAGGGAGGGGGGAGGAAGGGGGTGCGGAGATGAAAGGGGGGGCTCAGGGGAGGGGGCCCAAACGAGGTCCAATGAGGAAGCAGGAAAAATGAGCCGACTACCAAGAAAATGGATATACAAGGAAGGTTGCACATCATCTCCTTGAACATTAATGGGTTAAACTCTCCTTTGAAAAGGAAAAAGTTGGAGTCATGTAAAGATGGGGGGAGGTGGGGGCAGATGTAATTGCTCTACAGGAAACACATGTACAGAGCAGAGACACGATTGCTACTATTTACGCACACAATACTGGACAAGACTGCTTTATTCAAAATCTTTGGCCGAACTGGAAAGATTTGCCAAGGGCTCTATAGTCCTGATGGGGGATTTTAACCTGGCATGGGATCCTGGAAATGAAAGAAGCAGGAAAATCATGGGCGGGCAAGGTAAACACTCCAAAGAAATACTAGGAAAAATTGAAAGACTAGCATTGGTAAATGTATGGAGGGAAAAGGAAGGGGGAAAAGGAGGGGTACACGTTCTACTCACACGCACATTGCTCTTCATCTAGGATAGATTATATATGATCAGCCCGAACACTGGTGGGACGGGTGTCAGATATAGAAGTTGGAACAATTACCATGTCAGACCATGTTCCAATGACCCGGACCATTAGGAAGAGCCCAGGAATGTGGAAATGGAGATAACCCACATACCTGTTTAAGGATGACATTCTAAGGGAGGATATTAGGGCAGGGATAGCGGGCTTCTTCGAGGATAACAATGGGAAGGACAAGTCATTGTAGACTAGTTGGGATGTGTTCAAGGCACCGATTCGGTCAGAGATCATAGCTGCTGTTAGGCAGAATCCATTGCAGTTCCCTTGGGGAGCACTACAGCAGATTAAGACTACAAGTATATGCAATAAATTCCCTTTGGTATCAGTCTGTACCTCAAAGATTTAAGTGGTAGCTGTGGCTGAGCAGTCAGACTTATCTCAAGAGGAAGATAAGCAGTATTCAAGGTTTACACATTAGGACTACAGTACTATGGTACAAGGAAACACTGACCAAAGCTTTGTATTAAAAATAATATATATATTTATTTTACACACTTCTAGTTCTACACATGACTCACAGTTTTTCTCAAAAGGGAGGGAAAGGACAAGTTACACAGATTTAACCCCTTAAACACATGAGCAATACTTCCCAAGTAGATTGTGAACAAGTTAGGCAAGGTAGCACTTTAGCAATAGTCATACATAGGTGAAAACCGAGCAAAATGGCACTTCAGCAATACCTAAGAGGGAAGGAAGAGTGGTTATAAGAGTTTCTGGTGCACCAACACAGTTGAGGGTGAAAAACAATCTAATGAAGGCAGGTGTAACAGATTTAGCCAAAGTCAATGGGCCTGTGCCAGAGTTAGTTGTACAGGGCAATGTGCCCAGGATCAAACTGTTCTAGTAGCTGCAGCCAAGTCTTTGGTTTAACGATTCAAAAGGAGGGTGCAGAAGGTAAAAGATAATGTTAGTCGATGGGGGCGGCCAACCCACGAGGTAGGTAAAGGATTTCAAACACCTTTAGCAGTACTCCTCGAAACAGGAGGCCTGGCGGAACAATGTACCTGAAAAAGTGGAAGCGGCTCCTGCGATGGTTCCTGGCAGTTCCTGCAGTTCGTGTTGTCCAGCAGAGGAAGAGAGGCTCTCGCCGTGGAGGAAGTTTCGAGTTACTGCACTGCCCAGGGAAGAAGCCAGCCGCGGTGATGCCGAAATGGATTAAAAGATACGCTCCTTTAAATCGCGGTCGTGGTGGATGGGTGCCTGGCTATCCGGTCTCCAAGTGCAGGGCACTGGCGATTCGACCAAGGCAGGTCCTGGGAGGCGATTGACGAACTGGTTGGCCCCACCAGCTCAAGGGAAGAAGACTCTTGCAGGCGATGATATTCTCAAGTCGTTGGAGAAAAGTGGTGAGGATCTGCAGCAGGGCTTCACCAGTGGTTCAGTCGTTGCAGATACTTCAGCTTCTCTCCTCTTCGGTTTCTTAGTTCCAGTGGCAACGTCTTGTCCTTCAGTCCTCAGGACCCTGCTTTTATGCAGCAAGACCCCCCATTCATAAAGCCTACCTATCACTCACAGTGGGGTGGCTCTACTGGCGGGAGAACCCCCCCCAGCCTATCAGGGCAGAGTGCGACGGTTGCGCAGGCAACCATGTCCAGGGTGCCTATTCCCCCTCCCACAAATCCTGTCTACCCCTCAGTGGCGCCGAGAGGAGGACTTCTGTGCAGAAGCCCGCCAAAAGGACGAACAAAGGATCCCCGACCTGGGTTAGGATTTTAGAGAAAGATACGAGAAAGAATTTTAATCAAAGTTCTGGCAATAAAAACCTACCGGAGTAAAGTTAGTATTAAAATAAACCGGCGGTATGTTAGAAGCCGTCAGAAAAAGTGGTAGCCTCTAACAATGGGAAAATCCCATTGGGAAATATTTGCGGTCAAATATTTACACACCTAACCACTGCCACCAGCCAGAAACTTCTGAGAGAGGGAGGGACTGTACGGTACCCCCTCGAAAATTAACACGAGGGAAAAACTATTAACCCTTCCCAGTACTTCCATAGTAAGATGGGGTTTACTGGTTTTGTTCATAAGAATTGACTAGTAAAGTCAATGGGGACTTTACATGCCCTGGGAGATAGTAGTCAGTCCCAGGGTATGGAGTCTATGTTTGGGGGTCGCTACGACACCCCTGTGGTACAGCACAGAGGGTGCTGGGTACCACACATGTAAAAAGATGATTCCTATGAGGGGGAGAGAAAAACCCCATAGACCATAAGCACACAAGATAGCCTAAAACACACACTAGCAACCTGTCTAAGAGTGGAAAAAAGGGTCTCACTCTTAGGAGAAAAAGAATAAACCCTTCAAATCCAGCAAAGCTGCTGGGGGACTCTATAGGTAAGGGAAATTAGCCATAGAATGAGAATCCTCCCCAACAGCTGCCAAGGCCCGTAGGGAAAGAGAACTCTGACTTCTGGAAAAGGATCTGGAGGATAAACTGAAGAAGGTTATGACCAAGATGGGAGTGGGAGCGAGAGGAGACACAAGAAGGGAATACAGGAACATAAGGGGTCAATTGGAAATAATACAGGCTAGGGCGGCAGAAAGATACCTACTATTCCTCAAACAAAAATACTATATTAAAGCTAATAAGTCAGGAAGGCTCCAAGCTAGGATGTTAAGAAGGGAAGAGAAGGCCAAAACTATACTAAAGATAAAACTGGAGGGGCGTGGCTACAGTGCACTGGGATAGGAAGCGGCTCCGATGAACTCCGGCTGATCCTGAAGAGCATCCGTGTTTAAAGCTGGCTACGGTGTGACATCCTGTGGACCCACCGATGCATGAATATGTGAGGCACAATATGATCTGAAAACCGCAGTAAACCGTAGCATATAGGAGGTATTGAGAGCGGCAGAAGGGTTGGTGCACCCCGTCGATTGGGAAAACAAGATGGCGAGCGGGCAAGAACAAAGAAGTCAGATGGGCTATGGCACAGTATGAAGGAGTGCCGTTATATGAGAAGGCAAAAGCAAACCCAGGCCGACTGGGAATACTAAAGCGGTAATAGAAGAGGCTTGCCAGCTAGCCTGCACTGCTTGGAGCAACAATGGTGCCTCTGGTGTGCTAATACGTCGGGCTGCCGATACAAAAACAGAAAAAAAGGAAAAGCAGAAAAAGCAGAGGAGCAGCTGCAGCTGGCGAATAGGGCCTGGCTTGTGCTCCGGAGCTCCCGAAACTGCGAGAGACACACTAAATGCTGCCTGACAGCCAAAAGATATGCGCATGGAGTGAAGGCAAGCTCTACACTGTGGAAAAAAGCAGCACTGCCCCAAAAGAGGTTTGGAAGCTTGGCTTGAGTTTAGAGGGAGCCATAACAAGTCATATGGAGGAGGGGCGTGGCTATATGGCCACAGAGTAGGACGTGGTCCCGAGGTGCTCCTGCCGACCCGATCCGGATCCTGCAATCACCAGTGTGACATGGACTACAGAAACACAGCGTAGTTAGATACTAGAGCGGCCTCATCAATTCATGAGCGAATCTGGCCACATCACGATAACCTGGGGGGAGCCCTACGCCTCCCGGACAGGCTGATCTGGATGTGACCCCAAAAGAGAGTGGAATTGCAAACTGACTCCTAGACCACCCCCCAATATACAACAAACCCGAAGAGCCGGAGACTACTCTCCCGATAACCCGAATTGAAGCACAACAACAACATTGAGATGGCGAGCAAACAGTCAAAGACAAAAGGGAAACAACCCACGCTGGAGGAATACGCAAGAACACCGTAGCTGACAGAAGGAGCAAGGAGTAAGGAGAACCCCCCACGGATACCACCCTGGCGCCCAAAGATCAGCAGATCCTGGAAGCGATTGCGGACTTGAAACGAATGTGGGAAACTAAACTGGAGTCAGCCATGGTTGAACTTACAGCAGCACTGGAACTCAGAGTTGGCGCAGTCCAGGAGGAAGTTAATCTACTCAGACAAGATGTCAGAGCGCTAGCTCGGAGAAATAACATGCGTATCGTGGGACTACCGGAAGGCGCAGAGGGACCAAATCCAACGGACTATGTGGAGTCGAAGCTGCTGCAAGAAATAGGGGGAGGGGCACTCGCCCAAGGATTTGCAGTGGAAAGAGCGCACCAAGCCTTAACAAGGAAGCCACCGCCAGGAGCCCCTCCTAAACACCCCTCCACCCTCCCTCCCCCGAGACCAATAATTGCCAAAATCCTGAACTATCAAGATAGGGAGAAGATCCTACAACACTTCTGGAAAGGTGGCACGATACAAAGGGCTTCTGCGAATATTACAGCGTACCCGGACTACACACACCTGGTGCAGAGACGACGAATGAACTATGGGTCAGTGAAGAAAAGACTGCGAGAGGCGGGCTACAAATATTGGTTGATGTATCCGGCGAAACTCAAGGTGTACCACAAAAACAGAGCTCTGTTCTTTGACACCCCCCGAGGACGCGACAGAGTGGTTGGATGCCCAAAACTGCCCCTTGGAAACAGACAACCAGAGAGAAGATGGATCAGATAAGTAAGGCAGCGACTGCAGTAACAGAGGTGCTGTAAAGCCAGACACTGGGACTTGAATATAAGCCAGGGCGTAGCTAGCTGGGATAGACTAGAGGTGGTTTAAATAAAGAGTTATGACTGGGCATGGCGTAAAAAGTACAAAATTGCAGGAATATTGATGGACTCGCTCTAACACCCCCACAGATAGCTTAGTTAGGTTGCGGATAGATCAGCAACCTCCTGCTGGGTTCCTAATATCGGCAACATGAGAAAGGACCAAATGCGGAATAGCCTGAGATCCAGGGATGGAGCTGGGCAACAGTTGGGAACGGGATGGGTGAGGGGAGGGGAGGGGAGGGAGTTGGGAAGTGTGCAGTGTATGTAGTTGGGGGTTTTATGTTGAAATTAGACGGGGAACGAGCCCACACCCACGCCAAGCTGTGGAGGAAAGGACAAGAAGGGAGGCAGGGAGAAGGGACAGGATACGGATGACAATGGAAGACCTTAGAATAGTAACCTGGAATGTCAAAGGCCTCAACAGCTACCTGAAGAGAAATAAGGTGATGATATACCTGAGAAGGCAAAAAGTGGATATATCCTTATTGCAAGAAACCCACCTCACCAAAGACAAACAAGAGGCGGTAAAGAAAGTGGAGAGGGACCACAATAGGAGCAACGTACTCGGCATATGCCAGAGGGGTAATCATTTGGGTGGCGCCACATGTGCCCTTCCAGTTGCTACAGGCCACGGAGGAGCTGGCCGGGAGGATGGCAGCGATTCGGGGCTGTAAGAGAACAGAGAACTGTGCATTACAAATACTTATGCCCCTAACCAAGACACCGTTGTCTATTTTAAGACACTACATAGCAAAATCACTCCCCACATAGGAGGCGCGGTTATATGGGGTGGGGACTTCAATTGCACGCTGAACCCCAAAATGGACAGGTCACATACCAAATTGGATAAGCCCACCCCCACAGTGAAAATGCTACAGGCTCTGTTGAGAGACTTCGGGCTGGAAGACAAATGGAGGCAGCAACACCCGAATGATGGGCATTACTCACACTATGCCGCCCCACACAACCTGTACACGAGACTGGATTGCATGTTCGTCACTTCAGAACTTGCTGGGGAAATGACAGGCTCAGAATATAAGGCGAGAATATTATCGGACCACTCCCCTCTGGTCCTGAAGTGGCGACATCAGCCCCCTAGAGCCAGGATCCCAACAGGGAGGCTTAGAGCCGAGGCACTGAAGGATACCGCATTCCGAGAGGACTTAAGAGAGGAGATAATCAGGTATTTTGGAAATAACACAGGAAGCGTGGAGTTAGATGGAACCCTGTGGGAGGCCTTCAAGGTGGCAGTGAGGAGGGCAGCCATATCTAAATCTAGAGGGCTCCAAGGGGGTATAGTGCGTGAGTTACAGGAGACAGAAGAAAAGAAACTAGAAGTACTTACGAAAAGAGGGGGCACCGCACAGGAAGACGCCGAACAGGTGAGCCAATTACAACAGGCCTGTGGTGGGCTCTGGGAGAGGCTATGCAACCTGAATTATAAAAAATACATTGAAAGACAACACGCAGGGGGAGATAAACCGGAGAGGCTGCTAGCATGGCTATAGAAGAACAAGACGCCAAGATAAGTGATTAGGGAGATGACGGTAGAAGCGGGCCAAGTCTGGAACACCCAGGAGAGTGTGAACGAGGGATTCCTTAGATTCTCTAAGTGCCTCCATGAAGATGCAGGGGAGACCGTAGAGCAGGAGATTCAGGAGACACTAGAAGACATAGGATTACCTAAACTGAATGAGGAAGACAGAGAGAACCTGGATGCTCCGATCACAATATAGGAATTCGAGACAGTGGTAATACATCTGCCCACAAGCAAAGCCCCTGGGACAGACGGGCTCCCTAGTGAATTATATAAAACGTATAGACAAGAAGTGCTCCCCTGGCTACTGGCAATACTAAACGAGGCCTTCAAGAAAGGGAGACTGCCGGAATCCCTGAGGGAGGCGACGATTATTCCACTTCCCAAACCTGACAAGCCAAGCACAAACTGTGGGTTGTACAGACTCCTATACATGCTAAACCAGGATAGAAAAATTCTTACGTCTGTACTGGCGAACAGACTGAAGAGGGTAATAAACAAACTCGTACACCCTGATCAAACCGGATATGTCCCAGGCAGAAGCATATCCGATAACCACAGGAGGCTCCACCATATTATAGAACAGGCGGAGGGCGACGCAAGTGAAATAGCAATAACCTCGCTAGATTAAGTAAAGGCCTTTGACTCCTTAAGGTGGCCTTGGATGATAGCGGCCATGAAAGAATACGGATGGGAACAGGGTAACTGCGGTGGGTAAAAATGGTGTATAGCTCCCCAACAGCCAGGATCAAAACGGGAGCGATCATTTCAGACAAATGGCAACTTAGCAGAGGCACGAGACAGGGCTGTCCATGGTCCCCGATGCTGTACATCCTCACTCTGGAAACATTAGCGATCTGTTCGAGACAGCAGTACGAAGTAGTAGGGGTCTACAGTAAGTGGGGAACGCACTTGATATCACTGTATGAGGATATGCTGCTATATTAGCGGTACCCAGAGGAGAACTTACAATACATCTTGGAAGTGATGGAGCACTATGCGACTGTCGGGCATATCGGTGAACCCCAAACAATCGTGCATGTTCCCCTTGGGGAGGTACAGGGGAGTCCCACGGGAGAACTTACCTACTTTGCAGATAGCCTAGGAGACCACAACATTCAGATACCTGGGGATTAACATATCACACGATTGAAGACAAGCATAAATATAACCCAGAGAGAGCAGTGGAAGGTATCAAGAACAGCATGGGGTTCTGTGCAAAGCTCCCCCTGGCCATGGTGGGAAGGGCGGCCTTGCTCAAGATGGTGGTCCTACCCAGGCTACTACATTTCTTCGCAAACATCCCACACATGTTACCCAAACAGTTTTTTATTAAACTCGAGAGTTTATGCAGAGGTTTTCTGTGGCAATACTCCAGAAATAGAGTGACCCTATGGAAACTACAGAATACATATGACAGAGGGGGCATAAACCTGCCGAACTTTGAGATATACCACTTGGCAGGGCAGTTACAATATGTCGCTAGGTGGCTGTCGGAAGACGAAGACAGCAGAATCTAGATTGCTGAAGGGTGAATGTGACCCCTAGTTCCTAAAAGAACTGATATGGCTACCCAAACCAGAGTTGCATGGGCGATCGAGATTACTGGAACTAGGCTGGAAGACATGGCACAAAGCGTGTCGAGCTATGGGAAACCAGAACCCATGACCGCCGCAGACGCCACTTGTGGCGCTACACGGGGTGGATGAGCAACTGCGGAAAGGGATCCGCAAACACTTGGAGCCGGTAGGCCTAGCGACCGTGGGAGATATATGGCAAGAAGGAAAGGCACTGGACTTCCTAACAATAGTGGACGAGACTGGGGTACACATGGGGCAATAGATCACATATACTAGAATAATTAAACGGGTGAAAGAAACATGGTCCAAAATAACACTAGCAGAACAACCCAACACTGCTATAAAAACAATGTATAATATCTCAGAGGGAGGCCATGAAACATTCCGGATCTATGAACTGGTGATGTCCACAGTGGGTAAGGAGTTGCTCCAATTGGGACGAGACTGGGAGGAGGAAGCGGGTGAACCTATGCAAGACTGGCAGTGAGAAAGCTCAGAGATACCACAAAAAGGTGTCTAGGAATGCTAGGCTGCAGCAGATACAGTTGCATGTCACCCATAGGGCATACATGACCCCCAAAAAGGTTGCCAGATTTGGAAGTAAAGAATAACAAAAATGCCCCAAGTGTGGGGAGGTGGATGCCGGGATGATCCATATGTTCTGGACGTGCCCAGAAGTGGGAAATTCTGAGAGGAAGTTAAGCTACGACTATCTGAAAAGGGAATCAAGCTAGATGTGGAATCTATATGGGCATGCATGATGGATGTGGTGGGGTTTTACCAGACCACGCAACCTAATACACGTTTGCAAACTGAAGGGCCTGGCCTACATCCTATCCAAGAGGAGAATAGCCACGAGCTGGAAAGCAGCCCATAGACCAAGACTAGAGGTATGGTGTAACAACCTCCTGAAATGGGCAGAAGCCGAGAAAGTAGTATGGTATGAGGCAGCCAGCAGACGGGAGGATGCTAAAGTGGGACCTCTGATAGCATGGAGACAAATGGTAGCCACATTGTCGAGATCCTCCCATGCCAATTCTAGTGAATATGACACGTCCGAGACCGGTGAAAGGGATTAACCCCAAAAGAAGGGTAATCCGATGAACTGAGGTGGAAGCTCGAGTTAAAATGGGGGCATGGGGGAAGACAGTAATAAATAATATGCAATGCATGCTAAAGAAGCTTGTAACTGAAAATGTCGGGTGTGATGGTTATGTTTTGTTTGTTGAAAAATTAATAAAATTATTTTTTAAAAAAAGATAAAACTGGATAGGGAGGGCGTAAGTACAGACACAGATGACATCGGTCAAGAATTCAATAGATATTACACTGAACATTATATCTCTAACAATCCGCCGCAGCAAAGACAAGAGGGATACAAAGATAACAGTGCGTTAGCAAGAATAACAGAACAGGAGAGAGAGAACCTAGAACAAGCCATTAAGACGAGGTGTGCAAGGACATAATAGCACTACCCCTCAATAAGTCGCCTCGCCCGGATGGATTCACTTCAGATTTCTAAAAATCCTTCAGGGAATCCTTAATACCACACCTAGTGTCACTCTTCAACGAATTTGGGATAACGGGATAAATCACTCAGTCCATGCAAGAGGCAAAAGTAGTCCCGCTCACAAAAGAGGCCAAAGAGCCAACTGTGTGCAGCTCATATAGGCCGATAGCCCTAATTAATGTTGACGCTAAGATCTATACGAAGGTCCTACCGTACTGCCTCTACCAAATATCATTAGCACAGATCAATCTGGATTCATTAGGGGCAGGCAGTCTAGCGACAACACACAAAAGATAGCACACCTCATAGAGAAGGTTAATAAGATGATTATACCGGCTCTCCTCACAGCTCTAGATGCCGAAAAGGCTTTTGACAGGGCTGAGTGGAAGTTTCTGTTCATCACTATGAAGATGGGTTTCAGGGATTTGTTTTGAACAATGATTAGAGCCAACTACCAAAACCCATTTCTAAGATTAACTATTAATGGCCAACTATCAGAAGCAATTAGAGTACAGAGGGGAACGAAACAGGGATGCCCTCTCCCCACCAGTGTACACAATTTACCTGGAGCCCCTATTGGCCGCAGTGAGGAAAAACACAGAAATAGCAGGGATAACATTCGGGGGAAGAGAGCACTAAAATCACTGCCTTCGCAGATGACATGCTACTAACAGTCACAGATCCGGAGACCTCTCTCAAGGCCATGGAAAAAGAAATGCATCAGTTTGGGTCCGTAGCAGGGCTAAAAATAACCAACCACAAATCAGAGATCCTGAACCTCAATACGCCAGGGGAAACAAAGTGAGATTAAAAGACTCTTCCATTTATAGATGGGTTGAGTAGGCCATAACATACTTAGCAGTGAAATTAACGAAAAGCATGGAGGAGCTTTATATGGCGAACTACCCGCTCCTGCAAGAGGCCATAAAGAACAAAATGGTAAACTGGGGCCCGCTAGCAATAAAATGGATAGGCAGACTAAACGTCTTGAAAATGGTTATACTTCCCAAAACTATTGTACGATTTTACGACCCTACCCAGACAAGTGCCCAACTCCTCCTTCCGGGCTATCCAAAAATATACAGGGAGATTCATTTGAAATTGTAAGAGGCCAAGGATAGCGAGAAAGGCAATGAGGATGCCAAGGAATAAATGCGGATTCGGGAGCCGGTCGTTAAGGCATGCTTCCTAGCTGCTCAAACGAGAGTGATTAGAGACTGGCTGAGGAGTGATCGGGATAAGGTATGGAGGGCAATGAATGAAGCTGTAGCAGGGGAAAACCTAGAGGAGGTACTATCGAAAGCAAAGGAAAACAGACCCTCAAACATGTCTTGCAGTAATATACTGACAGTGCTAGGAGATTCTTGGGACAAGCTGATAAAGGGGGTTCAAATTACCTCGTTCCCATTCACGTCACTTTTTGGCAATCCGCAGATTTCTCCGGAGGCAAGAGGAAAGGGATTCAGCAAATGACAGGAAGGAGGGTTCAACAAGATTAGAGATATGTTAGAGGAAACCGAAATTAAATCCTTCAACCAGTGCAAGCAGGACTTCGGAGTGGGAGAAGGGGAGAGGTTTAGAGACACCCAAATAAGACATCGGCTACTACAACCGCTACTACAACCACAGTTGAAGAAAGCAGCAACCCGATACCCAACGCCCTTCGAAAAATATCTGTTATCAGAATGAGGGGACAAACATATAGTGGGGGAAATATATGCACACACTAAGCAAGGGGAGGAACCAGGGGAAAGGAGATATATGGTGGGTTGGGAAAGGGCAATAGGCCAACCGATAGGAAAAAGACTGGAAACGATTGTTGGCCAATAAGTCAAAACTACAAGGTCTCTTTAAATACAAGAAATATGGGTAAAACTCATGTTACAATGGCATCTAACTCCTGAAACAATTAATAAAATATACCCTGCCGTGTCAAACTTATGTTGGAGGGAATGCGTTCTGGTGGGAAACTGGGAGCACATCTGGTGGGAATGCTGGCGTATCCAAAGATATTGGGGGGCGATTCAAGTGGTCATAGTGGAAACCAAAGGAATGACTATCTGGGTGTCACATACACGAATTATGCGGATGACACCCAGATACTCATCCCTATCACGGGTGACTATGCAGCTGACTCAAAAGCACTCAACGAGATCTATATGATCATTCAAGCCTGTATGGCATACCATGGGCTTTGTTTTAATGGCGAAAAAACAGAGCTCCTCATTCTAGGCTCCTGCGTCAGACTGAACAAATTTAACCCATCCTTCAATGCATTTAAGATCGATGGGAACACGATCAATGTATCCAAGGATACTAAAAACCTTGGCATATATCTTGACTCCACCTTATCATTCAACAGACAAACCAATGCTGTGGCCTCAGCAGCAGCCGCCTATACATGCAAGCTTATAACAGCCAGTATGCCTTTTCCCTCTACCCCTAACTGCATCACCCTTGCCAGAACCCTAATAATGTCTAAGATAGAGCGCATTGCAATAGTCTATCTTGTTACTAGCCTTAGTAACATCAATAAACTACAGATAACCCAAAATAACGCCATCAGGGCTGCCCTCAACATACCTAGGAAATCTCACATTTCAGATACCAGACGCAACCTCCGCTGGCTTCCTATCAATCAAAGAATAGCACTGAAAACAATCACCTTGGCACTTATGGGTCAAGGTAACTGTGCACCCGATTACTTATCAAACCACTTCCTTGCTCACACTTGTACACAACCTATACGGCCTACCCAAACACACACTCTACGCATACCTAGATTTAAACAACAAAAAGCAGGGGAGGCCAGTTTTCCAGTCTTGGCAGCCAAATTATGGAACACCTTCCCTAACTCGCTAAGAGCCGTTCCTGCCTTCAACTCATTCAAGCACAAAGTCAAGAAATGGCTCTTTGACAATTCCTGTGATGAATGCTAACACCAACATAATGTTGCCTGAATGCATTAGTGTACCAGTAACTCTGTATAGTACATTACATTGCTGTTAAAGGATAACTTAACTTGTATATATCTATATTGTAATCTGCTATAACTTGTATATATGCCTCGTTAAGATTTATTACTTGTACTGTATGTAACCATTCTATCTGCTTTATGCGCCCAGTTGCCCTCGGGCCGGATGCGCTTTATAAATAAACTAAACTAAATACAGGGAGGTGGCAGAGGTACAACTTTGATGGGTCTGGGTAGAATTTTGGATGAACTGCCCACGAAAACAGAACGCAACGTATACGTGATCCTAATGACGATGGCAGGGGCACTGGGAATTGCACAAAGTGGAAATGAAAAGATCCCTCAACGGAACACGAATGGGTGGGTAAAATGTGGAACTTTCCAGCCCTGTAATGGGTTTCCTACTCCATAAAAGGAGATCACCAAGGATATTTGGCAGGCTGGCCACTGGTGTTGAGATTCCTTCATAAAGGAGCCAGGGGGAACTGGTGCCCAAAGAGATTGAGACTTCTGGGTCTATTGTAACTATTTAAGGCCATTCGCCCTCACGGACATGATTTCGGTGAAACCCTCAAAGAGGAAGAGATTACTCGGTTTAAAGGGGCCTCAAGACACTAAAGAGAAATGGCTTGGAATGTGGGAGGAAGAAGATCAGAAGGAAAGACCAAGATCGGACCAAGGGGGGTGGGTGTGGGGGGGGGGGGGAAATGTTCTAATGTTGAACAAAGTTGAAAATGCTAATAAAAAGTTACTTCAATTCTAATCATAGGCCTCCAAAGGAGGAACAATTGAAAAAGAACAGAGTAGTGTTAGAAAAAATGTAGGTTTTAAGACTGTGGCAGGAAGACAGAAAAACAGACACAGAGGACCATCACCAAATCAACATTTTTTAAAATAGAAAGATGCGCACCAACCACCGACCGGGGACGGATGGGAGGGGAGATGAGGAATCTACCAGCGAAGGATCCATAGGAAGAACATTGCAGTAAGGTAATTTCATCTTCACTGGATTGCTTTTATCCTGCAGATTCCTCATCTGATAGACTATCAAAGCAGTAATGAAGGAGGTGGACAGAAAGTCATACTAAGAAATGTTGCAGGACTGCCCTGCCAAAACGCATATCAGAAGTCCGAGCCACATCTAGGCTATAGTGCTTTGCAAAGGTATGCAAAGAGGACCATGTCGCAGCGTGACAAATCTCCCGGACAGGTACCACCCTCGGCAATGCGGTGGAGGCGGAGACCCCCAGCCCCCCTTGTGGAATGGCCCCTGATGCTTGCTGGTAATTCTTTACCAACGACCTGGCAATATACATCTATGCAGATAATTATCCAACGGGATAACGTCTGCTTCGTTATGGGCAGGCCCTCAGAGACTAAGGAAAAGCCACAAAGAGCTGGTCAGCTCTCCTGAAATAGCTGTCCTGGCGATATATTAACTCAAACCCCTCTTAGGGTAATCGTTCCTCCTGCTTAGAAGGGTGAGGAGGAGGATAGAAGATCGGAAGGTCAGTGGACTGTGACGAGTGTAATTCTGATGCGACCTTGGGGAGTAAGCCAGGCCTTACACTGAGTGAAACTTTCTCCCAGAAAAAGCCTAGGAAGGGTGTCTTACAGCATAAGGCCTGTAGTTCACTCACCAGCCTCGTGGATTTAATAGCTACCGAGAAGGCTGTTTTCAATGAGAGAAGCTGTATAGGACAAGAGTGCATAGGCTCAAGGGAGCCACCATCAGTAAGAACCAGATTAAGATCCTAATATTGGACAACAAAGGGAGTTGGCGGAAACTGATTTACAAGGCCTTTCAGGAATTGTGCCATTACGGGGATCGTAAAAAGCTAACCTTGATCCAGGGATCTCTTCAACACAGACAAGGCCACCAAATATCCTTTGAATATGGTGACCTGAAGGCATGCAGAGGTCAGCGACAGAAGTAACTGCATCACTGTAGTGGTGGGGCAAGAAATTGGGCCACTCTCATGTTCCCTGCACCATGGCACAAATCTTCTCCATCTGCACGCGTACAAAGAACTTGTAGATGGTCTGCGTGAAGCCAGCAACACGTCAAGTACTTCCTCTGAGGAGTCCCAGTCATCCTATCTCATCCTCTCAAAAGCCACGCATGTAGGTGGAGCGATTTTGGGGCCGATGGATATCTGGCCTTCCGACTGGGTTAGGAGATCCGGGCGCCGAGACATCCGGTGAGGTGGACAGATGGACAGATCCAAGTACCATGTTGTTCTCGCCTATTCTGGGGCAATCAAGATCATGGTCGCTCATAACCTCTTCAACCTCCGGAGAACCCATGGGATGACTGGAATGGTTGGTGGGGGCAGGGGGGAGGGGGAAATGAACGCGTAAAGGAGAGGGACGGTCTAATCCACCAGAAACGCATCCCCCAGTGCACCGCTCGGTGGGAATTCCTTCGAGCAGAACAGTTTGAATTTCCTGTTGGACTCTGTTGCAAACAGATCCACTGCTGGGGTACCCCAGAGAGTGATCTCTTCTAGGACTTCCTGGTACATTTCCGACTCGTGTGAGACCATGCTCTGCCTGCTCAGACCATCCACCAAGTTGTTCTCTGTGCCGGCCAGATGAACTGCTGAGACCGAGATCCAGGTCTCCAGCAACCAGAAGAAAAGCATTGCATCATTGCTTCTGTGCAGAGGGGGTGGGAGTGCACACCACCTTGCTTGCTGAGGTAGTGCATCGCCACTGTGTTGTCTATCAGAACGAAGACATGCTTTTCCTGCAGAGACAGGGCAAATGCTTTGAAAGCTAGCCCGATAGCACGTAACTCCAGCCTGTTGATGTGCGACCTGGCTTGTGTCGTCCAGAGGCCGCTCACCTGCAAATCCTCGCAGTAAGCGCCCCAACCTTTCAAGGATGCATCAGTGACCACTCAGGTATGAGGCCAAGGAGGCCAGAAGGGTTCCTCCACCATAAGACTGTTGCGGTCGGCCCACCAGGACAGGTCGTTGAAGACTGATGCAGACACTCTGAGGAGATCCAAGAGAGTGCCGAGGTACTGAGACCACTGATCCCTCAGTAACCATTGCAGGGATCTCATGCACAACCTTGCCTCTGGCACTAGAAAAATGTAGGAAGCCATGAGGCCTAGAAGGCAGAGGAAGGAAGCCGCTGGTAGAGTGGCATTGTTCCGGAATAAATCCACAATCTGTGTTAAGTGGACTACTCTCTCCTCAGGGGTCTGGGGCGAAAGCCTTCCCCACACAGGTATCTAGGACTTCTCTGATGAACTGGACCCATTGGACTCGTGTCATGTGGGACTTCTTTAAGTTTAGGGAGAAGCCCAGCCTCTGCAGCAGTGAGCCAGTGTCTTGCAGATGGGACAAGACCTGCACTACAGACTTTCCTCGGATCTGCTGGTCGTCCAGATATGGAAATACATGGACTACGGATCTCCTGAGGTGAGCCGCAACTACCGCCATGAGCTTGGTGAAAACCCTTGGGGCGGAGGTAAGACCAAAAGGGAAGAACCTTGAACTGATAGCGCATATCTCCTAAAGCAAACCTTAGGAACTTCCTGTGCTTTTGATGGATTGGCACATGGAAATAGGTGTCCTGTAGGTCTATGGACACCAGACAGTCTTGACATTCGATAGCGTGGAGAATCTCTCTCAACGTTACCACCCTGTATTTGTCTTTCCTCAGAAACTTGTTCAAGATCCCAGAGGTCCAGAATGGGACGGAGACCTCCTCCTTTCTTGGGCACTAGGAAACACTGGGAATACCAACCCGGTCCTCTCTGTTCGGGAATCTTCTATGGCACCCTTCAGCAACAGGGCTCTCAGTTCTTCCTGGAGCTCCTGTCCCGGTTGGATTGGAGGTGGTGGTAGCCTCTCTGGTGGTTTTCGTTGGATGAGCTGTAGAGCCCAGGCATAGGAAGTAATTCCCTGCCACTGGAGCAAGTGCTCAGTCAACCGTCCTCCAACTGGTGCGCTGTCAGAGGGGAAATTAAAGTGGATTTGCAGGCTGGGTCGCTCCGTCCGCTGACTTTGCCCCTTGGACCCCTAGAAGCTCCTCTGTCCCTTCCGGAGCGCGAGAAATGCTTACGCCCTTGCCTGGCCTCAGGAGCGGTTCTGTTCTGCCATTGGTAACATATCTCCTGTAGCCCTATGCCGAAGCTAAAGGCAGGCTGGCCGGCTGCGCAGCTAGGCCTAAGGATTTAGCAGCGAGTTGATTCCTTGAATTTCTCGAAGGAATCGTCTTTGTAGTCGAAGAGAAGATCGCCCTCGAAAGTCATGCCCAAAAGTTTCACTTGGAAGTTGGGAGAAAAAATTACTAATTACTCACCGTAGTAACTAAAGTACTCTTTGTCCATAGTACCCTTTCTTCCATACTGTATGGGCGTCCCTCGCGAGGGATGGGAGACAAACTTTTTCATCTGAAAAATCTTCTTCCCTTTAAATTTAGAGGCGCGGACCTGGAAGCATGCGCTCGCCTGACTCCTCCCACCAGCACCACTCCTCAGTCCCCATTGACGCAACAACAATATTCAGAATTGCCTAATGACACCAGTATAATTAGGGGGAGGATGGTGGGACGTATGGAGGAAAAGGTACTATGGACTAAGAGTACGTTAGTCACTACGGTGAGTAACTAGTAATTACTCTTCCGTCCCCTTTCCTCCATAGTATATGGGTGACTGCAAATTAATATAGCTCCTGTGTGGAGAGGAGACCCTCCTTAAGAAAACAGGTTTTTTTTTAGAACCACCTGCCCGAAAGTCGCGTCTGACCTAGAGGCGGCGTCCAAACAGTAAAAAGCCAAAAGAGTGGCCCAGGTAGCCGCCCTGCTGATGACTGCCACGGCACATGCCATTGGAATGTGATGGCCGTGGCCTTGGCTCTGACCGCATGGGCATGCAAGTTAGCCGGCACAGTCTTGTGCTGCCCCTCACAAGCCGCCTTGATGGACGCAACAATCCACCTTGCTATGGAGGCCTTAGAAGCCTGATAAACGGGCCTTGAGCCATCGAAAGTGACAAACAGGGTGTCCGACTTGCAGATGTTCTTGGTCCTGTCCAGGTAGTATTTCAGAGCATGTGACATCCAGATAGTGCAAGACCCTCTTAGGCTCATCCTTGGGGTCGGCGAAGAACGTGGGTAGGACCATCTCCTCGTTGAGATGGAAGCAGGAGGTCACCTTGGGTAGGAATGCAGGGTGGGTTCGCAGGACCACCTTGTCCTTGTGAAAAGTGGTGTAGGGCTCTGATGCCACCAAAGCGTGAATCTCGCTGACTCTGCGAGCGGAAGTGATGACCACGAGTAGGGCTGTCTTTATGGTGACCAGCCTGATGTCTGCGGACGCCATTGGCTCGAAAAGTTTGCACGCCAAGGCGCCCAACACAACATTGATGTCCCACACAGGGTCTGGTTTCTTTATAGGCAGGTATAGTCTATGGAGGCCCGCCAGATGTCGCTTGACCACCCAGTTGGAAGAGGATAAGAAGCCCTCCTCCAAATTCCTCTAAGACCCTATGGCTGCCAGATAAGTGTGGCATGTGTCCACCTGTCCGCCGGGGTGAGCGAGGCGTGCTGAGAAGGAGAGCACATCGTCCCAGGTGCACCTAAGAAGGTCAATCCCCTTAGAGTCGGACCAATGACAGAATCTAGATCATTTATTCCTATACTGGCTCCTAGTAGCCTTACTTCTAGCGCCCTGGATGATCTCTAGGTTAGCTTGAGAGAGGCACAAGTGTTTCAACGTGACCTGCTTAGGAGCCAGGCTGCGAGGGCTAGTTTGTGAGGAGTGGGGTGGAGTACCCTTCCCTCCTGCTGGACTAGGAGAGGAGCCGGACTCAGCGGGAGGTGAATGAGTGGCCTGTCCAATAGGCTGAGTAGCTCAGAGAACCACGGTCTGGGCAGACACCATGGAGTAATCAAAATGATGCTGAGGTGACGAGATTCCTTTATCTTGCAGATCACCCTGTGGACTAGGGGTGTGGGCAGGAAGGCGTAGGCCGTCATGTTCTACCGTATCTGCAATGCGTCGCCAAGGGAGCCGGAGCCTTGCTCCTTCCAGGAGGCGAACAGCTGGCATTTCCTGTTGTCCCAGTAGGCAAAAAGATCCACTTGGGGATGCCCCCACCTGAGGAAGATCTCCTTCAGTACCAAGTTGTTGAATTGCCACTCCTAATTGTCGAGTTGCTCCCCAGCTCTCTAGGGAGTAGTCTGTAGTAACTGTGACCTGAGGGGCCGGCTGTCGGAAGGGCTTGCCCTGCCACATGTTGAAGTCTGTGGACCACCACATGAAGTCCGGTTGGAGAAAGGGAGGCATGTCGACAGGCTCCGCTTGGGAGCCCTTCTCCTGATTCCATTAGGAGAAGTGCAGCTGTAAAGCTCATCTTGAGCCTTGTGTGGGGTACAGCCAACAGGACTGCTGCCATTATACCCAATAGACGTTAGTACCACCAGGCCAGGGTCACTGTCCTGGAGAGGAAGTGAGAGGTGGCCTTCTTGATGGCCGCTATCTTGTCCTCCGCGGTAAAGTCTCTCGGAGCTTGTGTCCCAGATGAGGCCTAGGAAGGTCAGGGTCTGCGTGGGCTGCAGCTGCGACTTCTTGAGACTGATAGTGAACCCTAGGTCGTCAAGTGTATTCATCAGTGCGGAAGAGGTATGGTGAACCGGTTCCAGAGATGTAGCCCGGACGAGCCAGTCGTCCAAATATGGGTAGACATGGTGGCCCTGGGCCCTGAGGAGGGCTGACACTGCACTTATCAACCTGGTAAACACCCTGGGGGCTGAGTTGAGGCCAAAGGGTAGTACCTTGTATTGGAAATGACATCCCATGATCCTGAACCACAGTAAGGAACGATGTGGCTGCCAAATCGGGACGTGTAGGTACACGTCCTTCAACTCCAGGGAGAACATCCAGTCTCCCCTGTCCAGTGTTTCCGCAATAAGTGCTGGCGTAACCATCTTGAATTTTTGCAAAGGAAGGGAGAGATTGAGGATTCGAAAGTCTCAACACAACCCTCAGGCTAGCCTGGTTCTTCTTCTGTAAGGCGAAAATCCTGGAATAAAAGCCCAAGTATCGCTGGGAGGTTGATACTTCTTCCACAGCCTGGCTCTTGACGAGCGACCAGATCTCTACCAACAGAGATGCTGTCCCAATCTGTGGGAGAGGAGGGAGGAGAGAAAAGTACCAGTAAGCGGTACCCCATGGAGACTACGGAGAGGATCCAGGGGTCTGAAAAATTCTGGCAGCAAAATTGTATGTGAGAGGCAAGCCTGCCCCTCACCGGAGACACATGGACCCGAAGGGGCGTTTCATGTCTTCTTTCCCTCTGAGGCTGTTGCAGAGGAGGGGGATTGGAAAAAGCCCCTACCCCAACCTTTTGTCGTTTCCTCCGGTGCTGACACGGAGAACGGTCAGGTGGCCTAGACCTTCGTTCTTGAAAGCCCCAAAAACCACCAAAGGCTCAACGCTTGTTGGAGCGTTGCTGTGACTGGGTGTAGGCCTTGGGCATGGCCTTCGTAAGAATTAAGACTTTGCAATTTGCAAGCTGTTCTTCTTATCTAATTCTTCATCCGTAGTGGAGTGAAAGAGGTCACTTCCCTCGAATGGAAGGTCCAATATGCGTTCCTGGACGTCAGGGTTATACTTAGTAGCCCGGAGCCAGGCAGGACGGCCAGCCAGAGGTGTTGATGTGGGCCACGGTGGACACCAGGATATCCTGCGCTACCAGCCGGGCTTCTCCTAGGCCCGTCTTGAAGCGTGCTTGGCTCTGCGCCGGAAGTTCTGGGAGGAAGTCCGCAATTTCCCACCAGTCTCTTTGATTAACGGCTGCCAGCAGGACATCCGCATTGGCTTGGGGCAGGTGCAAGGAGGCGTTGGAGTACAGCTTTTTCTGATAAGCCTCCAAGATCTTCTCCTCCTTGCTTAGCAGCGTTGAGGACAAGGTGGCCGAGGATGACTGAGGCTTAGAGTAGACTCGCGCTGCGGCAATCACGGAAGAATTTAGTTGAGGATGCATCGAAAGAGAGTGTCCCCCTAAATCTGCCTATACTTGCTGTTGAGGTGCCGATTGACAGGTTGGGCAGAGTGCGGCATGAGCCACCTCTTCTTGGCAAGAGCAACTACATCTTTCTGCATTGGGATCTGTGTTCCGGTAGGAGGTCTTAGGGTGAGGACTTCTGCCAAGACGCCCTCCTCGGACTGCTCTACCTCGAGCCGAGGAAGGCCCAAATATTCTGCCAAGCCTGTAAGGCGCTCGTGGAAGGCCCTGGCTGAAGATGGCTTGTCTGGGTCCTTCTCCTCATCGGTGTCTGCCACACCAGAGTGATCAAAGGGTCCAGAACTGGTGGAGGGGTACTGGGCCCCGTGGGCTGCAGTGTGGATACCACAGCCGGTGGCTGCTGAGGAGGCTGTTGTGGAGTCGCCTGAAATGTGGGAGGCAACGAAGCTGGAATCGGAGGAGCCGGCTAGGGCAGCACTGGGGCCTGTGGCAACGGAGCCATAGGAGAAATGACTATGGGTGCCAGTGGGGTGACCTGGGGAAGCATGTCCCTGATGGCATCCCGGAGGATGGCCTCCATCTGGGGAGCTCACATCAGCCCTAAGAACCTTTCGAAGAACCGGTCTTCGGAGGCAGTAGAGGTTGCAGGTGATATTGATGGAGTGGCTAAGGGCAACTGGGGGCGGGGCACACTCTGCCTGGGGTGCAGGGGAAACCTCCCCTGTGCTGCTGATGGATAAACTGTAGGCCACGCACCTGGTTGACACCATTTCCACCTTGTGACTCTTTCCTCCACCCGCTCCGCAAGAGGGGGCATCGGACGATAGGCCAGCTTGTCTGTCGCAGAGGCCATTGTGTCGAGCTGCGTGCCAAAGTCGTGGTGCCTGGCTCGATGGAACCAGCCCTGTCCAAGATGCTTGGTGTTGGAACAAAAGGCCTATCCCGCACCTCAAGCAGTGACCTGGAAGGCGTATTGCCCTCGTCAGTGCTACCGGTAGTGCTGCGTGAAGGCGCCCCCTCGGACATGATGCCGGTACTAGGGTGTTGCCCCTTGGGAGTAAGCACAGTAAAAGAACCTTGCGGTCCCTCAGCACTAAACCCAAAGGATCCGGAGACCCTTCGGCCGTGAGGCCGGTAGCTAGACTAACCTCGGTACATGTGCTGGTGCTAGAACCAAAAAGGTAACTTCCGGTCCGGCGCTTCCTTCGGAAGGAGTAACCTTTACGGTGTGCTATGGTGAATAGAGGCCTTTCCTTTGGCCTCATGCCATGTTTGACGAAGTCCTTTAGGTCCTCCGGAGGCGACTTCTGGAAGAGCTCCCTCCACCTAGCTAGCCTGGTCTTCAGTACCCGTGGAGTCAGTGCGTCTAACGCGGAACAACCTTTCCAGCCGTGGTCGGGGCCAAGGCAGCAGAGGCAAAGGATATGGGGGTCGGATGTAGGGAAGAGCCCCTCGCAGGATGGACACCTGCTGAAGCCAGCTGAAGTCGACATGCACCGTGGAAGAACGTGGCGTCGAAGGACCAAGTAACTAATTGAAAAGAAGAAGATAGAAGAATATCCGGGGAAGAGCGCTTGGAATTACATGGTCGAAACCAAACCCAGGAGCGCTGGTGAATTCAGCCTGTTCCCGTCGACCTGGAAAAGGGGACTGAGGAGTGGCGCCGGTGAGCAGAGTCATGCGATCGCATGCTCCCAGGTCCACGCCCCCGTGCGCCTCCAAATTTAAAGGGGAAGATTTTTCTGGTGAAAAAAGTTCCGTCTCTCGTCCCTCGCGAGGGACGCCCACAGTACTGAGGAAAGGCGGAGGGACGTAAGAGTACCAGAGATTGATTGGTTGGCCTGCCTTTGCAATATTATGGCCAAAGCCATAGATCGGCCCAAACAGTCTGCGATGTCCAGGCCCGTTCGCAGCAACTGCTTGGCCATCTCCTTCCCATCCTCCACTAGCTCTAGGAACCTATCACGCATTTCTCCTACCGGAACATACTAGGTAGCATTTCCCACTGCGGTCCATAGGCCGAAGAGTATTTGGCAAAACTGCTTGCCACATTAGTAGCTTTGAGGGCAATGCTACCCAAGGTGAATGTCTTCTTTGTCAAGGCATCTACTTTTTTTGCTTCTCTATCTGGGGACAGAATGGAAGTAGAAGATGAAAGTCTAGAAGAAACCGTAGCAGCCTGCATAACAAGCCCCTCCAGGGAAGGGTGAGAGGAGATGTAAGAGGGGTCTCCTCTAGCCAGCCTGTACTTCCCGGAAATGGTGGAGCTGACGGGAGGGATGAAACATTGAATTCGCCATAGAGATATTAACGCATCGGCAATGGCTTGGTTCAGAGGCATGTTCCGCTCAGTGGTGAGACCTTCCTCCAGGATGTCAGTAAGATCACAACCTTGGGGAGTAGGAGGGAGGGTGGTGCCACTGTTGAGTGCAATCTGAGGGTCTCAATAACCCTTTTCACCAGAGTCCTGTTTTTAGTTAATTTTGAAGATAAGGCTGGAACTGCCGATACTCTAGGTCAGGCAAAGTGTCCAGACCACTAGCGTCTTGAAGGCCTTGAGCAAATTGTAAAATCCTACCCTGGTCATCAAAATGGTCAACTCCACCTGATCCCAAGATAATTGGGTCGACATCTTGGTCATCAGCGTCGTGATCGCTGAAGATACCCATCATGGTTTCGAAAAATTCAGAGCGGGGCTGTGGTGTAAAGACCTTGTCGACAACCGTCGAGGGTTTGTCTTTCGGCGCTGTGATGGTGGGCGTCTGTCGACCGAGGTTCAGGCGCCGTAGCATCGACATCCTTGGACGCTCGGGGGTAGTCCTGCTTCCATAGCATTTCTTTCTATGTCAAAAGATCAGTAGGCGCCAATATAGTCGGTACCAGGTCACTAGAGTCGTGGGGTACACCTAGCACCGCTCTTGGTTCAGAGGTATGCTGTGTGGGGGTGGGAGCCATGCCGACTGCAGCATGCTGGCTGAACATTTCAAGCATCAAGGATTTAAAATCCTCCCACTACTGGAGGGTGGTAGGTCCAGCCGACATCTTACCTTCTTCCGTCAACCAATCAGAATCCCGACGGTGGCGCCTTTTCTTTTTTCGGGACGAGGAAGAGTGGCTCCTCCAGTGAGACCTTTTCTTCTTCCGGCGGTGTTTTGTGGGGGCATAGCTCTCAGTTTCGGCCTCAGAAGACCGAACCGTCAACTGCACTGGAGATTTTGAGGGCAGTCGACCTAGAGCGAGTTTTGCAGCTCAGTCGCAAAGTATTTTCGGCTGCATCTTGGCGCACAACGGACACCTGTCAATGCCGTGACACATGCTGAGGCACCAGAGACAACTTGTGTGGGTCTTTAAGAGACATCTTGGTGCCACAATCGGTACACCGCTTGAAAAAGGACACTCATGAGACCGACACCTCGCGTCGAAGATTTTTATAAAGAACAGTTCTCTGACAGAAATGTTCAAGAGTTGATGCTTTGTTTTCCTAAAGCAGTGCGTTAGCGCGCAGAAAAATGTACCTGAGGTTGGGGCGTAGTGACGTGCTACTTATACGATGCCTGATGTCATGTCTGGAGCCGATGACCAGACGCCGAGCAAGACGGATCGATGGTCGAGTCGAGGTCCACTACTTCCCCTATCGAAACAAAATCCTAAGCAGTGAAACTGGAGGGAATATCTAACAGATGAGGAATCTGCAGGAGAAAAGAAATCCATTGAAAGGTGCACACAAGGAACGTCAACATCAGATTGAGGTCCAAAACGGGAACCTGGAAGGGAGATGGAGGGAACATCTTAAAATAAGAAGTTTCCTCAGACTAGCGCATGACGATGGATAGTGCCGCCAAATAACATTTAATGGTCCCAACTTGGAGCACCAGATTGGCTAGGTACAGTAGGAAAGGATAACACCTCCAGTGTTATGCAAAGCCAAGGGTCCACATTCTTGTACCTGCACTAGCTGCAGAATTTGATCAAATGGCAGCAGTACAAAGACTTTGTTGTTGCTGGCCGTCTGGCCAACAGCACAATCTCCGTTACGTCATCCGGGAGGTCCCAATCCTTGCATCTCAGCCTCTCAGAAACCATGCGTGAAGGCTGAGTGTCTTGACCTCTGGAGAGAGAACCCGACCCTCCTCTCGCGCGAGACAGTCCTCTCTTTGTGGAAGACGTATTGTAGGGCAGATGGACATGTACAGAAGGTCCGGGTAACACATACTCCTGGCCGTATCTGGGGCAATTAAGATCATGGATTTTCCTAACTTTCTCAACCTCCTGATCACATGAGGAATGACAGGAACTGGCAAAAATGCATACAGGAGTGGACACTCACAGTCCATCATGAACACGCCTCGTAGAACTCCTCTTGTGGGAAATTCCCTGGAGCAGTACAGTTCGCACTTCCGGTTGCCACTGGTCGCAAACAGATCCATTTTCCATTTGAGGGGTTTCCCAAAGGGTGAAGATCTCTTGAAGGACTTTCTGAGCTAGTTCCCACTTGTGGGAGACTGGGCTCTGCCTGCTCAGAGCATCCACCGCCCGATAGTCTGATAGAGAGATTCTTTCTTGTATTGGCCAGAACTAGAGCAGCATTGCCTCTCTGCACAGTGGTAGTGACCTTACACCACCTCTCTTGTTGAGGTAGTACATGGCCACTGTGTTGTCCGTCATTATCAGGACACATTCTTTCCCCATACAGAGGGCAGAAAAACCTTCAGTGCAAGTCTTATTGCTCTCAGCTCCAAAAGATTGATGTGTAGTTTGGACTCCAATGGACACCAATGACCGCCGATTGTCAGATTGTTGGCTTGGGCTCCACACCCCGTGAGTGATGCATCCGTCTCTACGGTTATCTCCGGCCATGGTTGCCAAAAAGGTTCTGCCTTCAGAATATTGTCCTTGCAGGCCCACCACCACAGGAGATCCTCCTCACAGGCCCACCACAGGAGATCCTGTGCCACCCTGCTTGGAACCTGAAGCAGGTCTGTCTTGTTGCCCGAGAATTAAGACCATTGTGTACTGAGAGTCCATTGAAGGGGTCTCTTTCTCAGGCGAGCCTCTGGCACCATAAAAATGCAGGATGCCATGAGGCCGAGCAACCTCAAAAAGTCGAAGGCCGGAGACACTCAGCACTCCGAAACCTGGAAACCATCTGCAGAATGCCTTGAACACTCACTTCAGGTGGCAATCTCTTTACCAAGTATGCATCCAGTACAGCCCTGATGAACTAGAGCTTTTGAGATTGAGTCATATGGGACTTCTTGTAATTGAAGGAGAAACCCAGTCTGTGAAGAGTGTGACAGGTGACGGTGGGATGATCCAGGACTTATTTGGGAGAACACACCTGAATCAGCCAATCATCCAGGTAGGAGTAGGAACAAGTTACTTACCTGTAACTGTTGTTCTCCAGCATGGGTCTGGCATGGATTCACATGCTCATGAATATTCCCCGTCGTCAGGCTGGGAATCCTCGGTAAAGAAAAAACCAGTATCAGTTTCGTTTCTGATCTGTCTTTCGTAGTAATAACTAATCACTGGTCTCTGCGTCATACTGACCACAGCCAATGACTGCCCTCTACCTAAGCACCGCCTCTGGCAGCCATCTTCAGATTTGGAAGCACGTGAAGTGGCAGTATGACCAAGTGAAGAGCCGCAGAGGGGTAGGCGGGAGGGTTCGCATGTGAATCCATGCCAGACCCATGCTGGAGAACAACAGTTATAGGTAAGTAACATGTTCCTTCTCCAGCATGGGGTCTGGCATGGATTCACATGCTCATGAATAAAGAATACATAGCAGTACACACATGCACAACCACGGGAGGTGGCAAAGGCTCAACATTAAGCATTACATCAAACTCAACATTAAGCATCTTACCTCCTCACCAGGCTCACCTCAGGCGAACAGGTTGCGCAGCACTGCTTGGCCGACCCTGGACTCCTCCCTGGAATCCCGATCGACGCAGTAGAATTTCGTGAAGGTGTGCGTCGACCTCCACGTAGCAGCCCTGCATATGTCCAGCAGGGGCACACCAGAAAGGAACGCCGTGGTAGCTGCGATCGCTCTGGTGGAATGGGCTCTCGGACGGCCAGGCAGCGGTCGGTTTGCCAACCGATGACAGTACATGATACAGCCGGAGAGCCATCTGGAAATGGAAGCCTTCGAGAGAGCCTTCCCCTGATTGACAGGTCCAAAGTTCACAAAGAGTTGTGACGTCTTCCGAAAACACTTCGTGCGGTCCACGTAGAACTTCAGCGCTCTAGCCACATCCAGCGAGTGCAAAGTCCTCTCAGCCGGCGACGAAGGCGACGGGAAGAACACAGGCAACACCAAGGGTTCGTTGAGATGGAAGTCCGACGGTACCTTGGGCATGAAGGAGGGGTGCGTCCTGAGCACTACCCTCGTGTCGTGAAAAGTCAAGTACGGGGCCTTGCAGGAAAGGGCCTGGATCTCTCCCACCCGTCGTGCGGAGGTGATGGCCACAAGAAACGCTGTTTTCCACGACAGAAACTTCAACGGGGCCGAGTGCAGAGGCTCGAACGGAGGTCCCATGAGCTTGGTCAGCACCACGTTGAGCTCCCACGCCGGGGCCGGAGCCTTCACCGGCGGGAACGATCTAAACAGCCCCTTCATGAACTCTTTCACCAGACGATGAGACCACAAGGACGTCCGGCCCGTGGTTCTGGTGTATCGGGAGATCGCAGCAAGATGAATCTTGATGGACGCGTGTGCCAGTCCAGCTTTGGCCAGCGTCAGAAGGTACGGCAGTACCTGGGGAGCCGTAATCCGTAGAGGGTTAATCTTCTGTGCGTGGCACCAGACAGAGAACCTCTTCCATTTGTGTCCGTAGCATTTAAGAGTCGAGGACGCCCTGGCCTTTGCAAGAACCTCTCTGCAGTCGGCCGGTATGTCGTATCCTCCAAACTCTAGCGCTGCAGGAGCCAGGCCTGCAAGTTCAGCGATTTCGGGTCGTGGTGGAGGATGGCGCCTCCTTCCCTGGAGAGTAGATCCGCGTCCCCCGGCAGCTTGACTGGCGGGGACGCTGACAAGTCCAGAAGGTCCGGGAACCATATCTGCCTCGGCCACGCAGGTGCGACGAGGATCATCCTGCACCGTGACCTCTTGAGCTGGTTGACGAGCCGGATTAGCAGTGGCAAAGGAGGGAACGCGTAGAGGAACAGGCCCTCCCAGGGGAACGAGAAAGCATCGCCCATGCTCCTCGCCTGGGGAAACCTGCTGGCGAACCTCCGGCACTTGGAGTTCGCCGCCGTCGCGAACAGGTCGATCTGGGGTGTGCCCCACCGTCGGAAGAGGCGATCCACTAGATCCTGCCGTAGTTCCCACTCGTGGCACGAGCGCAGCTCCCTGCTGAGTGAGTCGGCGATGGTGTTTTTTATCCCTGCCAGATGAAACGGCACCAGAAACATCCTTTGGGCGACGGCCCAATGCCACAGGTCCTGCGCCTCCCTGGACAGCGCTGGGGACCTGGTTCCGCCCTGTTTCCTGATGTAAAACATGGTGGTGGTGTGGTCGGTGAAGATCCTCACCACCTTGCCCTTGAGGGACGGGAGGAAGGACCTGAGGGCCCAGAACACTGCACGGAGCTCCAGGACGTTGATATGGAGGGACTTCTCCGTCGGGAGCCAAAGGCCTCTCGCGTGCAGATTTTCGGTGTGCGCTCCCCACCCTTCCAGGGAGGCATCCGTGGTCACTGTCTCCTGGTGGTCTGGGGTCTGGAAGTCCATGCCCGCCGTCAGATGCGCGCGGATGCCCCACCACCGGACCGCTCGGCGGAAACTCTCGTCGAGTGTGATCCTCTCCTCGAAGCCGCCCGTAGTTTGGATCCAGCGCGCATCCAGGAACTCCTGCAACGGGCGCATCCGGAGCCTGCACATGGGAATGAGGTAGATGCAAGAAGACATCATTCCGAGGAGGGACTTAATGGACCTCACCTTGGCCGCGTCGGAAACCAACATCCGCTGTACCTTGCCCAGGATGGACCTGGTCCTTTCCTCCGACGGGGAGGCCAGAAGGGACACTGTGTCGAGCTTCGCTCCCAGAAACAGTGCGTTTTGCGCAGGTACCAGGTGAGACTTGGCGTAGTTCACGGAGAATCCCAGGTCCGTGAGAAGTTGGACGGTCCTTGCCGTGTGATCCACGGCGAGCTCCCTCGTCTTGGCTCGGATGAGCCAGTCGTCCAGGTAGGGGTAGACGTGGATCCCCTCGCGGCGCAGCTGCGCCGCCACCGGTGCAAGGCACTTGGTGAATACCCTGGGTGCCGACCGTAGTCCGAAGGGGAGGGCTTTGAACTGGTAGTGACGCCCTTGGACCACAAACCTGAGGAATTTTCGGTGCCCCTTTAGGATGGGAATATGGAAGTAGGCATCCTCCAAATCCAACGACGACAGGAAGTCTCCTTCCTCCAGCTGACCCAGGACGTGCTGGAGGGTGACCATCTGGAACTTTTGCGCCTTGATGAACTTGTTCAGACGTCGCAGGTCCAGGATGGGGCGCCATCCCCCCGTCTTCTTCTTCACGAGGAAGTATCTCGAGTAAACTCCGGAGCCCCGAAGCCTCTTTGGGACGAGTTTGATGGCGCCCTTCCTGAGCATCGCCTTTACCTCCAGGAGAAGTTGAGGGACGTGAAGTTCTTTCCTGGCCACGGGGGGGACGCGCGGACACCTTCTTTGAAACTCGAGCGCGTGGCCCCGGGCCAAGGCGTCCAGCACCCAACGGTCGGTGGAGATGGACTCCCACACGCTGACGAAGCTCGCCAGCCGGCCTCCCACCGGGGTGCTTCGGTGGGGGCCCGACCCCACGGTCGGTTCAATCCTGCTTCGACGAGGCTTTGCCGCCTTGACCTCCTTGGCGACGACGGCGGGGTCCGCCAGACTTGCCTCCTCCTCTGTAGGCCTCCTGAGCCGACGAGCGGGCCGCTTGACGGTAGGTGGAGAAACCGCCGCCGGAACTTTTGGAGGCGCCCTTGCCTCCGCTGCTCCGAAAGGGCGTCCGTCGTTGTTGCAGAACTCCAAGGGCCCGGGCCGTCTCGGTGTCCGCTTTAATGGCCTGAAGGGAATCGTCCACTGTTTTCCCAAACAGGTTGTTCCCATCGAAGGGCATGTCCAGGACTCTGGTCTGAACGTCTTGACGGAAGTCCGTAGCCTTGAGCCATCCATGCCGCCTAAGGCAAACGCTGTTGCCCAACTGGCGGAACCCAGTGTCGGCGATGTCCGTCGCAACGGTAATGGCGTGGTCCAAAGCCACCTCACCTTCCTGCAGGATCTCCAGGGCCTCTGCCCTCTTGTCGTCCGGCAAGAAGTCCAGCAGGGGAGCCAGTTTGTACCAGAGCTCCCTGTCGTAGCGGGCCACGATAGCCAAGGCGTTGGCCGCTTTAATCGTCGTCGCCGCAGACGAGATGACTCTGCGTCCCATAGCGTCCAATTTCTTTCCCTCGCCGTCCGGTGGGGAAGTCGCTGTGGAGGCCGCACCCCCCCGCTTTTTTCCTGGCCGCCGCGGAGACGACGGAGTCCGGGGCAGGGTGCGCCCGGAGGCACAGGGGGGCCGTGTCCGGGACCCGGTACTTCTTCTCGTACCGGTCTCTTCTAGCTGGCGTCGTGGAAGGGTTCTTGAGGAGGGTGAGGCCCTCATCCCAAATGTCGTCCAATAGAGGCACTGAGAGGACCGTCTTCCTCTTGGCCTCGCGCCGCTGATAAAGGAAACCTTCCTTCTTCTTCTCCTCAGGGCAGAGTTGGAAAAGCTCGGATGCCCTGGTGATCATGGAGTGGAACGATCCAATCTCGTCGGGCGGAGAAGCCCTGGTGGGAGGCGACGACGGTACATCCTCGTCGTATACCTCGTCGTCCGTACCCGTCGCTGCCGTGTCAGTCCCCGTATCATCCCCTCGGGTGGACGGGGAGGAGGGCTGGAAGGGGCGCGACGGCTGAAAAGGAGGCGGAGGGTGGATCCTTCTTTTCTTGGTAGGGGGAACACCAGAAGGTCCCGGTTCTGGGTCCCCCGACGGGAGAGGTTCCGTCGGCAACGGTAGTCTCGTCCTTATCTCTGAGCATAAGGACTGTATAGCCAACAAAATGGCCGCCGAGTTGTCTCGCGGCGCTGGCAGAGGGGAATCCGACGGGCGATCAGGGGCCCCGTCGGTACCCTCGACGATGTCGTCGTCACCTGCGTCGGGATCCATCCCGACGGGCCGGTCTTCTTCCACGCCGAGGCCGTGGCTTAAGACTTCGACCAGCACCTCCTCCGAGGTTGAGGCCGAATCTACGACGACGCCCTGCCCCCCCTTTTTCTTCCCCACGGGGGATTTCACGGGGGTCCTATCGATGGGCACAAAAGAGGACTCCCTCCGAGGTGGCAGGGAGACTGAGCCCCGAGGTCGCCACCACTGGTGTAGCCTCCACAGGCTGAGCCAGGGCCGCCGCGACAGTTTCGATAGAGGGCTTGGCCGGATGGATTAAGGCCTTCACCACCCTAGGTGCGCTCACCGCCTTATCCTTGAGGGGGGGGACACTGCCTCGCTCCCCCTCCGCCTTCGAGCTCGACCGGGGCCTCTCCAGGAGCTTCGCCAGGTGCTCGGCCTTCCTCTTACCCGACCCAGAGCGTTGGCTCGTGGTTGATGGTGCCGGGGAGGGTGCGCCCTGCCTGGCGCCCGTAGAGCCCGACCGTTCAGCGCTCCCGGTGCCAGCGGGCTCGCGGTGCTTGGCCTTATGTTGGACCCCCGTCGCCGGGGCGTCCTCAAAGGTCTTAGAAGACCGCTCGGCTTTCTTCCTCTTCTTCTCGCCGGACGGGCTCTTCCCTTCCAGCCAGTTGGCGAGACGTTGATGGCGGTCCTTCATGGTCCGCTCCGACATGTTGCCGAAACACGCACAGTCCTTCTCCACGTGCGTCTTGTCCTCATGTAGGCAGTAAAGACAAAAAGAGTGTTCGTCCTCCTTGAAGACGTTCTGCAGCTGGCATCCAGGGCAGACCCTGAACAGCTTTCCGGGCGTCGAGCTCCCCTTCTCCTGGGCCATGACCGGGCCTAAGAAACTTCTGGAGTCCTCCAAAAGCGTAGCTCGACGAAATCTTCACCCTTGAGGGGCGCAGACGAATCCGACACGGGTCCCCGTTGATCGGATGGAGAATCGGTGGAGCTTGAGGCTCTTTTGACCGAAAAAACGAAGTTTTTGAGAAAAAACGTGAAAAAATAGCACTAACGCTCGAGAGCAATAGCACGAGGATCCCAACACATGAACGTGCGGTAAAAATCTGAAGATGGCTGCCAGAGGCGGTGCTTAGGTAGAGGGCAGTCATTGGCTGTGGTCAGTATGACGCAGAGACCAGTGATTGGTTATTACTACGAAAGACAGATCAGAAACGAAACTGATACTGGTTTTTTCTTTACCGAGGATTCCCAGCCTGACGACGGGGAATATTCATGAGCATGTGAATCCATGCCAGACCCCATGCTGGAGAAGGTGCGAATTCCCTTTCTCCAGAGGCTTGCTGCCACCACCGCCATCAGTTTGGTGAAAACCCTTTAGCAGAGGCCAGCCCGAATGGTGGAACTCGAAACTGATTATGCAAACTACTAACGGCGAACCTCAGATACTTTCTGTGCTTAAGACGGATTGGCACATGCAAATAAGCATCCTGAATGTGCAATGATACCATCCAACGCTGGCTTGAAGGATCTGAGAAAGTGAGACCATCTTGAATTTGTCCATCCTGAGGAACTTATTCAAGTAGCTCAAGTCCAAGATGGGTCTCAGTCCTCTGTCCTTCTTGGGAATTAGGAAATCTGGAGAATACCATCCTTTGTTCCTCTCCGCTACAGAAAACGGCTCTATGGCACCTTGCTCTAGCAGGGTCAAAATTTCCTGCACAAGGAACACATCGGGAACCTTCAAAGAATGGCACCCCGGTGGATGGTTCGGAGGTCTCTGAATGAAGGGAAGGCAGTATCCTTGGGCTATGGTTTCTAATACCCAAGCATTAGAAGTACTGTCTCGCCATTCTTTCAGCAGCTGACACAGTCTGCCTCCCACTGGGGTGTCGTGCCTCATGACCTCAGAGAGGTTTTGAGGCAGCTGAAGCAGTGGCTGTTGGTAAAGATGCCACTGCTTGAGCGTGCTTTGCACCTCTCCCTCGTCCACCACCAGGGAATCTTTTTTGGCCTCTTTGACCAGCCATTTCTCTCACTCTTCCAACTGAGTAGCAGCGAAAGGATTGACGCCTCCAGAACGGTCCACTTTGTGAAAAGGCTGAGACTGTTGCCTTCGAGGTCTGCATCTTCTCAAGGCTTTCGTCAGCCTTCCTGCCAAAAAGTTCAGACACGTCAAAAGGGTCTAGATTGCACATCCGGGTCAGATCCTATTTTCCTTAACCAAGCAAATGTGAAAATGACGGTGCTTGCTGTCATGGCTCTGCTGATACTGTCCAAAGAATCCAGTCTCGATTGAAGAGACTTGCACATGGCTTCCTTGCCATCCTTAACACTGGTCAAGAAACATCGGTTTCCTCTCCTTCTGGAATATGCTCAGCCGCCATAGAAATGCAGTCCCATGGAGTGTATGAAATTTTGCCAGTGCACATAAGGAGTTGGCTGATTTAAGAGCCATGCTCCCAGCAGAAAATACCTTTCTTGACCAGGCATCTACCCTTTTATCATCCCTATCTGGTGGGATGGTTGGATATGCTGCCTGTTTTGAGGTAGCCTGCACCACCAGACTTTCTGGGGTAGGGTGTTTCGATAAGTAGCTGGGGCCGCCACTACGTTATGGACAGTATTTTCTTGTCAAGTTCTTATTTACTGGCAGACTTGACTCTGGTGCTCCTCAATTGGTACTTACTCTCTTCCAAAGAGCAATGTAGAAAGGTAAGATGGGATTCTTTTGAGGACCTTTATCAAGGATGTGTTTAAGGTCATCTTCTTCGAAAGGGAGGGCAGGTCTGCTCCATCCCAAGTAATCAATACCCTGGTCATCAACTACCTGTAAAGAGGCATCTGCATGCTCATCTGACTCAGGCTTTCCCAATTCTAATTCAGGTGAAGTGTCCACTCCACTGGCAGTCTGCAGATTTTCATATAGATCCTTCAGTCTGGACTCCTCTGAAATTAAGCTAACAGGGACATTTGGTGTGCTATACTGCAAAGCAAAGGGTGCATCATTATCAGAAGGCTCATTGTCCCCATAAACAGAGGTCACAGATTTAAAGAAATCCTTTCTTGGTTAAGGAGTGAAGGTTTTTTCAGTCAAAGGCTTTGAAAATTTCGAGCCCGAGAAGTCAATGCCTTCTAGGAAAACGTTTGACTTAGATGGCATCGATGGGCCTGCTGGCATCGATGGCACAGCTGGCGTCGATGACCTCGACTTGTCTTGACTTATGACTCGAAGGAATCCCTCAATGACGATCCAGCCTTCGTCCCGGGCTCAAGTGCGCCGAGGATTTGGCAAGAGACCTTTTCTTACTGGCTTTAGAAAGCACGGTAGGAACATGGCTTGTCGAGGGTTTTTGGCTCTCGAATATTTGCAGCATTTCCCTCCCGAATGCTTCCCATTCAGCAGTAGTGGAGGCCTTAGTGGAACATGATATAGCTCTCTGAGAAGAAGTGTCGGACGAGGACGTCGAATTAGGCGATTTATGGTGCCTCTTCTTCTATTCCTTGACGACTAGTGGTGGGAGCCACTCCTTGACCTGGATCTTTTTGCTTTCTTTCTTCGAGAAGAGTCGCCTCTTATGTAGTCGATGGGGATTTCTTAGGGAATACACTTACCGCCAATTTCCCCTTACGCTCCTTCAGAGCTTTTCTGGTCATTGATTGAAACTTTGAGCAGGTCGAGGTCTTGTGTTCCACACCGACACACCATAAGCATACTCAATGAGGATCGGTCAGCAACATCTTGGCATCAGAGTCTTGACACTTCTTAAACCCGGTCTTTGGGGTCGTCGGTGTCGAAGACAAATAAATGTTTGTATATTTCGCAAAGGAAATTCTGAAGCACACCATAGTTCTCAAAGTCTAAGCTTACTTGGTAAAAACAGAACTGAAGCCAACTGGTGCTGCACGTGCAATATATATCTTCGATTACATCATCCTTGAGACAGAGGCTCTCGAGGGACATCAAGCCGACTGCATCGACGCACAACGCTCTCTGCCGAAATTCTCTTTTCCAAAGCTGCTGAAACTGGATATTGAATCTCAAAGATGAGGAATACGTGGGAGGACACAATCCATTTGAAATTATGCTTCCAAATCTAGTACAAAGATCAGGGTGGGTTTATTCACGAGAGGCAGGAGACTAATTAGAAAGACACTTGATCCTTTTCACTTAGCACATGAAAGGTAGGAGAATACCTTGGGTTAATTTACTTCGTGCCAAGTAATACATTTTTTTTTTCTTAAATAGGGGGTTCCCGCCCATATGCCCCTATCCTTCACTACGATGCCTACCCCAAACCACTCCCTACTCCCCTTTTATCCCTTAAACCACAACATATAATTTGAAGAAAATTACTGCAAAGTAATTTACTTCGTGTAAACAGCATACCGGGAGAACATGCATTTGGTTTCTCGATGCAGAATATGCATTAGCCTAGACGACCATTCTTTAAGGCAGTTCTGGAAAGGACAGAGGTAGTATATTACTTCACAACGTGGGTGGGAGCATGGTATAATGGACCAAAAGCTAAAGTACAGTTAAATGGAGTTGAATCGCAAAATTTCTAGCTGCACAGGACGACACATAGGGGGTGATCTTTTCACTGCTTCCATTTGCCTAAGTGATAGTACCCATGGTTGTGGCAATACTCAGGCATGGGAAAATGACATGTCTCCTAAGTAAGGAGGTTCAGTTAAAATTATTATTTAAAGACGGTATCCCCTTCTACTTATCTCAACCAGAGAGCAGTCAGATACCCCAAGAGGACACCAACTCTTAAAGACAGTTCATGCCTTTCTATTTCCATAGTCAAGGGCGCTCTAAGCGCCGTCCCTCTATCTCACGGCAATAGATGGACAATTTCCCGCACCCCCTAGAGCAGGTGTCACTCAACCCCAGTATGAACACTAGCGATCTGTAACTCCTAAGTAAAAGCTACCCATAGAGATAATGGAAAGGTTCTTATCCATCTAAACTCCCCCAGGGAACAATCTACAGGGTTCCTGCTCTAAAGTTCCCCAAGATGGAATCAAAGGGTTTGTGCCTTTCAAACAATGCCCACCCAAAATTGCTCTCATCCTTCCAAGCTCTACCGTTCATCTCCCCATGTCTTTGTTGCTCCCTCCTTCTACTCACCTCCCTCCTAGCCCACACACCCTCTGTCCTTACTCTCCCTGTTACTCTACCTCCCCCCCTCCAGTGTTACTCCCACTTTCCATATAATGGCTACACTCCTCTACATGCACCACCACTACTAGTACTTATACCGCTGCTTCCCCTACACTATTAATACTACAACTGCTGTCTTCCCCCACATTACTACTACTCTAGCAAACACAACTACTCTTACTAAATGCAAGGATCAGTAACCGTGACACTGCACTATAAATAAAGAAAAAAATGTAGCAAATGCATCTTTGTTACTAACCCATGTAATATGTTATAGACTATGCTAGGGGAATTCATTGCTTCAAAAGATGCATTTTCTAATACTAAAACCCAGCACCTACAGAATGGCTTAGTCATGAAAAGCATTAAACTGTAGGAAAATAGACATTTTACAACGTGCCGTTTAGGAATGAGATTTAGTTACGCGGATGTAACAGAACAGAGGAATTTCTTTGCGTCAAGCTAGGACGAATTTTGAAACATGTTGCAGTGGGAAGGAAGTTCAAGTCAAACCAAGGGCCATTGTGCCAGAATGTGAGAACCCATAGAACTAGACAAGGTGGAGGCTGGAAGGGGATAAATGATCGGTAGAAAATAAAATAGAAGAACAAGTTACTTTCTTACCTGGTAACGTTCTTTCGATGGGATGGTCCGACGACGTATTCTATATCTATGACAGGTAATGTCCACAGCTGTGCTGCTTCGGAAAATCTTTGGCGTCTGCGTCCTGCGTCGATGACGTCGATCCGCCGTCCCCGAGGACCTCCTCCGACGGCCGACGTCACCCGATGTGATAAGTAGGACGCACGACGCCCATAGCCTCAGTTATAGTTCTTTTCCCAGAACGTGTGCCACCAGTTTTCTGCCAGTCAGACACACAAGGCCTTGCGGAACGCAAGCTGCAATCGCAAAAGAAATTCTGCAGTGGGGAAGGCAGGGAGGGAGCGATATGGAATACGTCGTCGGACCATCCCATCGAAAGAACGTTACGAGGTAAGAAAGTAACTTGTTCTTCGAGGGCATTGGGTCCTCCGACATATTCCATATCTATGACAGACTCCCAAAGCATTACTAAGCAAGGAGGTGGGAAAGAATTTAGAATACAAATTTAGCATGCCCAAACAAATTGCGGAATAGAGAACTGCCTTGCTAAAGGCCAGATCTTGCCCTCTGATGGAATCGAGGGAGTAGTGACGTACAAATGTATGTACTGAAGCCCAGGTGGCTGCATCACAGATGTGACGAATAGGAACTCCCCTCTGCAGGGCAGTAGGGGCAGTAGACGCAGCCACTCCCCTGGTAGAATGGGCCCGCAAGCCAGCCGGAGGATCCTTACCCGCCAAGCGGTAACACTCGGAGATAGCTAAAATAATCCAACGAGATTTCGTCACAGCTTGTCCCAAACGCTTTTCAGCGTAACCAATGAAAAGTTGATCGTCCACTGTGACCCGGGACATGCGCGAAATATAAAAACTCAACGCTCTCCGAGGATCAAGCCTATGGAGCCTCTCCTCTTCCTTACCAGGATGTGGAGGAGGATGGCACGCCGGAAGAACAACCTTCTGGCTCAAATGAAATTCTGAAACCACCTTCGGAAGAAAAGAAGGACGAACACTAAGGACAACCCTGTCCTTATGAAACACAGTGAAGGGTGGCTTAACTGAAAGTGCCTGTAACTCACTTTGCGAGCAGAAGTAACCGCAACCAAAAACACAGTTTTCAGAGTCAACAGCCTCAAAGTGCAAGAATGTAAAGGCTCAAACGGAGCACCCATAAGAAACTTAAGAACAAGGTTCAAATCCCAACCTGGCACCAGAAAAGGTGACGGAGGGAACACATTAGTGAGCCCTTTCAAGAACTGCGAAATTAAAGGAATCTTAAAATAGGAACGCTCTTCAGACGAGCGCTTAAGTATGGACAGCGCCGCCAGGTAACCTTTAATGGTCCCCACTTGCAAGCCCCGGTGGGCCAAAGAAAGCAAAAAAGACAGAACCATGGGAATGTCACAATCAAAAGGATCCACATTCTTAACTCTGCACCAGTCGCAGAACTTTCTCCAACGGCAACGGTACAGAGACTTTGTTGCCGGCCGCCTAGCTGAGAGCAACACCTCCATCACGTCTTCAGGGAGGTCCCAATCCTTATACCTCAACCTTTCAGAAGCCAAGCGTGAAGGTTGAGGGATCTGACCTCTGGATGGAGAACCTGACCCCCCTCCCGTGAGAGCAGATCGTCTCGGTAGGGAAGACGACGTGGAGGGCAGATGGACAAGTCGAGAAGGTCCGAGTACCACGTCCTCTGGGCCCACGCCGGAGCAATGAGGATCATCCGGGAACCGAACCTCCGTAACCTCAGTAGCACTTGCGGGATGAAGGGGACTGGAGGAAACGCGTACAGCAGTGGGAATGACCACTCCACCACGAACGCGTCCCCTAAGGCTCCTTTTGGAGGAAATTCCCACGAGCAAAACCTTTCGCACTTCCGGTCGACACTGGAGGCGAAGAGATCCACTTGAGGTCCCCCAAAGGGCGAAGGTCTCCAGGAGAATCTCCTGAGCCAGCTCCTACTCGTGAGAGATTGTGCTCTGCCTGCTCAGAGCATCCGCCGTCACGTTGTCGTCTCCGGCCAGATGAACCGCCGAGATCGAAACTTCCTGCTGGATGGCCCAGAACTCGAGCTGCATCGTCTCCCTGCACAGCATAAGTGACCCTGCCCCCGCCCCCCCTTTTTGCTGAGGTAGTGCATGGCCACCGTGTTGTCCGTTAGAATCAGGACACTCTTTCCACGCACAGTCGGCAGAAAAGCCTTCAGGGCTAGCCTGACGGTCCTCAGCTCCAACAGATTGATATGGAGTCTGGACTCCGACGGAGACCAACGACCGCTGACTGTCAACTCGTTGGCATGAGCTCCACATCCTGTGAGGGATGCGTCCTTCACGATCGTCACCTCCGGCCAGGGCAGCCAAAATGGGGCCCCCTTCATCAGATTGCCCTCGACGGCCCACCATAAAAGGTCCCGGGCTACCGAGGGCGGCACCTGAACAGGGTCCGACAGCCTGCCGGAGGACTGAGACCACTGGAGCTTGAGTGCCCACTGCAAAGATCTCATCCGCAGATGAGCCTCTGGCACCAGAAGAATGCAGGATGCCATGAGGCCGAGCAGTCTCAAGAACTCGGACGCTGGGACATCCTGGGCAAATTGAAACTGGTTCACCATCTGCTGAATGTGAAGAGCTCTCACCTGAGGAGGAAAACACTGCCCCAGGGACGTGTCGAGCACTGCTCCGATGTACTGGAGCCGCTGCGTTGGTGTCAAATGGGACTTCTTTAAATTGAGGGAGAAGCCCAGCCTGTGAAGGGAGTGGCAGGTCATGGACAGATGATCCAGGACTTGCTCGGGAGAGCTCCCCCTGATCAACCAATCAACGGTAGGGTTAGACGTGAATCCCCCCTTTGCTGAGATCCGCTGCCACCACCACCATGAGCTTGGTGAAAACCCTCGGGGCGGAGGTCAATCCGAACGGCAGGACCCAAAACTGAAAGTGCGAGTCGCCAACCGCGAACCTCAGGTACTTCTTGTGCTTGGGATGGATCGGCACATGGAAGTAAGCATCCTTGAGGTCGAGAGACACCAACCAGTCCTGAAGTTGAAGGGCCTGGAGGACTTGAGAAAGAGTCGCCATCTTGAACTTGTCCTTCCTGAGGAGTTTGTTCAAACCGCGCAAGTCCATGATGGATCTCAATCCCCTGTCTTTCTTCGAAACCAAAAAATAAGGGGAATACCATCCCTTGTTCCTCTCCGCTACAGGTACCAGTTCTACGGCGCCTTTCTCCAGCAGGGCTTGAATTTCCTGCGCAAGGAGTGGATCCGGACACTTCAAAGAGGTTCCCTGGTGGATTGTCGTGAGGCCTCTGCCGAAAAGGAAGACAGTAGCCGTGGGATATGATCTCCAGAACCCACACATCCGAAGTAATGGCTTGCCTCTCTACAAGATGCTGCGCCAGCCTTCCCCCAACCGGCGAACCATGGGACCTGGCCTCATGACTGAGTGGTAGCGGCTGCGGCGTTGCCTGAGGGCAAAGAAGCAACTGCCCGAGCGGCCTTGGCACCTCGAGTACCTTTGTTTCCACCTCTGGCACTCCTCCGATGGCCTCTGACTGCTAGCTCCCCTCGCTTTACTGAAGGGCGAGTAATAGCGAAAGGAACCTCCCCTCCATTGCTGTTCCCTAGGACGAAAAGACAGAGGTTGGCGAACTGCAGCGCCCAACGGGCTTCGCTGCAGCTTTGGAGGTCTGCAACCTCTCAAGGCTCTCGTCACCCTTGCTGCCAAAAAGGTGTTCACCGTCAAAGGGCATGTTGAGGAGCCGGGACTGCACATCAGGAGCAAACCCAGACTTCCGCAACCACGCAAACCTGCGCATTACGGTGCTCGCAGCCATGGACCGGCTGACACAATCTGCCAAGTCCAAACCCGACTGAACGGCCTCACACATGGCATCCTTGCCATCCTGAACCATAGCAAGGAACCATCCCGTTCGTCCCCTTCGGGAATATGTTCAGCCGCTAATGCAACACAGTTCCACAGAGTGTGTGTGAAACGAGACAAAGCACATATGGAGTTGGCCGCCTGAAGTGCCATACCCCCTGAAGAAAACACTTTCCTTGCCCAGCCGCCAAAACGTTTGTCGTCCCTATCCGGAGGGATGGTAGGATACGACACCTGCTTTGCCGGGGCCGTAGCCGCCTGCACCACCAAACTCTCCGGAGTGGGGTGCCTGGACAAGTAACAGGGGTCGCTACTGGCTGGACGATATTTTCGCGACAAAGACTTGCCCACTGCCGGGACACTCTCCGGAGCAGTCCAAGCCGCCGCCACCCTTCTCTGCAGAGCCATATGAAACGGCAAAACCGGGTCAGTGGGGGGACAGAGATCAAGGATGTCCGTGAGATCATCCTGAACGAACTCCCCTGGGGGAGCTGACCAACCCAAATACTCGGTGACCCGAGACATAAGGCGCCGATATGAAGAATCGGCATGAGTGCCAGGCTCCGGCCTACAAAACTCCACCTCCGGAGAGGTGTCCAGTCCACTGGCATCATGCAGTGACTGCCTCAGGTCATCAAACTGGCTATGGCCTGAGATAAGCTCACCTGGAACCGTAACCGGAACCAAGCCGTCATCAGAGCCTTCATCACACTCTGAAATGTACTCCAGGCGGGGAGAGGAAGACCTCTGGGGATCAAAGCAGTGCCTGACCTTAGCTAGAGCCTTTCTAGGGGCAAACCCCGTGCCACGGGGCCCCTCTGACACCGCCGCCTCGAAAGGCATCGAGGGCGCCGAACGAGTCGGCGCCGAGCGAATCGGCGTCGACTGCAGCGCCGCCAGCATCGGCGGCGTCGACACAGGCCTCGAAGCCGGAGCTCCGAGCGTGTCTCTCGACGACCAAGGCGCCGACAGCCCCCTCGGAGGCGGAGCCTCGAGAGAAATCGTCGACGACCTCGGCGCCACAGGCGTCGACGCCTTCTTTGAAGACGGCACAGGAGCATGTGGTCTCGAGCGCATCGAGGACCGGGACCTGGAACGGGCATGGCGAGAAAGTCTACCCTTGTCCGAGCGGGACCTCTCCCGCGAGCCGTGCCGACCACCCGAGCCCGAAGGCGTACGAGCGGTATCTCTCGACCGGTGCCGACTGACCCCACTCGGAGGCGGGGACGGACAGGTGCCCTGCGATTCAAGAATCGCTAGCATCTGCCTCCCGAAGGAAGCCCATTCCTCCGGTGTCGCTTGCATGGAGGGATAAGCGACCCGCCGACGGGCGGAGTCCTCGGAAGAGGACGGGGAAGGCGACCTCTGCCGGCGCTTCCGGGAATGCCTCGAAGAGGCGGAGGAGTGGCGAGACCGACTCTTGGAAGGAGACCCACTGGACTTCCGTCGAAAGCCCCGCAGACCTCGACTTCCAGGGCTTAGACACCCGGCCTACCGACAGCTTCTTCCTGCGTTCCCGCAAGGCCTTTGCCGTAAGCGACTGACAGTCGACACAGTCGTCCGTATTGTGGGCCTCCCCGAGGCACCAGAGGCAGGCATCGTGCGAGTCCGTGACCGACATCTTGGACCCACAGTCCCCGCATTTCTTGAAGCCCGGACGCGGGGTTGAAGACGAAGTAGACATCACCACGAACAGGTCTTCACAAAAAAACAACGAGTCGAGGCGTACCGAGATTCACGAAGCGAACACGTTTGCGGAAAAAACGGAACTGAGGCTATGGGCGTCGTGCGTCCTACTTATCACATCGGGTGACGTTGGCCGTCGGAGGAGGTCCTCGGGGACGGCGCATCAACGTCATCGACGCAGGAGCCAAAGATTTTCCGAAGCAGCACAGCTGTGGACATTACCTGTCATAGATATGGAATACGTCGGAGGACCCAATCCCCTCGAAACAGCCAATTCAGTATAGCAGACGTAAAGGGCCTTTTTTGTCCTTTGGAAAGGAAAAAAGATTGAATGGGATTTTAGAAAAATGAGAAGAAGACTGGAGACCGAGCCCTGAAGGGTGCCTTTCTGATGGAAGAGACCCATGTTTGGGACGCATGAGCTGTATTCGGATTCTGAAGACACAAATACTTCAAGTAAGAGGGCCAGTGTCAAGATGCATTGTTCCGTAGGCAGACTATGAAGAGGCAGATCCTTTTTAGGAGGAAAGGTCGGGACCCCTGGAAGAGAGACTCGAGAACTGGCAACCTCCAAGGACTCTGGAGAAAACAGCTGAGGTCAGGGAGCCTACATATGGTACCGGTGGGGATGTCCTTCTATGCAAACATGTTGGCCGAACTCCAAAGCTGGATGAATGAAATAACAGATTAACTACTGGAGATTGATCCTCTTGTGACTCTAGTCGGTATTCTCTCAAAACAATATAGTCACTATAGCTTCTAACAAATGTGGGTCGTATTACTTAGGACAGGGAGACAGACAGGATGTCACACAGACGTGGAATTCATCTCCCCCCCGCACCCACCACGTTCTTAGCACAAACTGTGGTCAAGGTTTGGGAGGTTTATATGCTCAAGGAGCTCATGTATATGCCTCATGATGACATGGAGAGGTTTATGGGGGAATGGTGGGGCTTCTTGGAAAAGTAAGCCTCAGACAATGGATTATTTGCCAGTCCACTAAAAGGGAGATGGAAGACTTTCTTTACCCTCTTTTGGGTTGTTTGGGACACTGGTGCAATAGGAACAGAACTGTTCAACAATGGTCGCCCTCCACTGTGACGCTGCCCTGAGGAAGCCTGGTTGCGGGAAGGGCAAAGGAGGGAGCATGGAGTTTTGAAGGAAAAATAATTGCACGGGCGCGGTTTGAATTAAACCCCTTTTTTTGAGGTGCCACCAGGGGGCGCAGAGATGTTCTAAAGCATCTCCGTAGGTCTCCCTCACTGGACGTAGTTTTTGGGACCTGAGCCCCGCCCCCTAAAACCCCAGAGGTGAAACCCGGACCCTCATGTGTGTCGTCGGAGCCCCCGGAGTACCCAAGGAGCCAAATTTGCGGTCTCGGGGTGGTGTAATGCCGGAGATCCAGCCTGGGGAGTCTGGGGGCGGAGTTCCCGCCTTCTGCTGCTGGAGCCGCAGCCGGGTGAATATCTGTCCTGGAGCCGCGGTGTAGTGCGAGGGCCTTGGTCGAACTGGGACTTGGTGTGCCCCGTTGAGTTGCCGGCCCGGGGGGTCTGTGTCTGATAAGGAGCTGGTCGCCCTCCCCGGACCTAAGGAGCCCTGCAGAGAGCCTGGTGCGGGTCGGTGGGTGTGCCCGCGACAGAGTGGAGGAGGAGCGGGCGGCGCTTCTGGCCTTGGTGCGCCCTGTGCCCTCCCTCAACGTGGGTCTGTTCGGAGCCTTGTGGAGCCTGGCGGCGCAGTAATCCCCCTGCCTGCGGATGACCTGTGAGTAGTTGGCTTGAGCAGGGGAGGAGCTGCGAGGGGCATGTTGAGCTTTGCCCCGTTGCATTGGAGGTGTGCTGTGTGGTGGTTGTTGGGGCTCCCGTGCCAGGAGTGAAGAGTCGGGCCGGGCTGTTGATCCTGGAGAGCCCTGTGAGCCCCCCCCGCACCTCCGTCCCACTGCGGGCCTGATTGAAGTCTGGAACTGTTTGTTGAGGCGCCGTCTTAGTCCCCCCCACACCCCTGTGGGTGCCCTGTACCTTGCTGTGCTGTGAAGCTTCCACCCGGGGGGAGGGCCTTCTTCTGAGTTGGTGCTGGTCTTGCCGGCGGAGCCCTGTGGTGTCCACTGGAGGAGAGCCGTTGCAGTGGACCCTGCTTGGTCTGGGGACCCTAGTCGCCGTAGTCCCATCTTATTAGTGGCCCTCTCCCGGAGTACGGTGGGCCGGAGCCCCTACCTTTGTCTTGGAGGGGCCTGGCTCTGATGCTGGTGTGATCTAGGGGCTGCGGCTTGTGTGGTGGTGTGGCGATTCTTTGACCCCGTTCTTCTACCTGTGCTTAGCTTCGGTCCGCTCAACCCGATTCACATTCAAGGCTTGGTGCTCTGGTGGGGCGGGAGAGGCTGTAACCCCGAGTACAGAAGGAGAGGAAGCTTCATCTGGGGGCAGGGGGGTGGTGAAACACCCAGGCATTTCTGCGCGGCATCCAGCAGCGGATCCGGACCTATCGCCTACGCTCTCGGGCCCCGGTACTGTGGTTCCCTGGCGTCTGCTGGGGAGGGGTTGAAGCGAGCAAACCTGAAGCGGCAGGTGAACAGGTAGGCCAGTGGGACATCAAACTTTTGGACACAATACCTGCTCTAGGGGTCTTCATCCCTTGTGGCTATCGTTTCAACGGGATCCTGCTCTGTTCCGCTGGAGTGTTTGGTTTGATTTGCCCTCGGGGTTTGGTCCCGTTGACCCTTTGAGGGGTGCCTGCCCACTCCAGGTGCTCATGAGCTGGGCCCAGACTCTACAAAAGTTTCGCCATTCTTCAGATAGCGCTATGAGGCAAGCAGAGCATCTGACCCAATGCAGCTGGAAAGGATAGACGCCCAGACGGTCATCTAAAATATGACGGCTCTGCTGGAGGCGATTTGTGGCTTCAGGGCGGATATTGCTAAGAGGCTGGCTACCCTGGACAAGAAAGTGGACACGCTGGACGATTGCGTCCAAGCGCTTGAGACAAACCAGATGTCTGTTGACACCTTGGAAACCCGGATGGACATTGCGCCTGTCGGAATTGGAAGGAAGAGAAGAGAAGTGCATGTTAAAGCTTGACGACCTGGAAAACAGGGAGCGTTGTAGCAACTTGAGGTTTTTGGGGATTCCGGATAGGGAAGGTGAAACGCAGTCTGACATTCTCAGAACAGTTAATGAGATAATTAGCAACTGTTCAATGACTCAAACACCACAGAACTGACCATCGACAGAGCTCATAGGGTGGGTGCCCCTGCCAGGGGTCCCAGGTCTATTCTCGTGCATTTCCACTATTACGCAGAGAAGTGTAAGATTCTTGAGCTGGCACGTAAGAGTGGGGCCGGTCGAGTGGGAGGGCGCAAAAATGTCAATTTACCAAGACCTCTCAGCTCACACTCTAGCGAGGAGATGACTTGGTGCCCCTCTGACGAAATGGGTCCAACCTAAAGGGGTTTGGTACAGGTGGGGCCACCCCTTTTCTCTTTCCTTTGAGTATGAGGGCTATAAATAGTCCCTGGTGACATAGGATGACATTCATAGAGTGACCCAAGTGTCTCGCAGGTCTCAAATGGTCGTCTGAGTGGTTTTCAGGAGAGGAGACGGGTTCGGGGGGATAGAAAATTCCAGCGGGTGGCACCGCCCTCCCCCAAGTCTGATGCTAAATGAGGGGGTTATTAGTGGTCACTTGTGGGGTGCAGTGGATATCTTGACCAAATGTCTGGTAGTCATGCCGGGAGGTGTCCCCTCGTCTCTCTGAGCTTAGATTGGAGGATTCAGGGATTGTATCGGGGGTAGGCGGCAATGAGAGAGACCCGGCAAGTACGTTTGATAACGTTTCTTCTTGTGGGCGGGGGGGGCCCACATGGGGGAATTTTGCAGGTTCACTCTTTAGGGGAGTTCATTTTGGGTGGGAGATCTTGTTATTGTTGTTGTCTTTGTGAGTCCGGTGGGGGAGGATGCAGGTGGTCTGGCCTGGCGACAATGTCCTTATCGTTCGGTGTCCAGGCGCTCGGGGTTGTGGGGGGACTTTTTGCTGGGGATAGTTCTTTGGGGTTGTTTGTCATGTATGCCAGGTTTTGAAGGCTGTTACGGATGTATGGGTATTTCAGGGGTCATTATTGGCGAACTGGCACAGGGGGGGGACACGGAGCAGTGAAGGGTCCCCTGGGGGGATTGTGGGAGAGATTCCTTTTTACAATGGTTGATGCGTCTCACTCACTGACTGTGGGGTCCTTAAAAGTAGGGGGGTTAAATTCACCTACTAAAAGGTCAATGGTGGTTAGGGAGTTTAATAGGCTCCAGCACCCCTTTTTATTTCTACAGGAGACCCACTGCATTAAGGGGAAAGAATCGAAGACTAGGGCTCGAGCCATACAGCACATGTTTTCTTCGTCTTATGCTGCAAAAAAGCGTGGCGCTGCGATCCTGGTGTCTCCCAAGGCCCACTTTACTCCCAGAGCTCAGTGCTCTGATCATGAGGGTCGATATATTATGGTTATGGGGGAGGTGAGGGGTAGGATGGTGACATTGGTATGCATCTATGTCCCGAACGAGGCACAAGATCTATTCTGGGATGGGATGAGGCGGATTATGGGTTTCTAGGAGGATATTCTCTTGGTGGGGGGTGGGGGGGTTAATATTGTTCTCTGTCCTGAGAGGGATAGGAATTCAGCCAATTTAGTTTAGTTACCAATCTGCATCTTCAAAGGAAGCTGGCGGCCACCTTCCGTAGGGTTAATGGGGAGCTGGGGTTGTTGGACTCGCATACAGTGGAGCAGGGTCATGACTCACTTTTTACACTCTTCTCTAAGCCTCATGCAACGCTTTCCACGATAGATTACATCCCGATAGATTGTTCGCTCTGGGAGCATATATCAGACTTTGGGGTTGAAGCCATTCTGTGGTCTGACCATGATTTAGTTAGTGTCTGCTTAGGAGTCCCTCCCCCCTCCTCTTCTGGAAGTCGATGGTCGTGCAATGATTCCCTGCTGCAAGATAAAGAATTGAGGCAGTCTCTCCTGGGCGCCATTAAAGAGTATTTCACTATCAACGATAGCGGAGAGGTGGGTGTCTCGGGGGTCTGGGAGGCGTTCAAAGCTACTATCAGGGGCAGCCTGATGGAGATGGGCGTGAGGAGGAAGAGAGAAAGGGCCAGTGAGGAGAAAAAAAACTTAGAACAAAGATTGCTGCCATTCAACCAGTGGGGAAATTGAGGTAGCAGATGTTCCCAGGTAAATGGGCGGAGCTGCAGCTGTTAAGGTTGAAGCTCGATTGGTAGATCAAACGGAGAGGAAGCTCGCCTTTTTAAAGCGGAAGTATATGGAGGAGGGGGGAAGGCGGACAGGATATTATGTTGGAGGTTGAGGGAACTCAGAAATAATAGGAGGGTGGACGGCACCTGGTCCCATGAGGGAGAGAAGGTTACAAGCGATGGCGTGATAGCGGAGCAATTTCGGCTATACTATGAACATCTTTATTCCTCAGATTATACGGGGGACAGTACCGATAATGATCGGTTCTTGGATTCTCTTCCCACCCCCCCCCCCCATGAGAAGGCTGACCCTCTGGAAGTCCCTATCACCCCGCAGGAAATAATAGATACTATCTCTTCGCTGAAAGGGGGCACTACACCTGGAGATGACGGATTCACAGTTTCACTTCTAAAACATTCCGCTCGGTCCTGGCCCTGTTTATGGCAAAAATGTTTAATTCCGCGCTGGTTACGGGAGCTCTCCCACCTTCTATGATGTCCGCTCTAGTCGTGGTTCTTCTGAACGAAGGGAAAGCCATTGTCAATCTTACCGTCCAATTTCTCTTCTCAACACCGATGTTAAAATCCTGGCCAAACTCCTTGCTAATAGGCTGGCTAAGCATCTTCCAACACTGGTGCACAGAGACCAAGTCGGTTTCATCTCCAATAGGCAAGGGGCAGACAATGTGAGAAAGACACTGGAACTCATGCACGAAGTTTCAAGGCGTGACATGGAGGCCTATCTCCTCATTAGACTCAGAAAGGGCCTTCGACCGCGTCGAATGGCCTTACATGGGTAAGGTGCTGCAGAAAATGGGCTTGTTCTGTGGGTGGGACTCAGCCCTATACAATGGTCCCGTGGCAAGGTTATTGGTTAATGGTTCCATCTCGTTGTCTCTGCTCCTTTCCAGAGGCACCCGTCAGGGGAGTCCCCTGTCCCCCCTTTTAAATGCCCTGGCAATGGAGCCATTGGCTATTGCGATTAGGGCGGACCAGGGGATCTCAGGGGTTCGATGTGGCGAACTTTAATTTAAGTTGTCCCTTTTCACTGACGGGATCCTGGCCTGGTTGACTAATCTCTATGACTCTTCATCGCTGTCTCTTTGATCTCATCAGAGTTTATGGTTCTTTTTCGGGGCTCAGGTCAATATATCTAAGTCCAGCATAATGCCAATGGGCATTGGAGATACACAAATCAGAGGGAAATATAAGGTGCAGGATGTGAATAGAATGGGTGTCCACCACATATTTAAGCTCTTCCATCACCAGGGACACTGGCAAGTTATTTGAATCTAATTTTCCTCCTCTTGGCGACAATCAGTAAGGATCTGGTACGCTGGTCCCCCCTTATTCTCTCGTGGTTTGGGCGCATGGTAACAATTAAAATGAACGTCCTGCCCCGGCTCTTATAACTCTTCTCCGCCCTCCCAATCGTGATCCCGGAAGCCTTCTTCAGGGTCTTGCAAGCCCAGGCTCTTCGTTTCATCTGGAACGGCAAAAGGGCCAGAGTTAAGGTCTCAACCTTAACTCTTCAGAAAGTGTGTGGGGGTTTCGGTCTTCCCGACTTTAGGTTATACCACAAGGCAGCCCAATTGTGAGTACTATTAGAACATATGAGAGATGATATGGGGACCTATCGGGCTTTCATTGAGGACGTTCATGCTCAATCGAAGAAAGTTAGGGACCTCTTGTGGGCTCCCCCTAAATCCCTCCCCCTGTATCTCAAGAATTATCCAACCCTGGCTGTCTTATGGGCGTCGTGGAAGCCAGACAAGGACAACAAACTGCTCTCCTCCAGGTCTTCGACCCCGACGTCCCTCTGGGGTCCTCCTTTTGATCTCAGCTCTACGGGGTTTCGTAATTCCCAGGCTTGGTCGGACAAGGGGTTGGAGCAGGCGTCCCAGCTCTTCTGCCAGGGTGTCTTCATTGAGCACGACCAACTGTCGGAAGCAATGGGGGCAATCAGGTTTCTGTTTTTGAGTACTTACGCCTTAAGGGGATTCTCACCCACCCCAGGTGGCTGGTTAGCCAGTCTCAAACCCCCTACCCCCTTCGAGAGAGTCATTGCAGAGTCCACGTCTAGGAAGGGTTCCCTCTCTAGGATTTACAGCGTTCACATCACAGCCAATTTGGAGGGTAGGCAGGCATTTAAGCGGATATGGGAGGAAAGGCTGGGAATAGCTCTTGGGGAGCCCACTTGGAGGGCGATTTTTAGGTCCATTTTCTCAGGGTCTTTGTATACATCGGCCATGGAGCATGGCTTCAAGATGCTTCATTCTTGGCACCGTCCCCCTGCCACCCTGGCTAAGATGTTCGAGGGTGTATCCCCGCTATGCCCCAGAATGTGCTCGCAGCGTGGTACCTGGTTCCATTTGTGGTGGGACTGTCCGGTCATCCAGATGTATTGGGCTGAGCTGCTTAGTTGGATCAGGGATACAGCAGGAACGGCCCCTTCCCTCCTTCCCATGGAGATTCTCTTGAGTACACCCATGCCGGACTCTGAGCAGTATGTCTTCCCAAGGGTAGTTGGAGCAATGCTGAGGGCAGGTTGGCTTGCTCTTGCTCAAAAATGGAAAGGTTCCTCCACTCCCTCCAAGGCGGAGTGGCTTGCTAAGCTGTGGTCAATCTTCACGTATGAAAAATGTTTGGCTATAGCCAATGATGCAATGTCCTCGTTTGTACAAGATTGGTCAGTTCTCCTTAATGATGACTCTGCTGCTATGAGACTGTAAATCTAATGTGTTGCTGGATCCCTGGATTTACCTTGTGCTCCTCATTGTCGGTTTATTTGTTCTCCCGGCGCCCTGGTGGTTGCCCTGGCCCTACTATGTCAGTCATCTTCAACTGGTCTTATTCTGTGTCCTGTTCTGTGCCTTTGCTCTACATACCCATGGCCTGGTTATTCCTGGCATAGTCATGTGCGGGTGGGAAGGAAGGAAGGAAGGGTGGGGTATTTTCTCTTGTATTCTTTTACTGGAGTTTCACATTGATGTAACCAGGGGTTACCTGGTGTTCTTGGTTTGATTACTGAAATGCTTAATAAAAACAAAGTTAAGAAAAAACTTATGTGGTGCTATAAGTATTTCCCAATGTGTTATGTCTATTTCATAATATGCGGTGACGTGAAGGTAACCAGATGAAGGGGGAACATCTTCAGGACATGCTGGTCGTAGGCAATTAGAACTCAGACACATTGTTTCAATCATGCCTCTACGCCACCAAAGATGTTTTAGGCACAAAGTCTTCCTAAAAGAAAGGGGTTTTTAGATGGATGGTTACGACGGTCAGGCACCTCCTGTCTTGAAACATCCACAGGCTTAACCTCTGGAACTAAGAGATCAGTACAGCTGCTGTTGCATCCAAAACGAGAACGGCCTGAATGCGTGAGATTTCTGCATCAGTGACATTTCTGTAGGATGGTGGTTAACTCCTGAAACAGATTGTGTGGCACTAAAATAAACAATGTCTCAAAGATTTGAGTCGCTCCAATGCCCGCAACCGAATATGTAAAGTATTCTGCAAAATGTCTTCAACTAGAGCTATTTAATAAAATGAAGAATCAAAGGGAGAAGTTATTTTTACGACATAGGTTGTATAAGTTGTATTCAACTACAGGCATGTGTAAGAAAAATGACAAAGTTAACACTCACCAAAGTGGACCCTTGTATACAGTTTCTTATCGTGTCTACATACAACAATGTTACAGAGATGATGGTGAACTAGGTGATGCCTGGTTACATGCCTCAAGCCCCTAATTTCCAAATAGCCAATTTTAATGTGGAAATCGGTATAAATTAACTCTGGAAATTATTTGTTATGTTCATGTCAAGCAGGGGTATTTATACAAACGACAAACTGGTTTACACATGCCTTCCTGACTCAGACATACAGTGCTTTTACCTTTTTGCCTTCGTGTTCGGGTTTTGTGGACAGAATAAGACAGCCACTGCCTGCTCTGTCCCAGGCATGAGGAAAAGATCCACAGGCTCAACAGAGAAACAACTATCTTGTTCAGCACACTAACAACAGAAGAGAAAAATGTAAGTTTTAAGATTTGTTTGACAAATCCATTGCATTATCAGATGAAATACAAAGATTTTTATACAGTGCTGCTTGCCGGGTTCATCCTGCTTCCAAGTGCTGTAATAAAAGGTTTTATTAACACGCATCTAATGAAACCATTCATCTAGCTCAAAAAGAAACGGTTGAGTCAGCTCTTCAGTGGTAAGCCTATGACATAAGAAACATATCAATGAAGCAAGTCTGTTTCTTAAAGTTGTACTTCGTTTTTCTTGACAATTAAAGCCTGTACCAGGGGATGGCATTAATTTGGATGATGTTATTTATTATACATGTGATAGGTAATCAAATTGCCATCACATACAAAGTTACCATGCATTCTTTTATAAATCCCGAGTGAATTAGAGCCAATATAAATGTTATATTAACATGCTGTCCACAACAGAAAAGGAGCTACAATTAAATACACTGTTTCAAAGACATATTTGAGGTAGAGAACATATTCAGAGATTACAAAAAAAAAATAAACATGCATTGTAAAATGCCTACCTATAATAGTTAATCTCTATGCTGTGCATTCCAGCTGACTTGCATCATTTATATTACCTTAAATCACATAGTAACAGAATACAAAAACTATGGTGACACAATAATGGGCCTAATAAGTCATTCGAAACTAGTCGTAGTCAAAAGCAAACCTGAATTCGGGTGTACTTATAATTACACTAATCCCTGAAACAATTTTAAAGCACCTGGATGCATATTAGTGGCATTTCTTCTTTTGTCGTGTTATGAAAAAGGCTTTGAATATGGTACCCCCATGCTTTAATATTTTAAATATGCATGTGTACTAGCCATTTGTAATCTCTTTCAAATAGCCAGCTTAGAAATTTAGTTTTGCACTATTAGGAACCACCCCATCCTTAGAATTCGAACAAAGCCTCTCCACTAAGACTGGGTGTTAGGACTGATTTTCTATACTCTGGCCTGGTGGACAGATGTATACAAGGTCAACCTATATTGTGACAGAAACAACTCTGCGAAGCTGTAGCCAAACCAGTTTAGTTAGCAGTGACAGGCGGTCTAGACTATGTTCTTCAGAAGAGGTGAGCTTGTAAAGGGTCCACAATGAGGTCACACAATGGGAATCCCAGATTACACTTAGACAGGATGTATAAAAATAGTTATTTATGGCCAAAACACACTATAGAAAAATTACTACTAGCAGGTAACTTATCACACGATACTATCAAACTAAATACATACATCATTCAATTTGTTATAGGGCATAATACACATCAGAATCTCCTGCAAAGGAAAGGTTAGAATATTATTATGTACAAAAAGATCCACAGAAATGATCCCCAACTAAAATTGTCCAGCCCCGAATTGTCTGGGGCTTTTGCCCAATTGTTCAGGTAAAAGTTCCACAGAAGTTATGAAGCAGGACAAAATTCAGGTAGGGTCTCTGGGGTCCAGTGAAGGGTTCTTGTAACATACCCACCTGTACTCCAATTCTTCCCAGACTTGGCAGGACAAAGGAAGAGGGTCCCATGTTGCTTTTCCCACCGAAAGTCACAGTCCTCGATTCACAGGGGTTGCAGGTTCGAGCTGATCTCCGGTTGGTGTCTTTCACTGTTGCAAGGACTCTCCATTGATGAATGCAGGATCCCTCTCAGGACAGGACTCGGGTCAGGTAAGATATTTCGGACGGTGGTCACTGCAGCACGGTGATGCAAGGACTCTGCATCTGCGGTCTGACTTTCCCTCCTATCCCGGGTCCTCTCGATGATAGGACGCTACATTTCACAGGAGGTAGTCTAGTAGGACCAGCTGAGGATCCCCCCCCAGCCCCAGGTTTCAGCCCGAAACTCTGTATGGTGACGCCGGCAGCACAGTAGCCCAAAAACAAAGCTAGTCAGCCAAAGGACAGTTCCAGGCATTCCGAAGGCTTCCTCTGGCAGGCCACCGAGTAGACGTCAGGAATAGATGGTCGCTCCTCTACAGGGTTGGCAGCTCCTTCGCAGGACTGCTAAGTCAGGGCTTCTTCAGGACAGCAGCAGAAGTTGGTTGCCAGGCCTCCTTCAGACAAGTCTCAGGAATCTTCGCGGGTCTCTTCAGGTTTCTCCAAGGTCTCTGAAGAACGGGTGCAGGAGTCCTATTCTTATCTTAAAAGCCAAGTAAGAGCTGCTGCCCTCACTAGCCAATAGCAGGACTAGCCCACACACACAGCCCAGAAGTGTTCCAATCAGGACCACTGGCGGGAACATTCATGCATACCACTCTGATACACCGAATAGCAGTTTGTGGATTGGGACAGACCCAGCCCACATCCTGCCAGCAAAAACACACTGCCCTCCAGTAGCCCACCAAAAGCTTCTGCTTTCCTGGGCACTGCAAGTCCTTATGAGGATTTTCCTGGCGTCACAGGCCAGGAAGAAGGCTGAAGAATAAGATGGCAAAAGGACAAGCGAAAAATATTTTGGCACGCCCATGTTTGAACAGTGCCACTGTTAGCAGCCAAATGCAGTAAACGCAGTTAGGCTGAAACGAAAATTCCCAAAAAGTGGGAAAACATCACTGCTGCCACAAGCTTATCCTTTTAGCACACCTAGAGTTACCAACAATCCTGAGGATTAGTCTAGGACAAAACAAAAATGCACCCCATTGTACTGCAGTGTAAGCTGCTGTGCACAATGATAAAAAGTTACCACAAGTGATACAAAAGTAACCAAAAGTAGTAACAATAACACGACTATGGGAAACAAAGTTTGAGTACTGGCAGGCTGAAGGACATGTCGTTTACCCATGACATGTGAGCAAAAGGCAGTGCAGTGAAGCTTAAGACTTTACTGCACTGTAAAAAGTACAAGTCGGATTCAGAAAATAAAAGCAACAAGTTTGGGAATCCCATATGATGGAAGGAAAGGTGCAGTAAAGACAAATCTTTCCTAACACTGGATACAAGAGGAAAGCCTTTGCAATTGTTCCCAAAGACAGGTAAAATGGACTGTCCTAGCCTGATCAGCTGGCTGCATCAGGTAACCGGGCTGAGATCCAGAATAAAGGAAAGGATCTCTAGATACAGCGTGGCTGCTGTGTCAGCCTCATCAATGTCAATTTCACAATAGTTGGGTAACCTATTCAGCACAGGCCAGTTCACAAAATTAGAGACCTCACTGTGGGTTTGAAGGCCCTCCTTAGTTCGCCACTTAACAGAGCCCAGCAGGAGTGAAACAGTCCGATTGCCCTTGAAAGTAAATGTTTATGGGATGGTCGGGTGATGCAGGGCAGCCAATAAGACTGTTTCACTCCTGCAGGACTGGCCGCATCACCTGGCAAGCCCACAAACATTAATTTACTCTCAAGGGCAGCCGTATGTCACATGGCAAGGGCAATTAGGAAAAGGATTTCACCTAGTCACCCATCACGCCTTCCTGCCTCCTTGCCAAAACTGCTACGCCAGCATTTCAGGTACTGTGACCAACTACCTTCTCTCCAGGTCCCAACTATTCAACAACCACCTACAATCACCAAGCAACACAGATTACCATCCTACCTATCTCTTAAATGCAAATCGTTAGAACCTAAATATTGTGATCTCTTTTTGCTTGCTAATTTAATTTCTTGTTCACTAACAGTTTACAATTGTACCCACTAAACACAGCCCCTACAATGCGCTCCTAATTCTTGCCCTCCTAGTCTACATTTTTCCTCACACAACCATTCCATGCTTCCAACTACATGGGGCCTCCACTGCTGTTCACCACCTTCTCCAAACCTCTTCCACTGCCTGCATTAACTCATAAAAGCCACACAACCAGCCCAATTTATCCACATCACTTTTATCCACGCCTCAACTCTCCTCAGAACCTTCCCCAATAATACCCTCCTCCAGGACCTGGAATGCTCAATCACTTTGCAACAAATCCTCCTTCAAAGACTCAAATTCCTACCAACCCCATCTCTCCATTATGGTAATCACTGGCATATGGATCAGCACAGTGACATACAGACTTGGTAGTCTTCTACCAGACTTTTACTTTCTCCCAAGCTCCCAAATGGTCTAATGGAGGCGGTAGCATACTCCTAATGATCATGTGATCCTGCCCATCTACCCCCTCTCCCAAACGCCATCATCCCTTGCTCTTGGTGTAAGCAATTGCACAGTGATGTGCTCCAACACCTCACACTAGTCTCATGTATTGACCCACTTGTGTTCCCAAGTCATCCCTTCCCACTATTGACTTTGCACTCAGAATTCTCTTCAAGGGAAAGTTCAATCTCCTTAACCACTCCATCCTCTAATCATTTGCTGGGTGCCTACCACAACAACTCACAAATCTGGTCAATCTCAATATCATCCGTTCATATGTTCTGCACTGCGCTCTACATTGCCCATCATTGACCACTCGCTCTCAAAGCCCTCCTACACTTCTGTCTCAGTTTACCTTCATCTCCAACAGACTCAATACAACCCAGAAAACGAAACAAATTCAAACCAGACTATGGATCTCTATGTAGCCAAGCAAGGTAAAATAGCCTGGCCTTGTCAAGAGGGTGAGAGGGAGGTCTACCATTTACCCCTTCCCTTTATGCCTACCTACAAGTTTGCAGTAACCCTTTGTTTCATGCAATGCCTCTATTAAAGGCATGGTCTAGTAAAATTTTTTATTTAAAAAATAGATAGGCAACATAAAAAAAAATAGTAGCATTCTCTTTTTTAAAACTTCCTATGTAAGATTTTGAGCTATTCAAGCTCAAAATTCGCAAAAGCAAGCACATGGGCGCATCCATTTTGTGAAATGGATGCCCTCCTGTGCTGGCTTTTGCGGCACTAATGAAGGAAAAGCCAGCCAGCTGTAGTAAACAAAAGCTACCGCTGGGTGGTTTTCTCTTCATTAGTGCTGTACGAGGAGGACGGGGACCGGAGACCAGAGCAGGAAAGCTGCAGCTGAATCTCGGTAAGTGCTATTTATTTTTTTTAAAAAAATAAGCACTAGCTGCGTTTTTTTTTTCTAAGTTTACCGGGCTGGAGGAGCCCGGAAAACTTAGAAATAAAACCGCAGCTTTAAAAACGCTTTTGAAGCGACCGCAAACATAAATACAACGTTATTGTGTTGGAAAACGCTGAGGTTTTTCTTTCCGAGTTTCTCAGGCTCCTCCGGTTCCGAGGAGCCTGAGAAACTCGGAAAGAAAAACCGCAGCGTTTTCCAACACAACCGCGTAGTGTTTCTGCCTACAGCTGATTTCCCATTTGGGGCTCGGGAGAGCCCCAAATGGGAAATGCTGCATTGTTTCTGCCTGAATCTGCTTTCCCATTTGGGGCTCCGACCCCAAATGGGAAAGCAGATTCAGGCAGAAACAAGGCAGCATTTAGCATTTCCCATTTGGGGCTCTCCGAGAGCCCCAAATGGGAAATCAGCTGTAGGCAGAAACACTACGTGGCATGTAAACACAACCGCGTTGTGTTTCTGCCTGCTGTGGCTTTCACTTTGGGTCTCCGGTGCTCCCCTGGGAGCACCGGAGACCCAAAGTGATAGCCACAGCAGGCAGAAACACAACGCGGTTGTGTTGGAAAACGCTGCGGTTTTTCTTTCCGAGTTTCTCAGGCTCCTCGGAACCAGAGGAGCCTGAGAAACTCGGAAAGAAAAACCTCAGCGTTTTCCAACACAATAACGTTGTATTTATGTTTGTGGTCGCTTCAAAAGCGACCGCAAACATAAATACAACATTTTTAAAGCTGCGGTTTTATTTCTAAGTTTTCCGGGCTCCTCCAGCCCGGAAAACTTAGAAAAAAAAACCGCAGCTAGTGCTTATTTTTAAAAAAAAATAAATAGCACTTACCGAGATTCAGCTGCAGCTTTCCTGCTCTGGTCTCCGGTCCCCGTCCTCCGCGTACAGCACTAATGAAGAGAAAGCCACCCAGCGGTAGCTTTTGTTTACTAAAGCTGGCTGGCTTTTCCTTCATTAGTGCCGCAAAAGCAAAAGCCAGCACAGGAGGGCATCCATTTCACAAAATTGATGCGCCCATGTGCTTGCTTTTGCGAATTTTGAGCTTGAATAGCTCAAAATTTTACATAGGAAGTTTTAAAAAAGAGAATGCTAGTATTTTTTTTATGTTGCCTATCTATTTTTTAAATAAAATGTTTTACTAGACCTTGCCTTTAAGGTGCTCGCCAGTCTTCCTCTAGCTTTTTTAGAGGATCTGGAGCAGTGGATCAGCTGCACCCAGACATCAACAAGCCCACACAACTGCGCTGTGGAAGCACCACAGACCGAAACACCATGCACAATGTCGTAAAAACAGCATCCAATGCCAGCAGCGAGAGAGGTGGGGGAACACAGACTTGCAGCAAATAGTTTGCTTTGGCACACTGCTGTCTGCTGATGTGGATGCCATATAAACCCTATATCAGCAGGGGCAGTTAACGAGGGCTGGAAACCTCACCCACAGACTTACCGAAGAGAATTTGGAGGAATGTTACCAACAGGCGAACAGACATTGGCCATCCTGACTGCCGTGGAGGTTCTGCAGTTTGACAGCATAAAGGAAATGGGTGAGGCTTAGCCCCCATTTTATGCATTTGCTTTGTACATGCATGGCCCGGAGCGGGAAGGCAGGAAAGGATTAGTTAGGGAAAGGAGCCCAATCTGTACAAAGGAGGGACAATATAAAGTTACAGGAAGTGGGAGTTGTGGACTGTTCATTGAGGTCAGAGCAGGTGATGCAGGCAGAGTAAGAGACCAACAGGAGGAAGTGGTGTGGAGGAAATGATTTGGGAAGGTGAGCCATTGGCTGAGAAAATGGTAATGCAGTGTGTGGGTTTGTGTAGTGGGTTAATAGAGAGTTTAATGTAAGGCGTTTATTAAAAGTGGAGTTTTTTCTTTGCCATCTGGGACAGATTCTCCACCCAAAGCCAGCTCTATTGAACAGGTCTTTGTGGCCTTCAACACAACAATTGCCTCTTGAAGTTCACTATACTTCTTGCTTCTCCCCATCTAGATGTTGCCCCCACCCCAGGTTCATCTCCCAGATCTGCGAGCAGACTACACATGACCTGTGATGCTGCTCCAAGTGGCACTCCAAAATTCTTTTTGCACATACAAATTCACCTTTATTCTCTCTACTATCCTGGACTGCAATGAATCATACCACTATTCTAACCTCTCTCCACTCCCATCCTAGCAAACTCTGAATCTATACCTTCACCATCTCCTAATCAGTCCCTGACAATTTATTCTTTGCATACAGCCTCCCCTTTATTCTCTCACACGTACCCCGAGAGAGCAGGCACACAACCTGCGGCTGCCAATTAATCATGTGCTGTATTGCTCCTTTTGACCCTGTATGGTAGGCCTAAAAGCTGAACCATATAAAATGTATCCAATGAGCCAATACAAGTGCAAGAGAAGAAAGAAAAACAAAAGTTTTACATAAAACCTTGGCAGGGAACAATTCCCGAATCACTCAACATTACATAATTAAATGGCGGTTTATATAGTGAGAAGTGGAGCTGAATTTCACACATTGTTTCAAGATGCATGTAAATTCATCGCGGATTGGACAGTCTTGGCTGTGCCATAGGTGAATCTATACAATACCTAGCCCTATTGGCCAGGCCTATCCCTTGTGACCATGCTAATGACATCCTCTTGACAACGATCTAATAATGGGGTTGTCTAGTTTCTCACAGTTTTGATTGGACAGTATACAGGTTAACATGTTGCAACATAACTCAGTTGATCATTGGTTGTTCCCTCTCGAGTGTTCTTGGGTGGGCTACTTCTACCACAATTGACCAATCACTTTGTGAGATGTGAACAGTGTGGCAACGAAAAAAGAATGCTTCACATCCTCTCTCATGGGACCTAAAGGTTGGCTCCAACTTACCGTTCCCACCCATGTTACTGTTCAATTGACAGTTAATATTGCGACTTCTCATTGGAAGCATGTTGCTCATCTCAACCCTTCTCCTTCCTTTCCCATGTGTCTGCATGAATTCAAGGGGTGTGCTTCTTAGCCTTTTGTTTCAGGACCATGTGCACATCTAAATTGTGTATGTGTGAGCGGTCCATATATTTATGATCATCATTTAAGCGGTATAAGGTTGTCTTATGTAGGACATACAATCATCAGAAATACGATTAAGATAAGTAATGTATCTGCTTAGATTCACAAGCGATACATATAGTCCGACATCTAGTGGCAATTGTGGGTTATTGCATCATTATTTCGAAGATCGAAAAGGGACGTCGACATGGGCGTGACTAACACTATCCCTAACGAGACGTGTAGTGTAACCAAAATCCTTCATGCGTCGAGGTCCCACTGATTGTCTGCCATGAGGGAGCCTTGCAGAATGTGTGAGTGAGAATAGAAGAAAGAAGGTGTAAGATGTCTATGCTCCTCTCCAAAAGGGGAGGAAGGGTGGGTGCATGTGAATCTGAGCAGACGCAATCATCCGAAATACGATTACGTGAGTAATGTACGTCTTCTGATGCTTGTGAATATACTTAGAATCACATGCTGCGCATAGTTTCGCAAGCAGTACCAGGAGATGGTGGTGAGATGTGTGAAGTAACAGTAGCAAAGAGATGTCTTGGCACTGCTTGCCCCACCCGATAATCAGTCTTAGAGTGTGTGTTTAAGCAGTAATGTTGAGTGAAAGTGTGAACAGAACTCCAGCTATCTGTTTTGGAAATAGAATCAAGAGGAACATTCGCAATAAACTCTATAATAGCTACTGTGCCTCGATTAGAGTGAACTCTAGGCGTAAGGGGTAAGTCTCTCTTGGCAAGAGAGTAACCCAATGCAAGGCATTCAACAAACCATTTGGAAATAGCCGATTTAAAGAAAGGGTCCCCTTCTCTACAAACTACCACAGACACAGAATTGGCTTGTCTTTCTTAGTGGTTCAGTCTTTTCAAGGTAGTTTACCACTGCTCGACTACCATCTAGTGTATGGAGGCTTCTTTCAGCTGAATTAGATGGATTCTGAAAGAAAGTTAGAAGTTTGAATGATTGAATAATGTGGAAATTAATTTAGGTGCAATTTAGGTCCCTCTTTAGGATTCTTTAATTTAGGTGGTTTCCCATTGGTTTTAATTTGCCTGTACCTGCACCGCTAAAATTGCATTGTTTTAATTTACTTGCATTTGCACCACTAGAATTGTACTGTGAAACCTAGGCCTTTTCTCCCTCTTTAGGATTCTCAAATTTAGGTATGTCTTCTCTCCTGTCTTAGAATGTCCTGTGCTTTTCTGCGCCCGCATCCTGAGTGCTGTCGTCTTGTCCCATAGCTCTACTCACTTGCATCTCGCTGTCTTGTCTGTCTACCCCTGGGACCCCTCCTCTCCCACCTACTCCATGGTGCTCTCGGTCTCCCCTATCTTTTATAACTGCTTCTCTATTGACTATCCTGCTCTCCTCACTAAGTCTGGTAGGAAGAAGTTTAAAAAGGACATCCTTGTCTCCAACCCCGGCCTCCCTATCGCCGACACCTACATCAGTGCCTCCTCCACGGAAACTCTCACCGACATCCTCTGTCGTTCCTTCATCAGATCTAGGGACCCCTCATATGGTCTCTGTGCTCTCTCCTTTCTCCTATTAATGGAGACACCCGTTGGGAGCCCTCCTGGCCTCCTTCCTAACCTATAAGGTCATCATTAATGTCTACTCTAATGGGACCGTCTTGGTCCAAGGCACTCAGGCCAACCTCCATCTCTTTGATAGACGCTTTCCGCGCCTCATATACTTGGCTACCTTGCCTTCCCCCCTCCCTCTCTGCCCCCTCTCAGGCGCTCTCTACACTTCCGCAGGGCATACCTTTGATCTGTACCCCTCTCAGGAAGTCCTTCAAGGATGGCAACCTTCTCCACATTGCCACTCTTAACTCACGCTCCACTGTCAAACATTCTTCTGATATCTGCCGCCTTCTTGAAGAACTTGACCTCGATGTCCTCGGACTCACTGAGACATGGTTTACGGCCAGCTCTGTCACCAGCTTTGACACGCTCCTACCAGATGGCTACAAGATCCTCTGCGCCCAGGCCCAAACTCTCTGGTGGGGGTGTAGCCCTTATCTTCCCCGAGTGGATTCCTGCCTCTGTCACTCCTATGCAGGCCTACTCCTCCTTTTAATGCCTTGTCTGCAGGCTATCTCTTCCCTAGACATTCCCTTACTGTGGTTACTATCTATCGGCCACCTGGTCAGATTTCTTCCTTTGAAGTGGGCGGACCTCTCCTCCTCACTCCTGGCCTCAACCACTCAACTCCTCCTTCTTGGAGACTTCAACATCCACCAGAACGCCTCCTGTCCCCCCTATAGACTCTTTCGCGACCTTTGCGACTCTCTCTCCATTCTCCCCTCTGGCCCGACTCATTCTGCAGGGCACACTCTCGATGTTCTGATCTCTTCATACCTTCCACTCTCTGTCCCTCTCTCCACTCCTCTCTCCTGGAGTGATCACTTTCTCCTATCCTCCCACCTCACCCTCCCTACCCCGCAGGCCAAGCCACCTCCGTCACTGCCACCCACCTTCTCGGTCATCAGACCCATGAAGCGCGTGTCAGTTGAGGCTTTCGCCGCCACCTTCTCACCCCCTCCTCCTCCTCTGGCTGACTCTCACCCTGACATAGCCCTCTACACGCTCCGCTCTCCTATTTCTGATACTCTTGATATCCTTGCCCCTGTCATGAGAATCCGCCTGAAGCCCAAAGTCAAGTGTAACTCCTGTTATGACTCAGACCTCGTCACCCTAAAACGCAGGTGTAGGGTGGCGGAGAGGAAATGGTGTGCTTCAAGCTCATCCTCTGACAAAATGGCCTGCTGCCTGCTGCAAAGGCAATACCAGCTCTCTGTCTTCTTCAAGAAGAGAGCTCATATCCAAGCCCGGGTCAATGCGGAATCTAACAACTCGGCTGAAGTCTAAAATCTGCAAGGAACTGGCCAAACCTTCCGCAGTCTCTACCTCTCCTGTCCCTTCCCAGGCTCTCTGCAAGGCACTGGCTTCTCACTTCATTTCTAAAACTCAGGACATCCTGTCCTCACTCTCCTCCCTCCCGCTTTACCCTGCTCTTCCTCTGGCCCTGCTATAGCCACCCCTCCTCCCTCCTTCTCTGCAGACAAGGTTTCTAGACAAGTCCGATCTATGAAAGTCTCATCGAAACAGGTTCACCCCTATTCCTTCAAAACTATCAAGGACCGCATCGACTCCCTGGCGCCTGCCCTGGCAGATTTCTGCAATCACTCCTTCGCCACTGGAGTCTTGCCTTCCCCCCTGAAGCACTCCCTTGTGCACCATCTTCTTAAGAAACCCTCTACCGACCCACTTCTGCCCAGCTAACTATTGCCTAATCTCCATCACTCCCTTCCTGGGCAAGCTCCCGGAGGAACTGCCCATCTCCCAGCTCAATCTCCACACTGAATCTGTTGGTTGTCTTCATGACCATCAGTCTGGCTTCAGAGCTGCCAGAAGCACGGAAACTGCTCTCCTGAACATCTGTGAAGACCTGCTCAATCACCCCTTGTGTTCTCATCTTGCTTGATCTCTCTTCTGCCTTTGACACTGTCAACCATTCCATCCTGCTCAACCGTCTCCATGATAACCTGGGTATCACTGGTCAGGCTCTGGCGTGCCTGACTTCTTTCCTCTCCAACCGACACTCCCAGGTCCAACTTGGGTCCTTCCTCTCTGACATCTTTCTCTCTACCTGTGGTGTCCCCAGGGATCTAACCTCTCTCCCTGGCTGTTCAACCAATACCTGGCACTCCTTGCCCACCGTATCGCCGCTCTGTCCCAACTTTCAGTGCTATGCAGATGATACCCAGCTCATTTTCAGGCTACCCTCGGCCTCCTCCTCTCCTTCACTCATCTCTGACTGTCTGCCATCCAGGAGTGGTGCCCCGCCAACGACCTCTGCCTTAATGCCAGTAAGACTGAGATTCTACTAATCGGCACACCCACTCCCTCCTTCCCTGCAGCTCTCTGGCCGGCCTCTCTTGGCCCTCTTCCTACTCCCACCTGCAAGGCTAAAAACCTTGGGGTCCTCTTCGACTCTGCACTTTCCTTCTCCCCTCACATCTCTGACGTCTCTAAGAAGTCACACTACCAGCGGCACCTCAGAGGTATTCTTCCTTTCCTCTCCTTCCCCCAGAATCTCACTGTCTCCAGAGACCTGGTCCTCTCTAGGCTGGACTATTGTAACAGCCTCCATCTAAATCTGCCTGCCTCTACTCTCCGCCCTCTGCAACTTATCCAGAACAGGACTGCGATACTTGTCCTTGGCCTCAAGCCCAGGGACTATCACTCCAGGACTGAAATCTCTGCACTGGCTCCCAGTGGCTGCGAAGATTAAGTTCATAACCCTCTGCATTGTACACAAGGCCTTCTGGGGTCGCAATACCATCAACTCTCTCTACCTAAATATCTTCCTTCTCGAGCTCTTCGCTCATCCGCCTCCAACTCCCTCAGGGTCAGTCGCTTCTCCAAGCAACGAGTTGGTGGCAGATCACTCTCTTCGGCAGGGGCCTCTCTCTGGAACAGCCTTCCTGAAACTTGAGGAGAACCATCTCAGGTTCCGGAAGCACCTCAAAACCTTCCTCTTTGCTTCTGCGTTCTCTCCGCCTCTTCTCCCCTGCTTAACTGTTAGGCAGAATCCTGTGCAGTTCCCTTGGGGAGCACTGAAAAAAGATTAAGACTACAGGAGTAAGCAGTAAACCCAATTGTTAGCAGTCTGCACCACCCAGATTTACCTGGTAGCTGTGGTGGAGCAGTCGGACTTCTCTCAAGAAGAGTAGGGCAGTATATAGAGTATACACAATAGGGCTAAAAACACAGTAGAGCAAACAAACACTGACCAGAGCTTTGTATCAAAAGTATATAAGTATTTATTTAAAACACACTTTAGGAAATACACTAGCACTCTAAATCAAAAGCAAGTTAAAACACAGTCCGGTAAAGTATACACACCTCCCTTGATAACTATTAGACAAGTCAGAGTTAACACACCACTATTTGTTAAAACAGATGTCTCGGGAGGATAGCTCAGCGGCAACGTGCTCGCTTTGGAAGCAAAACGACACAGAGCAACACAGGTTCAATCCCCGGGTCCATGCTTAGAAACCTCGGTGTTGAGCGCGTTATAAATAACCTATCATATCATGTGAGAGCGTAGCCTAGATGGTACTCCAATAGTTAAGTTAAAGGGAGAGAAAAAGGCAGGGCATAGAAATAAAACAGTTCCCAACACTTTTAGAAGTTCAAAGCAAGGGAGTAAAGGCAGTATACACTGTAGAGCCAAAGTTCATGGGCCAGGCCCACTTTAAATGGAGCAAAGCGAAATGTGCCCAAGATCGCACAGTTTAAAAAGCACTAGAGGTATTTGCAGAATGTTCAAAAGAGGTTGGGGTGATTCAAGAAGTAAAGTTAGAAGGTCTGGGGCCAACCCAGTTGGAAAGCCAAGGATTTAAGGGTCACCTTTAGCAATCTGTGGAAAGGGAGGCCAGGCAGAACACAGTACCTTAAAGAGAGAGGAAGCTCCAGCGGTGGCAGTTGGTTCCTGGCAGTGGTTGCAGTTCGTTGTTTTGACCAGGGGAAAAGAGGATCTCGTCGAGGAGGAAACTTGGAGTCGATGCACTGCACAGGGATGAAACCAGCCGCGGAGTTCGTCGGTTAAAAGGTGCGTTCCTTTAATTCGCAGTCAAAGTGGTGAAGCTTGGCTATCCGGCCGCCAGGGTGCTTGGCAGGGGCGATTCAACCAAGAGACGTCTTTGGAAGGTGAAAGGGGCGAACTGGTTGATCCCACCAGCTCAAAGGAAGAAAACTCGTCCAGCAGAAGATCTTCTCTTGTCGTTGGGAAAGTGGTGAGTTTGTTGCAGCAGGGCTCCACCAGTGGTGTTGTCGCAGATGGCTCTGCTTCTTCCCTCTTCGGATTCTTAGGTCCTGTGGCGACTTCTGAAGTTCCAGTCCCAAAGGCCCTGCTTTTATGCAAAAAAAAAAACCATTCAACAGCCTAGCTGTCACTCAAACATGCTAAGTGGTGAGCCGGCCGGCTCACCACTGGCCCAATCAGAACAGAGTGCGACTTGAGTTGCTAAGGCAACGCAGTCCAGGGTGCCAATTCCCCCACACATCCTGTGGAACCCAGACAGAGTGGCACCAGTTGGAGGGCTTCTGTGGAGAAGCCCGCCAAAAAGTGGAACAAAGGGCCCGACCTAGGTTGGAGTTACAGAGACGGACACGAACGCCATTTTAGAAAAGAGTTCTGGCAGAAAGACCCAACCAGGGATTTAATATTAAATAAATAAACCAGTGGTATCTTTAAAATTGCACCAAAAAGTGGTGCGTTTAAAATCAATGGGAAAATCCCTTAGGAAATATTCCGGTGGAATATTTTGCGTGGTAAGCACTGCCACAAGCCAGAAACTCGACAAGGGGGGACCGGACAGTGCCCCCTTGAAAACAGACCCAGGGGCAATCAAATTAACCCCTTCCAGTACTTCCACAATATGATGGTTTGTACTGGTTCTGTTCACAATTTGGGACTAGTAAAGTCAATGGGACAGTCAGTCCCAGGGTATGGAGTGTATGTTTGGGGATCACTATGACACCCCTGTGTTACTGCACTGAGGGTGCTGTGTAACACACATGAAAAACAGATGATACCCTATGGAGTAAAAGACCCCATAGCCCATAAGCACACAAAGTCAAAGACGTTACCTCAAATCATCCCTAAGAGTGGGAGGAAGAGAGTCTCACTCTTAGCAGGAGAAAAAAACAAACCCCAAAAATCCAGCAAAGTTGCTGGGGGACTCACTAGGTTTAGGAAATTAGCCTTATAAGAGAATTCTCCCTAACACAAACTCCTGACTGAAACTGCACTGGTTACCTGGCCACCCCTTCTGATCTCTGGCCCAGGCCCCATCAATTGCCTGCCTGCACTGCCCCCTGGCAGCCCCTGCACCGGGGGACTGTTTTTCTGTACCCCTTCAATCCCCCTACCAGCACTTACGCCTGCACCTCCTTGTACTTGCCACCAGCTGGCCATTTCTCATTTATTCCACTTTCCCCATGTACTGCACTTTTCCCTTTCCCTTCCCGCTCGCACTTTTCCTTTTCCCCCCTTCCCATGCACTTGCGCGAGCTGAACGACACCTGGCTTAGTAGGATCGTTGTCTGCCCCCCCCTCTTGCCTCATCGCGCCTTGAAACACTTGTGTATAGGCGCGTTATAAATGCCATATCATATATCAAAATGGGTGTGTGTGTGCAATACCACCTAATCTTTGTGAATAGTCACAAATGGGTCCTGAACTGAGACACTGCCGTTCAACTCTCCTTATAGAGGTAATGGCCACTAGGAAGGCAGTCTTACAGGTAAGAGCCTTAAGACTAGCCTTATGCATTGGCTCAAAAGGAGGTCCCATTAATTTTGTGAGAATAACAAGTTCCACCCTGGAGTTGGGTTAGAAATAGGAGGGTGAAGTCTCTTTACCCCTTCCATGAATGCCTTAATTACAGGAATGGTCCATCATGAAAATGTGCAGGGGGTCACCACCGAATTTGGTAGTAAAAATTACAGAAGTAGTCAAAAAAGGAGAGTACTCCGAGCAAGAAGTAACAGTTTTATTCAGGGTCCAGACACAACAGCGACAGCAATTTCAAACAAAGTACGGAACAGAAGTGCATGAAAAAGCGCTGTCAAAGTAACGCCCCTAAATCAAACATTTTTTTATGACACACTAAACTAATTAGCATTTGTACTTTTGCAACACAAGTGCTACTGCACACAGCTGACTGGTAAACACCTATCAACCCTTACGGAATAATCTATGTAGCTGTATTGTGATTGGGTTCAACAAAACATACCACAACACTCCTGGTAAGCCCATGTGACATCACAATCCAACCAGCCATTCCCACATTATATGCCACACCATTGAAACATTTGATGACCAGGTGAACTTTATTCATCTGTCTCAGTCATCTGATATTCATTCTCATGAGAAAGCCTTCTAACCATGACACTGGTTGGTGTAAAGACTGGAGGGGGGTGGGGGGAGGGTATGTACATCGGCTCTCTATATGTTCGAGGAGAGGGACAGAGGACTCCAGCCAAGATTCTCTATTGTTGGTAGCAATGGACGAGCAATCAAGGCCTAGCTTCTCAGGAGGTGATGCAGCTGGTTCTTAAGTACAGTATAGTCCCCAAGCAGCCACAAAGGAATGTCCACACACTGTATTAGTTAAAACACAGTCTTAAGGTTCAAGGTTATATACACAATCACAATAACTCACTTTGTGCTCAGTAAATCTACAATGGAAAATATTTACAGGTGTAAGTGGTACCACTATTATTATCAGATTTCATTAAGTGCATCAACTGTACTCTGGTTAAATATCACACAAATCACTTAATAAAGGTAACCAACAATAGACAAAGGAGGAAAGCAGTTGGTTAGAACTATTGGCAGAATACTTGCCCCGTTACATAGACAATTCTGTGTGGTGACACCCCCCCCCCCCCAACCTGGGCAACCTGTAAAGATATATCACAAGCCCAGACCACATATTGTTCTATAAGTCATATTTCCTTTTACAATGTTTCTACCACCCCAATGTACCTGGAATAGCAGAGTTCGACGAGTCGTCGATGGATCTTTCTTGAGCAGCTCCCTTTAAAGCAGGAGCCACGGATCGTCGAGATCCCTTGAAGAAAGTGAACTCTGCGTCGAGGCGGCAGCTTCGGTCCCATCGGTGCTCGTTGACGATTCGAAGACGTCCTGCAAGGAAGAGGCGTGCGGGGCACCTTGATGTCGATAGTTCAGGACCGTAAAGAGATCATGAATAACTGTGGCCCAGTAAGGGCGGCGAGTCATCCGGCGCCTCTACGGTCTTTGAGTGGCTGGAAATCCACCGGCCGGCGCTCCTCAGCGTGCCAATGGCCTTGCCTTCTCTGGCAGGATAAGGCGGGCGGCGGTGCGGACATGCGCGTCTGTGAATCAAAAGTCTTAGGCAAACGGTCCCGTCGGCGGCGGCATGGCGTCAATCGGTCCCCTCTTCTGGGCAATACGGCTTCGACAGGCCTCCAGCAGTTACAGCAAACTTGCAAACCCTGGTCGACGATGGTGGACGGAATGTCCGGTGCTTATCTTTGTTCTCCTCGGCGGTCCCAGTCTCCGGTCGGCAGCCTGTCGAGGGTCTGACTTCCAGGGAGCTTCGGTGAAGGTTAGTGGTGCTCGATGCTCCCTCGGAGCATGGGAAGAGGGCGCCTAACCAGGTCCTCTTGGATCAGTCTCAACAGCTTTCGGATTTCGGTGAAGGGAGACAGCAGTCAACCTTCTTAAGGCTCGGCTGTTTCGAGATTCAGCTTCAGTTTCAATGTTTGTTTCAACTCCAGCTTCTGAACGATTTCTAGCAGTGAGAGGCCCCCCCAGATATACTAGTTTATCTCCCATTCATTTTGCTGGGTCACACTCAGGCAACCAATCACTCAGAAGGGCATTCAGCAATCAGTCAGCCAATCAGGCATACAGTGCATACAGGCCATTCTCCTCCCTCTCAGACACTCACAACAAAGAATGTTTATTGGGACAAGTACCCAGCCATTCAACACTACACACTGCATTCATACCAGTTTCGGGCAGGGCTGTCTCAGTCATTGTGTCAAACACCAGAAACCAGACATCCACAACAAGAAGTGCATATTGGTCACACACTCCATTCACCCAGGTCCCACCCACAGGGTGTACCCACAGCATACAGTCACTGTGAAGGCTCCAGCCAGTCTGGCCTGGACTTCACAACACCACCATATAAGGAACTTCCACCCAACAGCCAGTCAGGGGGAAGAGACAGAGTCAGGGCTTCCCAGGACTTTGGGCAAACAAGGTAACAGGCAACAGAAAGCAAGAGGCCACAGGGGCCATCTTGTTAACCATCAGGAATCAACTGGTTCCAATGGCAGGGCCTGGGAATCCCAAAATGGAGGATACTCAGGGGACCTGTCAAATTCAGCATGGAGCTGCCATCAGCCCATACGCTGCTCTGAGGCCCACACACAGGTGCCCAAAAACATACACGAGTGGCACAGGGTTGTACCCCCCCATGCATGGGTGCCATAAGGGTATCCATGGGTCTGTACACCAAAACAAAAAACAGGAAGAGCTGCACTGCCAGGAGTCCCACATGGACTCCTGGCCAGAAAATACAGAACACAAATGAAAAAGGACTACAGGACAAGGACAGGGAGGCCCTGTCCCTCTAATGCATCTCCAGCATCAGTCGGAACCTTGAACTAAGAACAAGTTTATCACATTAAAATAACATATCAAGAACTCAGACTTCTTCCCAGGTAGAAATGTATTGGATGGACAATTTGAAACTGCTGTGGGCTTTTTGAAACCCACAGTAGACAAGGCACCATAAATTAAGTACGCCGAATTATAAAATTGTGCAATCATTGCCTTTCAACAAGACACGTGAGCTCCCATTATGACCTCGAAGTAACAAACCTTGATTTTACCTCTTACCATGCCATCTTAGAATTGTGAGACTTGCAGTGTGTTACCAGCTGCTAAAGCTAGCAAGCGACTAATAAACTGAACAGACGTTTTAGAAAAAGCATGCCTTGAGGCCTTTTTACTGTGCCTCAGCCGAACGTTAAATTCTATCAGACTTACCTGTGGTTCATCTTTATTATACAGTTTTAGTTTCTTATAAGTGAGACACTTATTTAGAGCTAAGAGATTATTGGGCCAACCCCCTCCCAGGTCAAGCGCTACTCTCGCACCTTGTAAGTTTGTGTCTCTTTACCTCGTGAACATACATTTTTACTACATTATCCCCCATTTTATTGATTTATCAATAACCAACTTCTTTTTGCCACCCTGTTCTTTTTCTTCTACTTTATCTTTGTGAATTCATATTTTTTGCAATCTAGTCATGTCACCCCCATCTTCTTCCCAATTATCCACTGGGTCCCCCACCCATATACACCCCTGACCGTCCTTAAGATATATCCAAAATTGTTCATCATTTTATAAATCCTCAGGTTGTGTCCAAACCCACCCACCAATAATATCCTCCACACTGTCCCCCATTCGGTTATTAGTACCCTTCTGTTTTATTTTTCATCTCAACACTCAGGGGCATGATTAATCATCCTCTTTGTTTTTTAATATATGGTCTAAAATATATTTGCCAATGCAGAAGGTGACGAGCAGGAGGACCAGAGTTGGAAAAGTCACTCGAAATACTCCAGAAAGCCAGGTGGGAAACCGTGTGAAAATGCTGTCCAGCCAGTTATTGGATTGCATTCCACTAGCTTTGCTTGACATTCGTTCACAGAGTGCCTGTATTTCACTTATTGCTACTGTCAATTTCCATTCGAAGCCTCTCCATCGAGTATTGCTGTGCAACAGTTTGTTTCAAACTTAGCAGAGACACTTCCTTCAATAGCAGTTAGCAGGTCCAAGACATACCTGTTTTGGAGGGCCACCAAACGTAGCGCCCTCAACTCTTCCTTTATTGCATTTCGCCCTTTTGCTGTTGAATTGGCAAGCTGCAGCAACAGGGTGTAAGTTGTATCCATTTCGCGGTGGCAGCAGCCTGCACACCTGGAAGTAGCAAGGATGCAAAAAGTGTTGCAGCCTTTGAGAAGACCCGGAATTCGTCAGGAATAATAGGCACATTTTTAGCAATTCTTTCTGAAAAGTAATTGATTTCCTGTTTCTTTCTGCTTAGTGACTTTTGCCTCCCATTTTGCTGCACCGTTGTTTCCCGCCTCACAAGCACAGGGCAGTGCAGAGTGACAATTGCACATAGTCTGCTCCAGTCAGGAGGCAGCTAGGCGTAGGACTTCGATCCACAAGCCAACCAAAAGTCCATAATGACAGCTGTCCCCTGTGTCAGCGCCCCAATCCTAATCAATTGGCACAGCCTGTGTTAATGCCCAAATGAATAGACCCACTGGACCTGAAACAGAGGAAATTGTGTAAAGCCCTTTATGTCCACTTGTTGATGCGTTTCATGTAGCAAAGTCAGTGAATGTACATATTTGTTCCACGTTGTCCTGCCATTTAGCAGTCAAAGCGTGGTAGCTGTCATTTACATTAGCTACCACGCTTTGTTAAATTCCCACCAACCCTTCAGCACGTCACTGCATTATTCCCCCAATCCATTCACCCTCATACCATACTGCCCCTTTTATTCTCATCAATGGTCTTGTATGACTCCAGGGAACGCTTTGCCCCTCTTTATGTATGCACTGCAATCTCTTTTGTTCACTTCCTTTCAGTTCCCCTTTGTTAGATATTTCAGGTATGTATTCTACTACCATAATTTGGGTTCCCCATTTGCAGCCATTTTGTTTAATTTCACATTGTTATCTGTATACACATTTTCTCCTTCATCCACCCATTGTACTGTGACATGTGCTCCTTGAAATAAACCTCTAGTTTTACAGAGAGCCAGGTGCATTAGGCATCCTGCTTCTTCATAGGGCACACCTCAGGGTAGGTAAATGTTGGATGTTCTTGAATATATTCTTCAGGGCGCGCCTAAATATAATCCATACAGGAGAAATTTTAAATATTAGAGGACAAAATCATAATGCCATTCTGTGCAATTTGTGTGCAGATCCTAAAATGCAAAACTTGGGAGCATTTACTTGGAGACTGAAGGGATTTGGGACAACAGAATAATTTATTTTCTAAATTCGTAGACAAAATAGAATTTCTACTATCAGAACATTTTTGGAACCTTTTGATATCGGGATATAGCACTGCTCTAACAATTGCGGTAGGTCAAGTATTATCAAAGATCGGTCTGTTCTCTAAGGAAGCCTGGAAGAAAGAGGATGCAAGCCTCAAAGATATACAGGAGTAGAGTGGGGGGCAGTGCTTGATGGTCCTCAGGTTCCTTCATGTTTTGGTGATTCTGCAATGATTTTGTCTTCAGTAGAACTTTTTGTCAAAGCTGCCGAAAAATGACTGCTCTATTTGTATACGTTATCTTTTAAGGTTTGGTATAAAGTTTTTCTTTCTCTTTTGTAAAGGTCAAATTTGATCCCAAAATATATATATATTTTTTTTTAAACGTTGGATGTTCCAATTACGTGTGGGAAGAAAGAGCAGATATAGCAAGTGCCATTCACCCTTTCCTTCCCCACACAGAACATCTAGATGATAAACATTGCTCTTTGTCAGTGAAAGCAAGCCCCTGAACGATCACACCAGAGAGAATACAACCCGCTAGGGAAGAAAGGCCCAAGTCAATCTTGTAAGGATAACAAGTTAATCTCATGCGCAGATGAGAGCAACAGCAAAGAACTCTGCTGCTAAAAATGTTCTGACAAAGAAGTACAAGCAGAAACCTTTAAAGCAAAACATTCTCATAAATGACGCAATACATACAGTAAAAACCCTGCATGTCTGATTGAATGGACCCTATACAGGCGCTGCCTTTATCCATATTGGATGGCAGTTTATTGGTCCCAGCCCAGTCCGTCCATCTTCCATCACGTAGGTGCTGCAAGGCTCATCTCGTCACGAAGGTCAGTCAACAACTTAATTATACTCCTATTATACAGCTTATCACTCATACTGTGCACTTGGCAGGCTTCAAAACAGACACAGAGGAGGTTCCAGGGCACTCCAACCTTCACGGACATATTTCAATCAATCACTCCCTCCCTCCCTCCCTCCATCCCCCAAGGCTTCCTCCCTAGTTTTCAACTATAATTCATCTCACCCTGCACCTCGCAATACAAATCACACGATTGTTTCTCCGAGGATACACCCTGTCCATCCTTTTTGAACATTTCAGGACTGGTTACTTCGGGGTTGGTGGTCAAAGGGCACCTGGTGTCATGGAATTCAGGGATCTTGGGGTTCAGTTATATGGGCTGTAGCCCGTGGTCACTCGGGAATGGGCTGGGTCATGCTTTGGGCAAAGTGAGATAATGAACAAGTTACTTACCTGTAACTGTTCTCCAGCATGGGTCTGGCATGGATTCAAATGCTCATGAATATTCCCCGTCGTCAGGCTGGGAATCCTCGGAAAAGAAAAAAAATCAGTTTAATTTCTGAACTGTCCTTCTCCTAACAACCAATCACTGAGCTCTGGATCATACTGCCTCCAGCCAATAACTGCCCTCCGCCTAGGTCAATCCTCTGGCTTGCCTTCAAGTGAATAGGTTGCGCAGCACTGCTTGGCTGACTCTGGACTCCTCCCTTCAATCCCTGTCGAGACAGTAGAATTTCATGAAGGTGTGTGTCGACCTCCATGTAGCAGCCCTGCTGATGTCCAGCAGGGGCACCCCTGAGAGGAACGCTGTTGTAGCAGCGATCGTTCTGGTGGAATGGGCTCTCGGACGGCCAAGCAGCTGTCGGTTTGCCAACCCGTGATAGTGAGTGATACAGCCAGAGAGCCACCTGGAAATGGAAGGCTTGGAGAGGGCCTTCCCATGGTTCACAGGGCCAAAGTTCACAAAAAGTTGCAACGTCTGCCGGAAACTCTTTGTGCGGACCACATAGAACTTCAGCGCTCTAGCCACATCCATCACATCCAACGAGTGCAAAGTCCTTTCAGACGATGATGAAAGTGTCGGAAAAAGCAGATGAAACACCAAGGGCTTGTTTAAATGAAAGTCCAACGGCACCTTGGGTATGAAGGAGGGAAGCGTCCTCAGCACCAGCCTCGTGAAAAGTCAAGTAAGGTGGCTTACTGGACAGGGCCTGAATCTCACGCACCCATCGTGCAGCAGTGAAGGCCACGAGGAACGTGGTCTTCCACGACAAGAACTTAAGTGGAACTGTCTGCAAAGGTTCGAATGAAGGGCCTATGAGCCTAGTTAGCACCACATTGACTTCCCAAGCCAGGGCTGGAGCCTTGACCGGCGGGAAAGAAACGGAATAGTCCTTTGACTAACTCCATAACCAGACGTTGTGACCAGAACGACGACCGTCCCAGAGATCTGGTGTAGCGGGAGATAGCCGCTGGATGAACTTTGATGGAGGCATGGGCCAGTCCTGCTTTGGCCAATGACAGCAAATACAGTTGTACCTGTGGAGCTGTGACTTGTAGAGGGTCGATCATCTGTGCACGGCACCAACCAGCGAACCTCTTCCATTTATGTCTGTAGCATTTTAGAGTAGACGATGCCCTGGCCTTGGCACGCACCTCCTTGGAGTAATGCTGCACGAACCAGGCCTTCAGGTTCAGCAATCCTGGGTCGTGGTGCAGAATTGTGCCTCCTTCCCTGGCGAGAAGATCTGCGACCACTGGAAGCTTGACTGGAGGGGACGCCGACATGCTGAAAAGGTCCGGGAACCAGATCTGCCTCAGCCACGCCGGTGCGATGAGGATCATCTTGCACCGGGACCATCCGAGTTGATTGATGGGTCGTAGAAGTAAGGGCAACGGAGGGAACACATTCAGAAACACTCCGTCCCAGGGGAATGAGAATGCGTCCATCAAGCTCCCCGGCTGAGGAAACCTACTGGCAAACCTCTGGCACTTGGTGTTCGTCGCTGCCACAAACAGATCGATCTGGGGATTGCCCCATCTGCAGAACAGGAGATCCACTTGGTCCTGCCGAAGTTCCCACTGGTGGCACGAACGTATCTCACTGCTAAGAGTCTGCACATGTGTTCTTTACTCCTGCCAGATGAAATGGAATGAGGAACATCCCCTGGGCGACGGCCCAGTGCCACAGGTCCTGTGCCTCTCTGGAGAGTGCTGGGGATTTGGTGCCCCCGGCTGCCTGATGTGAAACATTGTGGTGGTATTGTCTGTGAAGACCTGCACCACCTTGCCCTTGAGGGACAGAAGGAAGGACTTCAGGGCCCAAAACACTGCTCGAAGCTCCAACACGATGTGCAACGACTTCTCCGGCAGCCACAAACCTCTGGTGTGGACACTTCCGGTGCAATTTCCCCCCCATCCTTCCAGGGAGGCGTCCGTCGTGACCGTCTCCTGGTACGACGGGGTCTGTAAATCTGCGCCTCCGGAGAGATGAGGGGGGAACTCCCCACCACCTTATCGCTCAATTGAAGCCGTCGAGTGTGATCTTGTCCTGGAAGCTTCCTGACACTTGTATCCAACGGTCGTCAAGGAACTACTGTAATGGACGCATCCATACCCTGCAGAGTAGAATGAGATAGCTGCACAACGACATCATACTGAGTAGAGACTTGATGGTCCTCACCGTGGCGATCTTCAGTGCCAATAGCCATTGCACCTTGCCCAAGAGGGCCGCAATCCATTCTTCCGATGGTGACGCCAGGCATTACACTGTTGAGGCGGGATCCCAGAAACAGCGCATCCCTCGATGGAGTCAAGCAGGACTTTGCATAGTTCACTGAGAACCCCAGATCCGTCAGTAGGCGGACAGTCCTCGTCATGTGGTCTACGGCGATGTCCTTTGAACTGGCCCGGATGAGCCAGTCGTCCAAGTAAGGGTAGACGTGGATCCCTTGCAGTCGCAGATGTGCCGTCACTGGCTCCAGGCACTTGGTGAAGACCCATGGCGCTGAATTCAGTCCGAAGGGAAGGGCCTTGAACTGGATGCTTCCCATGAACAACGAAGCGCAGAAACTTGCGGTGTCCCTTGTGGATTGGGATGTGGAAGTACGCATCCTCCAAGTCCAGCGATGACAGAAAGTCTTCCTCTTCGAGTCGCCCAAGCACATGCTGAAGAGTGACCACGCAGAACTTTTGGGACCTGATGCATTAGTTCAGTCGTCGGAGGTCGAGGATGTGCCTCCAGCCCCCGGTCTTCTTTTTCACAAGGAAGTACCTTGAGTACACTCCGGAGCTTCTTTGGGACAAGCTCTATTGCGCCTTTCTTGAGCATGGCCTGAACCTCCAGCAGCAGCTGAGGGATGTGGTTTTCCTGCTGGGCCACAGGTGGAATTCGGGGACACTTCCGTTGAAATTCTAGGGTGTCCGTAGGCGAGAGCGTCCAGCACCCAACGGTCGGTGGAGATGGTCTTCCACACGCTGATGAAGTTCGCCAACCAGCCTCCCACCGGGATGCACGGGGTAGGGGCCCGACGCCACGGCCGGTTCAATCCTGCTTGGACATCGAAGGGCCGCCCTGGGGCCCCTGTCGACGACGTATTCCTCCGAAAGCCTTGGAACAGCCCCTGTTGGTTTCCTGGGCCAAGAAGTGGGAGGGCTGGCGGTAGGAAGAAGAGCTCTGGACGAACATTTTTGGACAATCCTTGGGACTTGCCTCCTGAGGGCCAAAAGGACGGCCGCCGCTGTTGAGTGCCCAGAGCACGTGCTGTCTCGGTGTCCGCCATAATGGCCTGTAGAGACTCATCTACGGCCTTCCCGAAGAGGATGTCTCCGTCAAAGGGCATGTCCAACAACCTCGTCTGCACATCCTGACGGAAGTTGGTGGCCTTGAGCGAGCCACGACGACGAAGGCACACGTCATTGCCCATCTGGCAGAACCCTGTGTCTGGCCACCGTGATGGCGTGGTCCAACGCCACCTCGCCTTCCTGCAGAATTTCCAACGCTCCCGACCTCTTGCGGGGGAGAAAGTCCAGGATGGGAGCCATCTTAAACCATAGCTCCCGGTCGTATCGTTCTACGATGGCGAGGGCGACATTAATGGTAGTAGCCGCAGAGTAGATAACCCGTCATACCATGGCATCTAATTTCTTACCCTCGCTGTCCGGAGGGGTGGACGTTGCCGAGGAAGAAGCGCCTGACTACTACTTCTTGGCCGCAGCGGATACCATAGAGTCCGGCGACGGGTGGGTCTGCAAGCACTTTGGCGCAGAGTCTGGCACCCTGTACTTCTGAAGGCGCTCCCTCTCCGCCAGGGCCGTAAAAGGGTTCTTCATGCGGGACAAGCCTTCGTCCCAGATGTCATCCACGGGTGGGACCGAGAGGATGGTCTTTCTCTTTGCCTCGCAGCGCTGGTAAAAGAAGCCCTCCTTCGGACCGAGCTGGAAGAGCTATGACGCTCTGGAGATCATAGAAAGAAACAAGCTGATCTCGTCCGGCGGGGAGGGAGATCGGTGGTCCCCCATCCCACCGTCGTCTGTGCCCGTCGTCGCTGTATCAGGGTCCGTCTCATCCGTTGGGGGGGCGGTGGGGTGAAGAGGGAGGAGAGGGGTAGCAAGGAGGCGGAGGGTGCCTCTTCCTCTTTTTGGCCAGTGGTTCCGCCGGCACTATAGGCATCCTTGTCTGTATTTTAAAGAGCAGTGTATGTAGTGCAGACAAAATGTCCACCGAGAGATCCCTAGGTGGCAGCTGAGGCTGGGGTGGCATCCAAGGTAGAGACGGAATAGGCAACTGGAGCACCAGCAGTGCGCCCAGGCCCTCGTCGCCTTGCTGCTATTCCTCGACGGAATCCTCGCCTTCATCGCGCTCATCGTAGGGCCTGCTCCCTACGTCTTCCTCCTTCTGGATGGTTTGAAGGCAGATGAGTTCCTCCTCTGAGGATATATTCGTAGCATGGAGGGGCTCCGCACCCCCCTCTTCGCTTCCAAAGGGGACAGTCTTGGGGAGATGGCCAGCATCTTCTTCTCTGGAGTCTTCTATATGGGCCGGAACACAGCCTCCCTCCTAGGAGGAAGGGATACCCTCACCTTCGGGGTTGCGCCCTGTGGAACCGCCTCAGCAGCCTTTGCGAGAGACGCCACTACCCCCTCGATGGAAGGCTGGGCTTTAGCAGGGTGTACCTGGGCCTTCACATTCAAGACCGTCCCCTTGTCCTGCTTGGCCTTGGGCATCCCAGATGCCATATTCTGCTTGGCTTTCTCCTTAGGGGGAGGGTCAGCGCCCTGATCCCCTTGGCCTTCTCCGGCAGGTCGGTCTTGGGCTTCTCCTCGAGTTTGCCCAGATGGTCAGACTTCCTCTTGGCTGACGATCCTGAATGCTGACTGGTGATCAAAGACGCTGGAGACCTCGGATGCGCCCTGGTCGCCGGGGAGCCCGCCTTAACGGTCTGATTAACTTAACGGTTAAAATTCCTAGTTGACTTTATCCATTCGTTTGACCGTCTCAAAAGTATCAAGGCAAATATTTTTCCCACCACATCCAACAAAGCAATGGGCATGTAATTGCTTGGAGATGCATGATCTCCCTTTCCGAATATGGGGACCACTATTGTGTTTTTCCAAGATTTAGGTATTTTCCCGTTTTCGGTAATCCTGTGGAACAGCGCTTGACAAAAAAATAATCAATACAATAAAAAGGCCATTGTTCCAGGGCTTCTTTTAATAAGGCATTTGACATCCCATCGGGACCCCCGGCGCTCAGGACCAACTGACTTTTTATTAACAGCAGAATCTTATCCCTGTCAATTTCGATGTTCCATTCCTTGACTTTGTTATCCTTCTCCTTATTTTTTGGGTTCTTTACCTCAAACAGCTTCTCAAAATGGTCCAGCCAAACCTCTACCCACATGGGGTTTAGCTGGTATGGACAGATTTCTCTTCCCTCTTCATTTAAGAGCTGCCATAGCGTCTCTCTGTTATTATTAAGTGCCCCTAACATCGCTTCTGTGTCCCTTTGCAGAGTCCTTGATTTATGATGAATGGTCCAGTTTTTTATATTTGCGTCGTTCCTTTCATGTCAGATCTTTTATATTTGCCATCGACATCCTGATTTTTCGCAGGACCTTCCTGAGGAGTGTTTTGTTTTGGGCCACAACCTCAATCATATACGTGGCATGCTTTAAACAATGACTTCATGCCTTTGCGACTTACTTCTTTGAAGGCTACCAGAGCCTTCTCCGATTACCTTTCAAAAAAATTTTAAACATTTTTTTTTCTTTTTTCCCTTTGGTCCATCTCTATGTAGTTTCACTTGATATACCCAAAAACCCTCCTGAGGACCCAGACAACATTATCTGGAGAAACACGTGTTGAGGGAGTAAATATCAATAAGAAGGAGTAAATATTAATAAGGACACAAAGTAGGAACTTGAAATTGTCACAAAAACTGAACTGCAATTGCTTGAAGATTTGCAACTATAATCCTGTTTTCTCTGCAACTGTATGGACCCAACCGGTTGAAACACATTGTGACAAAATTAAAGGAAATATATTGTGGGAAAAATATAGAGCATCTATTTTGTTGAGGTAACTACAGATTGTTCAACTATAGCGCTTCAAAACAACAAAAGGCACAATTTGGAATAACCTCTACAAACAAGAGCGCGGATTATTTGGTGATTCTCTCATGTTTTGACTTATTTCTTAACACTGGGCAGCCTCAGTGTGTACACCAGAGACCGCAGCCCTTAACAACCAACAAATTGCATTTGAATTGTCAAGTAAGCAAACTCGCCCAAGGTTGCCTCAAGGCTGTACCAAACTTGATAACTAGAGCCTTCTCCTAGTCCACATCTTCAGAATCGTGTTTTTGCCTAGTTACTAAATCCTATATCAGGGCAGACATATCACTAGGCAATAATCGAAGTCGATTTCTTCCTCATTCTAGCTCGACCCGCACCTGACACCTTGGTAGATTTACGGCACCCTTATTATGGATCTCATTATTGAATCGTGGTCGCTATACTTTGCCGGATGGACTGTTAGTGAGGTTATATTTCGGATTAGTTTTTCTGAAACAAAGTAGTCTAAAGTGGCTCTTTTAAGCTCATTTGTGAATGTTGTTGCAGCTGAAATATCTCCCGTCGTGTTTCCATGAAGCATATGGAACCCTCCAAGTTCCATTTCTTCTGACCATTCACGTCCTCTGCGTCTCTTAGGGTCATCAGATCGATGCCCATCCACCGTTATTTTCTGGAGGCAGTCTGCATTCAGGTCACTGCAAATTACCACCCCTAAGTTCTTGTAGTTCAAGTAAAATTCATCAATCCAATCAGTGACGCCTATTAATGTGATCTGTATATAGGCATTTGGATTTATCGTCCGTTTTACCTCCAGATCAAGGTAATTGTTTATCATGACCAGGAGGCCTGCCGAGGTCCTAACAAAGTTGCCCTTTTTTGCATGATTCAGAAGGATGACACATCTGTTGCGGGCTGGAACATCCGTTAGCCAAGCTTCCTGGATACCGATATCGAGCTTGGCTAACACAGGGTCCATGTCATTAAAAAGGTGGGAGAACCCTCTCGTGTTCCACGATCCGATCCCCAGGGATCGTGCCCCATCTGGCTCCTTGCTTGGGAAGCAGGTTGTTTATGCCGACTCCATCCATCCCTGCTATTGGGATTTGTAGATGAGGTGTAGCCTGTTTGTCGTTCCTAGATGGTTCTCAGACCGAACAAGCCCTTCTATCTGGGTTGATATTTTGTCGAGATGGATCAAGGGACTCATTGCTCCCGTCCTCTGCTTTCTTGGCAGGGTTGTTCGTACCTTCCCGGCGAGTCTCTTCAGGTCTCTTCCCCCTTTTACATCGAATCCCAGTATTCAGAGCTCATCCTTCGCTTCCACAAACAACAAGGTTATAGAAATCAAACCCATGTGTAGTTTAACACCATCATGGATTCTTTCATTCGGGAAACATACTATTTTAACGTCCCCTGAATTGACGACTCTCAGCTTGGGAATGTGGTGTAAAAGTGTCATTATATGTGATCTGTTCAAGACCAAGCCATCAGAGGATCTGAGGATTCTTTCTATGAATAAGATGTACCTCGAGTCCCCAATCTTGGTCGCGGTTGTTGACTTTCCTGTCCTCGGTCCTTGTTTTTTTGTGATTGATGGATGTTCTCCCCTCCCTTGTGCTCATCTGTGTGACTGGCTGACGATGCACATTAGATTTTAATAGGAGCTTTTCGATCAAGTTGCCAGATTTTAGGGGAGAAGGCACTTTATTTGGCTAGGCTCCCAGTCTCAGTCTTTTTTTCATCCACGATAAGGAACGGGGTTGAGGAGGTTTCCTCAGAGAGATTTGATGGATTTCCTTCAGAGGTTCGGTTAGTATCAACTGCTGGGGTTTGTCCCTTCTCGCTCCCCCTTAAACTGTCATCCTCGTTTCCGGATACCAGCAGTCTGTTAAATCCACGTCCTCTTCCTTCACCTCCAGTGATACAATCTCCGATGAGGAGGGATCTCTGCTGATTGGACATGGGGGAAGGAGAGCTGATTGAGGTGCAGGGACGGCATTCTAGGTAACTGGTTGGGTGGGCTTTTTATTGGACGTCTTTTCAAGTTTCTCAAAAAACTCAGTGAGCCGCACTGTATTATGGATGCAGGTTTCTTCACGTTTTTTATTTTTTCACTAGGTCGTTAACCTTCTCTCTAGTGTTTGAGCATCCTTTAGGTTTACTTTGATCAAAGATGGTAAAGGCGTTTTTCTGTGCGAACTTCTGCAATTGAGATTTTAGTAGGTTGTCCCCAATCAAAAGTACATTTTATAGTAAGCTGACAAGTTAGAGATGCATCAGTATTAACTGAAACAGATGCAATACTTGTCTCCAATCTGACCACAATATTCCGACTATTGACCTAACTTCGCTGGAAACATTGACTGTTTTGACCTGCGGGGGATGGTGCCCTCTATATACATATATATAATTTTTATTTATTTTTCTTTACCCTTTTTCTGTCTTTCTCTCTCTTTTTTCTGCCTTACTTTGGTTATATAATTTTGATTTTGAATATATCTGTCCCTGTTCTCTGTGCAGCATCAGGCGTCCCCGCAGTTACAATCCTGGGAGGTGCAATTTTTTGCAAGATGCATTTAATGGTCTGAGTTAGTAGTGCCAAATATTCCCTGAATTCCTCTCCAAACAGCGCTGCAGCCCTATGCGCATCAGAAACACCTCTCACAGGGGATACAGAGGTGTACATGCGCCGACCAGTAACCACCTGGTGAGGTAACAGATGGTGGTCTTTGCTTGGCTCTGTGTGTAAACTAAAAAGGGCCAGGGGTAGACAAAACACTCAGTTTTTCTTTAATGTAGTACACAATTTAGATACTTTGCTCTTAAGGAGGCCATTAATTCTCGCCACACCACCATTGGCCTGCGAGTGATAAATCGCACACATCCGATGCTTGATGCCAAGTAGTGTTGTAACATGTTGGAATAACGCATTGAAGAAATTTGTGCTATTATTTTACCTCAAAACCTTACACACACCCCAGCACTGGAAAAGTTCCTGCACTAGAAACCTTGCATCACACTTGGCATCTGGGTGCGAACATGGCCCTGCTTCCACCCACCATCAGAAGTGACAGCCCACCACAATGAGGTACCTAGATCCATTGCAACGCTGCCCCATATCAACGAAGTCTATGTGTAACTCACGGAACAGCCCAGTAGGGCGGGGCAACGTTCCCCTTAATGTTCACAGTGTCATCCCTGGGCTAAAACATTGACATATGGTGCAATGGACAACCATATCTGTGATGCTGTCATGATTACTAACCTCGGGCTCACATATAAACCTTTCCCCCCTTTAGCTAAGTCAAGTGGAGGTAGGTGGGGGAAGTCAGGTAGGGGCCATGTAGGTGAAGGCCTGGCAGTTAAAACACTTGCATCAATTACTCAGAACTAACACTCCCATCACATAGGAGATTGCACACTTTGTTCTTGTTAAAGCATGGTTCTACTTCACTTCCTGCCACTCCAATATGGACATTGTGGGACATCCTGGCATCCCGAAAGCTACAGTGCATTCTAGTCTTTGGGCATGGCTGCCTTTAAAAGCCATGCCCGGAGATCAGCCCGTGCTTCGTGTGCTTCCTGTAAACTGAAGAGCACATGCTTACCGCTGCTCGTTCTTCAGCCTTGAGTTTCCCAATCCAGCTTCTTTTCCGTGGCCGGAGTCAGCACTCGCATCATCGGATCCAGTCCTGAAACAAGGAGAGAGAGAAAGCAGTTTGGCAGTGAGTTCCGCGCACACACAAATCTCCGCTCAGCGCGTTTTAAGGCAGAACAGTAAACTTACCTTGCGCATCGCTCGGAGCAGGAACAAACTTTCCTATCATTTCTCGCACCATTCACCCGACTGCGAGTAAACTGCAAGGAAAGAGAAAAGCAATTAGAACTCTTCCGCCATCTTCGCTCACCGCTATTGCTGCAGTCCAGTGCAGTAACTGGCACGCGAATCAGCAAGCGCTATGGCAGCTCTGAAAAACTGCATTGAATAACCCCAGTGAGGTAACTGGGCAGTCACAACCTTGGTGACTCTACAAACCTAGAATTAGCGGTGTTACAAGACCACTTACTTGAACTTACCTGAACCTACAATCCCAGTGAAGCAACTGGGCAATCTCTAACTCTTGGAACTGAAGCAGTTCTCAAGAACAGCAACATCCGAAGCATCACCCAGAAAATAGCGCCTCTGCACGAGCACGATGGTGTGCGCACCAAAATAAACACAGGTGAGACACGCACTGTAGTGAATTAGGTAGCTAAGTGGGTTGGGGGAGGAGGAGGGTCAGGCAATCCCTTTAATTCAATCCTAACCATTCACTCTTTTGGCAGGCCCAACTTCCCACTGAGGGGTGGTGTAGAACCAGAGAAGGAACCAGAGGACTCTATTGCTCCTGCAGAGACTCAGGTAAGCGTGAAAGATGCTTTCCTGAATATTTGGTGTGTGAACCAATCCTCCTGTTTATCGGCAGCTATGTGTTGTTTCGAACTATGGATGCCATGACCATTGAGGGGGCACAAGTTGTAAATTAACAAGGGGGGTCCTGGGAGTCCCTCTGGCAGACATTAGTCCTGGTTACGAGAGACTTACCCAGAGTCTTTAGCTCACTAGCTTTCACAGAGAAGAAATATCCCAAACATATCAGTCTTTGTCCTGCCCTGGGGCAGTCCAGCACCGAAATGCTAGGCAATTCTCCTCTGAACAAGAGTACCAACAGAAACCCCAGACACGTGTTTCGGTCTGGTTGGACCTCATCAGTAGGGTGGATCAAGTTGTGCCACAAGCAGGCTCCCACCAGAACCCTGAGGGCCTTAAAACCACTGCAAAAGGGCTCCTGGAGCCAGTCCTGGTGCCTTTGGCACCAGGCTCATATGTAGGAAGGAAGGAAGGTCTGTTCAAACTAGGTCCCATTTATGTACATGGGCCTTTAAATCCAACATGGAAGCACCCATACAGTCTAGTTCTAAGAACCAAGCCATGCAGTCTAGTGTTTTGGGTGTGGCAGGCCTGGAACTACTTTCCCTGGTACTACTTTACCTGGTACTACTTTACCTGGGTAATATAAACCACACCCTGACTGCAGAACACGCTTGATGTTATTCTGCAACCAGCAGAGTGAGGCTCACCGTGTCCAGCTCCTGGTCTTCAGCATCTTCCTGTAATCCTGCAAGAACAAGAACAAGATTATTCTGTTTTACCTGAGAAAACACCATCCAGCACTCAGCATCTCAACTGGGCTGCAATCTGTGGAAACCGAGAGAAAAAGAAACATCATTCACCTGTGAGTACTAGCTTAAGGACTTCCAGCGAACCGCTACCACAGCTGCTGTTCGAACATTGCGACCTGCAATAACGAGAAAGGGAAAAACAATATTAGAACGCGCGCTTCCAAAACATCTAATTCCATCAGTGTTGCCTGAATTCCATCGCGCTATGCCACGCTTCCATCCGGAGCATCACAGCAACATCTGCAAAGGAAAAGAGACATATTCAGGTTTGCTTTCTTCACGCTTTCTCTTACCTAGAAACATGCCCCTCCATCCGGCACGCCAGCATCAAGACCTTCGGACCTGAAAAGAAGGAGATAAAGACATTAACTGATTCCCACCATAAACAGAACAAAGACTTACAATTAACAAACCTACCTACCAGCAGATTCAGGGTCACAGCAGGCCGAGGGCAGCTCACCAACAAATGTCAAGTGCCCCTGCACAAGAAACACAGGACGGATAGCTCACCCTACAAATAACTAAGGTGAGAAAAGAACCCAGTGGGAAGGGAATCGGTCAGAGGGAGGTGGGAGATTCACCCATTAGAGACCGTTATCACAAATCCTCCCTTCTGTAAATGCAGATTCATTATTCTGCACTGGGCAACTACGCATCCAGGGTTCCAGATCTCAGAGCCTTCCATACGCCCCCGGGGATATCAGGTGAGCAGAACAATGGAATGGTAGTGCAATTGTTCAAATGCTAATGATAGTAATTCCTGGGGCCTCACTGTCTTCCCAGAGCTGTCCTGCCTCCACAACAGATCAGTTGGAGACTGCTTACATCCTCTCCGAGTCCAGAACACCTTTTCCCACTCAGGCGCACTTCCTTGTAGCTCAATAATTTGGGAAATGCGGAATAAGGCACTTAATGCTCATCTGTCAGTGGGGCAGTCACAAAGTACTCCGTGGATGTTTCATTTTACTGGTATGCCATCATTTTTGCTGCCGCATCTTGAGATTTCCTTTGTCCCGTGAGTGGGCACCGCCACAACAGATGGCTGTGATAACGCTTCCATCAGCCAAGGAAATCATTTCACCAAAATGCAAGAGGTAGCAGAAGTGACATCACATGGCCATTGACCTGATGACATCACAGGAAGTGATGTCACATGACCTCACCCCGAAGTGGCATCACGGGATGCAATGGCACATGACCTTTCACCTCTTTACAAAACAGGAACTGGCATCACATAGCATTGTTCCTAAGAACACTATGAAAAATATGGTTACGATATCACTGTAATGTGATAAACATTTCATACAAGAATAGATCACCATATGTACCATTAATATCAGTGTGTATAGGCCCATGTTACCGAATTACTGTGAATGCAAGCAGACATACAAGGTCAAATGAGAATGTGTTATTGTACAGCACTTATGCTTAAGCACTTCATATAGAACTAATGTACATACATGAGTACCAACACAAGTTGGGTGCTATTTTATCGACCTCAGAAGGATGAAAGGCTGAGTTGGCCTTGTTAGGATTGGAACCTGTAACCTGCAGATCACACAAACATCGCAGCATTGAGCGCACAACCCACTGAGCTATTTTACAGACTTTAGTAACATTAGCATTTACATGCCTGAATGTTCTCAAAGTCAGAAAACTGATGGGGAGAATGCTCCAGAAAGGCTAATTTCCCTTACCTTCCAAGTCCCTCAGCAGCTTTGCTGGATTTCTAGGATTTATTTTTTTCACCTGGTAAGAGTGGGAGCATTTTTTCCCCACTCTTACATTTGTTTTGCTGTGCGTGTTTAACATTGTGTTCATAGACTGTGGAGCCTCACCTACTCCATAGGCATCATCTTTTTACTGTGTGTTAGTTACACGGCACCTTCAGTGCAGTGACACGCGGATGTCTTTCAGACTTCCCACTTTAAACTCCATTTTCTGGGACGGACTACTGTCTCCCAGAACATGTAAAGTTGCCATTGACTATTAGTCTTCAAATCCACAGACTCGCTACAAACTATCTTACATAGAGTTCTGGAAAGGGTTAATAGTTATCCCTTTTTGTCCGTTTCTCATGGAACATTATTTTGTTCCCTTTTCATTAAGATTTGGCTGGTAGCAGTGGTATCTACCCTATTTTTACTACCGCAGTCTATTTAAAATAGCTTTGGTACTGTTTTAGGCTATTTTAGTAGCCTCGAACTTAAACCCGCTGAATCACAATTACTTTTATTTGGTTCTGGCTGGGTTTAATTGCCATTTCTTTTTGTAAAAGTCTTTCTCGTGTTTTACTCAGCGTGCCAAACCAGGTTTGGTTCCTTTGTTCGCCGTCCTTTGGCGGGCTTCTGCACAGAAGCCCTTCTTAGGCGCCTGAGGGGGACAGGATGTGAGGGAGGGGTATGGGACTCGCTGCACAGGGTCTCCTCGCACTCTGTGTGATTGGCTGTGGTGAATGTCCCGCCGGGGAAGCCACCCTGCTGTGTGATTGACAGCCAGGCAGTGTGAATGGGGGAAAATGGCATAAAGCAGGTCTCTGGGACTGAGAAGGCAGAGCCGCCACTGGATCGAGAGAACCAAAAGAGAAGCTGACAGAAGAGGACCTTTACCACGACTGAACCTCCCAGTGAAGCACTGCTGCGGGTCCGAATCTCCAAACTTCAACGACAGGGAAGATCTGCAAGGAATCTTATCCCCTTGAGCTAGTGTGATCAACCAGTTCACCAAACTTCAAGCCAGGCCTCCCTATGGTCAAATTTGCTGTGCACAGCTAGTGAACCGAATAGCCAGGAGGACCGGACCCTGCTTGGGTCTTAAGGAGCGCACCTTTTATTTGTTACTTTGCTCTGCTGCTGGTTTCTTCCCTGGGCAGTGCAGGACCCTCCAGTCTTCCTACTTCATGTCAGTCCGACAGTCACTTCAGGAACCGTGAGCCTGCAGGACCTGCCAGGAACATCTGCCACAGCTACATCCTTCTTCTCCATTTAAGTACTGTTCAAATCCGGTCCTTCGTTCCATCCGACCGCGGTAAAAGTGCTTGAAATTTTTTGCCAATCCGAGGGCTTGTCCTTCTCTATTCCTTAAAGTAACTTTACGCCCGATCAACTTCGTTCTGAACTCTTGGCAAAGACTTAACCGCGAACTACTCTGAACTGTGTGATCCTCTGCAAAGACTTTGGTCCATTGACTTTGGCCCAGGCCTCTTGATTTGATTTCCTCAATGTAGTTATTTTTTCTAGATTGCCCTGCTTACTTACTTGTTGGTGCTGTTCAACTTTTGTCTAACTATCTTTCCCTCCCTTTTAAATTACTGGAGTGCCATTTTGCTCATACTTCATTTTGAGCTTACCTGGGCAAGATCTATTGGGTGTGGTGTAGTGTATTAAGATTGTGATTTTTCAACTGCTTGATAATAGTGAAATGTATTATAACTGATGTGTAAATAAATGTATATTGTTTTACTCAGAAACCTTGAGTCAGTGTTTGTTTGAACCATAGTAATTGCTGTCCTTTGTGTAACTATTGATACTGCTCACTTTACTCTTGAGGCAAGTCTGGCTGCTCAGCCATCACTAGCACTTTACTGTGTAGTACAAGCTTGTACCAAAGGTGAATGTGTACTGTCACTTGCAGTCTTAATTGTGTGTGATGTTCCCAAAGGGTACTGTATATGATTCTGCCTAACAAAAGCAAATAACAGTCTGTAGTGGATACAATTAAACTGGTAACTTTTGGCCACATGTCAAGCTTGTGTGGATCTACTTTTCAAGCTTTATAGGTTGGCAAAATACGTACAATTAGGAGGGTTCATAACTGTGTATAACAGAATTAAGAGTATCGCAGGGAAAGCAGTGCACTCACGGCATCTCATACTATGGGCACTCTTTACCTCATACATGCAAACATCCCGAACAGCATGCCACGGAGATAGGAAAGATATACATTGCAACAAAGCATTTATTGTGGCACAATGAAATCAAGGGCACTTTATGTGCTATGGTCAAACATTTCTACACTGTACACAAGCTTTTAGGCACAAGGATTTTGTCAAGTGACCGAGGACACCGAGATGGAATGTCTTGTGATGATCATAACAGACAACGGCAGAAAAAAAAAAAAACAGGGCCTCACTGCAACCTGCGAAAAACAACATGCATAGTCCGAAATTGATGCTTATTCTACTCTAAATGCCTTTTGGAAGTTTTTGTCTGCATTGGGAATTTGAGGTGTTTAAGAACAGACTAAATAAGTGATTCAACCCCTGAAGTGTGCCTAAAATAAATCTTTAATGAGTCTACCAATTATTGAATTATTGTATAGAATTCCATAAAGACAAATTATTTACTATTCCTTTTCTTTCTTATTTAGGGTCACTGGTGCATTTGTGGAAACCCTCGTTCTTTTAAGAAGCCTTAACAAGAAATCCAGCCACAGCAGAAAAAAACTAAGCCACATGGTGCTAGCCACGGCCCAGGAACTTCTGTTTATTAAAAAAAATATATATATATATATATATATTTTATTTTTTTATTTCTTTTTAGGGGTAGCAAAGGAGACCACCGGGGTAGCAGTTGCGACCTAAATTATGTCCCCCGCTATCAGCATCTGTAGCAATACATCATGATGCACTGGGGATCCATCCACACTCCTGAACCCCCACCTCTTCCAACGGGGGAGACCAGCGTGTACCGTTGTTGTAACGTACGCCGAGTCAGACTATCGCAACATGACGCTCTCAGTGCTTCGATGAGCACAAGGAGTTCTGCCACTTGTGCAGAATAGTATATATGCAACCTTTTCATGACCACCATCTTGTACTCCCTTTCCTCAAGTCGTACCACTGCTGCCCCCGTAAGTCTCTGTCCATCCTCCTGATCAATTGTGGACGACCCATCAATGAAAAAGTACCTCACTCTTTGTCAATGCACAATCCCTTGCTTTGGGAGCGTCATCCTCCCCCTCGTATGTGGCACAATCGTGTGCCATCAAGTCCTCGGTCGTGGGCATATCTATTAGAAAGGTGGCAGGTTTCACAGTCTAACACCTAGGGTATAACTAGTTGACCTCTCAGTCTAAACTGCATTCCTGCCATTAAAGTGCAACTTGATAACACTGTATAACGGTATCTGGAGTAAATTAGAGGTGAAGTAGTAGTAATAATAATAATAATAATAATAATTTGGCATTTATATAGCGCTACAAACCCTCAGGTATCTGAGCGCTGCTTATTATTACCCACGGTGTGTGGTGCTCAAACCCAACCCCCTAGGGCGAGCTTGTTTGGGATAGGGACAGGGTGTTCTTCCAGCAGGGACAGTGTGTGTGTTAATGTACAGAAGTAAGAAGTTGGTGATATCTATACAATACTTTACCTCTAATTTACTCCAGATACCGTTATACAGTGTTATCAGGATTCACAGTCTTACACCTAAGGAACAAGTTACTTACCTGTAACTGTTGTTCTCCAGCATGGGTCTGGCATGGATTCACATGCTCATGAATATTCCCCGTCAGGCCGGGAATCCTCGGTATAGAAAAAAAATCAGTATCAGTTTCGTTTCTGATCTGTCTTTCTCAGTAGTAACCAATCACTGGTCTCTGGGTCATACTGCCCCCAGCCAATGACTGCCCTCTCCCTAAGCCCCGCCCCTGGCAGCCATCCTCAGATTTGGTAGCGCGTGAAGTGGCAGTATGACCAAGTGAAGAGCCGCAGAGGGGTAGGCGGGAGGGTTCGCATGTGAATCCATGCCAGACCCATGCTGGAGAACAGTTACAGGTAAGTAACTTGTTCCTTCTCCAGCATGGTGTCTGGCATGGATTCACATGCTCATGAATATAAGAATACATAGCAGTATACACATGCACAACCACGGGAGGTGGCAAAAGGCTCAATATCAAGCAATACAACAACTCAACATTAAGCAACTCTTACCTCCTCACCAGGCTCACCTTAGGCAAAAAGGTTGCGCAGCACTGCCTGGCCGACTCTGGACTCCTCCCTGGAATCCCGGTTGACGCAGTAGAATCTCGTGAAGGTGTGCGTCAACCTCCACGTAGCAGCCCTGCAGATGTCGAGCAGGGGCACACCAGACAGGAACGCCGTAGTAGCAGCGATCGCTCTGGTCGAATGGGCCCTCGGACGGCCTGGCAACGGTCGGTTTTGCCAACCGGTGACAGTGCATGATGCAGCCGGAGAGCCATCTGGAAATGGAAGTCTTCGAGAGAGCCTTCCCTTGATTCACAGGTCCAAAGTTCACAAACAGCTGTGATGTCTTCCGAAAACTCTTCGTGTGGTCCACGTAGAACTTCAGCGCTCTAGCTACATCCAGCGAGTGCAGAGTCCTCTCAGCCGGCGACGAAGGCGACGGGAAGAAAACTGGCAACACCAAGGGCTCATTGAGGTGGAAGTCCGACGGCACCTTGGGCATGAAGGAGGGGTGCGTCCTCAGCACCACCCTCGTGTCGTGAAAAGTCAAGTATGGAGGCTTGCAAGACAGGGCCTGGATCTCTCCCACTCGTGCAGAGGTGATGGCCATGAGGAATGCTGTCTTCCACGACAGAAACTTCAACGGCACTGAATGCATAGGCTCGAATGGGGCCCCCATGAGCCTAGTTAGCACCACGTTGAGCTCCCACGCCGGGGCAGGGGCCTTCACCGGCGGGAATGATCAGAACAGTCCTTTCATAAATTCCTTCACCAGACGATAAGACCACAAGGACGCCCGTCCTGTAGTCCTGGTGTAACGGGAGACGGCAGCCAGATGTACCTTGATGGAAGCGTGAGATAGGCCAGCCTTGGCAAAGACAGTAGGTACGGCAATACTTGAGGGGCCGTAATCCGCACAGGTTTAATCTTCTGTGCACGGCACCAGACAGAGAACCTCTTCCATTTATGTCCGTAGCACTTAAGAGTTGAGGATGCCCTGGCCTTTGCAAGAACCTCTCTGCAGTCGGCCGGGATGTCATATCCTCCAAACTCTAGTGCTGCAGGAGCCAGGCCTCCAAGTTCAGCGACTCTGGTTCGTGATGAAGAATGGCGCCTCCTTCTCTGGAGAGAAGATCCGCGCCCATCGGCAGCTTGACTGGTGTGGACGCTGACAAGTCCAGAAGGTCCGGGAACCAGATCTGCCTCGGCCACGCCGGTGCAACGAGGATTATCCTGCACTGGGACCTCTTGAGCTGGTTGACGAGCCGGAGTAGCAACGGCAATGGCGGGAATGCATAAAGGAACAGGCCGTCCCAGGGGAACGAGAAAGCATCGCCCATGCTCCTCGGTTGGGGAAACCTGCTGGCGAACCTCCGGCACTTGGAGTTTGCCGCCGTCGCGAAGAGAGCGATCTGGGGTTTGCCCCATCGTCGGAAGAGTCGGTCCACTTGATCCTGGGCAGTTCCCACTCATGGCACGAGCGCAGCTCTGCTGAGTGAGTCGGCGATGGTGTTTTTATATCCCTGCCAGATGAAAGGGTATCAGAAACATCCCTTGGGCGACGGCCCAATGCCACAGATCCTGGGCTTCCTTGGACAGGGCAGGGGATCTGGTTCCGCCCTGCTTCCGAATGTAAAACATTGTGGCGGTGTTGTCGGTGAAGATCCTCACCACCTTGCCCTTGAGGGACGGAAGGAAGGACCTGAGGGCCCAGAACACTGCGCGGAGTTCCAAGATGTTGATGTGGAGAGTCTTCTCCTCCGAGCACCAAAGGCCTCTCGCGTGGAGACCCCCGGTGTGCGCTCCCCAACCTTCCAGGGAGGCATCCGTCGTCACCGTCACCTGGTGGGCCAGGGCTAAAAAACCTGTTCCCACTGTCAGATGCGCGCGGACACCCCACCATAGTATCGCCTGACGGAAAGCTTCGTCGAGCGGGATCCTGTCCTCGAAGCTGCCCGTCGTCTGGATCCAGTGGGCGTCGAGGAATTCTTGCAAGGGCCGCATCCGAAGTCTGCAGTGGGGCACCAGATAAATGCAGGAGGACATCATTCCGAGGAGGGACTTGATAGAACTCACTTTGGCCACGTCCGTGGCCAGTAGACGTTGCACTTTTCCTAGGATGGTCCTTATCCTTTCCTCCGACAGTGAGGCCCGCCGCGCCACTGTCGAGCTGCGCTCCCAGAAACAGGGCAACTTGCGACGGGACCAGGTGGGATTTTGGAAAGTTGATGGAGAACCCCAGGTCCGTGAGCAGCTGGACGGTCTTCGCAGTGTGTTCCACGGCAAGCGCCCTTGTCCTTGCCCGTATGAGCCAGTCGTCCAGGTAGGGGTAGACGTGGATCCCCTGCAGGCACAGCAGCGCCGCCACCGGTGCTAGGCACTTGGTGAACACCCTGGGCACCGATTTTAATCCGAACGGGAGGGCCTTGAACTGGTAGTGCCGCCCTTTGACCACGAACCTGAGGAACTTTCGGTGCCTTTTTAGAATAGGGATGTGGAAGTAAGCATCCTCCAAGTCCAACGACGACAGGAAATCGCCCTCCTCCAGCTGTCCGAGCACGTGCTGGAGGGTGACCATCCGGAACTTCTGTGCCTTGATGTATTTGTTTAGTCGTCGCAGGTCCAGGATGGGACGCCATCCTCCTGTCTTCTTCTTCACGAGGAAGTATCTTGAGTAAACTCCGGAGCCCCGAAGCCTCTTCGGGACGAGCTCGATGGCACCTTTCCTGAGCATCGCCCGTACTTCCAACAGCAATTGAGGGACGTGATTTTCCTTCCTGGCCACGGGAGGAAAGCGGGGGCACCTCTTCTGGAACTCGAGGGCGTGCCCCAGGGCCAGGGCGTCCAGCACACAACGGTTGGTGGAGATGGACTCCCACACGCTGACGAACTTCGTCAGCCGGCCTCCCACCGGGGTGCTTCGGCGGGGGCCCGACCCGACGGTCGGTTCAATCTTGCTTGGAGGCCACTTTGCCTCCTTGACCACCTTGGCGACGGCGGGATCCACCCGACTTGTCGCGTCCCCTGTAGGCCTCCTGCGACGAAGACCTTGCCGCTTGACGGTACGTAGAGGAGCGGCTGCCGGCTCCCTGGGAGGCACCCTGTCTGCCTCCGGAGCTCCGAAAGGACGGCTGTGGCTGTTGGAGCACACCCAGTGCACGGGCCGTCTCCGTGTCCGTCTTGATCGCCTGAAGGGATTCATCAACCGCCTTGCCAAAAAGGTTGTTCCCATCGAAAGGCATGTCTAAAACCTTGGTCTGAACGTCCTGGCGGAAATCCGTCGCCTTGAGCCATCCTCGTCGTTTCAGGCAAACGCTGTTGCCCAACTGATGGAAACCGGTGTCGGCGATGTCCCTAGCCACCGTAATGGCGTGGTCCGAGGCAATCTCACCTTCCTGCAAGATTTCCAGGGCCTCAGCCCTCTTGGCATCCGGAAGGAAGTCCAACAGAGGGGTGATCTTGAACCACAACTCCCTGTCGTAGCGGGCTATGATGGCCAGGGCATTGGCCGCCTTGATGGTCGTCGCTGCAGATGAGATGACCCGTCGTCCCATCGCATCCAGCTTCCTACCCTCGCCGTCCTGAGGGGAGGTTGAAGTCGAGGCGATGCCCCCCGCTTTCTTCTTGGCCGCCGCCGAAATGACCGAGTCCGGGGTAGGTTGCGCCCTAAGGCACAAGGGGGCAGCGTCGGGGACCCAGTACTACTTCTCGTACCTGTCCCTCTTCGCAGGGGCCGCGGCAGGGTTCTTGAGGAGGGCGAGCCCCTCATCCCAGATGTCATCAAGAAGCGGTACGGCGAGGACCGTCTTCCTTTTCGTCTCGCGCCGCTGGTAAAGGAACCCCTCCTTTTCCTCGGGGCAGAGCTGGAAGAGCTCGGATGCCCTGGAGATCATTGCATGGAAGGATCCAATCTCGTCGGCCGGGGACGCCCGGGCAGGGGGCGACGGGGGACACGTCCCGTCGTCATCCGTACCCGTCGTAGTCGTGTCCATGCCTGTATCATCCCCGTGGGTAGTGGACCGGGGGGAAGGCAGAGAAGGCCGCAGAGGTGGGAGAGGAGGCCTAGGATGCGTCGTCCTCCTCTTAAGTGGTGGGCTCCCCGAAGGTCCTGGCTCTGGTTCCTCCGTCGGGTCTGGCTCAGGCTCCTCCGTCGGGGGAAGGGGCAACCTAGTCCTTATCTCTGAGCATAAGGACTGGATGGCTGAAAATGGCCACCGAGGTGTCCTGCGGCGCCGGAAACGACGGGAGCGAGGGCTCTTGAGGAGCCTCGTCTGCGTCACCGTCGCCCTCGTCGGGATCCCTCCCGATAGGCTGGGCCTCCTCCACGACTTGGATGAGCTCCTCTTCAGAGGTCGTGTCCGTATCCACGACGGCCACCAACCCCCCCCCTTTCCAACGAGGACTTCGTGGGGGTCTTCTCGATGGGCCTGAAAGACGACTCCCTCCGCGGTGGCAGGGAGACTATGGTACCTGAGGGCGCTTCCACTGGCGTAGCCTCCACCGGCTGAGCCAGGGCCGCAGCGACATCTTCTATCGAGGTCTTAGCAGGGTGAATTAAGGCCAACGTCACCTTCTGTACGCCTGGGGCCTTCACCTTGGGGGGAGGGTCCGAGCCTCGCTCCCCCTTTGCCGGAATCTTCGAGATCGACCGGGGCCTCTCCAGAAGCTTCGCCGGGGTCTCGGACTTCCTCTTACCCGAGCCAGAGCGTTGGCTCGTGGTCGATGGCGCCGGGGAGGGTGCGCCCTGCCTGGCAGCCAAGGAGCCCGACCGTTCGGCACTCCTGGTGCCCGCAGACTCACGGTGCTTAGCCTTTTGTTGGACCCCCGTTGCCGGAGCACCCTCAGAGGACTTAGAAGACCGCTCAGACTTCTTTTTCTTCTTCTCGCCTGGCGGGCTCTTACCTTCCAGCCAGTTGGCGAGACAGAGGTGGCGATCCTTCATGGTCCGCTCTGACATGTTCCCACAAAACGCGCAGTCCTTTTCCTTGTGCGTCTTGTCCTCATGGAGACAGTAGAGGCATAACGAATGCTCGTCGTCCTTGAAAACGTTCTGAAGCTGGCATCCAGGGCAGGTCCTGAATAGCTTCCCAGGCGTCGAGTTCCCTTTCTCCTGGGCCATGTCCGGGGTAGGCCTCGGAACTTCTGGAATCCTCCAAAAGCGTAACTCGATGCAATCTTCACCCTTGAGGGGCGTAGAAACTCCGAAACGGAGCCCCGTTGATCGGAAGTAGAAACGGTGGAGCTTGAGGCTCTATTTAACCGAAAAAATGAGAAAATCTCCTGAAAAAGCGCGAAAACGCAGCAAAAGCTCGAGAGCTAAGCACGAGGACTCCCAACACTTGAACTTGCGGTAAAAATCTGAGGATGGCTGCCAGGGGCGGGGCTTAGGGAGAGGGCAGTCATTGGCTGGGAGCAGTATGACCCAGAGACCAGTGATTGGTTACTACTGAGAAAGAGATCAGAAATGAAACTGATACTGATTTTTTTTTATACCGAGGATTCCCGGCCTGACGACGGGGAAAATTCATGAGCATGTGAATCCATGCCAGACCCCATGCTGGAGAACCCCATGAATACAGGGTTTAGAGATGACAAAGGTGAACTATTTAAAAAGACATGGGGCCTCATTACGAGTCTGGCGGTAACCGCAGCGGTAAAACCGCCTGACTTGTATTACCATTCCGCCTCTGTGACTCCCGGAATTACCAGGGCATTACAGCCCCGGTGTCCCGAGAGTCACGGAGGCGGAATGGTGTTAATCTCGTGATGGTGCTGGTGTTTCCACGTCTGCCTGCAGGCGGGAGGTGTTCAACCCGCCAGGTCAGGCCTGGCGGGAAGATCACCTCCAGCCTGCAGGACTCGGGATCGGGCGGTCCGGAATTAACAGTGGCGGCGGGTTTACCGCCAATGTTAATTCCGGACCGCCCGACCCGTAATGAGGCCCATTAAGATTTGTGAAGCGTGGTTTAAAGACATCAAGACTCATGAATGCAACAGGTGAAAGTATTAGTGAAAAACCGTAGTGAACCCGACAGAGGAGGGCAAACAGTTGAGAAGGGTCCGAGTCGGGAAGAGGGGTATCCAAGCGTGAAAAGGAATCACCCACCGACCAGTGAATGTAACAGAGAAAAGGCCACAGAGAAAGTGTTTTGAATACAGGCCAGAGTGAACCAGACAGTAGGAGGCTGTTATTCGAGAGGGGTCTGAGCACAGATGAGGGGGAACCAGGGGTTAAGTATCACCAAAGTACAATCAGAGAAGGACTTTGGAACTTTTGTTGATAATTTTGAACCTGTCAGGCCTAAGGAAGCAAGAATACTTAACTACCGGAGATCCTGATATTGCTAAGAACGGTTTGTGGATCTGAATTCGGAAGAGGGGGATCCAGGGGTGAAAAGTCATCACTCAACGTGACTATGCAAAGGAATTTTTTATTTATTATGAGATACATCAGGTCCTCAGCGGCAAGAGACGTTTTGTAGAAAAGAGAGTTAAGCACCAAAGTTCCTGATATCTGAAAAGCGGAACTGTCTCGTGCCGGAGAAGCTTGATTGTGTGCTGTGCTAAGGAGTCCCACCTTGTCCTGCGCTCAAAATGTGGGGAAGGGAGACCCCCAGCTACCACATCCTGACTTATTTATTAACACTTCTTTCTTCCTTAAGAACATTATCCCACACTCTTTGTAATTAGCGTAAAGAATCGCAATAGGTTTTTCTTAGTATAGGTACTTTTATTTGACAAGACGCCACTGAGACCGCCTTATTATTTGATGGCTGTAGCTTGCTCCCTTCTTAGATTTAGGTTTAGATTAGGCGCTTTTCCAACTACATATACAGTTTAATAAAAACACTCTTGAACTGTGATCACTTGTGTCTATCTTTACTGTTGCCACCATGAGTTCCTCACAGTACAACCTCCTGGGTGACTATTTTGAAGTGGTCGGCAGCCTTCTTGAGGAGGTATTTGATCAATGGGCAACAAATCCCAGTGTTGAACAGGAGTAGTTTTGAAGAAAATCACTGAGTAGAGTGCAACATGCCCTGGTCATCAGTGTGGACGCAGTCTGAGTCTAGAGAGACTGGGTCTTGTGATGCCTGCTCCGGGTCAGGGACATTGTAAATGTCCTAGTCAGGGTCACCCTGGTCGTCAAGAACACATCCACAGGAGGCTTGAGTGGCCGTCGGTCAGATAGGGATGCAAATTGTGCACCTGGAGAAAGGAGCCTTGGGGACTTAAGAGGTATAGGACAAGTATATATAGTCCTTTGTCTTTTAAGAATACCATCAAACTGATCTGAAAAGTTGATAAATGGACATCTTCTGCATACAGGCCTCAAATCTTTCCCTAGTCCACCCAGAGGAATTGGACTCTGAGGTAAGGATGGAGCAGCGGGCGCAGGATCCTGATGCAGGGCCTGAGATAGTGGGGGAGAGGCTGGAGGATACCCCTCAGGTTAAGGAGAGGCCTTTTTAGGGTCACGACCATGAGAATGGGCTTTAAAAGGCTTCTCTGGGACCTTGGGAACTGTTTTGGATGGGTGGGCCAGTTTTGGTGCGTCTTTCGCGACAGAGGGCCCTGAACCACAAGGTTCAGTAGGCTTCGAACTTTGACAGGTATGTGGGCATCGATGACTTCCTCAACAAATCTTAGGGGTTGTGGGTTTTAGTTCAGTGGTATGGTGTGTGTCCTTGTCGGTTGGGGTGTGATCTCCCAGTCTCTTTGCCGGTGGCATGCTGGTCAGGGCCAGGAAGGGACATGCAGGAACCTGTAGGTTCTACTGTTAAATCTATGAAGTCGGAGCCGCGGTTGCCGACAGAATCCTCGCTGGAAGCAACAGTGGGGGAGTGACTCAGTCTGCATGGCGTAGGCAGTCCTTTTGAGGTTTCGGGCCTAAAGATATTACAGGTCTTGCAACACAGCTCATCATGGTCGCGACAGAGGCACCGATTGTACTCTGAGTATCTTTTCAGGGGAATTTGCCAGTGCAAGACAGGCAACATTTAAAGGGTGTTCGCTTCATAACAGAGAAAGGTCGGCCAGACTGAAGGAAAAAGGAGGGGCAAAGGAGAGGCACTCTCGAGTAAGTCAGTAAAGTAGGACCCCACTCTCCCTACTGTGAGACCAGGCCAGGGGGCCCAAGGCCGGGAAGAAATAAGTCGCCGGTAGATGCAACGTCAGAAAGGCAGGATCAGTCGTCGAGAGGATGTCGAGTAGTCCTCGAGACAGTTGTTGACTAAACCTAGCGTGAACCGCTTAAGCAAGACAAAGCAATATTAACTCTACAACGAGCTCCACATTGAGTGACCAACTAGATAGCCAGAAAAAAACAATCTGTTGGAACCTTGACACGTGAATGATTTTGGGTACACTACATGTCACAGGTAGCGTTACAGTCACGTCCATGTCACGTCCATGTCGATGTCCCTTTTTGATCTTCGAAAGAAAGATTCAATACTCTGCGATTACCACTAGACATCCAACTATATGCACAGCATTGAATTCTAAGCAGATTCACAAGCATCGGAATCCTTATTTTCCATATAATACTTAATGAACTCCAAACTTCTGTAATCATGAATACCCATCGCTTTCTTTGTTGTGTTGCTCATGCTGCTCAATATTCGTGATGACGCTCCTTGGTTGATGTTTCCCTATAGGGGGGCATTGTCTTTGCCAGAACGACTGCCTCGTGCATCCTACTGCTCATTATCTCATTGTAACCGGGCTGAGTGAGTGAACCGGTGGGAAGATATTCGTTAGTCCCTTCAGAAATTGTAGAACGACAGGCCTCATAAAATAAGAACCCTGTTCTAGCGTGCGTTTAAAGATAGACAATGCTGCCAGATAACCTTTGGCAGTAGTCACTTGCAGCTCCTGATGGGCCAGGTGCAAGAGAAAGGACAGTACAGTAAAAGTAAGTGTCACAAGCGAAAGGATCAATAGCTTTTGCTCTACACCAGCTGCAAACGTGTTTCAACGCCATCAGTGTAGTGCTTTTGTTGCTGGCATCCTAGCTGAAAGCAACACCTCCAGAACGTCTTCCGTGAGATACCGGTCTTTGTATCTTAACCTCTCAGAAACCAGGCATAAGATTCAGTGTTTTGATTTCTGGGTGGAGAAGACTACCTCCCTCTTGTGAAAGCAAATCTGCACTCTGAGGAAGACGAACTGGAGGGCAGATCGACATATCCAGAAAGCCAGGACACCACGTCCTCCTGGCTCAATCCAGAGCAAACAGGATCATGGGTTTCCCAAACTTCCTAAACCTCCTGATGACATGAGGAATGATGGGGACTGGAGCGAACGTTTATTGCAGTGGAAATTCTCAGTCCACTATGAAAGCGTCCCCCAGAGCTCCTCTGTGAGGAAAGTCCCTGAAATACAACAGGTCGCATTTCCTGTTGATGCTGGACACAAACAGATTCTCTAGAAGAACTTCCTGAGCCAACTCCCAGTCATGGGAGGCTGTGCTCTGTATGCTCAGAGCGTCTGCAGTCTTGTTCTCCTCTCCGGCTAGGTGAACATCCGCTAAAGAGATCCCGTTTCGCAATGCCCAAAACCAGAGCTGCATTGCCTCGCTGCACAGTGATAGTGACCCTACACCACCTCTCGTTTTGAGGTCATGCATGGCCACTGCGATGTGTGTCATTATCTGGACATTCTTGCAATGTATAAATGGCAGAAAAGCCATCAGCGCAGGTCTAATTGTCCTCAGCTCTAAAAGTTTTAAGTTCGTCTGGATTATCGATGGAGACCAACGAACGCTCATTGTGAGATCGTTCACATGGGCTGCCCAGCCTGTGAAGAAGGAATCCGTAACCATTTATATCTGCAGCAAGGGTTGCCAGAAAGGTTCCCCTATCATCACTTTGTCCTTGCAGGCCCACCATATGAGATCCTGCGAAACCTTGCTCAGAACCTGAAGGTCAGACACCATGCTGGAGAATTGTGACCATTGGGATCCGAGGGCCCACTAAAGGAATCTCACCCTTACAAGGGCTTCTGGCACCAGGAAAATGCAGGATGCCATGAGGCCCAGCAGCATCAGAAAATCAAACCGGTAGATGTGTGGCATTTTGGAACCTTTGCACCATCTGTGAAATAGGTTGAGCCCTCAACTCGGGTGGCAAAGCCTTCCCTGAGGAAGAGTTCAGGACTGCTCCAATTAATTTGTTTTTGTGAAAGTTTCACCTGTGACTTCCTGAAGTTGAGGCAGAGGCCCAGTTTATGGAGAGAGTTGCAGGTGCAGTTGAGATGTTCCAGAGCCAGTTCGGAAGAACAAGCTCTGATCAGCCATTTGTCTAGGTAGGGAAAGATGTGAATCTCTCCCCTCCTTAGATTCGCTGCCACCACCGCCATCAACTTGGTAAAGACACTCGGTGTGGAGGTGAGCCCGAAAGGCAGGACCCTAAACAAAGTAAGAAGTGCCAATGGCAAACCTCCGGTCCTTCCTGTGCTTGGGGTGTATAGGCACATGAAAGTATGCATCCTGAATATAGAGGGACACCATCCAATCCCGGAGTAGAAGGGCCAGGAGGATCTGCAAAAGAGTGACCATAATGAATCTGTCTTTCCTGAGCAACTTGTTCAAGCGTCTCAGGTCGCAGACCTCTGTCTTTCTTGGAAATTAAAAAATAAATGGAGTACCAACCTTGGTATTACTCCGCTACAGGTACCCTTTTCACTGCACCTTTCTCAAGCAGGGAAAGAATCTCATGCAGAAGGAGCGGGTCTGGTTCCCGAAGAGACTGCATGCTCGGGGAACAATCTGGAGGCCTTTTCAAGAATGAAAGGCAGTAATCTTCGGCTACTATCGGCAGCGCCCAATCATCCTTAACCATTGCTTAACCATTCTTTACCTCCCACTGAAGACTTGTGTTCGAAGTGTTTTAGGGCAGTGGCTGATGCAAAGAGGCAGTAGCTGTATGGGCAGATCGACCTCCATGAGCCTGTCCTCCACAAGTAAATCATCTTTGACATTTCTGGGCAATCTGTCCTCTGGTCCTTCCGACTGATTAATACAAATGACGGAACAAACTCTCTAATTGAGAGGTTTCTGGCTTTGCTAAGACTGGCAAAAAGCTGCACCCAAGGATTTCACAGTCGCATCGGAGGCTTGTAGCTTCTCAAGCCTTTCATCAGCTTTAGTGCAAAAGAGATAGAACTCATCAAAGGGTTTGTCTAACAGTCTTGGATGAACATCTGGGGCAAATCCCAACTTTCACAGCCAAGCAAACCTTCTTGCGACTGTGCTAGCTGCCATGGAAAGGCCAACAGTATCAGACACATCAAAACCTGACTGGAGGGATTGGCACGCCGCTTCCTTGCCATCCTGGATGATGTTGAGAAAAACCTCTCCTTTCCTCTTCGGGGATAGTCCCACCCGCCTGAGCAATAAGAACCCACAACAAATAGGTGTATTTAGCCAATGCACAAGAGGTATTTATGGCTTTTAGTGCCATACTTCCGGCCGAAAACACTCTTCCCTAATGCATCATTTTTTATCATCCCTGTCAGGAAGGATTGTAGGGTAGATAGTTGCCTTTGAAGTAGATGTAGCTGCTTGCACTACCAAACTTTCAGGCATAGGGTGCCTAGAGAGGACTTCTGGGTCAATTTAGGATGCTTTCTATTTTCTAACCAAATCCCTGCTGACAAGCAGGGCTCTGGTTTCTCCCAGTTTTCTAGAATTGTTTTCCATAAAGCTGAGTGGAAAGGTAAAACAGGTACCTTGGGGGACCCTTGTCCAGGATGTCCATCGATCGATCGATTGTGCTCTACGTCCTTGGCAGGATGACACCAACCCAAGTATTCAGTCACTTTATTCATGACGGACCTACAGGCTCCACTAGGGTGGCCAGCTGTGTCTCGGTCTTCATTGGCAAAATGCACTTCTGGGGGAAGTGTCAAGACCCTTGGCTTCCTTCAAGCACGTACACAGATCCTATAACCTGGAGCCTTCAGAAATAAGTTCATCCGGTACATTAGGTTTGCCAAATGCTAACCCAAAATGAGGATCATCATCTTCATCGACCTCCTCAACGATTGACCCCATAGACAGTCTTTTGGACAACAGGTTATAAGCAGTCGATGGATCAAGGGATGATGTCGATGGCTTCAAAATAGAGTCCTTCGATAGGGTAGGGTAGCTTTGAGTTTTCTAGTGTTGACTACACTGTCAAAGCCACTCGAGGAGGCTTCTCAGACTTACGACCCAGGCTCTTGGGCACACGAGAAATAGTCTTCGACGACTCTGGGAACTAATGAGGAGGGTTTGACTAATCTAGGGAATGCGTTCCATCTCCTCCCAAGGGGGTGCCATCCCCTTTGGAACTAGGGAGGTGATTCTGCTGAACTAACACCACCTAGGGACAGGGCAAGAGCTATCCCACTGGGGATGCCATTCCTCCCTTAGATGACAGGTAATCCCTAGCGTGATGCTGGAAATGCTTTGGAAGAACAGGGCGTCCTTGTCCCCCTACTTCCCTGTTGGCGTTTTATGTGTGCTTCTTTTCTGGAACAATAGACCACTCTGGACCACTAGCAGTGCAGCTCTATTCTTCGTGGCCAATACCCATGCACTACCCCTATAGCACCTATGGGTAGTGGTACTCCTAGTGTATGTTTATGGGCACCTGGTGTTGCCCAATAGAGCAGGGCTGGTGGCAGCTGCATGCTGACTTGACAGTGGCTCTGGGTCTCCCCCCCATTTTGGGACCCCGAGGCCCTGCCATAGGAATTAATAGATTCCCGAACAAAGGCAAGATGGCCACCGACAGCCTCATGGCTTCCAGCCTTTATCTTCCTGTTTCTCAAAGTCATGCAAAGCCTGGCTCTGTCCCCTTTACCCCAGATGGATGTTGAGTGGAAGGAACATGTATGCTTCTGGGGCTGCCCCTGCTAGACTGGTAGGAGCCTTTCCAGAGACTGCTTGTTTTGGGTAAACACTAGGAGTGGGACCTGACTGAATGAGCCGAACTACATTCTGTGTTGTGATTGTGTTCTTTTGGTTGTGTTTCACAATGCCTGTGGTCTGCCTGACCCAGTCGTGTCAACCGGGAGTGAACGCAGTATGTGCTCTCTAAGGCTAGGAGTTGCCCCTAATACACATCTACTGTTTTGGGTGTCTGGTTTTGGGAGAACGGCCTGAATGCCTGCAAGCCTGTGTGGATGCTGCATGATGAATGCACTAGTGTGTGATTGGCTGACTGAGCCTAGCTCAGCCTGAGTGAATGGGGGGGGGGGGGGGGAATTTAAACTTAGTAGACTCCCCCTTCGTCACCCTTGTGTCAGAAGTTTGGGGTTTTCCCGAGGGCGTGTCCTGAATCCAGCGGGAGTAAGACGTTCTGCTGCTGCAACTCTTCACAAAATCCAAAGGCTGCTGTGCTGATTCAATGAATGATCAAGAGGACCTGCAACCACTTCCCGTAGTTACGAAGGGACATCATTCAACTGCTATTCTCCACACAAGTGTTCCCGGAAGCCAGCCGAGAGTCCGCTGTCCTGCAGATGTATCTTTATGGGTCCTAAAGTAAAGTGGGCGGACATCTTGATCCCAAGAAGTCCACCAGCGTTGTCCATGGTAGAGAGGCTGTTTGACTGCAGTGTATGGCCCAGAAGAGGGGGTGCCCTGGCATAATGCTGCTCGTCGCCCGGAGCTTGCAAAGTTCCAACCAACTAAAGACATCATCAAGCGGAACTGCAGACAAGACATCTGCCCACTTTTCCACAGCTGAGGAAGTCCAATGTCACCACCGGCAGAGAAGTGCCCGTCGGGGGTTTCCCGCCCCTCAGAATCTAGGAACGAATCCTAAAGGTCCAAACTTGGTGGTGGCCTGCAGAGAAGTCCAGTGCTCGAGTGCAAGTCACCAGAACTCATCCTGTCATCCATGCTGCAGCACCGAAAAACCGAACAGCAGCCAACTAGGAATTTCTGAAACTAAATACCTACATCTGCCACTGCATTTGATTGCCACCGGAGATAATCAAAGAACTCATTCAACTCTCAAACCTTGTTGAGGTCCACCATGGTTTTCAGCTTTGTGGAAATCCACAGCCAGCATAACAACCCGGCCAAGAAGACCTGCACTGCTGCCTTTCGAACAAGGACTGGTTCCCTTCTCATGCATGACAGCAATCAGGCAGTGACTTCCTCTTCCAGAGGGGTACATTCTCGTGGGGCATTGTCGAATAAAGCTGAAAGACTCCATCCACTTCGCCTTCCAAGGCACCACAGGTAATGTGTTGATAAAGAGGGGGCATCCTCCCTCCGGGTCCATCCAGGGGTCTCAGATTCATCTTGGGCCCCGCTCTCCTATTACTTGCCAGATACTTGCGGGTGGTGGCACCTGTAAAGAGAAAGGCAGATAATTAAAGAACATAAGGACAGGGCATCAATATAAAAGCAAAGTATAACTTACCTTTTTATTGCAGGTTGCCCAGGTTGGAGGAGGAATTGCAAGGGGATTTGGGGGGGAGGGGGTTTGGGAATCCACGCAGAAATGCCTTTTTTGTATCTTGGAAAGTATTCTGCCAGTGTTCTAAAGCAATTTGCCTGCCTTTCTACATTTGTGATTTTGTAGTTAAACAGTGCTTAGTAATTTTGGTGCATTGTATTACAATTAGCAGTTGGCGCAGTATTGCTCAAGTTAAGAATAACTATGGCACCACGTAGTATTGTATATATTGTGTTAAAGGTTGAAGTAGAGTTTTCCAAGTACAAAGTGAGTTATTTATTTGTATATATTCATCTAAAGCTTATGTTACTTAATAAAAGAACTTGGTTATCACATAAGTGTGCACACATTGCTTTATGGGAGCTTGGGGATGCACTGTACCTAAGAACCTGCCTATATCGCCTCCCTTAAGTCTCAACCTTGGTTGCTAGTCCACTACCACCAAAGAGCCTTGGCTCGGGTGCCTCTGTGCCTCTAACCAACTGTATAGTGGGTAGTACCACAGACAACCCTCCAGTCTTTACAGCAGAAAGCTACCAGGGCCTGCCTGATCGCCCTCAACTGAAGCAAGTTGATGCGTTCCCGAGACTCCTCAGGAGGCAACAGTCAGCTCACCGCTATGTCTGACAGGAAGGGACCCCAGCCCGTCAGATGAGTCAGTGACCACTATCACATGGGGCCAAGGTTGGCGAAACAACGTGAATCAGCAAGTTGTCCCGCACAGCTCACATAGCAAAATCCTGACCCAATCGGTTTGAGACATGCGGAAGGGCCGACATGTAGCCCTGGAACTGCAAGCATCGGCAACAAAGAAGCCACTAGAGTGATCTTATGCAGAGGCTCGCCTCTGGCACCACAAGGATGCAGGAGGCAATAAGGCGCAGGAATGCAGAGCCACAGACTTGTTCCAGTGATTGGAGGCCATTGACCACCCAAAAGAGGTCTGCAACTCGATCCTTCGGCAGGCAGGCCTAGATTAATTGACAGACGGCAAAACCTGAGACTTTTTCAAGTTCAGGGAAAAGCCCCTACTATGCAAAAAGTGCATGTTTTAAGCATGTGCTATGGCACTACATTCAGGGATCGAGCTTGGACGCGCCAGTCATCCAGGTAGGGAAAGCCATGAATGCTTTGCCTCCTGAGGTGAGCCGCTACCACTGCCAGCAGCTTGCTGAAAACCCTGAGTGCCAAAGAAAGACCAAAAGGCAAGACTTTGAACTGGTAATGGTGTTCACCCATTACAAACCTCAGGTACTTCCTGTGCTTTTGATGAATTGGCACATGGAAGTAAGCATCCTGCCGGTCCAAGGAGAACAACCAGTCTTGCGGATAGAGGGCTTACAGAATCTGGCCTAGAGTGACCATCTTGAACTTGTCCTTTCATAAGAACAAGTTCAGCAGCAGCAGATCTAGACTAGGATGCAAGCCTCAGTTCTTCTTTGGTAGCAGAAAGTAAGTGGAGTATAACCACATTCCTCGTTCTGAGTGCAGAATTGGCTCTATCATGCTTTTCGTCAGAAGCGGATGGACCTCCTGCAGGAGAATGGTGTCCGGAGACAAGGGGGTTGCCAAAGGACCATAGTCAGGCAGGCATTGTAGAAACTGGAGACAATAACCCTGTTGCGTGACCTGTAAGGCCCAACCGTTGGGTGTGGTCTTTGACCATTCCTCCATTCCGAACAGGGAGAGCCCTCCTGACCCCCACCAGAGATGCATGGTAAAACAGGTCACTGAAGTTTGGTGCCCTGAGGTGCAGCTTGAACTGTGGCCGTAGCAACACCACCCCTCTGGGCAAGTCTTCCTCCTACACCTCGGGAAATGTCTTCCTCTTCCCAGAAAAGAATGACCATGACCTCATGGGGCAAAGGCATTGTAGAGGGTGAAAACCCATGCCCTGAGTCAATGGCTGTGAGGAAGACTGTTGCGCGGCAAGCCCCAAATGGCTTCGCTATTGCTGGTCCAAGCCCGGATGTCCTCAATCAGGAGTGGAGCCCGACCACTGTGCCAGTGGTCATGGCCCTAACCACACAGTTCGCTGTGTCTAGTCCCGATTGCAGAATTTGGCGTGCCACTTCCTTGCCATCAGAGACCAGGGAGTTGAAACTGTCCCTCATCTCCCAATTCAAGATGTGCTTGGCTGCTTTGACTACCAACACCCAACGGCTGAAAGAAAACGTTGCCATGGTGCAAGAGGCACTCACGACCGGCAGTGCCAGACTGCCCAATGTGAAAACCCTTCTTGTCCTACGTGTCAAACCTCTTACTCTTCATGTCCAGTGGCAGAGATGGGAAGATCGATGTCTCCAGGTTAGCTGTAGAGGCCTGGACAACCACACTCCGGTAAAGCATGGGAGGAGAGAAAGGCTGGGTTGATTAGGCAGGATGTCTTTCTTTGCCATGTCTCCGTCCAACAGAGGTGGCTTTTCCACCGCCACATAGAAGGGCTGGAGCATCTGTATCTTGGGTGCCTGGTCTAGAATGTCACAAAGTCATTTTGAACCTTGGACCTGGACCCAGCCGACCATCCCAGAATACTGGCCACCTTAGCCATCAAGCATTGGGACGCCACTTTAGGCTTTCAAAATCAAGACAGCTGGCTCCTTCCAAGTACTCAGCCAGCGCCAGCACATCCTCACCTTCCCCATAAAATTCCTTTGGGAAAGCCCTCACTTCCCTAGGGCACATAGGTTCCAGCCCAAAAGGGACCTGGTCATCGCCATAGATGCCATATATCTTTGACATAAAAGCATCCATAGGGAGTGGGGTGTATTCCTGAGGCGCCACAGTCACTCCGGCACAGATTGGCATCAACAACGCTGGTGCTGTGCGGCGCCCAGAGGCAAAGCCTTCCCCTGTGCTGAGAAGCATGGCTTCTTTGTGGTTCAGGTACAAGCCCTTACGCATGCAGGAGTGGTCACTTGATGGCACTCAGCCAGTCGCAACAGATGCGTGTGACCCTGCGGTGCCGCAGCCAGAGTCTGCGTCACAGGAGCATAGGCTGGACTTGCTGGAGCCTAGACGAATATGTTTAACATCTTCAGGCAGAAACTCTGCCATTCCTCTGGGGTGGAGGATTGGGTCAGAAAAAGAACTTATTCTGTCACTCAGGAGAATCCCTAGAGTAGTGGATCTTCTTTGACAAGAAAGAGGAATGTCAGTGTAAGGACTCTTGGGGAGTAGGAGCTCTTCTGATTCTTTTTTAATTTTTTTTTTATTGTTGTATGATTAGTTTACATAAAACCTTATACAACATATAATGCATTACAAACAAATAAGAAAAATACATTTCATTTTATAAACAAATATACAAATATCTATGTATAAAAAGATTTCAACGCATTTATCAGCCTTTAAAATCGTTCCCAGACATAAAATCAAATTCGCTGCATATTATATACAGTTTACATTTCATATACCATAGATCATTTCATATACCATTTCCTATACCATAGATCCGCTCTCAACTCTCTGCTCATTAAATTCCTTATTTTTTACTTGCGCAGAGACGTCCATTCTCCGCTGATCCATGCGACCTAAACCGAGATCTAAGAGCCTGCCACTTCGCCTTGTGGATGAAGGTGAATATCTTTGCCGACTGCAGCCAAAGCTCCTTCGGGTGCATGGAGTGACACGACCCGCAGTCCTGGGTGTCGTGGTCCTCAACCAAGCATTATAAGCATATCCACTGGGAATCCAAGACAGACACCTGCCAGCTGTAATCCACACACGACAAAGCCTGAGGCCTTTGACTGAGTAGGCATGGCAGAGAAAATGTGTTAGCTCGAATACTGTGTACCTGATTAGCGAACAGAGTGCGCAGGAAAAAGGAACTGAGGTCATGAGGTGCGGCAGTGCCACTATATATATTGGCCCAATGTAATTCGGCGCGAAAGGTTTCTGGAGAGCATCTGCCATAGGATAGGGATATTATAGATCAGGAATTTGTGGAAGGAAGGAATCCATTGGAAGGGGCTTCGCTGATGGTCGATGTGCACAAATCAAAGTGAACAAACCTTTTCCTCCCTCAGGGTAGTCTCTCGTCAATATGGAAATCAGGTACTTAACATGGCAAAATTAATTGTGCTCATACATTAATATTTTCCCTAGAAGTTACTGCCTAGTTCCATCTCTTGTGTTACTGTCCAAATGCCACATACAACGCTCACAAAATTCAATCTTCATCAGTATTACCCAACCACACTGCTAACATTACAACCACACTGCTAACATTATATAAAAAATACTCACTGTATTTAATTACGAAAGATTGATGCCATCTTTGTGGAAAAAACTGAAACGTAACGTAACTTATTAAAGCTATAGATGCATGCATTTTAAAATGATTACAATTCCAGTCAAAGGATTGGTTGGCAATGGAGACACAACAGAAAAGGTGCAGTGGGGCCATTTATACTCCAAGGCATCTGAACTTCAGTCTGCATCCGAGTTATGTTTTTACGTTTTTATTAATATACTTAATAGGCAAATAGGCTTTGTATATACAGCATTTAAAAACATACCTAGACAACATTGATCCAAATTACATTACAATACCTTGGTAAACTAAAACCATATTACATAGTGTGGTGTGGATTAGGCCATATCATTGATTAATTTCTGCCACGTTAATTTCTGTTATTAGAGAATACTCAATGTAGTCGCTCATAACATAATGCTATGATATTGCTTCCGAGTTATCCCCTCAGCCAAGTGGAACTCCCAAACACAGAGCATGAAAATGTTTTCTGGAGAGGCCTGGGTACAGGGTTGATTTAAAAAATCAATTCAAAGAGGCAATTGCATTAGAAGCCTTACCTTTATGCATTTCGCATCAACTGGAATGCACTTAAGAAGTGACAGACACGTGTATTATATGATCAACATTAATTTGTTTTCAGGCGGTAAAAATATTACCAGGAAGAAAGAAAACTCTGGTAACCGAATTCATTTTGAAGTGTTATTGTAAGGAAATACATTTCACCCCAAATCTATTATAAATACAGGGATCTCAAACAAATCACATACTATAAAATGAAGCTGTATTTCTTACCTTGATGCTTAATTCAACTGAAATGTTCCCAGCATTCTTTAAAGGCAGAAACTGTTTAGCGGTTGAGCCAACTTGTGCACATAAATGAACAGTCTGGAATAGGAAACTAGAATGAACACTGGAAAAACATCTATTAAAATCATGTTTATTTCTTTTTACTCAACTTTATTTGGATTTGTAACAATATAATCAAGTAAGGTAATTGATACAAAACAGGAAGTAAAAGGAGAATGAAAAAAAAACAAAATGGAAGGTAAGTCTGGCATAGCTTTCATCATTCGGTCATGCAAGCTCAAAAGGGGAAGAAATATGAAGGTGGCATACCAGGATATTGATTAGTTGGCCAGTTCTTAGGTGGGTAAAGTGGGAAGGTGATGACTATCGCAGCCGCAGAGGATTACATGTTTTGAGTTAGTACAAGCTTAGAGATTTAAACAAAGTGGGTCTGAACGTGTTGGATAGGGCCGAGCTGCAGTAGCCAGAGAATTGACTCCACTCCCAGAGGAATTGAGGAATATTCTCCATTGTTCAAATGCTCCATAACTAAGCCCACCAACATGATATTCTGGGGCCATCTAGGTCCTTCCAGCAGTAAACCAGCCTCAGTATGGCAGAGTTTAGGGCACATAAGAGGAATTTGGGGTATAGTCTCACCACAGAGTTATCTTGGGAGTCTTTAACGCTGCCTAGTATTAGAATCAACAGATCAATTGGTAACAAAGTCCTGGTCATGTCCTTTATTTTGGCCAAAATCTCTGTGTAAAAGAATTGGGCTTTAGGGCACGACCACCAACGTGTCCCAGGTCTCCAGTTGAAGTGCATCCTCACCAGCAGTTGGGAGAGGCTGGGGAGAGCCCTGTGCAGGTGTTTGGGATTGTAGGACCAACAGAGAACTTTAAGGCATTCCTTCGTAGTGTTGCAATTAGAGGATTTAGTGGCTCTGTTCCATATCATTGAGCATACCTCAAGGGGGATTTCCATGTCAATACCTGCTTCCCATTACAATGTGTATGGGGGGGTGTCTTCGATATTAGCCATATTCAATGGCAAGGCTGCAGACATGTCCCCAAAAATGACAGACTTGCCAGGTTAACTCAAGAGTAGGTATGGTCGACTTGTACCCAGCTACAGTTTAATGTGTTATGCAGCCAGTCGAAGATGGGTGCAACCTGAGAGCCAATAAATACTGTTTGAGGTCTGGGACCCCAAGGTCTCTGAAGGCACACAGACGAGTAAGATTATCTCTGCAATGCGCGAGGATCTCCCTTTCAAAATGAAGTGAAACATTTTCGACTGCAACATGGAAAGGTGGAGGGTAGGCATTTTAATTGGAAGAAAGCTGAATATGCAGAGATCTTTCAGGATCATGTTCATTTTTTGAGCTTTGAGTCTACCAGACAGATTTCTTTGGCAGCCCACCTGTCAAGGTCTGCAGAAAGACTCTAAAAGAGAGTGGGAATGTTATTATAAAGGAGGGACCTGATGTCTCTAGTCAATTTAACAAGTATTTCAGGGCAGAGAGTTCCTCATAGCAGGTGGAATTTCTTTCCCAATGTGACGATGTGAGGGTTACTCTTCAAAATGTTAAGTCCTCTGGATTTTGAGCAGTTAATTCAGAACCGCCTCAAAAAGTGAAAGCTCGGTCATTGCAACATGGAAGGATTTTATTTCAGATGGGCAAAGGAGGATATTGTCCACATAGACCCTTGAAATTCTGGTTGTCAAGGGTTTCTATTGTTAGGGAGAATTCTCTGTTTAGGCCGAATGTCCTAATCTAGTGAGTCCCCCAGCAGCTTTGCAGGATTTTTGGGGTTTATTTTTTTTCTCCTGACAAGAGTGAGACTCTTTTACCCTCACTCTTGGGCATGATTTTAGTGCGTTTCTTTGACTCTAGATGTGTTTAATGGGCTATGGGGTCTTTTACTCCATAGGGCTTCATGTGATTTTGTGATGTGCGTTACACAGCACCCTCAGTGCAGTAACACAGGGGTGTCATAGTGACCCCCCAGTATAGACTCCATACCCTGGGACTGACTACTGTCTCCCAGGGCATGTAAAGTCACCATTGACTTTACTAGTCTTGAATTCTGAACAGAACCAGTACAAACCATCATATTGTGGACATACTGGCTGGGGCAATTCGATTGCCCCGGGGTCTGTTAGTCGAGGGGGCACGTCTCAGACCCCCCTGATCGAGTTTTGACTGGTGGCAGTGGATACTACTTTTTATATTCAACCGCAAATATTTCTCTATGGGATTTTCCCATTGTTCGAGGCTACTATTTTTATTTATTTAATTACGATTGCCTCGAACATACCGCCGGTTTATTAATTATTATTAATTCTCCGGTTGGTATTTTTTGCCAAAACTCTGTTCTAAAATGCCGTTTGTGTTCTCTTCTGTGACTCCAACCCAAGTCGAGCCCTTTGTTCCACTTTTTGGCGGGCTTCTCCACAGAAGCCCTCCAAAGTGGTGCCACTCTGTCTGGGGTACTTAGGAGGGGTGGAGGGGACCCTGGACTGAGTTGCCTAGGCAACTCAAGTCGCACTCCGTCCTGATTGGCCCAAGTGGTGAGCCGGCTGGCTCACCACTTAGCATGTTTGAGTGACAGCTAGGCTGAGTGAATGGGGGTTTTCTGCATAAAAGCAGGGCTTTGGGGACTGAAACTTCAGAAGTCGCCACAGGACCTAAGAATCCGAAGAGGGAGAAGCTGAGCCGACCTGCCACGACGACACTGGTGGAGCCCTGCTGGACCGTCTCACCATTTTTCCCAACGACAGAAGAGATCTCCCGCCGAGAGTCTTCTTCCTTTGACTGGTGGGGATAACCAGTTTCACCTTCTTTTCGCCTTCCCGACGCATCTCGTGGCCGCCTTGCCTGTGCCAAGCACCCCTGCAACCGGAATACCACGTTTTACCATGACCGCGAAATAAAGGGTAATACCTTTAACCGGAAAACTCTGCGGCTGGTTTCTTCCCTGGCAGTGCAACGACCTTCATCTTTCCTCCAATTCGAGATCTTCTCTTCCCCTGGACGACGATGAGACTTGCACCCGCTGCCAGGAACAACTGTCCCCGCTGGAGGATCCTTCCCACTTAAGGTACCGTGTCCCGCCCGGCTTCCCTTGCCACCGACTGTACAGGGTAGATTTAGCCCCCGGCTTTCGAACCTGGGTTAGCCTGGGACACCCTGGCTAAACTTTTCTGAGCCTCTCTAAACTCTTTTTCGCACTCTCTGCAAGACTATCTAAGCCTAGTGTAACTGTGTGATCTTGGGCGCATTTGTGCTTTGCTCTCTCTAAGAGGGGGCCCAGCCTATGGACTTTGGCTCACAAGTGACTTTTGCTCTTCTGCCTTGATAAAAGTGTTCCTAAATCTTAGAGTGGTGTACCTTCACATATTCTGTCTTTTTCCCCTCCCTTCTTCATGAACTTATTGGAGTGCCATCTATAGTTAAGCGCTCACGTCTGTATGAAAATAAGTGGTGTTAACTAAGACTTATCTGATAAGGAATAAGGGTCGTATATATTATAGTAGTAACTGTGTTTAGAGTGTTTTACAATAAGAGTGCTGGAGTGTTTCAAACAGTGTGTTTTTAAATAAATAATTATATACTTTGATACCAAAGCTCTGGTCAGTGTTTGCTTGTGCTATTGTGTCTGAGTGCCTATTGTGTATACTTTGCATACTGCCTGACTCTTCTTGAGGGAAGTCTGACTGCTCAGCCTCAGCTACCAGGTAAATCTGGGTGGTACAGACTGCTACCAAGTGGGTTTACTGCTAAAACCTGTAGTCCTAAATCTTTTGCAGTGTTCCCAAAGGGAACTGCACAGGTTTCTGTCTAACATCTATAAAAGGTAAAGAGATGGGGCAACCTTGTCGAGCGCCTCTAGACCATTCCATCTTAGGAACATGGGAGCCGTTGATCATTAACTTGGCTGTGAGGAGGGCGAACATTGCACTAGGCCATGTCAAGAGTATAAGGCTAAAGCCCATCTTTTCCTTTGTCCTACAGAGAAAACCCCAATTTACCTTTTATGAAGGCTTTATTTGCATCTAGCCCTACAAAGGTGAGTGTGTATTGGTGCGCATGCTGTGGTCCATTATGCTGATGGCCCTACGTATGTTGAGCAGTGCAGATCTGCCATGTACAAAACTAGTCTGGTCTAGGAGTATGAGCAAGAGGAGGGCAGTGGTCAGGCGATTTGCAAGGATCTTCCCATAAATGTTAGCGTCAATATTCAAGAGCGTGATTGGGAGGTACGCAGAGTAGTCAGACTCATCCTTGCCGGGTTAAAAAAAAAAAATAGGGAGGTCAAGGATTCTCCCATTGTTGGAGAGACAGATTTAGAGTCCTGGAACAAATTGACCAATTTGGACAGGATGGGAATAAGTTGGGATCTAAATAGTTTGTAGAAAGTCAGGGTGACGCTGTCTCATTCTCCACTCCTCTGCATCGATTGGATCTTCAAAAAACGTAATAAGTGGGGAAGAGTTGTTCCTTGTTGATTGCTCTAGTACTTGCCCGTATCTTCTACCTGTCACTTTGGGCAACCAAACCTTTTTTGTCTTATGCTTATGACAATCCAGGTTGTCTGTTCGGTCTGAGACATTTTGCTGGCTGAGATTTATCTTTCCTCTGAGTAACCTAGTATTTCTCAGCTTTTATAGCATTCATTTGATTTTTGTTTGCTGCCTGGCAAATCCCTTCTCTGACTTTCTTCCCTCTCACACATCCCAGCCACTGTTCCGCTGCGGTCTGTCTGTTCATATAATATGGCAGAGAATGCCACATTAAGCTATACAGAGAAAGAAGCCGCATCCTTTTTTGACCCACCTGGTCCAAATCAACCTGTTTCTGCAACCAACAAAGGGGACGACCTTTTGAAACTGAAGGAGAAGGTGTTCCGCACTGAATTGCATGGAAACTTTCTTCATGAGTATTTTTAGAAGAGTACAATCCCTGCCGGTTTGATGGTTCGCAATGAGCCCTGCTTGTTCCTAGACGACAATGACTATACCACTAATTTCACCAAATGCAGTAGGGACCTTCTGGTCCTTACAATCACCACTGCTCAACCTATCTGTACAGAGCTTCAGAAAACATTAAACAGTGAAGAGACCAGATTTAAGGCGCACCTTGATTGCTAAAGCCAAAGAGAAAATTAATGAGATTAACAAACCGTTTGAGATTTTCAAATCCAACACTGACCAAAAAACAATAAATTACAGAAAGATATTAAGGAATTCAAAATAGAAGTCATATATCCATACACTACTGACGAGTATGTCAATTCCTTGAAAAAGAAAGGACCACCACCAACAGGAAGACAAGGAGGAAGAAGGTGGTGGGTCACCTTCTCTGGCTCTAGTAGCAACTCCTCCTCCGACGGGTCAGGTTATAACTTTAGACCCTATCAGTACAATCAATTCGGCCAACCCTTATTCCAACTACCCCTGCCGCCCCCTTTTTTAGGCAGGAGGAGGACCCGGGACAGGATGGGGGCAACCTTTTTGGAATCCACCATATAAAGGCCAACGCCGCCGCCAACGCAGGAGACAGATCCTGCACCCAATATAGATTTACCAATCTTTAACTTAGCACAAGTTGACCTGACCGCATCACAGATCTCAGTTCTCTCTAAGGGCTTATCTTTTGTGCCTGCTTCCAGCCCAGACTGGTATAATGCTGAAACCAAAATAAGGCGATTCTTACGTACCCTGAGACTTTGAACTTTTTTTCAGGATCACAATGACAGTGTCTCTGAAATTGAGTTGGAGATTGCCAAGATGGTGGCATTCGCACTCGCACGTGACTGGATAATGGAAAAGGAATCACGTTTCCTCACCACATCAGAAGGACATACACCATGTATGTACGCCTTGCCTAAGATTCATTAAAATGATTTGGACCCTCCGGGTAGACCTATAGTCTCCGGCTGTGGATCGGTGCTGGAACTCTTATGTCGTCAATTTGTTGACCATTTTCTCAAGCCTATGAGCACGATGACACAATCCTACATCAGGGACACAACGCACAGTATACAAATTTTCGAGAATCTAGACTTCAACCCGAAGACTCAATATCTGGTAACCATGGACATCAAGTCCTTATAAACCAGTATTCCACAATCAGCTGATATTGACTGTGCTTATGAACACCTGACGGGTCCCTCCGTCGTTCATTATTGAATAATTGACCCTAGCTCTGTGCAAAACTTTTCATTCAAAGATCAGTTTTACTTGCAGATGAAGGGCACAGCCATGGGGGCTACCTTTGCCCCGAGCTTAGCCATTCTGTTTATGGCTACCTTTGAGAAACGGTTCATCCAGTTTCAATTAAATCTTTGGCTATGCAATATTAAACAATTCCGGCATTATATTGACAATGTCATTTGTATTTGGCAAGGATCTGAAGAATCACTTAAAGCCTTTTTTTACCAGGCTTAACATGTGCAGCAATGATATTCAGTTTACTATGGAGTGTAGCAACTTGGATTTAATAATTAGTCATTGCGAAGGGAAACTTTCCTGTAGTCTCTTCCGCAAACCAACCACACTGCTGCATTTCTCAAGCAACCATCTAAAACACATAAAGGAGAACCTGCCATATGGGCAGTTCCTCCAGATTCACAGAAAGTACACCTCTTTGGAAGATTTTTATCATAATGCAGCATCCCTCAGTGAGAGACTGAACCAAAGAGGATAGACCAAGAAATGTATCTCTCGGTCCAAGAAGCGTGCGAGATTTACGAACAGGGAGTCACTTCTGATCCCCAAAACATAACCGCAGGGCAAAGATGATCAGATCACTTTTGTGATTACTCATGGCCAGCACACATTTGACATTAAAAGAATCATTCAAAAATACTGGCCCATAGTCAAGCTGACCATACCGAATTAACAGGAACCACCATTTGCATTCTAAAGATCACGCAATCTCAAAGAACATTTGGTTCATATATCTTTTACTAGAAAGACTCAACAAACTAGTCTTTGGAACCTCTGGACCACAACAGGACAATAGCCGTGTGGCTCTTGCACGGTCTGTAAAATTCAACAATTCTGAGTGGGCCAACTTATGTGGACCCTAAGGAATCTGTCTAAATGTAAAACTACTCGGGTGTTCTATTGTGTTGAATGCCCCTGCGGTTTGCGATACGTAGGACAAAAAATGAGCAACGTAGGCACTCCTATTTGAACACCGCTCACGAGTCCGGTGTAAGAATCTGTCGGGGGCGTGGCCTGGAGCCGATGGCGAGCGGAGGCTGATTCGCCGAGCTCCGGCCGAGACGCCGTTTCCGAATCTTTTTTCTCCGGCTTAAGTGGGACAGCAGCCCGCTGAGAAGTACGCAGCGGTGCGTGAGGCGATCCCGCACAAAACCTGCTCGAGAGGTCGGATTCTCCGGCCCCCTGGACGGCAGTGCAGGTCTTGGAACGCGCTCCCTCCCCCTGCCGCGCCTGGATCCAAGATGGCGCCCCACACAGCTTAGCGGGGCCTCCGCGCGGAGTACCCCGCCAGCACATTCGGCTGGGAACACTGAGGAGGAGTACCGCAGCGGAGCTGGCCTCCTTGCAATATCCGACTGTGGTCGGCACCAGACCCTCGCCCTTCTCCCCCCTCACCACGCCGGACGGCTCCGGTCGACACTACGTGCCGGAGTCTAGCACAGCGAGAGCCGCTGTATCCCCGGAGCTCCACCGCGGCATAAAACACATCCCGGAGACGGCGGTGAGGGTCTCCACGCAACTTCCTCCCCTCCGCCGGCGACCTACCAAAATAAGCACGGCACACAGGACTGGATCACGCGGAGGCATCACCGGCCTCTGCCCCCCGGGCCCACATCCATCTACAACGAGGCCGCCGCCAGGAGGCGGACCCGGAGGAGCAGCAGCTGCTGGGTCGCTGTGATACGCCACCTTACCCAAAGGATCGGATTCCGGCTCAGAAACCGGGGACGAGCCCTGGGAAACGAGGTGCGTCAAGCCACGGAACAACTGTGAGTGCGGCCCCTGTTGCTCTCCCCAACCACAGCCTGCATTATCTCCGCGGCTGGGCCACCCAATTGGACTCACACACCAAGAGGTGACAACTCCTGCCCTAAGCGCTCCAACACTATCACCCCCGAGTACAGGGGCAGCGACATAGGCGCCAAGGTAGCGGATAACGCATCTGAACGCACAGTGGAATACATTACTCCAGAGCGCTGCGCCCCGGACAGCTCCTAACCACTGACAATAATCTTTCAGGGCACAGCCCACTCTAGAACTCCATTCCAGGCCACATAAGCGAGTGGCCCTGACTCCTACCCCACCAGTTTCAGGGCTCCAGGGCAACCGCTATTGCGCCTCTAACATGGCCGCTAAAAACAAAACCAGAGCTGCCACCATGGACTCCTTTGTCTCAGCCCGGGCAAAGACTCCCACCCAAGCCAGGGCTGGCTCCACCGAAATCATTCGCTCGCACGAGGCGGAGCCCAATGATAATCACTCCCAGATAATGGACGCTATTGCCTCATTAAAGACTCATATAGACTCCAAGATAGATGAGTTCAAAATAGACATACAACTCATTCGCCAGGATGCCCGCAACTTAACGGAGAGGGTGACGGCCATGGAGAAATCTACAGAGGAAAAGTCCGGGGCCACAGCGGCCCTACAATCCGAAGTCTCGAACCTGAAAAGGAAGGTCGCATTCCTAGAAGAAAGGGCAGAGGAAGCCGAAGGTCGGGCTAGACGGGGGAACATCAGGATCCTGGGTATCCCGGAGGGGAATGAAGGCCTGAATACTACGTCCTATGTTGAAACCCTGCTGCTACAGGAGATTGGGGCCGGCAAGTTGACCCAGGGATTTGCGGTGGAGAGGGCCCACAGGTCCCTCCAGAAACGACCTCCCCCCGGCTCACATCCACGGCCAATAATAGCCAAGATACTAAATTTCCAAGACAGAGAAACTATATTAAGATACTCCAGGGAAACAGGCCCTATCGTACAGGGCGACTCTAAGATTTCCATATACCCTGACTATACCCAGAAAGTGCAGAGGGAGAGGAACTCGCTTGTTCCGATTAAAGCAAGGCTTCGCCAACTGAACCTTAAATACAGGTTGCTGTACCCGTCCCGCCTGAAAGTCATCCACAAAGGGCGAGCAATATTTCTCGAAAACCCGGAAGCAGCCAATATGTGGCTAGAGGACAATAACCTTGCCGACGGTGGGGATAACCCAGGAGAGGAAGACTGAACCCCGGGGGAGGAAAACTGGACCCCAGGGACCCTCCGCACCACCCACACATGAAGCATAAACAGCCGGACCCAAGAAGGTAATCCAATTAACAGTATATCGTATGGAAACGACCCTCGTTCGGCCTCGCCGCCCACAGCAGCCCCACCCCCAGCGGAAGATCCAACCGGGCTAGTTCGATCTTTTTTGCCCGACCCAACTCGCGCCCGATTCCCGGATGGGTTTAGACGGCGCGGGAGCGCCTGAGCACCGCGACAGAGTTGTAGTCGCTGGGCGTACCAGTTTGAGTTATGTTATTAGTTTAGTTAGTTTCGTAGTCTTCGTCCCATTGATGCTTGAAAATATCGAGATGGTCACAAGATATGCTCCAGGAATTGACGAATCAGAGGTCCATCGCCTACAGCCTACCAACCACGCTTTGATGCCGCGCCAGGCCACCGTAATTGTCCCTCACGCCAAACCCAGAACACTGAACCAATGGCATCACAACTCAATGTGATGACATGGAACGTAAGGGGAATGGGCTCGTACCTCAGGAGGAACCGCATACAGTCTTATCTGAGGAGGAAGAAAGTCTCGATTGCGATGTTACAGGAGACGCACCTCACCGAGGACGCTCTGTCCAAATTGGCAGACCGATGGGAAGGGACAGTGAGGGGATCCCCATACTCCAAATACGCAAGGGGTGTGCTAATATGGATAAACCCGAATGTGCCTTTCCAGTTACACGGATGTGAATCTGATAAGGACGGAAGATACGTAATAATGTGGGGAACTATAGAACAGACCCCGATCTGCTTGGCTAACACATACTTCCCACAACATGGAATCCCGTCTTACCTCAGTACACTGAGTCCCAAGCTGGCACATCACTGAGGCCGAACCTTCATATGGGGAGGAGATTTTAATTGTGTCATGGATACAACTATGGACAGATCACTCCCTCCCCCCCAATCAAGCAATCCCGCAACCCGTACCATGGCGGAGACACTGGACCAACTCAATCTAGTGGACATCTGGAGGATACAACACCCAGCTGACAGGATCTACTCGCATTACTCAGCCCCACACAGCGTCTACACAAGAATAGATTATTTGTTCATTGATCGGGACCAGGTCCCGCTGGCGATAGCCACAGAGTACCTGGGGAGATCTATCTCCGATCACTCTCCGTTAACCATGCAATGGCGGCAGAGGGGACCCAGACCCCCGATCCCCATGTGGAGAATGCCTTCCGCGACATTAGAGGACTCACAGTTCAGAGAGGACCTTGCCGAGAGACTAGAGGAGTACGTCGAAATCAACAAAGGATCCGTGTCCACTTGGAGCACACTGTGGGAAGCCATGAAGGTGGTTACCAGAGGAGAAATCATATCAAGAGCTGGTGGCACCCGCAGGCAACTAAAGACGTCACTTGAGGCCCAAGAATCAGAGATCACTCGTCTAGAGTCCACTCCCGACACCTCCCCAGAGGTCGAAACGAAACTGAAAGCAGCCCGAGAAAAATGTCAGCTCTCCTGGGACAGGCTGGAAAAATTCGACTTTGCCACGTACATCGCTCGATCCCACAGGGAATCAGACAAACCAGGTAGGCTGTTGGCCTGGCTGTGCAGAAGAGAGCACCCTAAACACCTACCAACGGAAATAATAGACACGGAAGGTGCATCCCACGGGACACAGATGGGGATCAACAAAGCATTTGCTGAGTTCTACTCAAAACTATACGCTCATGAAGCCCAGATCCCCACCACAGAAATATTAGATACCCTGGAAGAGATTGGCCTACCCCAAATATCCAGCGAACAGAGAACTGAACTGGACATGGAAATCACTCTCGACGATGTAAGATGGGCCATCAGGTCGCTCGCTACCTGCAAGACCCCTGGCAGCGACGGACTCACACCGGAATTTTATAAAGCATACGAGCCCATCCTCACCCCCATCCTACACGAAGTCTACCAAGAAGCTTACGCAAACGGGATCCTCCCCAACACCATGAGAGAAACTATAATCATCCCCATGCTCAAGCCCCACAAACCGCCCACTGATTGCGACTCATATCGACCCCTGGCCATGCTCAACTACGATAGCAAGATCCTCACCTCAATACTGGCCAGCAGACTTGCTAGAGTGGTAGGGTCTATAATTCACGAAGATCAGAACGGATTTGTTCCAGGGCGCAACACCACAGCTAATTTGAGGAGGCTTCAACACATCATGGCCGAAACTCACGATTCTGAGGAAGACCTAGCGATATTGTCGCTTGACGCCATTAAGGCCTTCGACTCCATCTACTGGGAGTGGCTGGTGGAGGCCTTGCGGGCTTTTGGCTTCGGAAATGGCTTCATCAGATGGGTCCAGGTTCTCTACAACTCCCCAGTGGCCAGGGTCAAGACAGGCGGAATAGTCTCAGAACCTTGGGAAATACAGAGGGGCACGAGACAAGGATGCCCACTTTCGCCCATGCTGTACATATTGGGACTGGAACCGATTGCCATATACTTCCGTCAACAGCTCTTCGACGCCGGCATCAAGGTGGGCAACGTTTATAACATAATATCATTGTACGCAGATGACGTTCTCCTGTATTTAAAAGACCCCGAGATCAATGCACCGACAACACTGGAGGTACTCGACAACTACGCGAGATACTCTGGAATCCAATTTAGCAGACACAAATCCTCGGCATTCCCCCTGGCCAGATTGAGAGACGTTTTAGCAGAAGACCTCCCAAGTATAGGGATAAAATGGCAACCCGAGAAGTTCAGGTACTTGGGGATTGAAGTCAGCCACACCCCACAGCTCACACATGAGCACAACACAGAAGTCGCTGTCACCAACCTCCGGCGATCTATAAAATTCTGGTCCAAACTCCCACTGGCAATGGTGGGGAGAGCGGCGATTGTCAAGATGATAATCCTCCCCCGCTTCTTGTATTTCTTTGTGAACATTTGCCACTACGTACGGCCTCCCTTCTTCAAGAAATTGGAGGCCATCATTAAGGACTTTTTGTGGGGACCCCACAGGCACAAACTGTCACTAGCTACACTAACCCTGCCGCATAAAGAAGGTGGAATAAAACTTCCAGATCTCCAGCTCTATTACCTGGCTGCCCAGCTCAGTCACATCACGAGGTGGCTGTCAGACGAACCTTCAGCTGAACTGGGGCTACTGAAGCAACCTCACACCAACTTAATTCCCAAGGAAACCCTATGGAACCCCCTTTGCCGCTCCCCGGAAACCCCTTTAGTTGTGGAGCTTGGCAGACAGATATGGGCCAGGACTTGCTACATTAGGAAGGTGCAACACCCGTACTCTCCAGACCATCCCATGATGGCAGATGTGTGCAAAACGGAGGCAGACCTTACCATAGCAAGGAGGTGGGAGGAAGCTGCAATATATACATGGGGAGACGTGTTTGAAGATGGAGTGTTCAGGGACTTTGAATCGATACAAGATATCGAAGGACTACCCAAAGGCCAGTTCCTCTGGTACCATAGGCTCAAACAAACCGCCAAGAAGCAGTGGCACTCCTGGCCAGAGGAACCTACCTCTGACCCTCTACTACAGGAAATGTATGACCTCTCCGATGGTTGGAGACCGGTCTCCAGGTTGTACAACAAGCTCATCGATAAACCTAACCCTAAGGGAGCGGCGCTGAGGGCAAAATGGGAAGCGGACCTCGTAGCCCCACTCACTGATAAAGAATGGGAAAGAGCATTAATATTCCCCAAGAAAGTGTCAAGAAACTCCAGATTTGGCCAAATACAGCTGAATGTCCTTTACCGAACCTACATGACTCCCCACAGAGTTGCCTCGTTCAACGCGAAGGTCCCACCGGTGTGCCCATGGTGCGGGAACGACAGGGCAGACATGATTCACATGTTCTGGACCTGCACTAAAGCGATGACACTCTGGTCAAAAGCCAAGCAGTCCTGTAGAGACGCCGGAATGGAGAGATATGAATGGTCACCCGGAGAATGCCTACTGGGTACATACCCCAGACCAAGCAAATTCAAACACCTTGTGAAGCTAATGGACATTTCATGTATACTTGTTAAAAGGACCATAGCGATGGCCTGGAAGACACCCGCAGGCCCCAGGCACGAACGTTGGTTAAACGAAATGGCGAGATGGACAGCTGCAGAAACCAGAGCCTGGCAGGAAGGAACTACATCCAGTGGGGACGCCACAAGCGGCACCCTGGTCGCCTGGAAGGCTCTTCTGATGGACATGCACTTCGACGCGGACCATAAGCCCCCCTGAACACTTGTAGTGTCTTGTAGTAACAGGTTCCTATCAACACTATGCAGATGTCCCCTGAAACTGTTCCCCTCCACTCCCTGAGAAGTCATACCCTGGACTGAACCACCATCTCGAACCCCACATGTTACATCACACGAAGACTACTGTTGTTTAAGTTGTTTTTCCTTTTGTTTACTTTAATCCATAAGTTTGTATTATCTCACTTTTATCATAAAACCAATAAAATACTTTGGGAAAAAAAAATAAGAATCTGTCATCTCCCCATGTACAGCATTACATCGAGTACCACTACACCCCAAATGATCTCAAATGGTGGGTTCTTGAATGGGTTTGCACTGGCCCCAACATTCTAGGTCGATTATTAGATCTTGAATGTTTATGGATCCACAGAATGGACTCCTTTGAACATGGTCTGAATGAGAAATTTCTGCCTCAATATTAAATTTGCCTCTCCTCAACCCTGCGGTGCCCCGTTCAATTAATTTGTATTTATTAATTTTTATAAAGCGCTTTACACCAAAGCACTTTACATTACAACAACAAAATTACAATCTAAGCATGAATATCAAACTAGAATCAAAAAGTCAGTAAAGTGATGAACAATTAGCTGAGGACAAGGAATGAGAGAAATGGAGGAAAGTAAAAATGGAGTGAAATGAGGGTCAGGAAGTAGGATGAAGATGAGCTTTTAAGGAGGAGCAGAAGGAAGGGTAGGAGGAGATAGAACGGATATGGAGAGGTAGGGAATTCCAATGTAGGGGGGCGAGGAGCTGAAAGGAACAGAAGCGGGAAGTGGCACAGAGTGGTAGAGGAACAGAGAGGAGGAATAGGTCAGCAGATGGTAGAGGACGAGAGGGAGCATAGAAAGAGGAGGGTGGAGAGGTAGGGAGGGGCAAAGTCGTAAAGAGATTGAAAAACAAGGCAGGGAAAGTTGAATTTAAGTAGGAAATGAAAGGGAAGCCAGCCAAGAGAAGAGTGCGAAGAGGAGATGGAATCAAGAGGGGAGAGAAAGCAAAGAGTATGGATAGAGTGACAGAGGGATTTGAGGGGAGCAAGATATGAGGCAGGGAGGCCGAAGGAGAAGATGAGAACAGTAGAATAGATGGGAAAAGAGGACGGATGAGATTAAGAGTTTGGTAGTGTGGAAGGTGAGGGAAGATCGGATTTTACGAACATTGAAGAGGTGATAGCGGCAGGCTTGTGAGGTTAGAGAAATGTGGAGAGTAAATGAGAGGTTAGAGTCGAAGTAGATGCCAAGGTTATGAGCAGAGGATGAGAAGGAAAGATTGGAGGGTGGGAAGAGGATAGAAGGGGGAGAGGAGTAGGAAGTGTGTTGGCAGGGAAGAGTAAGACTTCAGTCTTATCAGTGTTGAGGGAGGGAGAGAAAGTGGGAAGACATCCAGTTTTTGATAGCTGTGAGACAAGAGGAGAGTTTGAGGTGGATGTCAGGAGTGAAGGAGGAAAGGGAGAGGTAAAGTTGGGTATCGTCAGCATAGAAGTGGTGAGAGATATCAAAGGAAGAGATAATAGGGGCAAGAAGGGAGGTGTAGAGTGAGAAGAGGAAATGGCCAAGCACAGAACCTTGGCGAACTCAGAAGTCAAGGGAGTAAGTAGGGGAGAAATGGCCACTCCAAGAGACGGTAAAAGAACGATTAGAAAGGTAAGAGGAGAGCCAATTGAGAACAGAGCCTCTAAGACCGAAAGAGGAGAGAGTATTGAGGAGTAAGGGGTGATCGACAGTGTCAAAGGCAGCAGAGAGGTCAAGAAGATTAAGAATGGAGGATTGCTTAGAGTAGCGTGGAGTGAGAAGGGAGTTGAGAACAGAGGTAAGAGCAGATGCAGTGGAGCGTTTAGGACAGAAACCAGATTGAGTATGCTATGCTAGAACCTTGCATGAGGGCCATGCTGGCCCCAATCAACACAAAAGGTTGGATATTGGAGCCTAGGCACAGTAGGATCCATAGGTGGTAATCCTGTCTGAGCACGAATCTGCTGAATTGGGTTTACCTTCCCTATACACCATTTCATTACAGTCACGTGCTGTTTCTTTCCATGCCTTACCAGTTTCATAGCTGACCCAGAAACTGTGGCTTTTTAGATTTGCATGAAGGATGTCTGACCAGTCTGCTGAAGAGTTGCTTTTCCCTGGTCACCTGGCACACACTTTGGTATCTCTACACAGCCCACGAGCCAACCACCTAGTATACTTCTTCCTATTACGTAGGGAGTTATGGAGCCATACTGGTACACCTCTAGCGTGGATCCGCCTGGTAATCTTTTAAAAAACTGGACTTTGTATTTCCTCAATTAAGGAGACAAATAGTCTGGACTTTGTATCCTGGGTATTACTGATCAGTTTCAGTGATAATTCTCGGACAGCAAGTGCAGCCGCAAACTTAGATGGGAAACAATTTCTCCCAGTGCACGCGCTCAGCGCCATCTGCTTTACTGTGTAAGTTTGCAACACGGTAACGCTGCTGGGTGTGCTTTTTCTTGCCGTCCCCTCGCTTACAAAAAAGTTCAAGTTTGTGTAGCCCTCTGCTCTGCTGCAGGGTTCAGCGCACAGGACCGGTCACATTGAGTCTACGGATTGGCTGAACAACCGGACAGCACCCCACACGTCATGGTGGAGACATCCTGCATTGGTGCAGGCTTAAACACACCATTGCCTTGGCTCCAACCCATCGCAGCTGTTTGGCAAGTAACACCTCATATTTAGTTGCCGGTATCCATGGCAACCTTTGCCTGGATCACTACAACGGCCGCTCACTTACCAGTGCAGGAGCACGCTTTCATTCGTTTAGCCGCACCGGCCGGGAACAGCATTTGCATGTTTTCTGTTCACTGGAACCGGATAGCCCGTGGATATTGATGTACATAACTGCAGCACAGACAGTTCATTTGATAGTGGGCCTATTGGGATCCTTTGATCTGCATTCTTACATTCTTTCCTTCTATGTCTCTCTCCTTTTGTTCTCTCTATAGTGGATTTGAACTCACTTTGATTTGATGCATCAACATCCTGGCATTAGGAAATATAGCTAACTCTCCAACACACAAGCTTGTCAGTGGTATTTCTGTTTTCACCATGGACTTGGTCCCTTATGCTTTATGATTCATGATTCAGACATTCACAAAGGACAGCTCTGGTGACCACTGTGGAAGTGGGAGTTCTATGCGAGAGGAAAAAGGGATTCTGCGCCCCCGTGGTAAGCCCTTTTTGTTTCCACGGCAAGCTCATTTTCTTTGCCACTAAATTATCCTCTTTGAAGTGATTTTTTAAACATGTCTTTCTAGTTATAATACCATGAAGGACACCCAGCTCTGAACAGGTTTTATTTTGCCTTACAGGGTTTGTTATTTTCGCCTTGAAGAAGGCGGCCATTTTGAATTTCCAAAACTGTTGCCAAAACGCCTTTAGGACAAGGGGTTGAACTTCCGCCCTGATTACTATCTGAATTGGCACTCTGAACAAATGATGTGAATAATTGACTTTCTGGCCCCCTGCCGTGCCGGCATAGTATACCTCTGATTTGAGTGTGAGGCGGAAACTATTCCTGCCTTAGGACTTTTCATGGCAGGACTCGCTATCCCAAGGACTCTTGGCACACAACATCTCTGATTTAAGTGTGAGGATCAAATTATTCCTGCCTAAGGATCTTTCCAGGCAGGATCATTTTTCTGTCCCAAGGACCGTTTTACTTTTGATGTATGTTACCATCTAACTAGCGATATGAGGTTTTTGGTCTTATGAAAGAAGAAAACGTCCCTGCCACAACTCAATTTCATCTGGCCGTGTGGCCACTACAACAATCCTCTTGTAGCATTAAATCATTTATGAGTCAGAGACATGCTCATACGTGGCTGCATGACAAAGTAAAAAGAGTTTTGTGATCAGCAGGAGAAAAGAGGTCGGAGAAGGAGCCACGTTGTTCTTTTTATCAACGTTCATTGCTTGGTCGGAGCTTGAGACGAGGTTGAGACAGTCTTCGGCAGCAGTCTCTATACCATGTCTATTGTGGGAGGACCCACTTATACACAGCAAACACCGCGGAGCGGTGAGCGGAGCTTGCAACAAGGTTGAGACAGTCTTCGGCAGTCTGCGGCCAGTCCCAGACGGTCCGACAGAATGAAGCCTTTTGAAGATGCAACCGACGTGTCTGGGTCCCCAGATCTTCAACCCCAACCCGAGCGATCAGCAGAGGGGCATTTACGAAGAAGCAATTACAAGACATCGGACCCTGCTGCACCGAAATCACAACCCAAAGAAGGGAAGGTGGTAAGGACTGCTACATCAACCCCCTCAATCCTCTCCGCAATTTCGGTCCCTATCGAAGTAGCTCAAGCATCAACAACACTGTTTGACTTCGAAAACCCATTTGATGGAAATCGGCGCTCGCCATTTCCCTCTTGTTCGAACTCACTTTCGGAGATCCTGACAAATGCTTCCAATCAGCCTACTCTGCACGGCCTAGGTGCCCATGCTTCACCACTTCACCCCCCTTCAACCTCCTCAGCTGCGGCAGCATTAACCCCTACAAACAACTCAACTAACACTGCACTGCCGATTGACGCAGAAGACTTAACGGATCTCCGGAACCACTTTGTTCCACCTTCACTGTACCCAGCGCCGGGGTTCCTCTCCTCCCCTCTATCCAGCGCCCAATCTGCTCAGCCTTCCCGCCAGGCCCCTTTGGTGGCGAGAGGTGCGGAGGCTTTGACTGTCGGAGGACGGTCAGCGTCTGCCCCTGTGCTTGCAGTACAGGCCGAGGAGGAGAGCCCCCTCTGGGCAGCGCAAAGACATCCGATCGCTGAAGGAAGAGAACGGGACAGCAGATTGCAACGAGAGCCGACGGTGGAGCTGCCTACTCAGACCTTACCTGGAGAGGACGACCCTTCCCTCCACAGCGCGGGCCCACAAGCTCCCACAGGCCAACAAAAGACACCTGTAAGTCAGACCGCCGGCTTTCTGGTGAGACTGCAAGGCGACTCTCAACACCCAACGTTCTCGACTCCTGCGCCTGTCTTGACCCTGGCTCAAATCCACGCCATAATGGACTCAACGGACCCAGCAACGGCACCACAGCAGCAAAGCGACGTCGACCTGACGCATGATCCGCTTCAAAAGAAAATAACTAACACTCCACCTAAGAAAGATTCACCAACGCCTGAGAAGAGCCGGCCAAGAAATGAGGAAACAAGTTCTGTAGGTCGCTCAACCCTCAAAGACCCCCCCCCCCTTTCCATAGCAAGCAATGCTAACTCAACCAAGCCTCGCCAGCGAGACACCGACTTAGACCTCGAGATACTCGACCAGGAACCTATCGAAGACCAAGCCTTGGCAAAAGGCACCAAACAAGACATTCAACCCAAAAAGGCACCAAACTCAAAAAGGAAATATAGGAAAAATGACACAGGGAAGAAAAACCTGCCTCGCCCGCTGCTATCCACAGCTCTCAAAGACTTCTTTTAAAAACAGTGCAAAAGAAAGCTGGATGAAGCAATTGAGCTTTCAGATGCAGAAATCCTGGAGGCAATTCAAGATCTCCCTCCAGCTACTAAAGCAAGAAAAACGACGGCAAACGCAAAAAAACAACTAACGCGGCCAAACGTTGAAGTATCCGAACCTGAAACAAGCAACGCTACTCCAGGAGAAATGCCTACAATGGAGAAACAAAACAAGAAAACCGCAACCATCCCAAACACGGCCGCATCAACTCAGCCGGCACCCAATTGAGAGCCTGTTCGACCACCTAAAGTAATCCCCAACTCCTCTGGAAACCCAGGACTGACGGATAATGCTAATACACTTACTCCTCCACAGGTAGAAGGTCAAACTGAAACACCATACACATCAAACAAAGAGATCTCTCCAAAGGGAGATTTATGTACTGGAACTAAACCACTACTATCCCCAACCCCGAGACAGCAATCTTTACTCGGGACTCAACCGACAAATCAACTTGTTCTGGACCACCTTCCCTTGAAACCAAAAAACTTGGATCGTCCTACTCAGACAGAGGACAGTTTACTCACAACAGACCCATTATCGCCACTCACACCCAGACTACGTTCTCCCCCAAGAAACAGGAGACTACGTGAAATAGCCACCTCAAACCCCAAGGAGTCACTGACAAAAAAAATGGACTTGGCAACCATCATGTCGGCTATAACAATAGCCCTAGCCCCGTTTGGGAAATTATACGGAAGCATCAATGACTCGCTAAAAGACAGTATCACAGTGACAGCAATGATGCATACGAAACTGATCTTTGTGGAAGGATTCATCACCGCCCTGGACCAAAACAACAAGCAGCACAGAGAATCCTGAGATCTGAAACTGTCCCTTTTGGAAGAAAAACTAAAGCTCCTTCAAACCACGAATCACAAAAAAACGAGTTCAGACTACAAGGAAACCCAGACACTGTTCCAATCCCAACCCACGGAAACGGCTCCCCTGTTTGTAAGACCAAAAGACAAAACTCCTCCACAATATAAAGAGGCGCCCAAATCAGTGCCACCAAGCGACGCCTCTCAAAAACTGACAGCTGCAACGAAAAAACAGCCTCTATTGAAGCTAACTGCCTGCTCTCAACAAGACTACCAACAGGGGAAAAGCGATCACACTTGAACCAATGCCCATCTCAAACAAGAAACCAAAAAAACCCTTGAGAGAGCACGGACGACGCAAGAGACTCTGAAAACATTATCAACACCAAGACCCACTCTACTCCATCCCCAAGGACTACGGAAGAATTCATGAGCCAAAGCTCCTTGATCGATCTAACTCAACATGAGGACACAATAGAATCTTTGGAGTTGGACACGGAAACTGTAGACAGCTCCGAACCACAATCAGTAATCCAACTGCTCAGCCCCAAAAAAAACAACGATAAACCCCTACTTCCAAACCTGCGCTCGGAGCCAAACAACAGATCGCAAACGAAAGACACGACTATCGAACAACTGTACCTAAAACTAAAGACAACCCAATCGAATTCTTCGACCAGACACACTCCCACCAAAGAACAAAAACCTCCATCAGATCACCGACAAGAGGGCGCCCATAGAGCGAAAGGCCAACCTACAAAACCCGTTCGTCTATTCAAAATTGAACAAAAATCGACTGATGACCACTATATGATCCTGAACAGAAGAACGGACCTTAAGATACTTAAACAGGTCGACACGCTCAAAACCTTAAAGTCAGATGACTTCACTCGAATAGAGCCCTACCATAGGAACAAGCAGGCACCAGATCGCTCTGAAAGGTCCAAACAAACAACAGACTCGACCGCCGTCTGTCCAGACGCCATGCCAAAAAAGGGCACTTGGTCTTGGTTACGGGATGCCTTGACACCAGGCCTCAAAAGATGGCAACAAACGCGGGGTGCCAACCACTCATCACGGCCACCCCAATCGACCCACGAAGACCTTCATAACCCAACTCTGTCCATAGCATCATGGAACACCAGAGGCCACAGGCATTTAACAAAAAACGGCAGTTACAACTTGGGGGTTCACGACATTCTCTGCCTGCAAGAAACTTGGCTGACGGATAAACCCGCTCTGGACTGGAATACTTTAAAGATTTCACCGGCCTCCAAAGGTCCACTTGGCAGACCTTCCTCTGGTCTAATGACAGCGATTCGGTCAGGATCAAATATAACCACTACCAAGATAATAGCAGCTACTTATGCTTTTCTGGCGGTGCTTATGACAAGGAACGACGAAATCCCTACAGAAGCTTCATTTCCCAAAGAAGCCTTTGCCATAATCAATGTCTACTGGAATCCCCAAAAAACATCTTCAGCAAACTTCTGCGATTAAGCTGCCAACATCATTGACGAGATAATGATCAAATATCGGACCTCGAACATCTTGATTTGTGGAGACCTAAACGCAAACTGCCTGAACCCATCTGCGCATACTCTGACGGAAGAAAGATGAAAATCGTGGGTAACGCTAATGAACTCCAAAAATCTCCGAAACACAGCAAACGCATGTAGTAAGCAAACCATGATACCCACATGGGAGCGTGACCAGTCTTCTGCGACTCTCGATTTACATCTTTGTATCGGAAATAATCTACTCGAGCATAGACTCTTTCGAAGTAATCAGAACTGAAGCAAACGATCACAACTTACTACACCTTACCTGCAACATCCGAGGTCGAGACCAGCAATTTTACAAAGCTTTGTTCGAGACAAACTCTCAGCTAACTCGCTTGCGCATGACCACAAACGACATCAAAACCTTGTCAGACGAATACAAAATGTTAACCTCTGACATCTAAGCAAATGAGTTAACCTTCAGGGCCAGTTACATTCCCCTGCTACTCGCCTACAAAAAACCTCGGAAAGGCCTTCACAAGCCTGCACTTAAGGAACAGGTTACTTACCTGTAACTGTTGTTCTCCAGCATGGGTCTGGCATGGATTCACATGCTCATGAATATTCCCCGTCAGGCTGGGAATCCTCAGTAAAGAAAAAATCAGTATCAGTTTTGTTTCTGATCTGTCTTTCTTAGTAGTAGTAGTAACCAATCACTGATCTCTGGGTCATACTGCCCCCAGCCAATGACTGACCTCTCCCTAAGCCCCGCCCCTGGCAGCCATCCTCAGATTTGGTAGCATGCCAAGAGGCAGTATGACAAAGTGAAGAGCCGCAGAGGGGTAGGTGGGAGAGTTCGCATGTGAATCCATGCCAGACCCACGCTGGAGAACAACAGTTACAGGTAATTAACTTGTAACTTCTCCAGCATTGGGTCTGGCATGGATTCACATGCTCATGAATAAAAGAATGCATAGCAGTATACACATGCACAACCACGGGAGGTGGCAACAGGCTCAACATTAAGCAATACAACAACTCAACATTAAGCATCTCTTACCTCCTCACCAGGCTCACCTTAGGCGAACAAGTTGCGCAGCACTGCTTGGCCGACCCTGGACTCCTCCCTGGAGTCCCGAGCGACGCAGTAGAATCTTGTGAAGGTGTGCGTCGACCTCCACGTAGCAGCCCTGCAGATGTCCAGCAGGGGTACACCAGACAGGAACGCCGTGGTAGCAGCGATCGCTCTGGTCGAATGGGCTCTCGGACGGCCGGGCAGCGGTCGGTTTGCCAACCGGTGACAATGCATAATGCAGCCGGAGAGCCATCTGGAAATGGAAGTCTTCGAGAGAGCCTTCCCTTGATTCACAGACCCAAAGTTCACAAACAGTTGTGACGTCTTCCGAAAACTCTTCGTGCGGTCCACGTAGAACTTCAGCGCTCTAGCTACATCCAGCGAGTGCAAAGTCCTCTCGGCCGGCGTCGAAAAGAAAACTGGTAACACCAAGGGCTCGTTGAGGTGGAAGTCCGACAGCACCTTGGGCATGTAGGAGGGGTGCATCCTCAGCACCACCCTCGTGTCATGAAAAGTCAAGTATGGAGGCTTGCAAGATAGGGCCTGAATCTCTCCCACTCGTCGTGCAGAGGTGATAGCCACGAGGAACGCTGTCTTCCATGACAGGAACTTCAAAGGCGCTGAATGCATAGGCTCGAATGGGGCCCCCATGAGCCTGGTCAGCACCACATTAAGTTCCCACGCCGGGGCAGGGGCCTTCACCGGCGGGAATGATCGGAATAGTCCCTTCATAAATTCCTTTACCAGGCGATGAGACCACAAGGACGCGGCGATGAGACCACAAGGACGCCCGTCCCGTAGTCCTGGTATATCGGGAGATGGCAGCCAGATGTATTTTTATGGAGGCGTGAGCCAGTCCAGCTTTGGCCAGCGACAGTAAGTACGGCCACCTCTTCCACTTATGTCCATAGCACTTGAGAGTTGAGGACGCCCTGGCCTTTGCAAGAACCTCTCTGCAATCAGCCGGGATATCGTACCCTCCAAACTCGTGCTGCAGGAGCCAGGCCTGCAAGTTCAGTTACTGTGGGTCGTGGTGTAGAATGGCGCCTCCTTCTCTGGAGAGAAGATCCGCGTCTGCTGGCAGCCTGACTGGCGCGGGCGTTGACAAGTCCAGGAGGTCCGGTAACCAGAACTGCCTCGGCCACGCCGGTGTGACGAGGTTCATCCTGCACCTGGACTTCTTGAGCTGGTTGATGAGGCGGAGCTGCAACTGCAATGGAGGTAACGCGTATAGAAACAGGCTGTCCCAAGGGAACGAGAAAGCATCATCCATGCTCATCGGCTGGGGGAACCTGCTGGCGAACCTCTGGCACTTGGATTTCGTCGCCGTCGCGAACAAGTCGATCTGGGGTTCGCCCCATCGTCAGAAGAGTCGATCCACTTCATCCTGGCGCAGTTCCCACTCGTGGCACGAGCGTAGCTCCCTGCTGAGTGAGTCGGCGATGGTGTTTTTTTATTCCTGTCAGGAGGAAGGGAACCAGAAACATTCCCTGGGCGACGGCCCAGTGCCACAGATCCTGGGCCTCCTTGGATAGGGCTGGGGATCTGGTGCCCCCCTGCTTCCGTATGTAGAACATCGTGGTGGTGTTGACGGTGAAGATGCTCACCACTTTGTCCTTGAGGGACGGAAGGAACGACTTGAGCGCCCAGAACACTGCACGGAGCTCCAAAATGTTGATGTGAAGAGACCTCTCCTCCGGGAGCCAAAGGCCTCTTGCATGGAGATCTCCGGTGTGGGCCCCCCATCCCTCCAGAGAGGCGTCTGTAGTCACCGTCTCCTGAAACGCCGGGGTTTGAAAGTCCGTGCCTGTCGTGAGGTGAGCCCGGGTGCCCCACCATAGCATCGCCCGACGGAACTCCTGGTTGAGGGGGATCCTGTCCTCGAAGCAGCCCCCCCCGCCTGAAACCAGCAGGCTTAGAGGAACTCCTGCAGCGGACGCATCCGAAGTCTGCAAAGGGGTACAAGGTAGATGCATGAGGACATCATCCCGAGAAGGGACTTGATGGACCTCACCCTGGCCATGTCCGTGGCTACAGTCGCCGTACCTTGCCCAGGACGGTATTGGTCCTCTCCTCTGAAGGGGAGGCCAATTGCTCCACTGTATCGAGCTTCGCCCCCAAAAACAGTGCTACTTGCGACGGAACCAGGTGGGATTTGGGGTAGTTGATGGAGAACCCCAGCTCTGTGAGCAACCGGACGGTCCTCGCCGTATGATCGACGGCGAGTTCCCTTGACCTTGCCCGGATTAGCCAGTCGTCAAGGTAGGGGTAGACGTGGATCCCCTGCAGGCGCAGCCGCACCGCCACTGGTGCCAGGCACTTGGTGAAAACCATGGGTGCCGACTTTAATCCGAACGGTAGGGCTCTGAATTGGTAGTGGCGTCCTTGAACCACGAACCTGAGGAACTTCCTGTGCCTTCTTAGAATGGGGATGTGGAAGTAAGCATCCTCCAGGTCCAGCGACGATAGGAAGTCGCCTTCCTCCAGTTGTCCCAGCACGTGCTGGAGGGTGACCATCCTGAATTTCTGTGCCTTGATGTACCTTTTTAAGCGGCGCAGGTCCAGGATGGGGCGCCAACCGCCTGTCTTCTTCCTGACGAGGAAGTACCTTGAGTACACTCCGGAGCCCCAGAGCCTTCTGGGGACGAGCTCGATGGCACCTTTCTTGAGCATCGCCCTTACCTCCAACAGCAATTGAGGGACGTGATTTTCCTTCCTGGCCATGGGAGGAAGGCAAGGGCACTTCTTTTGGAATTCCAGCGAGTGCCCGTTGGCCAGGGTGTCCAACACCCAATGGTCGTTGGAGATGGACTCCCACACGCCGACGAACTTCGTCAGCCGGCCTCCCACCGGGGTGCTTCGGTGGGGGCCCGACAACACTGCGGTCATTCTTGCTTGGAGGTGGCCTTGCCGCCTTGGCCTCCTTGGCGACGACGGCGGGAACCCCCGTGTTTGCCGCGACCTCTGTAGGCCTCCTGGGAAGAGGAGCGGGCTGCCTGGCGGTAGGTGGAGGAGCCACCGCTGGATCCTTTGGAGGCCTCCAGAGCTCCGAAAGGGCTGTCGCTGCTGAAGCACCCCAAGGGCCCGGGCCGTCTCCGAGTCGGTCTTGATGGCCTGTAGAGACTCATCCACTGCCTTACCAAAGAGGTTGTTGCCGTTGAATGGCATGTCCAACACTCTGGTCTGGACGTCCTGGCGAAAGACTGTCGCCTTGAGCCATCCTCGCCGTCGGAGGCAAACTCCGTTGCCCAGTTGGCGAAATCCGGTATCGGCAATGTCCGTTGCCACCGTAATGGCGTCACCCAACGCCACCTCGCCCTCCTGCAGAATCTCTAGGGCCCCCGCCCTTTTGTCATCAGGCAGGAAATCTAGCAGGGGAGCTATCTTGAACCAGAGCTCTCTGTCATAGCGGGCCACGATCGCTAAGGCATTGGCCGCCTTAATCGTCGTCGCGCCGACGAGATGACTCGTCGTCCCATAGAGTCATACTTCTTACCCTCACTGTCCGGCGGGGAGGTGGAAGTTGAAGCCGCCGCGCCCGCTGCCTTCTTAGCCGCTGCCGAGATGACCGAATCCGCCGTGGGCTGGGCCCTGAGGCACAAGGGGGCGGCAGCAGGTACTCGGTACTTCTTCTCGTGCCCGTCCCTCTTGGCTGGTGTCGTGGAAGGGTTCTTGAGGACAGCAAGCCCCTCGTCCCAGATGTCGTCGAGTAAAGGCACCGCAAGGGCAGTCTTCCTCTTAGCCTCTCGTCGCTGGTTCAGAAACCCCTCCTTTTTCTGTTTTCAGGGCAGAGCTGGAAGAGCTCGGATGCCCTGGTTATCATGGCGTGGAAAGAGCCAACCTCGTCGGCTGGGGACGCCCGCGGGGGAGGCGACGGGATGTCCGTTGTGTCATCGCCACCGTCCATCCCCGTCGCTGTATCCGTCGCTGTATCCTCTCCCGGTGAGGGGGTTTAGGGGTCCGCCAGTCTCGCAGGCACAAAGGGCAAAGCAGGGTGGACTCTCCTCCGCTTGTTCGGAGGGCTTCCCGACGGGCCTGGTTCTGGCTCCTCCGTCGGGGTGCGTGGTAATCTCGTCCTTATCTCGGTACATAAGGATTGGATTGCCAACAAAATGGCCGCCGAGCTATCCTGGGGCTCCGGCAATGGCTGCGACGGACGGGATGGCCGTTCCCGTGGGCCCTGTTCGTCGTCCTCCTCGCTCTCATCGATCACGTCAGTGGGGACCGTCCCCTGGGATCGAACCTTCTCGAACCTCTCGTTGAGGTTTATGAACCTCTCGTTGAGGCCTATGGACCTTTCGTTGAGGCCCCTCTCGGTCTCCACCAGTTCCTCCTCAGAGGCTGATTCTGAGTCTGTAACGGCCACCGCCCCCCCCCCTCTTTTTCAGCCGGGGGCTTCACGGGGGTCTTAGCGTTGGGCTGGAAAGAGGATTCCCTCCGCGGCGGCAGGGATACTCTGGGCCCAGAGGCCGTTTCCATTGGCGTAGTCTCAGCCGGCTCCGCCAGGGTCGCAGAGACCACTTCGGTAGAGGCCTTAGCCGGGTGGATCAAGGCCCTCACCACCTTAGGTGCGTCCTGGGCCTTCGCCTTGGGGGGAGGGTCAACGCCTCGCTCCCCCTTCGAGATCGACCGGGTGTTAGGCAGAAACCTGTGCAGTTCCCTTTGGGAATACTGCAAAAGATTTAGGACTACAGGTGTTAGCAGTAAACCCACTTGGTAGCAGCCTGTACCACCCAGATTTACCTGGTAGCTGTGGCTGAGCAGTCAGACTTCCCTCAAGAAGAGTTAGGCAGTATGTAAAGTATACACAATAGGCACTCAGATACAATAATTCAAGCAAACACTGACCAGAGCTTTGGTATCAAAGTATATAATTATTTATTTAAAAACACACTGTTTGAAACACTCCAGCACTACTATTATAATATATACAACCCTTATTCCTTATCAGACAAGTCTTAGTTAACACCACTTATTTCCAGACAGAGCTGAGCGCTTAACTATAGATGGCACTCCAATAAATTCATGAAAAAGGGAGGGAAAAAGACAGAATTTGTGAATATACACCACTCTAAGATTTAGGAACACTTTTAGCAAGGCATAAGAGCAAAAGTCACTTGTGAGCCAAAGTCCATAGGCTGGGCCCACTCTTAGAGAGAGTAGAGCACAAATGCGCCCAAGATCACACAGTTACACTAGGCTTTGAAAGTCTAGCAGAGAGTTTGAAAAGAGTTTAGAGAGGCTCAGAAAAGTTTAGCCAGGGTGTCCCAGGCTAACCCAGGTTTGAAAGCCGGGGGCTAAATCTACCCCGTACAGTCGGTGGCAAGAGAAGCCAGGCGGAACACGGTACCTTAAGTGGGAAGGATCCTCCAGCGGTGGCAGTTGTTCCTGGCAGCGGGTGCAAGTCTCGGCGTCGGCCAGAGGAAGAGAAGATCTCGACTCGGAGGAAAGATGAAGGTCTTTGCACTACCTGGGAAGAAACCAGCCGCAGAGTTTTCCGGTTAAAGGTATTACCCTTTATTTCACGGTCGTGGTAAAACGTGGTATTCCCGTTTCCGGGGTGCTTGGCACAGGCAAGGCGGCCACGAGATGCGTCGGGAAGGTGAAAAGACGGTGAAACTCGTTATCCCCACCAGTCAAAGGAAGAAGACTTTCCGGCGGGAGATCTCCTCTGTCGTTGGGAAAAGTGGTGAGACGGTTCAGCAGGGCTCCACCGGTGGTGTCGTCGTAGCAGGTCGACTCAGCTTCTCCCTCGTCGGATTCTTAGGTCCTGTGGCAACTTCTGAAGTTCCAGTCCCCAAAGCCCTGCTTTTATGCAGAAAACCCCCATTCACTCAGCCTAGCTGTCACTCAAACATGCTAAGTGGTGAGCCGGCCGGCTCACCACTTGGGCCAATCAGGACGGAGTGCGACTTGATTTCCCTCGGTAACTCAGTTCAGGGTGCCTAAATCCCCCTCCACCCCTCCTAAGTACCCCAGAGAGAGTGGCACCACTTTGGAGGGCTTCTGTGGAACAAAGGGCTCGACTTGGGTTGGAGTCGCAGAAGAGAACACAAACGCCATTTTAGAACCGAGTTTTGGCAAAAAATACCAACCAGAGAATTAATAATAATTAAATAAACCGGCGGTATGTTCGAGGCTATCGTATTTAAATAAATAAAGATAGTAGCCTCGAACAATGGGAAAATCCCATAGAGAAATATTCGCGGTTGAATATAAAAAGTAGTATCCACTGCCACCAGCCAAAACTCGATCAGGGGGGACGGAGACGTGCCCCCTCGACTAACAGACCCCGGGGCAATCGTATTGCCCCAGCCAGTACGTCCACAAGATCATGGTTTGTACTGGTTCTGTTCAGAATTCAAGACTAGTAAAGTCAATGGTGACTTTACATGCCCTGGGAGACAGTAGTTAGTCCCAGGGTATGGAGTCTATACTGGGGGGTCACTATGACACCCCTGTGTTACTGCACTGAGGGTGTTGTGTAACACACATCACAAAAACACATGAAGCCCTATGGAGTAAAAGACCCCATAGCCCATTAAACACATCTAGAGTCAAAGGAATACACTCAAATCATGTCCAAGAGTGAGGGTAAAAGAGTCTCACTCTTGGCAGGAGAAAAAAATAAACCCCAAAAATCCAGCAAAGCTGCTGGGGGACTCACTAGGTTAGGAAATTCAGCCTAAACAGAGAATTCTCCCTAACACCGGGTCCGCTCCAGCGGCCTACCCGGGTTCTCGGACTTCCTCTTCCTCGACCCAGAGTGCTGGCTCGTGGTCGAACGTGCCGGGGAAGTAGCGCCCTGCTTGCCAACCGAAGAGCCCGACCTTTCGGTGCTCCCGGAGCCCGCGGTCTCGCGGTGCTTGGCCTTCTGTTGGGCCCCCGTCGCCGGGGCGCCCTCAAAGGACTTAGAAGCCCGCTCAGACTTCTTCGCCTTCTCACTTGCTGTGCCCTTCTCCAGCCAGGTGGCGAGGCGGGAACGACGATCTTGTTTGGTCCGTTCCGAAAGGTTCTTGCAGAACGCACAGTCCTTCTCCACGTGCGTCTTGTCCCCATGGAGGCAGTAGAGACATCGTGAATGCTCGTCCTCCTTGAAAACGTTATATAATCCGCATCCAGGGCAGTTCCTGAACAGCTTGGATCCGGACGTCGAGCTCCCTTGGTCCTGGGCCATGTCTTGAGGTAGGCCGCAGATCTTCCGGAATCCTCCAAGAAGTGTAAACTCGACGAAAACTTCACCCTTGAGGGGCATAGAAGAATTCCAAAACGGGTCCCCGTTATCTGAAGTAGAAACGGTGGAGCTTGAGGCTCTATTAAATTGAAAAAATGAGAAATTCTCATGAAAAAACGTGAAAATGCAGCAAAAAACTCGAGAGCTAAACACGAGGACTCCCAACACTTGAGTGTGCAGTAAAAATCTGAAGATGGCTGCCAGGGGCGGGGCTTAGGGAGAGGGCAGTCATTGGCTGGAGGCAGTATGACCCAGAGATCAGTGATTGGTTACTACTAAGAAAGACAGATCAGAAACGAAACTGATACTGATTTTTTCTTTACCAAGAATTCCCAGCCGGACGATGGGGAATATTAGTGAGCATGTGAATCCATGATGGAGAACCATAATCACACATACAACCGGAACCTGGTGATCAGACGACGTTACTTAAGAAAACTAAAAAAAAGAATCAGCGACCTGGACCACCACTTCGTTATGGGAAACCTATCGCACTGAGCTGACTCTATAAGCAGTGGCTAAGAAACACCAGAGCTGCCCTGTACCAATCAGATGCAGAAAACATGATCAAGGCCCTAACAAACAAAAAACTCGAGAATTTTGGACACTCGTTAAAACAAACCATCACACCAATTCTCAAATGATAAACTCGGTCTCTGAAGATAGCTGGACCACCCACTTCTCGCAACTGTTAGAGTCCCCATGCGCCCCCCACTGAGAGAACAAAACGATTTACCGATGCGACTTGGGTTGACCTCTCAGACAAAGTAGATATAAAAAAAGTAATCTCTAAACTGAAATTGTCACGAGCACCTGGTCCTGACGGTCTAGCAAACTCTGACCTAAAGCAACATCCTGACGCCTGGTCAACCGTCCTGAGCATTATATTCAAAGACTGCAAAGAACACAAGATAATCCCCACCTCTTGGACTCAAGCAGTCATTGTCCCAATCTTCAAAAAAGGCATCAGAGAAGATCCCTCCAACTATCGACCCATAGCATTGCTGGACGTCATCAGCAAAGTTTTTGGAACAATCCTGTTGACCCACTTCCAGAACTGGGCAAGATCTTCGCCGGCCATGGACCCTCTTTAAACGGGATTCCAGAAGAACGCAAGCACCGGTGCCAACATAATGATCCTAAACATTCTTAAAGAAAAAGTTTTGCTAGGCGCGCCACAAATCTTCCTTGCCTTTGTGGATCTATCTCAGGCCTTCAACAGAGTTGACGGGCAAAAACTGGAACAAACTGAAGAAGTGGAACTGCCCCAATGAAATTCTCAAACGGATTATTGCCCTTCACTCCAACACCAGTGTGTCAGTTCGATTGAACCACCAAGGGTTACTCTCTAACCACATACCATCTCATCGCGGAGTTAAACAAGGGTGTCCATTGGCTCCATCACTCTTCATCTCTTTCCTTGGTGATTTCAAAGACTCGCAAGAGTCGATCAGATCATTTCCACCGAAAATCGGAAATACAAGGGTCAGACTTTTATACGCCGACGACCTAATCATCTTGGATCACACACAGGTGGGCCTTCAACGCCAACTCGACAAGCTAGCCCACTACACAAAGGAGAATAATCTTGAGATCAATACATCGAAAACAAAAATACTGATTCTCCAGAAGCAGGGGAACAAAAAGAAAGAGGCCCTAAAATGGTACCTTGACCAGTCTAAAATCGAAATCGTGTCAACACTCAAATACTTGGGAGTTGAAATTGACAGCTCGAAGAGAGGTGTGAGCATGCAGAAAACCCTGTGGACAAAGACCAAAAACCTAACTGCTCAACTGCGGGCAGTCGACAGAAAATACGGCAAATATAGCCTACTGCCGGCCATCCAGTACTACAAGTCTAAAGTAATTCCATCACTAACGTATGGCATGGACGCAACCCCTGCAATCCCATGGACTAAATTGGAAGGCTTCATTTGGAGAGCAGTTTTAGGCCTACCTAAATCCACAGCCGTTGCAGCAATAAGACGTGAACTAGGTCTACTCTCCCTAGAGGCAGTGGTAGCCCAGAGTACCATCTAACTCTTCAGAAAAATCCAGAACCCAGAGAGTCTAGAAATATACCACATGATTGCAGTGGAAATCGCTAAAGGGACCAACACATTTCTAAACGACTGGGCCAATACTCAAAAGCTCACACTGCAAGAAATATTGTGCTCTGAAGAATAACTAATCCAAAATCCATTAAGAATAAAAGCAAAAATGGAATGGCTCGAGTGGATAAAAACCAAAGAGAAAGCAGTCTTGAATAAACTTCTAGCCCACCTACCACCAGTCTTCAACAAACTCAAAGATCCAATGGGATACTGCACAAAATACCCCTGTAAACGGCTAATGAAAACCCTACTGAAAGCTCGCTTAAACCTCCTACCGACCCAAGAAATCTTAGCAATTCGTACAGCATCCGAAGAAAAATCATGTAGACTTTGTAAAGATCCACAATCTACAGAATCAATCGGGCATCTCTTGATGGTTTGCCCGACAGTGTACCAAGAAAGAAAAGCTTTCCTCGGCCCCCTGTTTATAACCTCTTACGTCGTCGACGAAAACATTTGGTGGAATCGTCTTATTACAGGAGCCCAAACTAGATGGCTAATAGCAGCGACCAAACTTAGCGGGCGCCCCTCTCTCGCAAGAACAGACATGATAACCTGTTCAGTGGTTATTAACCACTTGAGAGTTCGCAGCCACTGCTTTTACTCGAGAGAGGGGCGCCCGCTACCTTTGTAAAACTATTTGTTAAGGAACCTGGGATTGGTAACCCTAGGTCTCCTGGGGGCAACCAGACGTGGTCTCCCTCTCACTGTGCTTAGAGAGGCATCAGCTTCACCTCACTGATGATCCCCAACAAGGGTGAAACACGTGTATGGGGTTGCTGGTGGTACTCTCGTTCAGATTGGAATTGCCATTGTATTTCGGTGCTGGACTGCCCCTGGGCAGGACAAAGACTGATATGCAAATGGATATTTCCCATCTGTGAAAGGCACAGTGAGTAAAAGCAGTGGCTGCGAACTCTCAAGTGGTTAATAACCACTGAACAGGTTATCATGTCTGTTCTTGCGAGAGAGGGGCGCCCGCTACCTTTGTAAAACTATTTGTTAAGGAACCTGGGATTGGTAACCCTAGGTCTCCTGGGGGCAACCAGACGTGGTCTCCCTCTCACTGTGCTTAGAGAGGCATCAGCTTCACCTCACTGATGATCCCCAACAAGGGTGAAACACGTGTATGGGGTTGCTGGTGGTACTCTCGTTCAGATTGGAATTGCCATTGTATTTCGGTGCTGGACTGCCCCTGGGCAGGACAAAGACTGATATGCAAATGGATATTTCCCATCTGTGAAAGGCACAGTGAGTAAAAGCAGTGGCTGCGAACTCTCAAGTGGTTAATAACCACTGAACAGGTTATCATGTCTGTTCTTGCGAGAGAGGGGCGCCCGCTACCTTTGTAAAACAATGAATTATTATTTGCTATTTGCAATATTCACTTGTTTAGGTCATATTCTGTACTTATAAAAATGTATGTCCATTATTTACTTTATTGTGCTGTCATACGTATAACCTTGTTTTGACCTTTGATATTAGCTTTCTCATATTATGTGCTACATTATACTCACAGATCAACTTTAATCTACACCACCCGTTTGGCTCTGTGTCTCCTGGCATTTCACACTAATGATTTGATCATTTGTCTTCAATCCATATAGGGTGAATACATTAGGCCTTGAATAAATATAGCCAGTGTTTCTCTCACCCTTAGGTAGCCATTCATTTTCCTTGTTGATTGCTCTCATACTTGCCCGTATCTGCTACCTGTCACTTTGGGCAACCAAACCTTTTTTGTCAAAGGTGGGGAAGGGTTACCTCTTGTAAAGGGTCATCTGGGTTTCCCTGTAAATTCCCCAGGCATAACTTGTAAAAAATATAATGCGATTTGTATTTTTGACTTTTTGTCGAGGAACGCATTCCTGTCACTGTCTTAATGTGGCTTTAGAATTTCGCTTTGCAACACTCAGCAGTTTAAATGCAAATAATCTATTTTCCTTGCTTCCACTGGAGGAATAGGTTTGCTTAATTCTAATTAAGAATTGTGGTGTTCTGTCTGAGAAGTAGGCCTCTAATTTGGTACAGGCTATTCTCAGGCCTAAAAAAAAAAAAAAACTTCTAAAATTATTTTTCTATCAAAATTGTTTAGTATGGCGAGATCACCAGGGGGCGCAGACGCGATGGCAGCCTAGACCAGTGTCTCCCTCTCCAGACTTAATCGCACGGTGAAAGAACTTTGAAAATGTGAAGCAAACCAAAATATAAACGTACGTTCCTGCTCCTGAATTTACAGAGCACTGTGCTAGAAGATTTATGGAAAACCGTAAAACGCCTCTACAAGGACGAGCCGATAAGGCACAAACGTCTGTGCCGACACGAGTGTTCTAAGATGGCGGACAATCAGTGAATCTGGTACCAACGTGTAAGAGAACCCCCCCCCCCCCCCACTGGCAGAGGTCTACTTGGGTAGCAGGCACCTCGATCTGCCGTCTTGGAAGTGCAACCCACCGACAAAGTTGCAGAAGCGCTGGCGGGAAGGAGAGCAGGGGGGGGGCAGGTAATCGCAGTGGAAAGCATGTGAATCGCCTAACGCTATTCCCCATCGCCCACTCAATTGGATTTCTGTGTTGGCAGGGGCATCAGGACGGCAGGCGTTTCGGTCCCCTGGGAGACACAGCGCGCAACATAAGTAGGGCTGCCAACGGACAATCCCAGCATTGGTCTGCGGCCCGCTGCCTCCTCTATGCGACCTTACAGGGCTGCAGTCCCACAAGCCATACACAGCAGCAGGCAGCTCACGCTTGGCACTCCCGGAGGACGGGCAGCAGGCGAATCGCCCACGCTGCGCTTCATATTGGATCTGCCCCTGCAGCCCGCAGATATCCTCTTCTTTGTTCATCTCGTGTTCCCGCGGTGATGGGACAGTTTAACTTACACCACAGTATAGGTGATTCCAAGAAGCACAGAGCTGCACTGATGCGGGGGTAGCCATTTGAACAACGCGGCACTTCTCCCACTATCTCAGTAACACCGATGTGACAATACAACAAACCCAAAACGGAGCCAGACGTTGGTAACCCCACGTCTGTTTATACCGACGGAGCAGCCCGGATTAGACACCTGATATTCCCGTCAGTCGGCGAGCTCCAGCGGGCTGAACCTAGGCGATAACTTAATTTAACTGCACAGTACCGGAAGGATTGTCCTCATCAATCCAAGTCCACATCCCAAGGAAACCCTAACTTTGTCCCATGCGTCAAAACTAACTCAGCCCAAAGGAGCACACCTGCATAGACTTAAACGTTCCTTCTGAGACAGCGCCCAGTCTCCCCCTTTCCCCTTGCTACAACATGCGTGGAACTGGGATTAGAGGGCCTCCCAAAGGTGCAGAAAGGGAGAGCTCAGCGGTCTGGTGCCAAGCACATAATGAGGGTGAGGAGAACACGTGCAGCAACCTCCCAACCAGCCCGACTTGGGCGCCCCACTTTGGGAATCAGAATCTTATGCTACAATTCAGTGAAGGAAACGCTTCGCCAAAGTACGCCATATGCTCACCCCTCCATGAATTTAGTTGCGCACAGCGGCATACACGCTACCCACGGCACTGCGCTACAAGTGGAAGGTCAGCTGGAGCCAAGCAGGAGCACGCCGAAATAAGTGGAGATAGCGCCCTAAGTGCTCCAATGAGTTTAAGTAGCAGCTCTGCTGGGGACTTTCTGGCGCAGAGTTCTTGAAACAGTACCTAAGCAAGGTAGAGCTTTTTAGAAATAACCGAGCAATGGGAGAAAAAAAGGAGAGCGGCTGTCCTTCTCTAGTCGTACCTACAGCCGCTTCTGTCCAAAACGCACCCTACCACAACACATATTCATAACACATAGCTGCGGTGCACTCTCGCCACTTAGCTGAAAAGCTGGACCTGCGTGCCATTGCAAAACGGAGATCATTCAGCTGCGCTCAGACCACCATGGACCTCAAGTTCATCTGAAATCCCGGGAACTCCTGGACAGCGCAATTAAGTCGGACATACGGCTTTTGCTTGGCGCGATCCGATCAATCAAAACCAACCTCACCGAAACGGTTTCGGACCTGCAGCCAAGAATGGCAAAAGTGGAAGATAGGATGAAAGGGGTGGAGAGCAACCAGCAGTCGGGAGACATGACAGCCATGCAATATGAGGCAAGGTTCCAGGATCTAGAGCAGAAGGAGCGAGACATAGAACTCAAGCTAGATAACCTCGAAAATCGCAAAGGAGAACGAACATCAACGTTATGGGCCTCACTGAGAAAAAAGGCTAAAACCCATTGGGCCTCGCCTTAAAACATCTTTGACAGCATAAATCCCCCCCAAGCTGGAATTTCACAGGATTCACAGAGCGGGAGGACCACCCCCCCCACAGGGGCCCACAGTCAGTCCTCATAAAATGCCACTACTATAGACATCGGCAGGAAATTTTACCAAGAGCAAGGGAGAAGGAACCAATGGAATTCGAGGGCTCTAATGTGAAGCTCTACCAAGATCTTTGTGCAGTAACTGAGTAAAAGAAAAGGATGTCATCCACTTACCAGTGTTAGGCAGAAACCTGTGCAGTTCCCTTAGGGACCACTGCAAAAGGCTTAAGACTAAAGGTGTTGGCAGTAAACCCAATTGGTAGCAGTCTGTACCACCCAGATTTACATGGTAGCTGTGGCTGAGCAGCCAGACTTCTCTCAAGAAGAGTTACAGTATATAGAGTATACAAGATAGGTACCAAATTACAGTAGCACAAGCAAACACTGACCAGAGCTTTGGTATCGAGTATATAATTATTTTTTTAAAGACACACTTAGAAAACACTCCAGCACTATTATTATAAGCAAGTTAAAAAACAGTCACTATTAATATATATACATCCCTTATTCGACAAGTCTTAGTTAACACCACTTATTTCCAGACAGAGATGAGCGCTTAACTAAAGCTGGCACTCCAATAAGTTTAAGAAAAAGGGAGGGAAAAGGAAGAAATTAGGAACAGCACACAACACAATCCTTAAGAAGCACTCAGCAAGGCAGGAAAGTCAAAATCTACTTGTGAGCAAAAAGTTCAGAGGCCAGGCTCCCTCTTGGAGAGAGTAGAACACCAATGCGCCCAAGATCACACAGTTTAAAAGCCTTGGAGAGTCTTGCAGAGAGTTCAGAAAGGAATCCGTTCAGTTTAGAAAAGTTCAGTTAGCCAGCCTAGGGCCAACCCAAGTGGTAAGTTGAGGCTTTAAGAGTCACCCCACACAGACCGTTGCGAGGGAGGCCAGGCGGACACAGTACCTTTAAAGTGGAGAGGATCCTCCTAGCAGCGGGTGCAAGTCGCGGCGTCATCCAGAGGAGAGATGATCTCGACGTGGAGGAAGGCTGAAGATCGTTGCACTGCCAGGAAAGAAACCAGCCGCAGAGTTCTCCGGTTAAAAGGTACTACCCTTTTATTCGCGGTAGTGGAAAAACATGGTATCCCGGTTGCCGGGGTGCTTGGCACAGGCAAGGCGGCCACGAGATGATCCGGGAAGGCGAAAAGGCAGGCAAACTGGTTATCCCCACCAGTTAACAGGAAGAAGACTCTACGGAATGAAGATCTCCTCTGTCGTCGAGAAAAGTGGCGAGACGGTTCAGCAGGGCTCCACCGGTGGTGTCGTTGTTGCAGGTCAGCTCAGCTTCTCCCTCTTCGGATTCTTTGGTCCTGTGGCGACGTCTGAAGTCCCAGTCCCCAAAGCCCTGCTTTTATGCAGAAAACCCCCATTCATCAGTCCTAGCTGTCACTCAAACATGCTAAGTGGTGAGCCGGGCGGCTCACCACTGGGCCAATCACACAAGAGTGCGACTTGAGTTGCCGAGGCAACTCAGTCCAGGGTGCCTAAACCCACTCCCACACTCCCCTGTGGTACCCAGACAGAGTGGCACCACTTTTGGAGGCTTCTGTGGAGAAGCCTGCCAAAAAGTGGAACAAAGGGCTCGACTTGGGCTGGAGTCACAGAAGCGAACACAAATGCCATTTTGGAACCGAGTTTCTGCAAAAAATACCAGTGAATTTATATTAATTTAATAAACCGGCGGTATGTTCGAGGCTATATTAAAAAGTGGTAGCCTCGAACAATGGGAAAATCCCATAGGAATATATTCGCGGTCGAATATAAAAAGTAGTATCCACTGCCACCAGCCAAAACTCGGTCGGGGAGGACTGGACAGTGCCCCCTCGAACAACAGACCCCGGGGCAATCGAATTGCCCCGGCCAGTACGTCCACAATATGATGGTTTGTACTGGTTCTGTTCTCAATTTAAGACTAGTAAAGCCAATGGTGACTTTACATGCCCTGGGAGACAGTAGTCAGTCCCAGGGTATGGAGTCTATGTTTGGGGGTCGCTACGACACCCCTGTGTTACTGCACGGAGGGTGCTGTGTAACCCACATACCAAAAACATGAATCCCTATGGGGTAAAGGACTCCATAGCCCATAACACACATACAGAGTCAAAGGAACACCTCAAATCATGTCTAAGAGTGGGAGCAAAAGAGTCTCATTCTTAGTAGGAGAAAAAAATAAACCCCAAAAATCCAGCAAAGCTTCTGGGGGACTCACTAGGTTTGGGAAATTAGCCTTAACAGAGAATTCTCCCTAACAACCAGCTGGCTACAAGAAAGAGAAACGCGCTACCGCCGGGGCCATCCTTTTTCCCTATCCTTTGAATACGGGGGTGAAAGTTACAGACACACTACCGAGGAGGAGGCCAAGAAGGCCCTAGATCATCTCCAAGTGACAGCGACAGGCCCGAATGCATAAGTTCGTAGGAGGCCCAATGGCCCTCTAGAAGACACTAAGCCCAAGTCTCCAAGAAGAGGCCGAGCTCCAGCGAAGTGAAAGTACAAGTGCCTCAATACGCCCAGAAGCAGATAATTCTTTTAAATGCTTTCTTGGTTGTCTCTTCGCTTCGTTCCCCTTGCTCACGCTTTACCTGAGGGGTGTTGAATGGGGACTCAAAATGCTATAGGTACCAAATGTCGCAGCCCGGCAAAACAGCTTGTAAACGTCGGGTGCACTCCACCAGGGTCAACCTACCTTATTTACTCAGGTTGTAATCACAGGGAAACATATTAAGGAAAAGAATGTAAAAGGTTGGCCTATTTTACCGCTAGTTGTTTCCGTCGTATAGTTCTATTAAAATGTTCACGATTTAGATTACATGCCTGGAGAGGGGCCCCACCAGAGTGGCCCTTCTTTTTCTACGGCGTCTCCTTTTTTCAAGGAATGCCAACTTCGGTCTTATTCAATGGTAGGGGAGGGGGGAGCATAAGGAACTCGCTCATCCGGGAATAAGGAAGCCTCAACTTTACAACCACGCATTTATTCATCTGAACGTAACCAAGGCATTTGTGCAACGATTCACTCTACACATGCCTACCAGTTATCTACAAGTGATGGGCAGCGTCAGGCTTCCAGCCCTTGCTACAAATACGCCGACATGGCTACACATGATAGTATAGTTTTTGGGTCCCTTAACTGTTAAGGGTCTCAACTCGCCACAAAAACGCTCTATGTCGGCATGCCAATTTAAACTGTCGAAATTGGATGTACTGTTCGTACAAGAAACTAAATATGCCTGGGGAGGGGAACGCAGAATCAGCAGGGAAATCGGGGACCCGATATGGGCCTCTGGGACCCAGTAAAAAGGGGGAGTGGGTAAATTATGTTGAAAATCCTTAGGTCTCCAAATAGAGTGAATACACAAAGACACCCATGGTAGATATGTAGCCCTGAAGGGAAAACTAGTCACGCACGGTCACACTCTGCACCGCTTACACCCCTAAGCAGAATCAATCGCAATACTTTGAATCCCTATTTGAATTTTTGAGAGGATGGTGAGAGGGCACGCTTGTTTGGAGGGGGAGGGGGTATTTTAACATTGTTGCTAACCCTAGTTGGGATTGGAACTCAATGAGGCAAGACTCCCACCTACTAAGTAGTCTACAGGGGGAAAGATTCCTCAGCCAGCAAGTGAGCATCACCTTATAGACTCCTGGCGCATGCTGCACAAAGAGGAACGGGCCTTCACTTTTTATTCCCACCCCCTCTCCCCCATCACACATATTCCCGTATAGATCATCTATTAGTGGGGGCGGAATGTGAAAGCATTGTGCTTGGTGCGTCCATAGAAATTGTTGCCTGGTCTGATCATGAACTATGCACATTAGAACTACATCTGGGACCCTCCCGTGAGGTATAACGCAGGTGGGTTTCCAACGACTATCTGTGCAGGGACCCGGTATTCAAGGACACTCTCACCAACTCCATAAAAGACTACTTCACATGGAATGATATAGACAGGACGTCACTGAATACGGTTTGGGAGGCAGGGAAAGCTACAATAAGGGGCATCTTGATAGTCGAAGGGACACAAAAAAAAATGTAGGCAGAGGAGGGAAGAGGAACTCAAGCACGAGATCTCGCAACAGGAACGGGATCTCCGCAAACATCCAATAAGCGCAGATATTATCCTGGACCAGATTAAAGAGATCAGAAAAGAACTAAAAGACATCTGGAATAGCAAAACTCCAACACACCTAAAATATCAAACAAAAATTCTATGAAAAAGGCAATAAAGCTCATACAATGCTAGCCAACCGCCTTCGTAAACAGATAGGACAGGGCGGTCTATAAAAATGACGAACATGGCACGGCTCTCACCAACCCCCATGAAATCGCAGAACTCTTCTCAGACTTTTATACTACACTTTACGCAGCTGAGGGGGAGAGCTCTGGCCAAGAAATTGAAATCTATCTAGCTAATCTTCTACACCCCCGATAACACTTGGAAATGCTAAATAGCCCGATTACCACCACAGAGGTCCAGGGAGCCATTTCCAACCTGAAATGTTACAACCTGTAAGATGGCTACACCCAAGCCTTCTATAAAGCAAATAGTAGCACTCTCACCCCTTTTCTCACTAAACCTTTCAATTCAATCTTAACCGGACAAACCCCTCAACCACTTACAGAATCAATCATAATAGTGATCCCCAAAGACGGGAAAGACACCTCAGAATGTTCATCATATCGCCCGATCGCACTTATCAACGTGGACGCAAAAATCTATTCTAGTATCTTGGCTGCCCGCTTAGCCTAGGTCCTCCCCCAACAGGTTCATACCGACCAAGTCGGATACGCGAGAGGTAGGCAGGGAACAGCCAAAATTTGACAGACACTAGATCTTATAGCAGATCCCAACAATGCTGAAGACCGTCCCATCCTATCGGTCGACGCTGAAAAGGCGTTCGACCGTGTCGAATGGCCTTTTCTGCAGGCAGTGATGAAATGGTCAGGCTTAGGGGAGGCATGGACCCAAGGGGCCGGAGCTACCACAACTCCTCAGCTAAAGTCTCAGTTAATGCTATTGCCTCAAGCCCTTTCATGTTGACATGTGGTACAAGGCAGGGCTGTCCTCTTTCCCCCCCCTTGTTATATGCCCTAGTGGTGGAACCCTTTGCACAGATAGTTCGATCCAATCCCTTAATACACAGGATGACACGAGGGGAAAGAAATACAAGCTCGCAATGTTTGCAGATGATATTCTATTGTACCTTACTCGACCATTAGACTCAGTCCCTGCCCTCTTTGAGGACTTGAAGAAATAAGGAGCGTTATCAGTGTTCCTATCTAAAATGTTTCCAGGGATCCCCCATACTGCTGGAGATTGTGTGGAATGTCTGTAATTACTGGCACCAGTGGTGGGAATGTGGGAGAGTCCAGTCATATTGGAAGGAGGTCTTCCGGTGGATCCATGCAATAGATGGCATTAATAGAATGCTCTTGCCATTGTTAGTATTGTTTGGGGTTGAATTGAATGGAGAGGATTCCTACACAAAGCTCATGCACATGCCCCGAAACTTGTTGCTAGCATTTAACGATTAAACGGAAATGTGCCACCTTACCCTCAAAGAGAATGGTTAACTAAAGTACGCTCAATCTATGAAATGGAAATCCTTATGGCCACGCTACTGTAAACCCGTACACAAAAAGACTTGATTTGGCTGCTCTTCAAAGAATATTACTCTGCATATTGGGACTCCCTCAAACTGATAGAATAACGCTAATCTGTGTTGTCAGGAGTACTACCATCTGGAAAAGCAAGCGCACTTTGTTGCCAATAGGTCTGGTTATACAGCATTTGGAACTACTGTTTAAATGTAAATGTCGTCCTAGAATTATAAAGTTACTCTTATGTCCTTTTGAGTTGAGTTGGGGGGTGGGGAGGGAGCAGGGAGGGAGGTGGAAGGGGCAAGTGGGGGGGCAAAAAGAAGAAAAAAGTCACGGCCTTGCTACTGCCATGTGTCTTCTTTGCTTTTAGATTTGTGACCGCTACTGTGATGTTAACACATAGCTTTGTCACACTTGTTGTAAAATCAATAAAAACCATAAAAAAAACTGTTTAGTATGTTTCATTCAAGTTGATGACATAGGTGTCAAGTTCTTGAACCCGATAGCTCTGCACCAACTGCACAACTGTGCTTTTCACTCAAAACAATACATGTTATACTATTCAAAGGGATCAGTTGCCAGCAATACAGGTTGTCAGTCAAGCTTAGGTAAGCTTCTAGGCCCTTCGCGTGGCAACAGAATGCAGCGTTATCGTTTTGAGTGAAAAGCATGGTTGTGAAGTTGGTGCAGAGATATCGGGTTACAAGAATTTGACACCTATGTCAAGAATTTGAATGAAACATTGTGGAAGATTGGTAGATAAAGTGCAATTCGAATGCCCTGAAGACGACAGGGTTAAAGGTCAAAACACGTGTCGGCAACCCCCCAGCTGTTAAGCAAATAACATCTTGCTAACCAATTTTTGTTCAAAAATAATTTTTAAAAAGTTCTTTTTTGAAAGAAGTGTCATATTTGGTGGCTGGCGCATTGGGATGATATATATGTTTGAAGCTAGTATTTGATGTGACATTAGGCTTGGAAACACAAAATAAAACAGATGATGCCTTTAGACTCGAAAGTTTATTCAAATTACAAATTATTCATTTTTTACTTAAGTATGTGGTGGTGAACGCAGAGAAGTACAAAGCCATTCCTTGTTTCTATTCTCAGGTCTCTCTGGGCCTGCAAGGGGGTCTTTGCCTAAAAAAGGAAAAGTAAATCTCACATCTTTCCACCTCTGCCTCCAGGTCCACGCAAATCTTGTCTCCAGCTATAATATAAGCAGTAGTTTTTTTTTTTAGATCAGCTTGCCTCTGTTGACTGCCTTAAAAGCATCCCAGAAGGTATTGGGCGGCAAATCCAGTGTGTCCTTAAGCGAGAAGTAGGAGTCAATAAGGGACGAGGGCTCTTGATGAATGAGGGGTTCTTTCATTGTCCAAAGGGGCTTTTGGGGTGGACTAAGGATATCTACATGTAAAGGGTTCTCTATGGGCGAATGGTCTGAGAGGGCTTTGGTGCCTATTTTAGTTTCGACATCTGATTAGGGAAGAGAAAATGATCAAATCTATAATAAGAATAACCCGGTTGATGAAGGAGAAAAATGAATAATTCCGCTCCTCTATGTGCTGATATGTCCACATGTCCAGCATGTTCAGGCTTTTCATGAAAGTTAACAAGGACAGGGCCTTCGTATAGTTAAGTATGTGCCCATCTGCAAATGCTGCTATTCTAGGGAGAGTGGTGGTAAAACTTGTCTGTGTTCATTGGGACATACATTGCAATTATGGTGGCTGGTTGGCTGTCGAGAACTCCCTGGACTATTAGGTGGTGCCTCTGTGGGTCTTTACTAAGTGCAATTTTCTTAAAGGGTACGTCTTTGGCTAGTAGGCCCACACCCCTCTTCTCCTCCCTCCACCCCAACACAAGGCAAAGAATTTGGTTGGGAACTATCCGGAACCCAAGTGCCACTCGTCAGCTTTTATGCGATGGGTTTCCTGAAGAATAGCTACGTGTGCTCACAGCTATAAGAGTCTGGAGAGGCTCACTCTGCACTTTGATGGAGAGTTTAGCCCTTGAATATATAGAGAAATTAGACTAAGGTCTGTTGGGGTTCAAGGCAGGTCAGCCGGGGGAGTAGCCCTCTTTCTGGTTGTGGATGTTTGATGCAAAATCTAACTTTAGAAGCGCTTGTTGCCTCCTCTGACGAAATGAGCATTATCAAGTAATATATAAATTAAACTGTAAGAAACAGACTAATTGTCACTTACAATTTTGCCCATACTGTACCTGAAGGTCTTGTGGAGCATGTATCCTTGCAGTTCCTGTTCTAGCTCTTAGAGGAATACTTTTCATAACACAGGAAGGGCCAGCGCTCTCAAGTTCAACATCAACTCGTGCAAAAAACTCTTCAACATCAGCCAATGGAGATTCTAAAATAAATAAAACTGTAGCTAGATACTAAATCGACCAATGCACAATCAATAAAACAGAGCAGTAAACCACTTCTCAACAATCGCAGATAAGCATAAATTGAGCTTTTATAAATTAAAACAAAGACCATAGTTTACTTTTGAAAATTGTGTCCATCATGTAATCTACAAAGAAGTCAGTTTTGACGGATTGTTTGAAAACATATCTATGCAGAGTACTGTTATAGACAAATGGCAATCCTTTCAATAAATATCAGTCCAGCTTTTCACAGACTGGAACGTTAGGTAAACCTTTTTTTTAGTTCTATAAAAAGGATAAACTAATGGCAAAGTAGTGCAGGAAAGAGGGAAATGGGATGAGAGAAGTGAGTCAGCCTGTGGGTGTATGGGTTTTTACACACCAACTAGGTGTACATATCAAAGCTACCCCAATGAGTATTCCCATCCATTACCTGCTTTCCCCACTCAAAGACCCACCTGGTATCTCGTGGGTGAGCTTTATCATGACACATCAAACAACAGGCTTTTATGTGCTGCTTACTAATATCCAAGTAGGACCCAAAAAGGTAATTGCTTGATGGTAAATCACGTCCTGGTGTAATAAAAAGATCTTAACGTTTTCCTTCAGCCACTTGATTTTTAAGCAATGTGTCCACGCATCTATCCCTTGAATTGGATTCCTACCAAAAACAAGCAGTGACAAAGCCAACAATTTCTGCTTGTTTATCGGCATCAGACAGGCATTTGCCTGTGACACATGATCAAATCCTTAACGTGATCCACATGGGTGAAGCACCACTATCCAAAACATTGGAACTGGGGGAGACATGTAGAATACAGAACCAGCCCTGGGTGTAAGGAGAAGGGCGCAACACAAATCCAACTCCTTTACCATCGCCCCCTTTTGTGGTAGCATGCTTCTGATGCAGAGCCACATAGATAATATAGCTGCATGAACAGTTGACTCAATATAGATTAGTCCTAGACAGTTGATTCTCCAAGTCGCAATCAAAAATAGAAGACCCAACGGGTTCTCAACACAACTTGATCGGATCTGTAACAGCTGTAGTATTTTGTCCTGAAGGCTTCAAAACATTCATCACATGCACTTGCCAAGATGAAAACTGGTGATAAAAGAAGCATTTTTGGTTTAAAAGAAACATGTCCGGCTTGTGGGACAGATCACCTTACCTCTAACTTGCATCGGCTGCGTGGCCCGAAGAGATAGTGTCTATCTCGGGTAGAGGCCAGTCTCCCCAATGCGTTTATAAGTGGGGACCAGAAAGGCCGCCTCCCAACACAGATCACAAATAACAGGGGGAAACCCTTGGGGGGAGAAAAGCCCTTGATGCTTTTCAAGGTGTCTCATGAAAGTCAATCGCTGTGGAATTGCAGAATGGCTGGAAGCAGATGGTCCGGAGGAGAGGCAAATGCACACACAGATCAAGAAAAACAGAAGGCAAGGGGCAGAGAGATCCAGGAGGAGTTTGGGAGAAAGCCAGGTTCTGAAGTAAAGCAGGAAAGCACAGGTCGAGCAAGAATGCAATAAAAGAACGGAACTAGCACCGTAGCAAGATACCAAAATGTTGTGACGCAGTGGGACGCCGATTCATTGGAAGGATATTCTAGAGCAGACAATGACGTCAGTCCATTCACGCAGGCCGTGCCCAAACTAGAACGTCAACTGCGCCTTCCAAAAATAGCAGGTTGGGACCATATTGTATGGTCTGGCGTGAGCGACATGTCTGTTCATGACACGAGGATCAAAATATACATAGATATAGTGACATTTACCACCTAGTCCATTTTAGGAGACTCACAAAACACTGTTGCAGAAAAATATCTCAAAGAGCCCTAAAGCAAGTGTACCAAATCAGCCCACTGTGTAAACACTGGAGAACAACACATTGATTTAAAAACAAATGGATATCTGGTTATTTAGATCCTGGATAGACATTTACACTGTATGTGGTTAAGCCTAAAAGAAACGGCATCCCTTTAGATATCCAGGACAGCCACTCCTTCAGTTCTGCATTGTGAGTTTACTAAATCATTCCTTCATTTTATATTTTTTTTACTTTGTTTTAGAATGGACACAATCATAGATGACGAGAAATTCTAACAATTGATATGCGGCTGCAGGCATTATACAAACAGCTGACTCCCGTAGAAGGCCTTGGAGCAGAGAGGCGGTGCAGACAAGAACTGTGAGGTTGTGAAAGACTATGTTGAAAATTAACAGATGGAAAAGCACTGGATGTTAAATGTTGGGGGGATTGGGGCAGGTGGACCTCAAGGTTACAGCAGTCTGTAGAACTTGAGTCGGTTTGAGTCCTTGACAGACCGACAGGAGTACAGGTCAGGAAAAATTGAGTACGCTCCTCGAGGTGGTCTCCCTCAGAAGACCATATTTTCACAGGCCTGGTAGATCCAGCAAGGACAAGTTATCTCAGTGATCCAAAATGTATTTGCCATTTCTGAAAAAGAGTATTAGGAGTGATCTGGGGAGCAATGGCTAGGATGCTGTGTGAAGTTTGTAAGGGGACAACGCTGCTGGTTTTTGTATTGCATTGCAATGTAATATACTGTCCCTGTTCTTTGCTACTCTTCTGAAATCTATTGTGTGTTCCATTTTCTTCCACAACCAACCACCTCACACTTAACCTTGGCTGGGAAGAACACATACAGCTTTAGGGTTGCACTCTGTGCAGATCTTAAGTTATCAACTTTTTACCAAACAGAGAAGATATGGGTGCATCAAGGTATTCACGGTATGTTTGATGACTTGTTGTGCAAGCTAGATAAATTCTGATGTAGTTGTTGCACAATGTTGGTATAAAAGTGCCATTACAAAAGGTCACAATGACAACAATCTCTACCTCTAACCAGTTTCAGTGTTGGGTTCTATCCCTTTATCCAATGCAAACAGTTTACTATCCCAGATTCACCAAGATATCTAGATCATACAATAAGTGGGTCAATGGCCTATTCAAATTTGTAATAGATTTCAAATAAGAGGGACGTCATTTATGTGCTACAATATTATGTGGAAAATGGCGTCAAACAAAGTTGGCTACATTAAAAGATGCAACTCTGTCTATTCACGTCATGCAAACCCTGGAGTTGCATGTTCACTGCTCTGCCAAACAATAAGCTTCAAGATCTTAAACAGCCATCCCACCATTGTCACATGGGCCAACAAGAGATTCCTTTCCAAATCAGGGGCAATGACCCACCCAAACAAGTATTGTGATCCAGTTCATAAATCTGAGAAATGTTTTGATAACACTTTTAGAACATTCCATTTGGGCATGGCAAATGTTTGCTCAAACAGTAATATCCTCCACTGTGAAGAGCAGAAACATTTCATCCTGATCTGTGGTTTTTCGAGAAGCAGGAGTTTATTTTGCTGTAAAAAAAAAAATGTCTATGCTCTCAACACATAAATAGACCCAAAATGCTCAATGCCGTGAGAGGCTCTGTGTTAGGGAGAATTCTCTGTTTAGGCTGAATTTCCTAACCTAGTGAGTCCCCCAGCAGCTTTGCTGGATTTTTGGGGTTTATTTTTTTCTCCTGCCAAGAGTGAGACTCTTTTACCCTCACTCTTGGACATGATTTGAGTGTCTCTCTTTGATTCTAGATGTGTTTAATGGGCTATGGGGTCTTTTACTCCATAGGGCTTCATGTGTTTTTGTGATGTGTGTTACACAGCACCCTCAGTGCAGTAAGACAGGGGTGTCATAGTGACCCCCCAGTATAGACTCCATACCCTGGGACTGACTACTGTCTCCCAGGGCATATAAAGTCACCATTGACTTTACTAGTCTCAAATTCTGAACAGAACCAGTACAAACCATCATATTGTGGAAGTACTGGCCGGGGCAATTCGATTGCCCCGGGGTCTGTTAGTCGAGGGGGCACGTCTCCATCCCCCCTGATCGAGTTTTGGCTGGTGGCAGTGGATACTACTTTTTATATTCAACCGCGACTATATCCCTATGGGATTTCCCATTGTTCGAGGCTACCAACTTTAATTATTTAATTCCTATAGCCTCGAACATACCGCCGGTTTATCTATTTAATATTAATTCTCCGGTTGGTATTTTTTTGCCAGAACTCGGTTCTAAAATGGCGTTTGTGTTCGCTTCTGTGACTCCAACCCAAGTTGAGCCCTTTGTTCCACTATTTTGGCGGGCTTTTCCACAGAAGCCTTCCAAAGTGGTGCCACTCTGTCTGGGGTACTTAGGAGGGGTGGAGGGGGATTTAGGCACCCTGGACTGAGTTGCCTAGGCAACTCAAGTCGCACTCAGTCCTGATTGGCCCAAGTGGTGAGCCGGCCGGCTCTCCACTTAGCATGTTTGAGTGACAGCTAGGCTGAGTGAATGGGGGTTTTCTGCATAAAAGCAGGGCTTTGGGGACTGGAACTTCAGAAGTCGCCACAGGACCTAAGAATCCGACGAGGGAGAAGCTGAGCCGACCTGCTACGACGACACCACCGGTGGAGCCCTGCTGAACCGTCTCACCACTTTTCCCAACGACAGAGGAGATCGCCAGCCCGGAGAGTCTTCTTCCTTCGACTGGTGGGGATAACCAGTCTGATTCCTTTTTCGCTTTCTGGAGCATCACGTGGCCGCCTTGCCTGTGCCAAGCACACCGGCAAACGGGATACCACGTTTTACCACTACCGCAAATCAAAGGGTAGTACCTTTAACCGGAAAACTCTGCGGCTGGTTTCTTCCCTGGCAGTGCAACGACCTTCATCTTTCCTCCACGTCGAGATCTTCTCTTCCTCTGGACGACGCCGCGACTTGCACCCGCTGCCAGGAACAACTGCCCCCGCTGGAGGATCCTTTCCACATAAGGTACCGTGTTCCGCCTGGCTTCCCTTGCAAACGACTGTACGGGGTAGATTTAGCCCCCGGCTTTCGACCCTGGGTTAGCCTGGGACACCCTGGCTAAACCTTTCTGAGCCTAACTAAAACCTTTCTGAACTCCCTGCAAGACTTTTTAAGCCTGTTGTCATTGTGTGATCTTGGGTGCATTTGTGCCCTGCTCTCTCCAAGAGTGGGCCCGGCCTATGGACTTTGGCTCACAAGTAACTTTTGACTTTCCTGCCTTGCTTAAGAGTTCCTAAGTATTAGTGTGGTGTATTTTCCTACATTCTGCCTTTTTCCCTCCCTTGTTCGTTAACTTATTGGAGTGCCATCTATAGTTAAGCGCTCACCTCTGTCTGGAAATAAGTGGTGTTAACTAAGACTTGTCTGATAAGGAGTGTATATATAATAATAGCTGTGTTTTAGAGTGAATTACAATAATAGTGCTGGAGTGTTTCAATAAGTGTGTTTTTAAATAAATAATTATATACCTTGATACCAAAGCTCTGGTCAGTGTTTGCTTGTGCTATTGTATCTGAGTGCCTATTGTGTATACTTTGCATACTGCCTAACTCTTCTTGAAGGAAGTCTGACTGCTCCGCCACAGCTAACAGGTAAATCTGGGTGGTACAGACTGCTACCAAGTGGGTTTACTGCCAACACCTGTAGTCCTAAATCTTTTGCAGTGGTCCCCAAGGGAACTGCACAGGTTTCTGCCTAACACTCTGGAAGCAGCACCAAGTTTATTTTTATTTTTTTGCATCACGTCACACTAAGACGAAATCCTTTAGAACACTGTCTGCATGGGGGGAGAGGCAGATGAAAACAGGAACACAAACGCGAGGTCGAAATAGTCTTAGATGCTTTAGAAACACTACTATATGCGGTGCGTTCCAACCTCTGGGACATGCATTATGAACTACCCTTTCCAAGTAGAAGGTCGAGGAAGGATGCGAAGGCCAGATGATAATTGGCTGGTGGTTCACAGGGAGGCCCCATGCACGGAAGAGTCCGGTTCAATGTCTTCCAAAAGAGAAAGGTTTAAGGTTTTTCTAAACTTAAGTTTGAGTTTCAGTCTTGGGTGTTGGGGAAGGGTTTTCCAGGGTTCTGAGCCCTTACTGGCCATATCAGTCTATCTACAGTGCTGGTACTAAGTGCTCTTAGATTGTGTGCATTCTGTTGAAGAGGCTGGTCACATAGGAAGGTTCATTGTTGCATACAACTTTCCTTGTAATTTTATTTATTTAGGCATATATAAAGCGCACACAGCCTGTGGGCATCTAGTCACTGGTTACAATCAGGCAAATGATACAAATATAGGAAGAGTACAACAGAGAAAAACCGGTTTCAGTTAAAAAAAAGATGTTGTATGGTGATTCATCTCGCAAGTGGGTGGGGACTTTGTTCCAGAGAGTGTAGGCATGGACTGGGAAGCTGGACTCCCTCCCCCCCTCCATCCCCAACCTCATACGATTGAATCTGGGGGTGGCGAGACAATGTCTGTAGGCTGCTCTTAAGGCCTTGCCGGGGAGCGTCTCACCTTTTTTTGCGAAGTAAGATGGGACACTGTTCAAGAGACAGCAATGCGTGATGGACAGGATCTTGAAGTTAAATCTGATCTTTACTAGGAGCCAATCAGCAGAGCACTTTGAATTCAATGCAGTATAGTTTATGCAGCCAATTAAGGATTAGGTGGACTCCCAGACCAGGTCTCTTGACAAGTTCTAGAATCATGCAAGCAGCTCCAGTTTGGCTGGTCTTCAGATAACCTTTTGGGAGAGAAGGAGAAATTACTTAACGTAAACTTCTTTCTATGGATTCTTCTCTGGCAGATTCCACATCTGATAGATGTCCACATCCAGCTCTGCTGCTTTGGAAACAACTTTGACAGGGGGCGTAGTGGACCTTGACTCGGCCATCGATCCGTTTTGCTCGGTGCTCGATTGTCGGCTACAGACAGGACGTCAGGCGTCGTATATATACTACGTCACTACACCCCATATCTCAGTTCCCCATATTACCCCCCCGCACCCCTTTCTTGACCGCCTCATAGGAAAATCAAGAGAGAAAAAAGGGCTAAACAGCCCATAAGAGGTCTTCCCAAAGGAAAAAAAAAACATTGCGAAAGACAGCACCATCTGTAGCGTCAGAAAAAGATATATATATATATATATTTGTTTTAATTTGGAGAGAAAAAACATGTGGCATGAAAGACAGCAAACGATCATCCTAGGACCATCACCAGGTGTCAACCCACTAAAGAAGAGATGCACACCAACCACCAAATTTCGAAGCGGGGATGGATGAATGGGGAGATGAGAAATCGCCGGGAGAAGAATCCATAGAAAGAACATTACGTTAAGTAATTTCTCCTTCAATGGATTGCCCTTCTCCCGCCGATTCCTCATCTGATAGACTCCCCAAGCAGTGAGGCAAAGTAGGTGGGTAGAAAGTTATACAAACTAGACAGTGTCTAGTGAAAGTGTGAAGTGAGGACTATGTTGCTGCACAACAAATATCCCTAACAGGGACCCCCCCACCCGTTGCAAGGCAGTTGACATAGAGACCCCTCTAGTCGAGTGTACCCTGATGCCATAAGGCAGCTCCCTGCCTGCAGACATAGCATTCCGATATGCACAAAATGATCCACTGGGAAAGTGTTTGTTTCATTACTGCCATACCTGTACCGCCTGTGCCATGTCATTGACAGTTTCGCAAACACACGCACAAGCTCACTGACTATGCATTTTTAATATGCACTTTTGGAAAGCAGTAATGCTTTCCTTTCATTTTCTTTTTTCTGCTAATGAACGCCCTATCAGTATCCCTGCAGTACGCTTAATGAGTCTTTTTTGTAGACCAGGTCACTGAATCTTTCTGCCAACGGATGCTTGATCAGTATCCCTGCAGTTTGTTTAATGAATCACCCTATAGATCAGACAACTGAATCTGTGATTGCTCAGATTACAGGACTCGATTACTAATCCGGGTCAACACTTCCTGTATCCATCTTTACATAAATATGACAAGATGACTACCTTGTACAACTTTCAATCACTTGTCAAGTAAGTGTCACCTTAGGGTTATTCACCCCAATATTAAGGAATATCGAATTTGTCTCCCAGTTGGGCTTACAGGACTGTGAGCCTCTGTGTTTTGTATGCTTTTAGGGAACGACGAAACTGCTATACTGAGAATTAATGCAGCCTTTTTAGGATCAATGACCAACATTAACAGACGGTAAGCCCTTTAGTACATCTGATTACTCGAATGATGCATGATGTACTCATTTAGTGACCCCATTAATAAGTATGTGGTCTGCTTTTTGAATTTAGGTTTGGCCTGGATTAGATTCCAGGTATTCAAGACAAGGTCGCAAGGACATTTACTTTACTTTGCTCTACTGTCGCCTGGGACTTTATCTTAAAGATCCCACACAGTCACGCCAGTATCGACGTGTCAAGCTTCTCTTGCTGTTACCACCACGAATTGGGTATTGAGTGCTCCCCTGCACCGACCCATTCGCTCCCCTGAAGAAGTTCCTAACACCAACTCCAACTTTTATAGGAATTAAACATGTAGGGTATTGACAGTTACTATTGTTAAGTATCAAGGAGAGTACAAAGACTCAGAGAGATGCACTATAGGTACCTCTGGACCAAGGTATCAACAATAGAGAACAATGGATTTATTTTTCACCAAAATTCTCTGTTTATGCATATTGTGTGGTTCTTTATACTTAATCAAGGTCTAAATAACCCTGAAATGATGTGTATGTATATATTTGTATACCCAATGTGATTGTAGTATCTAGGAGAGATACAACTACTGTATAATTTTGCACATTGTCAGTCCGTTGGTGACTAGCACTTAACCCTTTTTTGAAGCACTGGTCACTTTGTAAGATTTTAGGTGTTTGTTTTTAAAAAAAATTTCATTTTGTTATTTAAATTAAATTGTATTTATTTTAAATGAATAATTATTGAAGTCTGGTTGTATTTTCAATGCACTTCGCTCCGACATTGTTTCAATTGGCCCGACAGTGTGATAAACCCAGAATTCTCCAGTGTTCTGTGAATCCAAACCTTCCGTAGGCAAAGGAGCCCTCTTTGTTTTTTCCTTCAGGAATTGAGCAATTACCGGGATCGTAAATTATGAACCTTGATCTGGGGACTCTTAAACACAGACAAAATCGCCAAATATCCCTTGACTGTGGTGACCTGAAGGCCTGCCTCGGCCTGTGAGAGAAGGAAATCCAACACTGAAGTGGTGGGGCAAGAGATAGGGCCAATCTCGCGTTCAGTGCACCACGCCTCAAATCTTCACCACCAGCACGCGCATAGAGATCTTCAAGACTGTCTGCGTGCAGCCCACAACACCTCAAATACCTCCTGAGGGTGGTCCCAGTTATATCTCATCCTCTCCAGAGCCAAGCATGTTGGTTGAGGGACTCCGGGTTCCGAAGCATCCGAACTTCCGACTAGATTAAGAGAGGTGGGTGCCTAGGCAACAGGAGAGGTGGGCAGATGGTCAGACCCAAATGTCCAAGTACTACATCATCCTTGCCCAGTCCAGGGCGATCAAGATTATGGTTGCTCTGACCTTTTTGAGCCTCCTGAGAACCCAACAAATGACGAGAAACATAGGGAAGGTGTTGAGGAGAGAGAAGGTCCAATCCACCAGAAAAGCGTCCCTTAGGAATTCCCTCAAGCTAAACTGCATGTGCTTCCTGTTGGACTCTCTGGCAAACAGGTCCACTGATGGGGTACACCAGCGAGAGAATACCTCCTCTAGGACTTCCTGGCACACTTCCCACTCGTGTCAGACTGTGATCTGCCTTCTCACAGCATCCGTCAAACTGTTCTCTGTCCCCACCAGATGAACTGCAAAGACCAAGATCCTGTTCTACATTAGCCAGAACAACACCTGCATCGCCTCTCTGCAGAGGGAGCGCACATCAACTTGTTTGTTCAGGTAATGCATGGCCACCGCATTGTCTGTCAGAATCAGGACAAGCTTCCCCTTCAGAGATGGAGTGAACACACTCATGGCTAACCTGATGGCTCGCAACTCCAGCATGTTGGTGTGCCACCTGGCTTCCATTGCTGACCAAAAGGCTGTTCACCTGCAAGTCCTCACAGTGATTGCCCTAACCCTACAGAGATGCACTGTGACGACTCAGGCCTGAGGCCCTGGAGGAAAGAAACACTTGTGTATGAGCGCAATACAAATAAAATATCTTATCATAAAGAAGGGCTGCCCCGCCATGAGAATTCTGCTGTCGGCCCACCAACCAAGGCTGTCTATCACTGCCCTGGAAACCTTGAGGGAGTCCGAGAGGGCTCTGAGGTACTGGGACCGCTGGCCTTGTAGGAGCCATTTAAGAGATCTCACGTGCGGCCTGGCCTCTGGCACTATAAAGTTACAGGAGGATGAGGCCTAAAAGGCGGAGGATGGAAGCTGCCGTTAAGGCGGCATGGTTACGGAACTGGTTCACCATCTGCAAAATGCTGTTGACTCTTCGGGGGGGAAGGGGGGTACCTTCCCCATTTAAGTGTTTAGGACTGCTCCGATGAACTGGAGCCTCTGGACTGGCATCATATGGGACTTCAAGTTCCGGGAGAAGCCGAGTCTATGGAGGAGTGAGCAGGTGTCCTCTAGGTGACACAAAAAAAGCTCATCAGACTTCCCCTGGATCAGTCAGTCATCCAGGTACGGTAATACGTGGACTCCGGATCTCCTGAGGTGAGCCTAGACTATTGCCATGAGCATGGTGAAGACCCTTGGAGCAGAGGTTAATCGAAAGGGAAGCACCTTGAACTGATCGTGCTTGTCCCCTAAGAGGAACCTCAGAAACTCTGTGCTTTTGATGCATCAGCACATGGTAATAAGTAACCTGCAGCTCTATAGACATGAGCCAGTCCTACAATTGGAGAACGTGGAGGATTTCAATGTTACCATCTTTAACTTGTCTTTGCTCAGGAACTTGTTTCAAGGCCCTGAGGTCCAAAATGGGACAACGGCCTCCTCCCTTTTTGGGCACTAGGAATTACCGGGAATAGCAGCCCGATCCTCTTTGCTCCGGTGGTGCCTCATCCACAGCACCCTTCAACAAGGATCTCAGTCCTCCCTGGAGCTCCTGTCCCGGTTGTTTCGGAGGTGGTGGGGGTCCATCCGGAGGTTTCCTTAAGGACAGACAGTAGCCCCACCACAAGAGTTCCAGGGCGAAGGCATCAGAGATAACCTCCTGTCATTGGGGCCAGTGCTCAGACAGCCGTCCACCAACTGGCAAGTTGTGGGAGGGGAAAATTGAAGCGGCTTAGAGGGCGGAGCCACCCACCCACTGCATGTTGGCCTCTGGAAGCACCCATGCCCCTTCCATGGAAAGAGCAATGCTTCTGACCTTGCCTGGCCTGTAGGAGCTGCGCCTTCCTGCCGTAAGCCTCTGCCCCTGGAGGCGAAGCAGAAGGCAGGTTTGGCGGGCTGCGCTGCTAGGCCCATTGACTTTGCAGCAATCTTTGACTCCTTACATTTTTCAAAGGAGTCATCAGCCTTCTGGCCGAAAAGAAATTCATCCTCAAGGGGCATGTCCAGCTGTTTGTTTTGGACATTTGGCTAAGACCTCAAATAGGCCTGCCTCCTCAATGCAATTGCTGATGCCATTGAACAGCCCACACAGTCTGCCATCGAACGGCCCACACAGTCCAGGCCAGTTTGCAGCGACTGCCTGGCCATCTCTTTCCCATCCTCCACCAGCTGTACAAAGCCATTTCTCGTTTCCCCCCTTAGGGATATACTCTGTAGCATGTTCCATTGCCTTCCAGAGGCAGAAAGAGTGTTTTGCAAAACCACTGGCCACATTCCTGGCTTTCAGAGGCATGCGGCCCGATATAAAAAACTTTCTTGGCCATGGCATCAATTCATTTGCCTTCTCTGTCAGGCGTCAGATTTGAGGTTGAAGATGCAGGTCTGGTGGAGACTGTGGCAACCTGTACGACAAGCCCTTCCAGGGAAGGGTGAGAAGACAGAAAAGACGGGTCTCCTCTTGCCGGCCTATAATTTCCAGTCATGGCTGACCGTATTGCTGCCACATAGGCTACATGGTCAGTAATCGCCGGATTCAGAGGCATTATCCATTCCAAAACCAGACCCTTATCCAGTATGTATGTTAGTTATTAACCTGGACTGGCAATGCCGAAGACTGCAGTCCCAAGTTATCAACCACCCGGTCTACCAGGGCCCTAAACTTGGCATGGGTGTGGTAATAAAGTTGGCCTTGCTGAAATTCCAGGTTAGGTGACGTATCCACCCGGCTGGGATCGGGAAGCCCCTGTACAAGCTCTAAAAGCTGAGCTTGATCATCGAAAGTCGATGCCCATTGTTCCCATGAACTCTGCCCTGGTCATACGTGTCATCAGTGCTGAAAACGGATGACCGTTTCATTCAATAAAATAATCGGTCCGGGAGAGCGGGGTAAAGGATTTTTCGCTGAGTGTTGGCACCGAGGGCTTGTCCTTCGGTGCCGACAAGGTGACTGTCCGTGTCGAACAAGGCTGCGGGGACGCTCAGACCTTGATTTGCACGGGAAGGCCCGGCAACAAAGGTTTCAGTGCCTTCTTCGGCATTTCGCCCGATGGCTCCCCTGACACTGATGGCGTCGGCACTGGGGCCTGTGAGGTGTCGGTAGCAATGCATGCCGTTGCTGCCTCCAAGGCCTGCTCCTCGATCACTGTGTTCCTAAAGTGTTGAGTGTGCATAGAAAAGGAAAGGAGGTATGGAACGTAGTGATGTGGAATATATATATACACGATGCCTGACGACATGTCCAGAGCCCACAATCGAGCACCAAGCAAGACAGATCGACGTTCAACGGCCGAGCCGAGCTCTACTACGCCTCCTGTCACTTTTTCCAAAGCAGCAGAGCTGAATGTGGCCATCAGATGAGGAATCAGCAGGAGAAAGGCAATCCATTGAAACATGCTGTTTCAGTAATTCAGTTTTTATATTAGTGTCTAGATTAGTAGTGTTTCATGGTGTATGACGAGTGCCGGAAAGATCCTTCGAAATAGGTGCAGCTGGGAAGTGACTTGGTGGATTGCTACATGTAGGGTGGAGAAGAGATTTTGGTCAAAGAGGCTACACATCTTCTACACCAAAACTTAGAAAAGAGTTAGTCTAACAGACATTAGGTGGCCTCGCCCATTAGGGCTGCTGGCACAAATTAACATGCTGACTTTGCAAGGGAGTGCTTGCTGCCAAGAGGGATGTTGTGAGAAATGATGCGAGGGGTAAATATCTGAATATTAACTGATGGTAAAGTACAGCATACCCAGTATTTGAGAAAGATGGCAGGCAGCCCTTGCGGTTACTGCCAAATCTGGACATTTCTAGAAGGTTCAAGTCATGAGATCGAAGGAAGGAGCACGTGTACTAGAAAAAACAATTAAGCGAGAGACTGCATCTTCCCAGGCCTGGTAGCCTCTTCAAGGCGCAATTTGCATATTGTGTTAAGAAGTTAATTTGCCCGTTTTAACAGTGACTTTGGAGGGGGTAGAGTGGATGAGGCGCTTAGGTTAGATTTCTGTGTGATTGTTAACAAGGGGACACATTGCCATATTCTTGTATTGTAATGTAACAAATAACCTCTTAGGGAGAGTCCCTAATAAGGATAGCGTTGAATCTTCCTATTCTTAAAGTCACAATACTTTTGTTGCTACATGGGCTTGAACTTGTGTAAGGATTTGAAAATTCCTTTTGAACTGTGGTTTCTGACCCTCTGTGTGAAGAGACTCGCTGGGAGCAGAGAGAAGTTGGAGTGACCCACCCCCTTGTAGAGGGAAAGAAAGAGTCAGACAGTATTGAATGAGGAAGAGAAAGAAGCCTGCAGAACCACAAAAAGGGCTGGAGGGCATCCTCCTAGGCAGGTGTGGACAGATGATGAATGAACACCAAGTGTCGCCAGAAAGGCAGCATATGAGCCAGCTGAATGCAGACAAACCTACAGCTCCAGGAGCCAGGAAGTCTCAACTCTAAGGATCAAACACAACACCATGTCCCCTAGAAAAGCTGAGAACTGACAAGGTGCGTAGTCAAAGGCAGGGACTGCAGAAGGCCCGACTGAGAAGAGGACAAGCTGTGCCGGTTAAGAAACAACTTAGGGAAGTTAACAAGGACGTACTGTGGAAGGACTACCAGTCTCCCCCAGGGAGCACCAACACAATAACAGAGGTACACAGTGGCTCCAAGGAATCGGGGGAGGGTAAAACCGGCCCACCGAAAACCCAAGGCGGTGCAGAGGGGACACAACACCAAGGTGAAGTTAGAAAATGAAGACCCCAACGCGGGGTGAAGACAACCCCAAGACCGGATGAGAAACGAGAGACACCAAGATGGGGAAGAAGATACGTAACCCCAAGGAGGGGTGAGAAACCAGAGAGCACAAGGTGGGGAAGAGACAAAAGCCTGATGTAGGATGAGAGACCATCCCCGGCCCCACCCAAGACCGCAAGGCAGGGCTGAAGACCCAAGACACTAACAAACCTCTTCCACCCCTAGAGGGTCTGGAGGATAAGAGGGGTTGGCCACGAGGTAACAGTTCAAAATATACCCAATAGGGCCTTCTGCCAAGGTATCACTCCAAATGACAGTATCTTATTGCAAAGGGCCTGCTGTAACAAACAAAACCGAAAAGTTCCTTTCCTTTGTCAGGGTTTTCACATTCACAAGTTCACAACTGGTCACCCTCGCTCGGGCTTGGACCACGGGTCCCCCTCGTTCGGGCTCAGATCGGTTTTCCACAATTGGTCTCCCTCATTTGGGCTTGGACCACGGATCCACCCGTTCGGGCCCAGATCCTCTTGATATCAGAATCAAAGACTTTCAAATGTGCGATGGGTTTTGCTTAAACTGTTGCAGAACCACTTCGATTCACTTCACACAATTGTTCTCATCAATCTTCTACTTTCGTTTCTCTTGGCGGGATACCTTACAGAGACTTTCGATTGAGCACATTCATGGTGCCGGACCACTATCAATGGTATTGTATCGTTCCTTCTCACGTTCAAACATTCATCAGTAGTTTAACTTTACTTGTGTCCAATGTTCACTCTAAACTGTGTGCATGTGCGCTTGCCCAGCTTCCTTGTTGGTGCTGCTTAGAAGAATTGTAGCAGCGCACACAGATAATTCCCACCAATTCAAAAAGATTTAATAAGGCACAAGCCACGGCAGGTACCTAATATTTGCTTCCTTGCAAAATGAAGCTAACTTGTAATAACTAGTCTTGATATTCTGATCTAGACTTTTCATTACCCTCAGATTCAAGATTGACCGTAAAAACCTTAAATACAGAATACACCCACAAGAGGTTAAAAACTAATATGAAAAAGTGTCTCCAAGAACAGAAGATATAGCTAAGATATGCCTGCACATTAACCAAATAACCTTCCCTCCCCACCCAGAACTCCTATACTTGACTCTACCACACTTATAACTTATGACTCTAATCTCCGCCCCAGGCCACTTTCAGATACAGACAACCCTGACCTTGGCTCTGAAAAAGGTTGCCAGATGTATACCTACATTCACTTGTTTTCTGTTCGTTATAAGATGAATGACATTCAAGAACAAGACTTTGTTACTCATGGTGCCTTAGTAAAAGCATCACCCAGACTTTGTAACCCAACTGTCAGCTCAAATATTGAATACTGACTGTAATTAAACGGGCAAATTGGATGTATAACCTCACCCCATGCTTCCTATTCTTTGTACATATGTCACACAAGCACTTTGTAGTGCCCCCTTGAAAGGTAATGCATTATAAAACTCAAATATTAATTTGTTCTCTAAAGATTTTGAGTACGCAAATGTCATGTTCAACGTCTCCTACTTTAGCATTGGTAACATAAAGCAGCATTGTAATATCATTTACTTGGCCTGTAAGGAATAATGGATCTGGACTACGCCCAGAATTTGTATATAGTATTAGCGCAATGGATATTCAGATAACTAAAACCTTTAACACAATCTGCATCCTTTCAAGTTTTCAGAGTTCACTATGAGGCATAGACCTTAACATATTATATGGTAATTTGCTTCTATACAATAACACTGAGCAGTTGTATAATCCTACCCAACAATTTAAAGGTGGGGCATGTTCCATGTAATCTTGTATTCACCTCATAGTAATTGTGCACATGCAGATTCATGACATTTTCTTAAACTGCACATAATGTCATGAGGCTTTTAGTATGTTTTGCTTGCAAAGTATTGTGGGTATGCAAATATCACAGTGTTTTACTACTACAATCCTTCACTTTTTACAGAGCCCTGTCAGATAGTATTAGAGGTTTGCACAGGAGCCGTGGAGAGGTATGAGGGGAAGGGCACAGGAGAACAGCCCTTCAGGATGAAGAACAAATCAGCAACTTTCAAAAAACCAAATCAGATGTTTTTGTTTCTGTTTTTCTATTTAATTCTTTTTGTAATATGTGTAAATTGATTGTGTAGATTCATCCATTACTTTTTTCCTTTTTTTCTGTAACACTTATCTTGTAACATAATGTAATATAATATTGAAAGGTTATGTGAAATCAGCCAAATCAATAAAAAAGTGAAAAATAATCAGATGTTTTGGCAGTACACTACAGTGAAGGAAATGTGTTGTCTGTTTGCTTAAGAAGAGGAAACTCTAGTAACAGTCTAGGTCTAGGAAACTGCAAATTCTGTTTATATTCTCAGCTGCTGAGAGCTTTTCAAGATAACCACCTGTATGAGTTTATTGCCCCTAGTATCCCCATGCATCTTGTTCAAATGATACAATTGAATTTCAGAAGAGGGGTCCCTAGTTAAAGAAGAAGTCACTCAATCTGGTGTACCTGTGAGCATTGCTGCTATGGACTTCAATAGATGACCTTTTCTTCAACGGGCTCCCGAAGAAGTCTTAGTAAGGCTCTTGTTGAAATGTATATAGGCTGTGGAGAGAGACAGTGGGCAAAACTATAAGCTGCATTATGTATCCTGTCATTTCACCTCCTACGTCAGGGTTACAAGCCAGGTTCTGATACAATTTTACTCCCTACTTGGAATCAAATGATTTTTCTGGGAGTACGAAAATAATTTGCTTTGCCAGTAAGGATATTTAATACTTATTAAAATGTTCTTTTCCCTAAAAAGTCCTTTTGACATCAACCAGTAATATTATTAGAGCTCCTACCCATGCCACTGCTCTGCTGGTCACTGATTTGAAAACACATCAGTGGGCCTGTTGTGGGTAGGAGCAGGGGGAAAGCTTCTTCCTATATGTACATGGTTTCCCGTTTTTGTTGGGCACATTTTCCTGATTTTAGAGAGTAGACATTGATGGTTATATGCCATTTAGCCATAAGGCTTGCTTTGAGTAAATGTTGTCACAACTCACAGGACAGCGTAATGTGGACAGTAAGCGGAGACCCAGGTATTCTGATCATCATATTCTGTGGTACAGTTATTCTGATGCAATTATTGTCCTTAAACAAATAGAGACATGTTCTCTTGGCACCTGCATTACTTAGTTAAAGTGGCATATGAACTCCTGTTGGCAGGTTTTCTTCCACATTCTTTTCATTGCAAAAATTGTATTCCATATACATTTTTGGACAACCACATCATTGATGAGCGATATTTGTTTTTAGTAATAAACGTGAGTGTTTTATTTCAATGGCATTAAAAATGTTGTGCATTGTCTCTGAGCGGTGTCCACAAACGAATAGCCATAACTAAAGCTTTTTTGGTGCATACACATTTTGTCCCTGCACTGGGGTACTTTTGGTAGGTACTATGGCATATCTTGAAGTCTTGGACTGGTTGATGAGCTCTTCTTATAATCACATACATTTTCTTAACCTATATATGTTTGGAATAATTGTTGTAAGATGCACATTTTACACCGATTTGTAAAGAATTGCAGTGGTTGGGAAGGTGAAATACCCTTCCAAACTGTTCGGAGATGGTACCTCACTAAGTATGCACTCTCACAAAATGCCTTATCTCGTTATTCAGTTGCGCACATGAAAGATAATGTGTGCACGAAAGCCAACCATTCCCGCACTCAGGGAAAAATAATTAGAGGGAACATTGCTGGTGTCTTTTCATCACACACGTTTAGCAATGTTTGTTCCAGCGCTCGTTATTCAATGTTGCTGCTTGCAACCTTCACTTCAACACAGACCGGTTGTGCATTAGTATCCACCAACTCACCAGCTGTGTTGATTTCTCCCATGCTTCTTTGTTAGTTGTGCCACGGACGAAAACGCAGCGTCTGCTGCTCCTCCCCGCCTTGGTCAGTTACGCGGGAGGTCCCTCGGTATCACCGACACACAATGCAGGATTCTTAAGTAGGCCCTTGGTATCTCGACACAGTATGCAGGATTGTTAAGTCTGGATTCCCGGCCTTATGCTGATTCTTGACAGTAACGGTGCAGGAAAAGAGGCGGGGAGGGGGGATGGATAGAGTTCCCATACATCCTATCTGGTAGGATCGGGTAAAGATGTTAACGGGAAGAGAGGGATACTGCGTCTCCCCATCCGATGCGTACCACTCCCCCGAAGACCCCTCACCCAGGTGATCCTGCTGCACTGGTCCACTCCCAGGAACTGGATAAAAAGCGATGACCGTGTCTTGGCCACCTGAATGACAGATCCCCGGGGACTGGTTTTTCACACAACCCACTGGAGCGCAATGTATTAAGTCTTCTTCACAGAATCTTCCTACTTGGGGTTGCAGAGTTCACTGCTGAGGCAGCAATGCACACTCTGATCTCCTCAGCCACTTCCGAGGCAGGGTCAGGGAGTGGGAGCGGTATAGCAGTTTCTTGCCAGGGGCACCCGTCTGTAACTGCTGTGGGCATGGGGTGAAAGCCGAAAAAACGGGGAGGTGAGGGACCGAAGGGAAGTGAAATAAGAATTGAAAAAACAAACTGGGATCAAGCGGAAAGCTAAAAAAGGTCTCTGTGCTGACTGCTAGGTCTGACACTGTCCACACCCGAGGCAGCGCCCCCACGTGCTATACTAAATTTAAAGGGGAAGCTCAATTTGTCGCTTCCCAAGGTTACGGTACCGTCCCCATGTTGGGAGTCCCCCAAGAAGGATGGAGAAAAGGGGACAGGATGTAGGAATATGACACTTATTGGAACTGGCGACGGTGGCTAATCACTGTCAGATATGCTAAGAGGGCAAGAACGAAAACACTGAGAATAAACTTGTAGCCTTCCATCTGCAGCAACTTCAAGGCCAGACATTTCAGGGAGGAGGGAAAGGTTTTCAGTGGGACCGTGGTAGAGGGAATTGGTAGAGATGGGGGAAGGATGCAGGAGAAGGTGTTGATGGAAATGGCTTTTGGAGGGACAGGGCCTCCTTGTCCTACCACTTCTGTGTGTGTGTTTTCTGTATGTTTTCTGCCACTGAGGTCCAGCCTGGACCTCTCGCAGTGGAGCTCTTCATTTTCCCTTTTAGTGAAAAACACCCATGGAATACCCTCATGGCACCTTTGGGTGGGGGTACACCCTTGTACACCTTATGTGCGTTTTTGGGCACCTGTATGTTGCCCACAGAGCAGGGTATGGGCTGGTGGCAGCTACACGCTGACTTGGCAGTGGCTCAGAGTGTCTTCCATTTTTGGGACATCCAGGCCCTGCCATAGGAATCAATGGATTCCTGGACAAAGGCAAGATGGCCACTGTAGCCTCTCGGTTTCTATTGCCTTTACATCTTGTATCCCAAAGTTCTGGGAAGCCCCGACTCTGTCCCTTTCTTCCTGACTGGCTGTTGGGTAGAAAGACCACATATGGCTCTGGGGCTGCCTCCTGTCAAACTGACTGGAGCCTTCCCAGGGGCTGTGTGTTGTGGGTACACCCCTGGGATGGGACCTATATGAATGGAGTCGGAAGTCAACTCACATTCTGTGTTGTGGGTGTCTGGTTTTGGTTGTGTGACACAATGCCTGGGCCAGCCCTGATTTAACCTGCAGTGAATTCAGCGTAGTATGCTGAAAGGCTGGTTGCTTACTCCAATCCACATTCCATGTTGTATGTCTGGTTGGGGTGAATGGCCTGGCTGCCTGCGAGTCTGATTGGATGCCTGCCTGCACAAATGCATTAGTGGATGATATGGTTGCCTGAGCCTGGTTCAGCCTGAGTGAATGGGGAACAAATGTGTATAACTAGCGACCTCTCGCTCACCAATTTGTTCAGTAGCCAAATCTTGAAGTTGAAGCAGAAGCAAGAAGAAGTTGTTGTTCCCTGGAGTCCAGCTGGATGAATAAGTCTGCTGCTGCATTTTCTTCACTTAATCCAAAAGCTGCTGTGTTCATCCAAGGACTGATCCAAGAGAGGACTTGGTTAGGAGACCTCTTCCCGAGCTACGAGGGACTATCGTTCATCTGCTACTCTTCATCAGAAGTACCCTGGAAGTCAGTCATGCATGCCTGCCGTCCGGAAGTAGGGGTCTTCGTGAGTCCGGAGGAGTGGTGCCTGGACATCTTGATCTGAAGTCCAACTGTGTCGCTCAGGGTCTGGAAGAGAGTTTGCGAATGCTGGAAACCAGATTGCTGTCTACCGGCCAGAAGAGGGGGTACATAGTGATGCTCGACACCGGGGCTGCAAACGTTCCACCTGAACAAAGAACCTTTCAAGGGACATCCCTGATATGACATCTGAACACTTTTTCCCACTGAAGATCCCAGTCCGCTGTGGGCAGAGGAAGGTCCACCAGGGGGTTTCCTGCCACCAAAATCATAAGAACACACCCCAGGGGTCCATCCTTGTCATGGCCACAGGCCCCAGAACACAAAAACCACACCATCTAGTGATGGGGCAATGGGTCACTCGACTCACTTATGTCCCTTTGGGACCTATAAACACAGGGGTCTTGGCTGGACTCAGTCCTGGCGCCTTTGGCACCAGGGCTCATATAGAGATGTGCGCAGGAACACTATTTCAGTGCATGAGTGCTTTTATTTTACAAGAACTTTACAGGAGCAGAAAGCCTTTATTCCAGAGAACACCCTCATGTGCTGACTCATCGGGTGTGGTAGGCAGGCTGAACCTGGTGGGCGTGGCTTCAGAAGCTCAGCTATATAAACTGCTCCATCCTTAAGGCCGGTGCTTCGCGTTACTGTGCACTTGCGTGCAACGTGACGCTCACCGCTGCTTGGACCCGTTTACTTACCTTTGAACCTATTTAACAACTTACCAGCTACTATACTGCTTCAGCTTCGTTCCTCATTCCCTCAGGCTGCCGCCTCGAGCTCTGCAGCTTTTGCCGGGCTGGCAACATCACCTGCAAGGAAAGAAAGTAAAAGAGCAAACATCAAAAGTGGCACGGACAGCAATACAAGACAACAAACTTTACAATACAACAAAAACAGTTGAGGAAAGACAAAGGAAAACAGGAACACTTACCTGAAGTATAGTGGCTTAGTCGCAGCAGGACTGGACTACCACGTGCAAGGGACCAGTGAAGGAACTCGGTCCAGATCATACAAGCGCGCCTGCCAGAAGCAGAATAATGGAGTGCTCGCCAAAACTAATCAACAGGTGAGCTTTCAAGGGACAGCGCATCCCACGGGTACCACGGTTTAGGAGAAGGGGTCTGGAAGGGGGATCAGGCGCACAATCTGGCATACTCATGCCCCCTATTCTCCACGCAGGAGCAGTCCCGAGCAGCATCACCTGTTATCACCAGTCACCACATAAGCGCAGAGGGCGAAGTCGGACCTTAACGCCCCCACCCCCGGGAGGGCTGCAACCGTGCCCCAACGCCTACGCAAAGACCAAATGAGCGTACCATCCTTGGTGCGGGTCCGTAGTCCAGTCCAGATTGCCAGAAGCAATCCAGAGGTCCATGCTGCAGCACTGAATAACCAAAAGGCAAACTGCAAAATCCTGAAATCCGACACCTACTTCTGCCACGGCACCCATCGCCATTGAAAGACATCTACTTCAACCAGTCCTTTTCAGAATCCTCAGCAAGTTTCACCTTCAACGGACATCCACAGCCAGAGTAACAACCCACCAACAGAGACCACCGCGAAGACCGAACGTGCTGCCTTTCTGACACTGTCTGGTTCCTCACTACCGTTCGGCCTCTGCATCCTAGCAACGACTCCTTGCAAAGGTGTCTATCCTTCATGGGTCCCATCGAGTAAAGCAGAGAAACTCCACCACTTTGCCTGCCAAGGCACCAAAGGTACTGTGATGAGGAAGAGCGTCTTCCAGCATCAAGCATCATCCAGGGGGTCCCAGATTCATCGAAGATACTGTTCCCATGCGGCATCTAAGGTACTTAGGGGTGGTGGTACCTATAAATGAAAGAGCAATATTGATCGTATATGAACTGGGCTGTAATAGACAAGATAAAGTACACTGACTTTTTATTTACAGGTTGCCCAGGTGCAGATCCTTACACAGTACAATTTACGTCTAAAGAAAGTATACTGCCCATGTTCTAAAACTAACCTGCCTTTCTTCCTTAATCTATGCAGTCATCCCTTGATTAGTAATTCACATGCTTTTTAAAGACTGTCCGCAGTTGATGCATTATCTATAAATATAACTATTGTGGGGTACCACAGAGTTTATATCGCATTGCCATTATTTGAACAGAACTGCCAGAGTAAAACGTGTTATTATTTATATGTGTGGATTTACTTGAACCTTATTTATTTAACATCTTGATGGTACTACATAACTGTTTTATCACATAACAGTGTGTGTGGACATTGTTGGTGGGGGGCTTAGGGATTCACTGTACTTAAGAACCAGCTTGCATCACCTGAGAGCTTACGCCTGGCTGCTTGTCCAACGTTACCAATTGAGAGCCTTGGCTCGGGTGCTCTGTCCCAACCATATAGAGGGCAGAAGAACAGATAACCCCCTCCAGACTTTAAAGGATCAGAGCAGGATTTCAAGGGAACATGTTTTGGAAGCCCCAATAACTAATTATTTTATTTTTTATGTTTTTATGTTATTATTTGATATAGCCGAGCAAGCAGCCTTTCAAATATACAATCAAATGTCACATACATTATTTAAATTTACAACAGTATTAAGTAATTCATTTCAGGTCAACATAACTTGTTATAAACTTCACAATGTTAATAAAACAAATGGTTAAATCAAATCCACATCTCATTAAGAAGAAATTATTAGATACAAACAATGAAAAAGGCTATTGATACTCCCACATTAATAATTCTTCAATTCCATCCAATATGTTCACCATTAAAACCTTATTACTAGCATTTACAACAAACAATTGATAACACCTCTTTCATGTCGTACAGGGTTTGTTTGCTTCCAACAGGTTTAGAGACTGCATGAATGTTCTAACGGCTACGTTCATCCTTGAGCTATGACTATCGTAGAGAGCCCTCCACAATATCTCAGTCTAATATTTGACGTCCTATAAACATATATCGAAACAGTCTAATCCTTAGCGAAGTTAAAACAGGACACAATCAAATGTTTTATTGTCTCCGGTTGTAAAGTATTGGTACAAAATCTACAGTAATTATTTAGGCTAAGTTTAAACAATATTTTATTGGTGTACCGTAAATTATTTCTCAGTCTCATATACATATGTCTTCGCTTAGGATCAGGGAACTTTACCAGGTAAGGTTCCACCGAGTGTAGTTTTTTTATTTTATAAGCTTGGTCTCGGAACAATTGCAATTTAGAACATTTCTCTCTGGTTTTTATCCAATCGCTTAACCAGAGTTTTTGTTTAGCCCTACCTGGATTATTAATCAAAATACTCTTGGATCCCTTCAAGGAGCAGAATATCCTAGATTGTGGTTCTCCAAGCTAAGATCTTGTCATGCTTCGACGTCAATAGATATTTTGCTAAAGTATCCATGACACAGTTAATCTTAGCTGACATTAGGCATTTCCTACATAAGGATAGAAGCCTGTAATTATGGCAAACCGGAGGGTCACTGGAAGAACAAATGCCCCAATCGACCCAAACAAACTTTTTCAGCTCCCACTTATCAGATCTGTATCTGTCTTGTGTCCTGCCACCAATAAGCATGCACTCTCACCAAGATCCTCATCTCCAGTTAATGTGTTAGGGTAGGATCGGTAAAGCAAACTTTATTGTACTACATACAGTACTTGACTGAGTGTTCCGTGAACTTTCTAAGTTGTTTTACCAAACTTGTAGGAATGATCACCCAGACCCCAAAGATACACACTTGTCGACCAAGCTCAGTTATTTTCCAGGTTTTCAGGCCGTTCATGGTCCTCAGGCAACAAGTAGGGAATATTCACAATGCAGAGGCCGAAAAAAAGAGTGGACCCTCCAAGCCGTTAGTTACCTGGGATTCCCCGGTATCAACTACGCACAGAAGAACAGTACAGCATTATCGCCATGATACAGTCATTATTAAAACAGGGAAGAACAAGTTACTTTCTTACCTGGTAACGTTCTTTCGATGGGATGGTCCGACGACGTATTCCATATCTATGACATGTAATCACCACAGCTGTGCTGCTTCGGAAACTTTTTTCGGCGTCTGCGTCCTGCGTCGATGCGCCGTCGTCGAGGACCTCCTCCGACGTCATCCGATTTGATAAGTAGGACGCACGACGCCCGTAGCCTCAGTTGTAGTTTTTTCCCCCAGAACGTGTGACATTAGTCAACTGCCAGTCAGACACAAAGCCTTGCGGAACGTAAGCTGCAATCGCAAAAGAAATTCTGCAGCGGGGAAGGCAGGGCGGGAGCGATATGGAATATGTTGTCAGACCATCCCATCGAAAGAACGTTACCAGGTAAGAAAGTAACTTGTTCTTCGAGGGGATTGGGTCCTCCGACGTATTCCATATCTATGACAGACTCCCAAAGCAGTACCAGAGCAAGGAGGAGGGAAAGAATTTAGAATCAAACTTTAGAATAGCCAATCAAATAGCAGAGCAAAGGACCGCCTTGCCAAAGGCCAGATCCTGTCCTCGGATGGAATCGAGGGAATAGTGACGTACAAATGTATGTACTGAAGCCCAGGTGGCTGCATCACAGATGTTGCGAATAGGAACACCCCTCTGCAGGGCAGTAGATGCAGCCATACCCTTGGTAGAATGGGCCCGCAAGCCAGCCGGTGGGTCCTTACCCGCTAAGCGGTAACACTCCGAGATGGCCAAAATAATCCAGCGAGACAAAGTCTGTTTCGTCACATCTTGCCCCAAACGCTTTCCAGCGTAACCAATAAAGAGTTGATCGTCCACTCTGACCCGGGACATGCGTGAAACATAAAAGCTTAAAGCTCTCCTAGGATCAAGCCTATGGAGCCTCTCCTCTTCCTTACCAGAATGCGGAGGAGGATAGAATGCCGGAAGAACAACTGGGGCCAAATGAAATTGCGTCACTTCCTTCGGAAGAAAAGAAGGACGTACTCTAAGGACAACCCTGTCCTTGTGAAATACAGTGAAGGGTGGCTTAACTGAAAGTGCCTGTAACTCACTCACTCTGCGAGCGGAAGTAACCGCAACTAAAAAAACAGTTTTCAGAGTTAACAGCCTCAAAGGGCAAGAATGTAAAGGCTCAAACAGAGCACCCATAAGAAACTTAACAACAAGGTTTAAATCCCAACCGGGCACCAGGAAAGGTGACGGAGGGAACACATTAGTGAGCCCTTTCAGAAACTGTGAAATTAAAGGGATTTTAAAGTAAGAACACTCTTCAGACGAGCGCTTAAATATGGACAGCACCGCCAGGTAACCTTTAATGGTACCCACTTGCAAGCCCCTGTGGGCCAAAGAAAGTAAAAAGGACAGAACCATGGGGATGTCACATGCAAAAGGATCCACATTCTGAACTCTGCACCAGTCGCAGAACTTACGGCAACGGTACAGAGACTTTGTTGCTGGCCTTCGGGCCGAAAGCAACACCTCCATCACGTCTTCAGGGAGGTCCCAATCCTTATACCCCAACCTTTCAGAAGCCAAGCTTGAAGGTTGAGGGATCTAATGTCTGGATGGAGAACCTGACCCCCCTCCCATGAGAGCAGATCGTCTCGGTAGGGAAGACGACGTTGAGGGCAGATGGACAAGTCGAGAAGGTCCGGGGACAACGTCCTCCGAGCCCACGCCGGAGCAATGAGGATCATCCGGGAACCGAACTTCCGTAACCTCCGCAGCACTTGCGGGATGACGGGGACTGGAGGAAACGCGTACAGCAGCGGGAACGACCACTCCACCACGAACGCGTCTCCTAAGGCTCCTTTTGGAGGAAATTCCCGCGAGCAAAACCTTTTGCACTTCCGGTTGACACTGGAGGCGAAGAGATCCACTAGAGGGGTCCCCCAAAGGGCGAAGATCTCCAGGAGAATCTCCTGAGCCAGCTCCCACTCGTGAGAGATCGCGCTCTGCCTGCTCAGAGCGTCCGCCGTCACGTTTTCGTCTCCGGCCAGATGAACTGCCGAGATCGAAACTTCCTGCTGGATGGCCCAGAACTCGAGCTGCATGGCCTCCCTGCACAGAGGAAGTGACCCTGCCCCCCCCTTTTTGTTGAGGTAGTGCATGGCCACTGTGTTGTCCGTCAGGATCAGGACACTCTTTCCTCGCACAGTCGGAAGAAAAGCCTTCAGGGCTAGCCTGGCGGCCCTCAGCTCCAACAAATTGATATGGAGTCTGGACTCCGACAGAGACCAACGACCGCTGACTGTCAGCCCATTGGCATGAGCTCCCCATCCCGTGAGGGATGCATCCGTCACGATCGTCACCTCCGGCCAGGGAAGCCAAAATGGGGCCCCCTTCATCAAGTTGCCTTCGACGGCCCACCACAGAAGGTCCCGGGCGACCGAGGGCGGCACCTGAACCGGGTCCGACATCCTGCCGGAGGACTGCGACCATTGCGTCTTGAGTGCCCACTGCAAAGATCTCATCCGCAGGCGAGCCTCTGGCACCAGAAGAATGCAGGATGCCATGAGGCCGAGCAACCTCAAGAACTCGAACGCTGGGAGCGTCTGGGCATGCTGATACTTGTGCACCATCTGCTGAATGTGAAGAGCCCTCACCTGGGGAGGAAAACACTGCCCCAGGGAAGTGTCGAGCACTGCTCCGATGTACTGGAGCCACTGTGTTGGCGTCAAATGGGACTTCTTTAAATTGAGGGAGAAGCCCAGCCTGTGAAGGGAGTGGCAGGTGACGGACAGATGATCCAGGACTTGCTCGGGAGAGCTCCCCCTGATCAACCAATCGTCCAGGTAGGGGTAGACGTGAATCCCCCATTGCCTGAGATGCGCTGCCATCACCACCATGAGCTTGGTGAAAACCCTCGGGCGGAGGTCAATCCGAACGGCAGGACCCGGAACTGAAAGTGCGAATCGCCAACCGCGAACCTCAGGTACTTCTTGTGCTTGGGATGGATCGGCACATGGAAGTAAGCATCCTTGAGGTCGAGTGACACCAACCAGTCCTGAAGCTGAAGGGCCTGGAGGACTTGAGAGAGAGTAACCATCTTGAACTTGTCCTTCCTGAGGAGTTTGTTCAAACCGTGCAAGTCCATGATGGGTCTCAATCCCCCGTCATTCTTCGAAATCAAAAAATAAGGGGAATACCATCCCTTGTTCCTCTCCGCTACAGGCACCAGTTCTATGGCGCCTTTCTCCAGCAGGGCTTGAATTTCCTGCGCAAGGAGCGGATCCGGACTCTGCAAAGAGAGGTTCCCCGGTGGATTGTCGCGAGGCCTGTGCCGAAAGGGAAGACAGTAGCCGTGGGTTATGATCTCCAGAACCCACACATCTGAAGTAATGGCTTGCCACTCTACAAGATGCTGCGCCAGCCTTCCCCCAACAGGCGAACCATGGGACATGGCCTCATGACTGAGTGGGAGCGGCTGCGGCGTTAACTGAGGGCAAAGAGGCAACTGCCCGAGCGGCCTTGGCACCACGGGTACCCTGTCGTCCACCTCTGGTACCCCTGCGTTGGCCTCTTTGACTGCCAGCTCCTCTCGCTTTACTGAAGGACGAGTAATAGCGAAAGGAACCACCCTCCACTGCTGTCCCCTAGGACGAAAAGGCGGAGGTTGGCGAACTGCAGCGCCCAACGACTTCGCTGCAGCTTTTGAGGTCTACAACCTCTCAAGGCTCTCGTCAGCCTTGCTGCCAAAAAGGTGTTCACCGTCAAAGGGCATGTTGAGGAGCCGGGACTGCACATCAGGAGCAAACCCCGACTTCCGCAACCACGCAAACCTGCGTATCACGGTGCTCGCCGCCATGGACCTACTGACGCATTCAGCTAAGTCCAAGCCCGACGGAATGGACTCACACATGGCATCCTTACCATCCTGGACCATAGCAAGGCAACCATCCCGTTCGTCCCCTTCGGGAATATGTTCAGCCGCTAACGCAACACAGTTCCACAGAGTGTGTGTGAAACGAGACAAGGCACAAATGGAGTTGGCCGCCTGAAGCGCCATGCCACCAGAAGAGAACACTTTCTTCGGCCAGCCATCAAAACGTTTGTCGTCCCTTTGCCTGGGCCGTGGCCGCCTGCACCACCAAACTCTCCGGAGTGGGGTGCCTGGTCAAGTAGCAGGGTTCGCTACTGGCTGGACGGTATTTTCGCGACAAGGATCTGCCCACCGCCGGGAGACTCTCCGGAGCAGTCCAAGCCGCCGCCGCCATCCTTCTCTGTAAAGCCATATGGAACGGCAGTACCGGGTCAGTTGGGGGACCAACATCAAGGATGTCCGTTAGATCATCCTGCACAAACTCCCCTGGGGGAGCAGACCATCCCAAGTACTCAGAAACCCTAGCCATAAGGCGCCGGTACGAGGAATCGGCATGAGAGCCAGGCTCAGGCCTACAAAACTCCACCTCCGGAGAGGTGTCCAGTCCACTGGCATCATGCAGTGACTGCCTCAAATCGTCAAACTGACTAAGGCCCGAGACAATTTCATCTGGAACCTGACTAGGAACCAGGCCATCAGAATCCTCATCCGCCTCTGAAATATATTCCAGGTGGCGAAAAGAAGGCATCCGAGAGTGCTTGCTCTTAACCAGAGCCTTCCTAGGGGGTTCCCCCGTGCCACGGGGTACCTCCGACACGAAAGGCGTCGAGCGAATCGGCGCCGGCGTCGAGAGAACAGGCATCGGCGCCGAGAGGATCGGCATCGACGTCGAGGAAATCGGCGTCGACGTCAGATGCCGCGCCGCCAGCATCGGCGGCGTCGACACAGCCCTCGAAGCCGGAGCCCCGAGCGTGTCCTTCGACGACCCGAGCGTCGACGGCTTCGATGACTTCCTCAGAGCCTCGAGAAAGCCTGTCGACGCCCTCGACGCCTCAGACGTCGATGTCTTCCTCGAAGACCTCACAGGTGCACACGGTCTCGAACGCGTAGAGGACCGGGACCTGGAACGGGTACGTCGAGAACGAGTCTCCTTGTCCGAACGGGACCTCTCCCGTGACTCGTGCCGACCACTCTTGCGAGCGGTGTCTCTCGACCTCTCGCGACCGACCCCAGTCGGGGGCGCGGACGACTTAGTACCCTGCGACTCGAGAATCGCCAGCATTTTCTTCCCGAAGGAAGCCCATTCCTCCGGCGTCGCACGGCTGGTGGGGTAAGCGACGTGCCGGGCAGAATCCTCCGAAGAGGACCTGGAAGACGACCGGTGTTGGCGCTTCCGAGAATGCCTCGAAGAGGCTGAGGAGTGGTGAGACCGACTCCTAGAAGGAGACCCACGAGACTTCCGACGATGATGCGGAGAGTCACCTCTCGAATCATCTGTCGAAAGCCCCGCAGACTTCGACTTCCGGGACTTGGACACCCGACCTACCAACAACTTCTTCTTACGTTCGCGTAAGGCTTTGGACGTGAGCGACTGGCAGTCGATACAGTCATCCGTGTCGTGGGCCTCCCCGAGGCACCAGAGGCAGGCGTCGTGCGAGTCCGTCACCGACATCTTGGACCCACACTCCCCGCACTTCTTGAAGCCCGGACGCGGGGTCGAAGACGAAGTAGAAGACATCTTCACACGAAGGATTTTCACAAAAACTAACAGGTTCGAAGAACCGAGAAGAACAGAACTCCAAAGAGTCGAGGCGTTAACCGAGATTCACGAAGCAACACTTTCGCGGAAAAAACGGAACTGAGGCTACGGGCGTCGTGCGTCCTACTTATCACATCGGATGACGTCGGAGGAGGTCCTCGACGACGGCGCATCAACATCATCGACGCAGGACGCAGAAAAAAGTTTCCGAAGCAGCACAGCTGTGGTGATTACATGTCATAGATATGGAATACGTCGGAGGACCCAATCCCCTCGAATACTACTTCCAACAAGTAGTACATTGTAATACACCCATCCTCTCATTGGAAAAAGTCTCTCTGCACAGGACCTCTGTAGTGTTACCATACTTCCCAGCGGTTCTAAAAACCTTCTACTATATGGTCATGTATTCCATCAGCTACTGCTCTTCACTGTTCTAGATCTCCATTATGCCTTTTTCTTTTATGCCCTTTTCTCTATCTCGGGTCAACCAGACAAACAGTATTTATTCACTTTTTCATGGGTTACAATACACCTGGACAAGGCTCTGACAGGGCTACACAGAGTCCAAACGCCCATTCCTCAGCCCGTGAAGGATTTAGATGGCCTATCCAGGAAAATCTGTGTTGGTTCAGTAGGCAGATAATATTTTTACCTTCACCCGCTAATGAAGCTTGCCAACAAGATGCACTTGTGTTATTAACTGTGTTTGCTAAAAAAGAAATTGAAAGAATTGTTGTGCATTTGTATAATCAAAGCTTGTTCAAAACCAATGGGATAAAGGCTTTGACAACTGAATTGCCCTGACCTTCAAAACATTGATGGAAAGCTCCGATTATCCCAGGACCACAGGTCTTGCACAGCATGTTGATCCCAAGGGGCTCCCCATCCTGATGGCGTCTGTCATCAACGTCACTCTCCAGAAAGTTTATCTTTTAAATCAGAGTTGGTCTGTGAGATTCATAAGCCCTACTCTCCTTTATTTGACCACTAAAAACAACTAACTTTGCATTTACCATCACCAGTTAACACTGAAGAGCCAAATGGTTCCTAGAGAGATCTCAACTGAAGTTTGCAAAAGCATATTGGGGTACACAAGAGGACATTATCTAGCATCCTTTTGTAGACCACGACTGGTAAACACTGTGCTCCAGCTTCAAGAGACATGCCTTGTCAGTATTTAACCCTCATTTTGGTTGGTTTGACTTATCTCTGTATGGAATGATCCCAGAAACTCAATCCGGTTTGACAGAAAGACTTTTCCTAATAGATAAAAAAGCAGCTGAAACAGATCCACAACGTCTCGCAGAGGCTTCAACACTTCTGTGGTCAGCAAACAGATTTATCAATCATCCATGTTCATCTACAGCAAATGTTCTTTGAAGACTAGAGCATATGGGGATGTAACACGAGATGGTATAAAAGCAATCTTACTTTCTGTGCATGGTTTACATGCCTCATTTATGTACACTGATTTTCTGTTACGTTCTACGGTGTGACCCATGATATTTGATGTGACTGAGAAGCAGAAGCTGTATGTAAAAATGTGAAGATAGGCAAGGATGTCACAGACCCTCAGTTCACAGATGAAACATCCATTGCACAAACAGTTCATATAGGATGTTTCATAAAAATAGGGCACCTGTCTAATACACACAGCAGAAGAAACTGGTGAAAGTCTTCATCTGGGGGACTTTGAGCGGAAAACCGATACATCCTTCTTCCTCCAAGGAAATCCATGTGTGGAGCACCTGTCCCATAAACGAAAAAGGTTCTATGCCAAGGACACTGAAAACTCCATGGAAAACAAACCCCAACCATCCTTCGCTAGAGGATTAATGTACAGCTGGGAACTAATAAGTCAGAGCGCCTTTGGAGTCTCTGAAGTAAATCAAATTCAATTAAATCAAAATACTTTTTTAGGATGCAACACTTAAAAAGTGCACATACATAAAACACAAGATAAAGACAATGCTTAAGAGTTTACGAAAAAACATATAATATTTAATTGCCATGCTGAGTTCATTCAATAGCCAAAATCATTGTTAGTCGACTCATGCTCTAAAAGAGGAAGTTTCCATTGTGAGTTAATTAAGCAGTTTGCGCTTTCTCATTTCATCATATAGCTCATCTTTTGCTAAATACAATAGAGTTACATTCCCTGGTTTCTCACTAATCTTCCCATCAACCAAGCTCTATGTAAATATCTGGAAACGGCAAAAATTACTCTTTTGTGTAACGTTGACTTGCACAAGTCTAAAGCTTCGGATATGCACTGCACCTTAAAATCACAAAATTGGTACCAGAAACATTGCTCTCGTTTGTCTATAAACAGGGAATAAGAAAATAAAATGTGCCAAGCATTATCGATAGCTCAGGCAAACTTGGCCTACGTCTGACACAGTTGTCTTATTTGAGCTCTAGTGAAGCTAGTAGAAATATGCTCAAGAGCAATCTAAGATAGGGGTGACAATAACTGAGAAAAATCTGGTCAAGATACTCCAAATGCATGTTTGTTTGTCGAACATAATGTGGTGCGAGCTGATTGTGAAAAAAAGGCTCAAGTTCTTTCCTTAACTAGAGCTGCATGTGCATGTTTATTGGCAATGGGCGCTTTACTGTTTATTATGTGTCTATATTGAGCCATAAATCGTCAAGGCCTAAACGCGAAAGTGGTTTTTGTGTGATTGCACCTGGCTAATGAATGCTGCCATTTTGATCCAGCAGGTCAGAGCTTCACTGTATCCCCCGCACCCCCCCGCACCCCCAAAGAATGGCGACTACCACAAACATACCAGACATAAAATTGGTCTGAGTGATATTTCATCTGCAATTTTTCTGGTCAATTTTTATGTGCAACATTGTGTTCAGAGAGCGTAGGGGTAGATTTATTATATTAAGAATGTGTTATCCACCACTCAATTTTGTGGAGTTTATAAATCCCCACAATCTTACTCTATACATTGCAGAGGCCTTTGCTTTATGTTACTTATGTTGGGTGCAGGTTAAATGCACTGCTTCCATGAGGGGATTCTACATTTAGAGCTGGTGTTGCTAGATCTTTCCAGGATCAGCATTGACTTAATCACCTGGTCGCTCCATCAGCCAGAGCTTTTAAACCTTGAGCCTAGTTAGTCAAAGTGGGCTGTCTGGCTCTATTTTATGACTGTCCAGTACTATTTTCACTTTAGGTATCCGTTTGAGGGGTGAAAAACCATAGACTTTGTTTTACTGTAGTGTATTGTGACTCCATTGCTTTTACACCCCTCATTAAATTGCGTATACCTGGTGTTTCAGCCAAACTAAATACAGTTAAAATGGTAGAGGCACAGCTCAAGGGTTATGGTGAATGTGCTTATAACTCAAACAAGGCACAGCTGCTTGATGGCATCAGAAAGTCTTGCTAGGAGGTACAATCAAAGTATTTGCTGCTAGACAACGGATCATGTTTAAAAATAAAATCCGAAATGACTGGTGCAGCGTAGATTATATGATTCCTAATGGAAAATGTCATTCTATTTCCATGCATTTCCGAAATGCCTACTAAATAAAACATTATGCTGAGTTGAGCATGCACTTACTCACTGAACGCCACTGACAACCTGATAGAGATGGACAGTGAGATGACTGGGTAGGCGGGTGTGGCAAATTGTATTCCTCCCTCCCCACAAAGAGTGTTGGGTTGTGGCAAGTTAGAAAAAAAGAGACCAGAGAACATGTTTGCACAGATCTTTTATTTACAGACACAGCCCAACGACATTTTATGGTGGGGGGCGGGGGGTGCAGAAGGGGAGTCATGGGAGGGAAAGGGAACTATGGACAAGCATTATAGTAGTCCCTACGGTAAGTAACCTTTCCTTACTCATCTCCCCTTTTCTCCATACTGCTGGGAGACTGCAAAGCATAAAACTCCAACCAAGAGGAGAGCAATAAATACCCCTCTTCAGTCTTGTGGGCTTCTGTAGAAGGCTGAATCGGATCACCTGGAATACCTCTGGAGTAGGCGTGGATGGGGAAATCATAGGGGGGACCAGAGAATTAGCAGGGTTGTTTGGTGGAGGCTGAGGAGCTGATGGCTGTATAGCAGTACCTGTGGCCACACAAAATTTAAAGGGGAAGGAATTTTACGGTGTAACTAGCTCTCGTCACCGTTCCTATAGAGGGCTTCCCAGAAGTATGGAGGTAAGGGGGAGGGACACAGGAGCATGAATGAGTACTCCACGGGGAAACATTTGCACTAGCCACTGGCTAATAATATTTGACTGTTGGCGATTAAGAAATGGTGTGCTGTGTGTATGTATAGAATTGAGGTGGTGAGCAACTTAATGCAGACTAGAAGCTTACAACTTGAATTGTTGCCCCCCTAAGTACACATTGATCAGAGTGCATGTTGACAACTGCTAAAGTTAACCTCTGTACCATGAGGGTTGGCACTTTCAGCTGAAGGTGCTGTGGTGGAAGGCATGAAAGGCCATGTTAGAAATGATGGCAGGGGTTTCAGGCACAAGGCCCATTGTCACATCAGCAGATGTTTAAAAACACACATTGCTTTACTTTTTTTCATTTTGAAGTCCTGCCATGCTTTGGCAGATGGTTACCTTGAGTATGTCGATTCACAAATTGCAGAAAATGTATTTCTCTGAGAAAGGCAGTCTCTCCCAGTGGGGATATTCTTCTACAGGACGCACCCAAAACACTTAAACAAACCCAATTATTTGGTTAATACAGTTAGCAGTTTTTTATTCATGGCGGAAAGGCAAAGCTCGACAAAGGAAAACAGCAGTGGTCATGTAGAGGGAGACAATTTTGATGTATGGAGTGAAAGTGTGTGATTTTGCTGGTTCTATAGACCACTTTGATTTCCCAAAAAATTGTGAAAGGGATCGCTAAAATGACCACTTCAGGCTATGAAGAGCGATATTTACAAAAGTTGCTCACAAGAATAAGACCGTCATCTGACAACTGATAAAGACAGTCTGAACCATGGCACACTCTGAAAACCAAAAAGCTCCCACACATCCAGACTTGGCTGAACACGAGTTCTCTCCAGCATGATGTTCCAGCTTAAAATCACATCACTCCACCAGGGTAAAATGGTGTATGTTATAATCCAGCGGTTGAGCTTCTCAAAAGCGTAGAGAGCAGTCTCGACATCCCCAAAGAATAGCTGGCCACTGCCCACCAAAGATGGCACTAATTGGGGTAACCATCTCCTGGGCGGACTCTACCTGAGCAAAATGTAAGACATGTTAGGGGAAGGCAGCACATCCTGCAGAGACTTAATACACCCTGACTACGACTGCTTTTGTTTGATCTGGCCATCGCCTGGATATTTTGGAGGGGGTAGCAGCAGCTTGTGCACGTATTCACTGTATTAACTGTGCAACAACTGTTTTCATCCCCATAAAGGGTTTATTGGAAGATAAAGACAAAAACAGAAGTCCACATTATAATTCCTCCACCCTCCAATCATGCTGATCGTGGGCCCATTATTTTTAATTTCATTCCCCCACAACAGCAAAAGCTCAAAGCATTATGCAACAATATCAGTCCCTGCCCGATCCCCTCCACCATCAGCAAGTGGGTTGGTAGAAAGGGCCATTGGGGGGGGGGGGGGTGCAGAAACAGTTTTATGTAATTCCAAGAAAGCTGCCAGCTCATTGAAATTAATAAAGTAAGGCCCAGTATTTGCTAATTGCCACATTAGATCTCCGGCATTAGGGGACAGCGTCATGCCTTCCTGAATGACGAGCAAGGTCATCTGAAAAGTCCCAAGTGCTTATCCAACTCCTTAATATAGGTCCTCAAGATATAGATGTTGCCCTGACATCTACAAACGAAAGTGCTTTGTCCTTTTGATAAACTTTGTTTTTCAGGATAAACTGCCATCGGTTATCTCCTTTTTTCACATTGTTCATCTCCACCATATCCCTTTCTCCTTCTTCTCAAACTCTGCACAGGTCTAGGTTCAGCAAGTTCTGACATTTTTAGCACAACATCTTTTTAATACGAGTAGCTCAGAGTATGGTGGGTAAGAAAGCAAAGTCATCATTACTCTGATCTCACCCTCCTGTACCATTTATCCCAGCAAGCTATATGTTCTGGTAACATCCTCATTAGGTGGCAGGGGATGGGGTAGGGCCGGGTTTAGGGCCACCCCTAGTGCGAGGAAGTCCTTGGTGAAGCATTAGAGGTCACAGCCCCAAATGGGCAGTAAAATCCCAGGACCCATAAGCCGTCTTCCCTAGACCCATCCTCCAGGTACTCGCATCGTAAGTCTGTCATATTATTTGGGGCTGCAGGCAGTTGAAATTTGTCTAAGAATAATGCAAACCTAAAGTTTCATCACCCGCTCCACTAGAGCTCCCATCAAAGAGTCAGTCTTTGCCCACACCCAGAGTAGCCTCCACTGTATTTTACTTGGTCTCAAGACTATCCACTTTGTGGAGAGCATTCGTGGAACTCAGCAGCATTTTTTCACTATGCAACAGATTCAGTTCTTTATGATCTTCCATGTCTTAGATGATACAGACTCTCCCGCACTGCCCTGCCCGTGGGCGTTTTGCATCTTCTTCTGAGTCAGTTCCATCAGTGAACAAACGGCATCACCACATCTGTGCAACAAGCCATGATGAGGCATCACCTGGATTTCAGGCAGCTTCAGAAACTATCTTCCAGTACTGATGGAGGCCTTAGGAGGTGACACACCCATGTATTTGTCTGTGACTTAAATATCGCTTAACACTTAACAGTTCAATAAATTGCAGTGTTAAAAAAACACTGCAAGGTATTTATGGTTGTCTTTATAAGTGAAGATAGGTCATAAGAGTAGTACGAAATAGAGATTAAGAGGTAATGGAATGAAGAGATAAGGGAAGAGCATTCCAGTGAGAAGGAGGTAGCAAAGTAAAAGAGCAAAATCGTGATTGGGCACAAGAACTGAATATAAATTGAGACTCATAACAAAAAAAACATGCAGAAGAATAAAAAGAACAGACGATAGATAAGAGGGTGAAAGGCCATAGAGAGATAAAGACAAGAGAAATTAAGTTAAATTTGAGACGAGAGAAATGAAAGCTAACCAAGAGAACACAATGGCAGACTAATTGAGTAACAAAAGAAAAGAAGGTACAGTTGATGAATAGAAGTATTAAAAACAGACTTTAAAGGGGCCAAGCGAGAGACAGGGAGTCCAAAGTGTGGCAGCACAATAGAATAATCGTGAAAAGATAAGTGAAGACATCACAAGCTGGGTGGCAACAAACGTACGAAAACAACGAGATTTGCAAATGTTAAATAGATGATCGCAACAAGCATGTAAAGTAATAGAGATGTGATGAGAAAAGGATAAATCAGTTTCAAGATAAAGACCAAGATTACGAGCAGAAGATTAAAGGTTTAAGTTGCTTACCTATAACTCTCGTTCTCCAGCATCGGTCTGGCATGGATTCACATGCTCATGAATCTTCCCAGTCGTCAGCCTGGGAAATCCTCGATAAGAAGAAAACACAGTTTCACTTTAATTTGAACACTATTTCTTCTCTAAACCAATCACTGTCCTCTGGGTCATACTGCTTCCATCGAATGACAGTCCTTTCCCTAAGCTCCTCCCCTATTGGCCATCTTCAGATTTGGTAAGCAAGTGAAGTTGCAGTATGAACGAAGAAGAGCAACAGAGTGGAAGGAGGGAGGGTTTGCATGTAAATACATGCCAGACCCATGCTGTAGAAAAAGAGATAAGGTAAGTAACTAAAACCTACTCCGGCATTGGGTCGGCAAGGATTCACATGCTCAAGTATAAAGATAACACAGCAGTACAAATACACAACCACAGAAGGTGGCAAGACACAACAGACATAACCCCACTCAAACCTGGAACAGACGACTCAATTGAACAGGTTGCACAGCATCGCTTGGCTGACCGGGACCTCCTCCTAAGAGTCCCTGTTGACGCAGTAGAACATGGTGAAGGTGTGCGTGGACCTCCAGATAGCAGCCCTGCAGATGTCTAGCAGGGGCACACCAGAGAGAAACGCTGGTGTTGCTGTGATGGCTCTGGTGGAGTGGACTCTCGGCCAGCATGGAAGCTATCTGCTAGCCAGACTATGACAGTGCATGATGTAGCCGGAGAGACAGCTGGAGATGGAAGCCTTGAACAAGGCCTTTCCGTGATTCACAGGTCAAAAATGGACAAACTGAGAAGTCTTCCGAAAACTCTTTGTGTGTTCCATGTCAAAAATCAACGCACAAACAATGTCTAGCGAATGCAAAGCCCTCTCTGCTGGCGACAACGGATTCGGGTAGACAGAAAACACCAAATGCTTGTTGAGGTGGAACTCTAATGGCCCATTAGGCATAAAGGTGGGGTGTGTATGCAGTACCACGCTTGTAGTGTGGAAGGATAAGTATGGCTGTATGCAGGACAGTGCCTGGATCTCCCCCAACACCTGGCCGAGGTGATCGCCACGAGGAACGCTGTATTCCACGCTAGGCACTTAAGAGCCCTGATGCAACAGTTCAAAAGGGGGTCCCCCATGAGCTTAGTCAAGATCACATTAAGTTCCCAAGCTGGGGCCGGAGCCTTGACAGGTGGAAAAGTCCTGAAGAGGCCCTTGAGTAACTCCATGAAGAGTCTGTGCGACCACAGGAAAGTCTACCCGGTATCCTGATGTAACAGGATATAGCGGCCAGGTGTTTCTTGATAGAGGCACGAGTCAGTGCAGCCTTGACCAAGGAAAGCAGGAATGGTAGGAGCTGTGACGGGGCTTGCACCACACCGAGAAGCGCTTTCACTTATGGCCATAGCACGTTAATTTTGAAAAGGCTTTGGCCTTGGCCAGAATGTCCTTACATTCCGCTGGTAGAGAATAATGTCCAAATCCAAGGGTTGCAAGAGCCAAGCCATGAGGTTCAGCAATGCCTGGTTGTGGTGTAGAATTGCTTCTCCTTCTCCAGAGAGAAGATCGTAAAGCAGCAACAGCCTGATGGATGGGGCAGCTGATAGATTTAGCAGATGTAGCAGGTTTGGATACCAGACTGGTCGCAGACACGCCAGAAACAGCGGAAACCCATAAAGGAATAGCGCCTCCCACAGGAATAAGAAAGCATCCCCCATGCTCCTGGACTGCGGGAACCTGCTAGCAAACCTCGGACACTGGAGTTGGTCACCGTCGCAAAGAGGTCGATATGGGATCAACCCCATTCGTGGAATAGAAGATACACTTAGTCCTGGTGAAGCTCCCACTCGTGGCAAGAGCATAGCTCTTTGTTGTGCGAGTCTGCAATGGCGCCTGCCAGGTGAAAAGGGATGAGAAAAATGTCCTGACCAATGGCCCAGTGCCACAGATCCTGGGCCTCCTTGTAGAGAGAGAGTCCCACCCTGCTTCCGGATTTAGAACATGGTGGTGGTGTTGCCTATGAAGATGCTCACCACCCTGTCCCTCAGCAACGGCAGGAAGGACTTGAAGGCCCAGAAGATGGCCTGAAGCCCAGGATGTTGATGTGAATGGTCTTTTCTTTCGGCAGCCAGATGACTCTGGTGTGCAACTGTCCGGTGTGGACTCCCCAACCTTCCATAGAAGCATCCATGGTGACTGTCTCCTGCTAAGGAGGGACTTGGAATAGAGCCCCCTGCTTGAGATGAGGGTGCACGCCCCACCACTGTATCGTCTGTCGAAACTCGTCATTGAGGGTGATCTTGTCCATCCAGGATCCTGAGACTTGCAGCCACTTCACATCCAGAAACTCCTGGAGAGGCTGCATCTGTAGTCTGCAAAGGTGGACGAGGTTGATGCAGGAGGACATCATGCCCAGCAGCTAGTTGACAGCTCGCACCGTAGTGCCTGCGCCGACGACAGGCGCTGAACCTTCCCTAGGATGGCTATCACCCTGTATTCCGAGGGAAATGCCAGACAAGTCACTGTGTTGAGTAGGGCACCCAGGAAAAGAGCATTCTGCAATGGCTCCAAGCAGGACTTCGGCTAATTTATGGGAAATCCTAGCTAAGTCAGCAGATGCATGGTCAGTGACATGTGTAGCCTCGCCAGTGCGTGGAATCAGATGAGCCAGTCGTCCAGATAAGGGCTTACGTGTATGCCCTTGAGACGAAGATGGGCCGCCGCCAGAGCCGGGCCCTCTGTAAAGACCCATGGGGCCGATTTCAGGCCGAAGGGGAGCGCCTTGAACTGATAGTGTCGCCCCTGGACCACAAATTGTAGGAATTTGTGGTGCTATGGGGACGTGGAAGTAGGCGTCCACCATATACAGCGACGTCAGGAAGAAGCTGTCCTCCAGCTGGCCGAGCATTTTCTGCAACGTGACCATCCCTAACTTGTGTGACATGTTGAGGCATCTCAGGTTCAGGATCGCCTTCACCCTCCTGTCTTCTTTTGGACCAGAAAGTATCTGGAGTACACCACATAGCCCCAGAGGTGTTGGGGGCACGGGCTCTGTCGCCCCCTTTTTAACATGGTGTGGACCTCCTGCAGCAGTTGTGCCACATGTTGATCCTGTCGAACCACGGGGGGGGTGGGGAAGGGAATACAAGGACACCTGCGTTGGAAGAGTGCCCCTGGTTCAGATCGCCTAACATCCATCTGTTAGTGGTGATGGTCTTCCACATACAGATGAACCTCGCCAGCCGGCCTCCCACTGGGGTGCACAAGTGGGGAATCTAGTCCATGGCCGGTTTAGGCCTGTTTCAGGGCTGGGGCCCTGCCCTACGGACGGCGCTGACGCCGTCCTCTGCTGCCGTATGCCTGCGAGTGACTTCTGTTTGCCTCTTGAGTCGTGGAGCGTGAAGGCTGCCGATAAGGGGTTGTATATCCCTTAGAGGACCTGCCAGACCTTCCGCTCGAGAAACGAAAGGACTAATGACATTGCTGTAGGGTACCTAGCAAACATGCAGTTTGTGTCGATCTTGATCATTTGTAATAACTCTTCGGCGGTCTTGCCAAAGATGTTCTCTCCATCAAATGGCATGTCAACACATAGGACTGAACGTCCGGTCAGAAGTTAGTGCCTTTGACTCATCCCTGTCGACGAAGAGACACACTGTTGCCCATTTTACTGAACCCTGTGTCTGCGATGTGAACCACCACTGTAATGGCGTGGTGTGAGGCCACTTCACTTCCTGGAACAGCGTCGGAGCTTCCACCTTTTTGTCATCACGTAAGAAGTCCAAAATAGGGTCCAATGTATACCATAGTTCCGATCATAGCGTAACAAAATGGCCAGGGCGTTAGCAGCCTTAATGGTACTGGCAGCAGTATAGATGATACTTTTTCCCCATCTCGCCCAGCTTCTTCACCTCCTGGTATGGGGGCCCATGGACGAGAACAGCGGGTTGGCCGAGCGTTTCCTAGCTGCAGCAGAGACCACAGAGTCGGAGAAGGCTGGGTCCTCAGGCACTTGGGGGCTGAGTCCGGGACTCTGTATTTCTGAAGTCAATCCCGCTTGGGTAAAACGGTACTCAGTCTTCATTAGGGCCAAGACTTCGCCTCGGATATCATCTAAAAAGGGGACGCACATGATTGTCTTCTCTCTGGACTCACATCGTTGGTAAAGGAAACCTTCTTTTTTAGTCTCTGAATGTACCAGTTGATAAAATTAAGAGGCCCTGGGCATCATAGCATGAAAAGAGCCGACCTCGTCTGGCGGAGAGACTCTGTATGTTTCATACATGCACACCGGTTCCCAGTCAGCTGCTACAAAGTCATCGGCCTCGTCGGTGTCAGTCGCCATATCTGTGCCCGTGTGGGCTGCCGGATCCCAAGTCAGAGTCAAATCGTGAGGTGGAGGTGGAGTTGTCGGTTGACGCATTGGACCAGTTGGGTCATTTGACTTATGCTTGCGCTGGGGTGGGGTGGACTCCCAAGCAGCGGCCTAGGGGGATGCCGTCTTTGTTGAATTTTCGAAACAAGCGTGTGCAGCTTAGTCAGAATGTCCAAACACATGTCCCTTGGCTGAGTCATGAAAGGAATGGGAGGTGGAGGTTTCCGGACTGATGCGCCTACTCTGGCAAGGTGTGGGACCAAGCTCAGGGACCCACCTACAAACATGGGTAAATGACCCCCTTCCTGGTCCGAACAATAGTCTTTGGGCAGATTATCATCTCTCTCCTCGAACCTCTTATAAATGTGCAACAGCTTCTCCGGGGCAGCTTGTGGTCCCATACCCTTCTTAGGATCAGTAGGAGCTTTAACCCTTTGCCCTCTTTGGAGACATCTAGGGTGGATCGGCCAATGGAGTTGTCCCCATTCCAGCAGTCGTTGCCAGCACCACAGCTGCTTCATGCCATGGTGGGACAATCTAGGGGCAGCCACCGCCATGACTGTGGACACCACCTTTGCGGTCAGCTTCCCCCCCCCCCTTTGACCAGGAAGTAGTGGTCGACAAGGTCAACGGGGTGGTAGCAGAAGCCTTCGTCGACGTGGTTGTGAATGTCTACGATGTAGTTCTGGCCAGATGAGCTACCGATGGTGTCGCTTAGGGGTGAAACAAAGGGCCACATTTAGACCACTCCATCGTGTTCATCGATGGTAAACAGAGCTTTGAGGGAGTCGTGGACTTCCTCATAGAGGGAGCGCGCCTCACAGGTAGGCTCACAGTAGAAGTAGTATGTGATGGCGACCTTGTCCTTCCCGAGCTGGGACCCGCCACCTGTTAGGGAGAATTCTCATTTTATAGCTAATGTCCCTCACCTAGTGAGTTCCCCAGCAGCTTTGCTGGATTTCTGGAGTTATTTTTTTTCACTTGGTAAGAGTGAGCTTTTCCCCCACTCTTACCCATGTTTTGCCATATGTATTTCATGTTTTTGTGATTGTGGACTCTGGAGTACACCACTTCAGTAGTCCCCTTCTTTTGTGCGTTACACAGCACCTTCAGTGCAGTGACACAGGGTTGTCTTTTAGACTTCCCACCGACTGCATTTCTGAGGCGGATTACTGTACCCCAGAAAAGGGTAAAGTTGCCATTAACTTTACTTAGTCATTTAATCACAGATCCAGTACATCCATCTTATATGGAGTACTGGAAAGGGTCACTCCGTATCCCTTTTTATCTGTACCTCCTAGAACATTGTTTTGCTCTGTTAACATTTAGACGTGGCAGTGGTTTCTACCCTAACTTTGACCGCGATTATACTATATAAACATGGTATTGTTTTAAGCTATTATATTAGCCTCAAACTTAAACCCGCTCGACCAAATACTTTTTCTTTTGGCTCCGGTTGGGTTTATTCGCCATTTCTTTTTGTTAAAGTCCTTCTTGTGTTTAACTTTGCGCAGCAAACCAAGTTTGCCTCCTTTGTTCACTGCCTTCTGCCAAGAAGCCGCCCTCTAGGCGCCTGGATGTCTAGGTGGGCTGAATGTGAGGGAGCGGTGTAGTCACCCCCTGCACAAGGTATCCTAGGAAACCCAAGTCGCACTTTGCAATGATTGGCTGAGGTGGTTGTCCGGGCTGGACAACCTCCCTGCTGCGTGATTGACAGCCAGGCTGTTTTAATGGGGGATTTTCGCATAAAAGGCAGGTCTCTTGGGCTAGAAGTCAGTCGCCACTGGAACTACAAGGAACCGAAGAGAAGCGGAGAAGAAGACGGCTGCTGCAACTACCCCGTCCCGACGAAGCCCTGCTGCAGTCCTGAGCCATCTACCCTTCGACGACCAGAGAAGATCCAGTCCGGAGTCTTCTTCCCTTGAGCTTGGTGGGGATAACCAGCTCATCTTCCACAGCCAGAGGATCCTCTTCTTGGTCAAAATCGCAGCACACTGCTGTAGTGGTCCGGATAGCCATCTGAAGAGCCTCTCCTGTTTTTAAGGAGCGCACCTTTTATTCACCGTCGCTGCTGCCGGCCTCATCTCTGTGTGGTACAGACCCCTCCAGAAATCCTCCATCACATCGAAGCTCCAGGAACCATGGGTCTGCAGGAAACTACCAGGAACAACTGCCGTGGCACCAGCTTCTTCACTGAATTAGGTACTGTGTTCTGCTTGAAGAAGTAGGGTCAACCCCTTTGCTTCGCCTCCCAAGCTTGCCCTCATTTTCCCTCCTTCTTATAACTTTTGCTTCCTCTGTTGACAATATCTAAGTACTTCTGGCAACGTTGAATCTTGAACTATCCGACTGTGTGATCCTCGACAACAGGAACCCGGTTCCACTTGACACTGGCTCCGGCCTATTGACTATTGAATTTCTGTCTACGAGTGTTAATTGATTCTGTCTGCCTTGACAAAAGTATTGCCTATGATTTCTGCCCCCAACTGGTTAACTCAGGTGCTAAGTGCGTTTTTGCCCCGGTAACATATCTTGCCGTGGAAATGCGTTTCTTTAGAAAGACCGAACTGTCATTACTGTCAAAAAGTGATCGCAAGTGTATTCCCGGTAACGTCTCATGTTTCGCAACACCGGTCCATTAAAACATAGGGTACTTACCTTGAGTTAGAGTGTACCAAAGTTAATTGGTTGGTTGTAGTGTATTTTACGTGCGGTTTTGAATTAATAGAAGTGTTGTGTTTATAACGAATGGTTTAAAAATAAATGTACTTGTATTTTTTACCTGAAACCTTGAGTCAGTGTTTGTTTGAGTCACAGTAATTGTGGTCCCTTTGTGTAATCTCTGCTACTGCTCATATACTCTTGAGATAAGCCTGGCTGCTCTGCTACTGCTAGCACTTTAACATAGTAGTACAGGCTTGTACCAAAGGTAAAACTTGTATTGCCACCTGTAGTCTTAATTGTGTGTAGTGGTCCCTAAGGGCACTGCACAGGATTCTGCCTAACACCGCCGTGGCAAACCCAGCGGGATACACTTTGTGCAGCCTTGTCTTCTTGCGCCCTCAAATGACCTCAACCTCTTATCTGAGGAAGTCTGATCGTGGGACCGGCCAGTCCTGGGGGTAGCATGATCAGGCCCGGAAGCAGAGTCAGAGGCCTTGCCCGACTTGAGCTACACCGCCAGCCTGCTGCAGCTGATCTTTCATGCACTTCTTAAAAAATCCACAGCAGACCTTGCATCCCTTCTCATAATGATCCGGATGCAGGCAATACAGACATATCTTCGACATACACATTACTCAAACCACATTTCGCGCAGAATTCGAAAAGTCATCTCTTCTCCTCAGCTATGGTGGAAAGGCACGAAGTAGATCCAAGCCCGGGCCTTCTCAAAACTCTATAGAAGATGGAAGTGCCGCCGCTGCCGGTAATCAAACTCTGGTCGAACAAGGAGTCAAAAATCTCTCAAACACTTTCCAAAATGTGCAGAAAAACTCAAAATATATAAACATTGCTCGCAGAGCAAGAAGAGGACTCCCAACACTAAAGCGTGCAGTAAAAAACTGAAGATGGCCCCCAGGGGTGGAGATTAGGGAAGGGGACTGTCATTGGATGGAAGCACTATGACAGAGGACAGTGATTGGTTTAAAGGAGAAATACAGTTTTCAAGCTAAAGTGAAATGTGTTCTCTCTTTTTACTGAGGATTCCCAGCCTGACCACAGGGAACTTTCAGGAGCATGTGAATCCATGCTAGACCCCATGCTGGAGAATAGGTAGTTGTGAAGGATGAAATGAGACAATGGAGAGGAGAATGGAAAGAAAGGAAGGAAGAATATTAGCGGGTGGGGAGGATGGGAGGTGGGAACTTCAGTTTTAGTAAAATGATCCACCATACCGGTTTTAATAGCTAGTATACAAGAGGAAAGATTATTATGAATAGAAGAAAAGGAATAAAAGGACAGAAAAAGCTGGGCATCATCTACTTAAAAATGATGGGATATTCCGAAAGACAAGGTGATAGTAGCAAGAGGAGATGTGTAGAGAGAGAAAAGAAAAGTTCCTAAAATACAACCTTGAGGAATGCCGTGAAGAAGAGGTAGTGTGTCAGAAGAGTATCAAAAAACTGTTTAGAGTTTGTTTGTGGGGGTACACCTCCTTATGCCTTGCAACCTAATTATTCTCTTGTTCAGACAGGTTGCATTGGTGTGAAAGGGTTCGGAGGAACCAAAGCCCCTACCTCTGTGTAAAAGTATAAGAGTTCATGTTTTCACACCAAATAACTGCACCACACAATAGTCTTTTTCAAGGAATTGTATTGATATGGTTTGTGCAAATTATTGGAGTGCCCTGTATTGACAGGTGTTTCGGCTTCACAAGAGCCTTTTTTCTAAAACTAGGGCATATGTTCAATTCACATTTCCGATCTTTTAGGTAATCACATATGGATATAATCCACCTTACTTTCTGAGAAGTCACGGGTTAGAATCCCACCTGTAAAGTGTAAGCTCCGAACTCTGTGCATCGGCTGTGCAGTTCCAGATGAGTCAGAAGAGGACAAAGCCCAAGATACCAAAAACGTTTGGTTAGATAAAAATGACCCTTGGTGGGATCATCTTGGTAGTCTACAGTGATGAAGGAACATACCACTGTCAGAATAAGGGACCGCCAACAAGCAGTCTAACGTCAGGTTTTCATAAAGAACCATCATCTGCTACATCACCCGGCTCAACCTATATCCGAATCACTGGAATGGTGCCGCTCCGGCAGCCCAGACAGTGAAGCCAGGCCAGAGCCTCAGCAAAGACCATCCGCAGAGATAAGCCAGCTCCACTGCCATAATATCCAGTGCAAGAACATCAGCGTTATTGTTACACTCACCTGGTATCCACGGGGGCGCCACATCATACTGGATGGAGGTCTAAGCGCTATCCCGGACCCCTCTCTGCTTGGTTATGTACCAGACGTTGGGTAGCGCCTATAACAGGACAATGGAGGGTTAAGATACTGGTTCTGTGATGGGTGGACTCCCACCTCCCTCTGGTCCAAATCCCCCTCCCTTGGGGTTATTGCTCACCTTGGTTTTTGTGCGTTGAACTCTCTGTCCTGCGTCTCTGTGCAGGGGCGCATGGTTGCTGCGGGTGTTCCGTGGACCTAGTTGCTTCACTGGTGTGTGTGCCCTTATGTCGGGTCCAGACCGGCTGTGACTCCGACTCTGCTTGCTGTCTTCCAGGTGAGTTATAATGTCTTTTTCGTCTTTATTCTTTCTCTTTCTTTCCCTCAGTTTTCTCTGTCTTCTCTGCGTCTTGCTCCACTACACTGTTCCCCAACAATGTCTCTCTGTTTTCACAGGGATGGTTGCGATCTCGGAGTTGCTGCGCCGATGGCGCAGACCACGGTGAGTTATTGATGCGCGGAAAGCTGCGCTGTTTATTGGTGTTAATTGCTAACCTGTGTTCTCTTCTCTTTGTACAGGTAGTGGTGATGATCTGGTGTTATGAGCGATCGAAGCGCTGCTTGCCCAGGTAAGTGCTTTGTTAATGCTCCCTTGCAGGTTGCGTTGAAACCCGGAGATGGGTGAGGTAAGAGAAGCGCAGGGTGCTGCCAAGACTCACTGCTTGCCCAGGTAAGAACTGTTATTAATGTTGTCCTTGTTTCTTTACCTTTGCAGGTTGCGGCGAACTCTGAAGATGGGCGAGGTAAGCGAAGCGAAGGATGGATTCAAGACCGGTCACATCAAAGTTAAGTGTTCTTGCTGGCTAATGCTATTCTTGTTCTTCCAGGTTATTAATGGAATCCAGATCTAGGGCTTCAGGATTGGGCCGCCGGAGAAGCAGATGAGCAGGAGCTGGACAAAGTGAGCGTTACGCTGCAGGACTGCAGAATAACGGGAAGCGTGCTCTGCTGTTTGGGTGTGGTTTAAATAGCTCAGGTAAAGTAGTTCCAGGCCAAGTAGTTCCAGGCCCAGCCACACCCAAACACTAGACCGCATGGCTTGGTTCTAAAGAACTGAGCTGTGTAATAGGCCTCCATGTTGGATTAAGGTCAAAAACTGGTATTGCTTTATTCCTGATAATGAGCCTTGCGCCAAAGGCGCCAGGACTGACTCCATGTATTTTTCTGATGGAGTTTTAAGGCCCTTGGGGCCAGTGTGAAGGACTTGGCCCCAATGCTGCCAGGGGGCTGTTATACCTGAGGGGGTCAGGCGCATGGATCGTGACAGTTATTAGAACTTTCATTATGGACATACCACCAATCACCCCGGTTCAGAACCAACAGTGCTTCTGAGCAACTCGCAAAACTTTTGACAGGCACCAAGCCCCACATTACAGCAACGGAACCATTGGTTGAGCAGCGGGGTCTCTGCAGCCATACAAATCCAAGCACAAGAACTGAAGACAAGAAAAGGACCGCTGCGCACCACGCTCAGACATCAGGTGTTCTAAAAACCTGCCAGGATGCAACACTAATCCGGGACCCATATGTGCCACAAATGATTTCCTGCTCACTACAGTACCTGGCAGTCTATGTCATCCTGCAGGAGGCTTTGATGTTTTTGCTGTCATGACATACCCTCCCCAACACCCAATACAATACTTGGGCATCAGTTTTAAACCTGTTCGCACAACTCCAACAAGAACTCTTCCACATTTTGGAGAAAAGTTTAACAATCTCGAAATAATTTAAACTAACCTAACCATTGCACCAAAGTCCACTGCCTTCACCACCTTCCAATGCCCTACCATGGGCCTTTGGGAAAGGAGCAATTTCTATCTGGTCGACAGCTAATATTGAACCCTAAAGAATAGTCTCATCTAGTCTTGCAGTACCTGCACCCTGGACAGAAGTGAAACCTACATTTCCTTCAACTGTCACAGCAAAGGCTAGAAAAAAGTTCTTATTTACCAGTCTGGCAACAGACAAATTATTCAATAGGAACAAATGGCAAAATCTAGAACAAACCGAACTATCCAGGAGGAATGTTTTCTGGGTACCAAGAGCTTCCTTACTCCCCTGAGACCCCTCTTAAATAACCGGATAACATCTAAGAACACCATGGAAAGTACTATTAGGATGATGTCCTAAAGGTAACTATCTGTTGAATACTTTAAGATTGTAGTGTCGAGGTTAAATAAAGGTATACAATAAAACAAAAAAACTTGTGTAGATAATTTGTCTTAAGCACCAATACTTCTGTGTAACAAGAAGCAATGCACAGCAGTTTTGCCTGTGGGCAACAAAGATCAGAACTCAACAGGAGAGACCCCTTAAAATAAGTGTTCTACAAAAAAACAAGTTGATGAGTAACAGAAGCAAGCAAAAGATTACCTTATAGAAAGAAGACTCATTTTTAGGGTATGCAGCAAAGCCCCCAGCCTTATTTTGTGGTCATGTAATGGGATGACCAAGGGGGTCAAATACCTCCCTCAAGCTAGTGGACAAAGGGCCCCTTGGTGGTATGGGAAGTATTGCCCGTCAGCCACAATTAGGCCGGTCAAAGGGCACAAAACTGCTACAGCACAACCAAAACACTACAGTCCCTATACAATGCTTCATTACTTAAGGGAAGGATCAGCGGTTTACAATAACAAGTTGAACAATAACATCACTATTAAACACCACCAAGTTACTCACAGTGCAGAGTAACACAAACACTGTTGATTTTTGGGAGCCACGAGCGTGCAGGTGCGCAAGAAGACCAGTTGCACCATTCCAAGATGGCGGACACAGCTTTTAAAGCTGCGCCCCATCATGAAATAAGAAAAAACGACCAAATGAGGCTGATTCCATATCACACAGAGCCAATCCGTAGACATTAACAATCAGAACACACAGTTGTAGACCCACGTTGGTACCCTGTTCCATGGAACAGGACCACCCATGGTATATAAGCCTCCGCAAAAGGGGCTGTGTGGGTATTTCAGGGACGTTACGAGAGGAGTTTGGAGTGAGTTGGCGATTAAAGAGCAAAGATAAAGGTGGCAGCTGGAAGGAGGGAGAGAGGCAGGGATGCAGGAGTCTTGAGCGAAAAGGGGAGGGTATTGTAGGCAGACAAGAGGAGGAATCCAGCACGAATGTGCTACTAGATCGAAAGCTGGAATGAACCGGAGGGCAAGCACTGCCCAAGCGAGACCCCGATCAGAAAGGTGCAAATCGGGGGTGGAGGTGAAGAACAAGCATTTGATGTGGCAAAGAGGGAGGCCTGGACACCAGAATAGGAAAAGAGGCGATAGCTAGGTGTAGAGGTTATTACCGTAGTGAAGAAAAGCGACCATGCCCACATAGGTTCTTCTGTGGAAACCAACACACCAGATTGGCTCTGTCTCCCCAAAGCAGCAAAGTTCCAGCAGTTTGAACAGCTTTAGTAAACTACAGAATCTTCAGGAAGAATGGAGAACAAAAAAACCTGAAGATTCTTGAGAGAAAGAACCACAGAGAAAGAGTCGAGGAGATGACAATTTCATGAAAACTCAAAAGCATCTTTGTACTGGTGTATCGGTTTACAAAGGGCTATCCTGGCATTTTTGCTTTGCTCTAGTTTTGTCCGAGGAGGAACTTCTGTTTAAATAAAACTGGCTTTAATAAGTTTTAGAATCAGATTTGCTTGTTTGTTAGATCAATCATTTATATGGCGCTCCCAACCCTCAGGTATCTAGGGGCAGTACAAGTTACATATGTTGCAGGCATTTAGGCATCAAGTCATTTTACATCATATTAAATTGCTATACATTATATACAGTTTCTTAGAATACATTTACAGTTTCATAGTGTATGGATACAGACAAGAATATGAGTTGTAGTGTACAGGTGAAGTGTGACATTAATGCAGAACAACAGGATAGCATCAAGGTAACAGTGCAATATAAGGAAGATGTTATGCGAGTGTTAGATGCTGTGCGCCTATGTAGAGCAGTCACAAGGTGGTGTCTAGTTTCAGTTGTCAAGGGAGTGCAGCCAAAGTTTAGAACTATTCTTGAAGGTATGAAAGGATGGTAAGGCTCTTAAGAAGTCAGGGATGGAGTTCCATAATTTGGCAGCCATAACTGGAAAGCTGGATCCTCCTGTTTTTTTTTTTGTTTGAATTTGGAAATTCTGAGACTTAGCTTGCACATTGGGACGTTCTGAGGTGTGTCTAGTGAATCTATCCACAAGGTATTGTGGAGCCTTGTTAGTGAGACATTTGAAAGTGAGGTTGAGTGATTTAAACTTTATTCTGTCTTTTATGGTGAGCCAATTGGTGGAGCGTCTGGCGTGGGAGATATACTGAGTTTTCAGGATGCTTAAGGCAGTTCTCAAGGCGTTATTTTGGAGTATTTGCAATTTTGCTGATGTTGTGTTTACTGGTGCTCAGATAGAGGGCATTGCAATAGTCCAACTTTGACAGGATGAGGGCAGGTGCAATTGTAACGCAGCTTTCCATGGAGAGGACAGGTTTGCAAGCGTGCATCAATTTGCAGGTGTAGCTGGTAGCAGAGGCTGTGATGTTAACTTGTTTGTTGAGATTTAATGTCGAATCCAGATAAAAACCTAAAGTTTTTACTTCCTTAGAGACTGTGATGTTAATTCCATTAATGATGAAGGAATTATATTGGGGAGAGTTTTTTAAGTCTGTTAGTTGACCCAATGAGTAAGAGTTCAGTCTTCTCATTGAGGCACAAGCCATGGGTGGCCATCCAGGTTTTTATAATTAGTTAGATTTTGTTGTTCAAGGCTAAATCGGTGCCATAGTGCCCTTGGATATGAATGAGAATCTGGGTGTCGTCAGCATAGCTGGTATATGAGACACGCAGACTATCAAGTATATCGAAGAGGGGTTTAGTGAATATTTTATACATGGTTGGAGAAACACAAGATCCCTGTGGTATTGGTACTGGGTCTGCTGCAGAGGTAGGTGAAAACACTCATGGATCTGTTGTCTAGAAATGAGTTGATCCAGGTGGTGGCTTCCTTTGAAAAATGGGCAGCTGATTTAAGATGGTTACACAGAACTTTAGGGTCGACCAATTCGAATACGGCGGATAGGTCCAGAAGAAGAATGGAAGCTTGTCCTTTCGATCGTCCATTTGGTTCTTTAGGTCGATGAGGGTGGTCTCTGTCCCGTGTCTTGGTCTAAATCCAGATTGGCGGGTTCCCAGTAAGTTGTTAGTCTCCAAATAAAATTGAATTTGAGACAGCCTACCAAGAATTTTTAGGAGAAACAGTGCCGTTGTGATTGGCCTATAGTTGGTGGGAACAATAGGATCTAGATTATTTATTTTTTTTTTTTAATAAGGGTAGTACCCAGGCATCTTTCAAGTTGGTGGGAACTGAGCAGGTTTTGAAAGAGGCGTTAATGAATGTGGTAATGAAAGGAGCTAGGTCCCTAGATGCTTCTTTAATAATGGGTGCTGGACAAGTATCCCCAAGGCATCTTGAAGGTTTAAGTGAGGTGATGATATTTTCCGCCTCCAATATTGAGATAGGTTTGAATTTGAATTGGTTACTTGGTTTAGACTGTTTGGTGGAGACTTCTTGTAATATGGTTTCTTGTGTTACTAATGCATTCTTAAGCAGTGTGTTTTTTTGGCTGCAATATTATCTTGGAGCATAGCTATTTTGTTGCAAAGGGCATTTTGGATGTCCGTACACAAGGTTTTGTTTTTGGTGCACGTGTCATTAGGAGTGATAGGGGATTCTAATTCTCTTAGGATAGAGAAGAGTTCCCTTGTGCTCGAGTTGGCTTTTATGATTCTTTCGTTGAAGGTATCTTTTTTTGCTTGAGTGATTTCCTTTTTCTACCTGTCTGCAAGAGAGGTGAGGTTATTCTTATTATGCTCAGGCAGGTTATTTTTATATATAGCTTCAGCATGTCTTTTCGCATTGCGTAAGGCTTTCAGGCTGGGAGTAAACCAGGAGTTCAAGTGAGCTCTAGGTTTCTCTTTGCAGAGTTTAAGCAGGGCAAATGAGTCTATAGCTAGGTTGATAGTATTGTTATACAAGTCAACCAGTGCAGTAGGGTCAGAGGTGAGGTGCGCTGTGTTGGTGATGGGCTGGATGAGGGGCAAAAGGTTATTGACGTTATAGGTCGTTTAATCCTGGTTAGTGCTGGTGGGGCCATAGTGTTGGCGGAATTAGTTTGTGGGATGTCTTGTTTGGTGAACGAGCTCAAGTAGTGATCTGTACAGGCGCAGGGTTCAGTAGTGGTTATAGAGGTTTTGCAGTTGATGTCTGCAATCCAATCCAGAGTGCGACCTTTTGTGTGCGTAGGTGCATTACTTCTGATGGTAAGGCCTGTTTCTGTGATAGCGTTTGCTAAAAGGGTTGCATCGGCATCGTTTGGATCATTCAAACCTATGTTAAAATCCCCAAGAATAATAGTTTGAGACCCAGGTTTAATGTTAGTATTAAGGTGGGTTGTTATGTCTTCTTCAAATGTCCCAGGGGGTCTATAAACAAGGGGCATGGTAATGGTGTGTGAGGCTGACTAGGGTAATTTAACTGAGAGAAGTTCAGCAGAGAGAAGTGGCAAGTGGTCGGTGGCTCTCAAACCCAAGTTAGATTTGAAGATGAATGCTATGAACTGCCCTTTGGAAATTTCTCTGGCTAGCCTGATGTTGAAGTTCTCTGGTACAGGTAGGGACAGGGCCGGGCCAGCTGCTCTGTGCAGCCAGGTCTCTGTGACCGCTAGGAAATCTAATTGGTTTGCCGTAATGTCAGCGATGTTGGTGGCATGGGCTACTAGGGATCTAGCATTAATGAGTGCTTCCTTAATTTCGTGTGCTTCCTTAATCATGTTCTTGTCTGGGCAGTTTAGGTGAGGGTAACGAGGGCCAGACTCGGCGTTAGGTTTAGGTTTATGGATGAACACAAGTGGTTTGAGGGGAGTCAGAGTTCCGTGCAGTGGAAGAGGTGGAGCAATTGGTAAGTCTGGAACCTAATCTGTGATTTCTACAACTTGGGATGCAAGGTTGGTTGGGTTTAGGTCTACTTGCAAAATGCTGAATCCATTGGGCTGGCGTTATTCGGTCAGATATGGGTTTAGTAGCTTCCATGATCAAGGGTGTTTGATCCTGTGTGGGAAAGAGATGGCAGGAAATGGCCTGATGTGTTTGGAGAGTGGTAGGAGTTTCCTATTCAATGAAGGCCTGAGGGTCATGTTCGCCGTTGTTGTGTTTCCACCCTGAAGTGGGGAGGGTATGGCAAAGATGAGCACCTTAGGAGTAGGGTGAGGTGGAGTCCGTATAAGGCAAAGCAACATTAAATTGACAATGGTCTTTTCAAAAACTGACTAGAGGTCACAGGTGAGGGTGCGAACCAAGTAGGTATCGGTGTAGGTTCTTCAGTAGAGGATGCTAGCATGTGTTAAGTTGACAATCTCCCTATCGTAAGCTACGGGATGCTGGGTACTAATAATGCAGTATTAGAGTAGGTGCAGTGCTGAACATAGTGAGCTTAGCTGGTAGCTGGCTGGAACAGGCTGACACCGAGGGTAGGCCGGATAGGCACTAGTGATGGGTAGAGTACAATGGCTAGATAAGGTTGGCGATTCTAATAATCAATACAGTGGCTAATCCGCCTAGGTCAGGCTTAGAGGTGATACGCAGGCTAGATATGTACTATTGTTCTGGCGGGCGAAGCAATTATACAATACAGGCTGTGCTGATAGAACAGTACAGTAAGTCAAGACACAATTGATCTAGAAAGGCAGTACAGTAGGTGCGGTACAAGCTTTTCTTGCAGGCGGTCTGTAAAATAAAACACAGACTGGTAGATATGCAATTCAATAAGTAGAAAATAGGGCTATTCCGATAGGCAGTGCACTATATAATATGCTGGATAAGAAGTAACTGTTCTAGAAAGGCAGAACAGAAGTAGAACATAAGCTATGCTAGTAGGCAGAGTAGTGATTAAGGACATAAGCTGTTATACGACGGAGGTGCAGTAGGTGCTTCACAGGCTGTTCTGGTGGGCAGTCCACTGCACAATAAGCACAGGGTTCTTCCGGTCTGCAATACAACAGCTGGGCTATTCTATAAGCAGTATATTAAATGTGATACATTGGCTAGGCAGAACTGATAGTTACTGATTAGATTCAGCATTGGTTAGTACGTCAAATATGGCTGTGCAGTATGTGCTGTTCAAGTAGGCACGAATGGTAAAAGAAGACTACTAATGATAAAAGCGTAATTAGGCAGTAAAAGATGCACAGTACAAAGTGGGGCAGCGTGGCTGATGCCGTATGCAAGGTAGACAGACTGGTAATGGAGCCGTTAGGGATTATGTGAGCAATGCACTAAATTATGCGGGTGATAGCAGATTCAGAGGCAAGGTAACTAGGTCACCTGCCTGGTATAAGTGCCAAAGCAGTAGCAACTGTTATATGCAAGCAGGTGGGCAGTTTCAGACCAATTTACATTCACGGGATTAGTGAGCCAGAGCAACAAAGAGCAGTACGAAGGTAGTTTAAGGGGGCATACGAAATGGTGAAGTCACAGTACGAAATAGGTTGGAGACATCCTAAATAGTGAGGATAATATGCAATGGTCTTTGAAGATAATAGTTCTTGATTAGGGTACCGCGGAGCGTGGTAGGAGTAATCGTGCGTTCAGCTTACCGCAAGACGTAGGCGGAAGGGAGAGTCCGAGGCAGATATGGAGGCTGACAGGGGGTCTCGCCTTGCGGGTCTGGCGTGGCAAAGACAGGCAAAAGACAAGCTCTGGCCTTAAAAGGCAGGCCTTTGGAGGAGTGGGGCTGGCTAACATCTTCCGGGGGCGTTGTGTTGGGTAAGAGGGTTATCAGGCCAATCAAAACCTCTCTTGGTTCTGCAAGTATGGTTGCTCGGCAACCCGACAAAATACGGCAGCCATCTTAGCAGCCGTCCTCATGTTGTTTCACAGCAAATGAAGCAAATAACCGCTGTTTATAGATAGCGGTTCAATAAGCTACCATGGGATACTGTAGAGCAGCAATCAATGCAGGCACAAACAAAATAGCATGTGGATGATTTACCCTGGTGCTGCGTCGCGGAGGCCCGCTTCTCCTGAAGCTGCCTTGGCGAGTGGGAGGTATGGGCTCCTGCCCTCCCTGGATCAGAGTTGTACGGCGACTACGACTTGGAGGACCCTAATACGCTATATAAGAGTTCCAAGCAGGAAATTAACATCTGTCTTATTAAGAAGGGACATTGGGGTGTGTGGTCAAGAGAGTCATAAAGATGACTCTGAGAGGCTCTGATGGTGTGAAGGCGAATATTGGGAAGTGCCCCTCTCCTGGGCCTTTGCCAAGGATGAGAACTGCGGATATGAGCAGTTAAGAAGCTGGGCTATAGCTGTGTGGTTTTCTGGGAGTGCTTGGGGGCTGCTGCCCAAAGATCGGGCTGAATGAATTACGAGCCGCTTGCAAAATGGAGCCATGTGGCCAGGCAGGGCTCTGAGGGACCCCCAGCTTTGGTAAGGTCGCTCTGGAGGCAGTGTGCAGTGGAGTGGGAGCGGCGGCCCGCTGCGCCCGACTGTGGCAGACTATCGGCTTCGGAAGCCTGGAAGGCGAGCCGTGGGTGCAGCGGAGCCCTTGTATTGAAGGCTGGAGACCTGGAGTGCGGCACCAGCCTAGTGTTGGAGGCATAGCCGATCGTTGCCGCTGGGTGGGGGGCCTCCAGGACTGCAGAGTGGTGCGTCTGCTGGCAAGCAGGAGCTCCAGCGCCATGAGGGGATTATCGAAGAAGTCAGGACTCCGTGATGAATCGAGGCACGTTGCCGGCTAACAGTGTGAGAAACGGGTCTCTGCCGGAATGGCGTTTCGGCGCAGGCTCCACTGATGGGGCTCGCCTGGTGAGCAGAGCCCACCTGGAGGTGACCGTGAGACGCAGCAGCTGGATGGGCTGCGCCCCACGTTTCGGAACTCAGAAGACCTGGGAGACTACTTAATGATGATGGCAGCTGCATTATCCAACCCCTCTAGACTATGATACAGATGAGGAGGACCCACCTTTGGCCGTGCCTGCATTTTCATGTGCAACTCTCCAAGATCACATATGGTGTGGGTCACAGTAACGTGGCGTCTGAGGGCTTCAGGAGTGCCGGTGAGTTACCTGGCCACGCTGTGCTGCAATTGATGGCAACTATTCTCAGCACTCATGGTGCAATGGTTCTTTCTGCCTCCCTTGGTGGAGAAGTTCCCCAGCAGTGTCCTTAATCAGAAGCTACATCTCAGCAAAGGGGGTGGGGCCACACCTTAAGTATTCCGCACGTCGCTCATACAGCCGCTGTCTTAGAGGGCAGCACTCTGTTAGGAGACCTACAGAGTTGAAGGAGGTGACATTGCCAGAGGGGGAAGGTGGTCTGACTGGTGTGGGTCAGCTCTGCTCCTCTTCGGCTTAATTCTCCCCATCGGCTCCCCCTGCGACACGCTTGGCAGACTGGTGGTAGCTGCCTCTTCGACTGGGGTGGTCAGTGTGGGGTTTGAAGATCGTGCGTAACCCCTTCAGCGTTCCTGAGTGCCACAGATGTCACACGCACACCTTGCTGCTAGTTACTGAGGAGGATCATACCCAGTGCAGGGTACCCCTGCGGTGTATCCCTGGAGCTTGGGCCCTTTGGTCCGCTACAGTGAGAATGGCTAAAACATTAAAGTCAGGAAAGCAGGGTGAAATCACCACAATTCTCCAGCCAGCTGATAAAAATAAGTGCACAGAGGTGGTCACTGCCCAGGTCCATGGAACCGACCCCCTTCCAGCTATGCTCGCACTGTATCTACCTAGTCAGATCTCCAGGAAGGAATTATTAGCGGAAATCAGCAAGGAAATTCATAAAAGCACTTAAGAACTATCGCACAAAATCCTAGACAAGAGGGTCACCGAGGCTGAGCAATGGGTGTCGGAGGTCGAGGACACGCTGTATGAGCAGTCCTATGAGGTGGGCGAATGCTCTAATAGATTGGAGGTGCGCTGTGAGGTCCTGGAGGATAAACGGGAGTATGGGGAGAACCACTGCTGCAGGAATAACATCCGGATCATCTCCATGGGGATAAAAGACAATGAACTTCCAGGATTCGTGGCGATCCCTTTCGATCCCTGCTGAATGAAGTTGCCGGACGACTCAGCCATTGAACTTAACAGAACTCATCGTACCAGGTCCAGGAGCTCTTTGGCACAGGATAGGGCACTGGATGTCCTTATAAGGGCCCATTTCTTCCAAGTGAAGAAACGCATGTTGATCTCACTGTTTTAGGATCTGTCCTCCATAACTTTGGCGAAACAAAGAGCATTCTGTCCAGCGACTGAATGTCTACTGTCATGATCCCAGTAAATGAGCACAGTTCCAATTCAGGCATACTGGAGAAGCAAAGGACAACAACACAACAGTCAGCAGGCTTACAGTGGCTACAAGCCTGGCACAAATGGCATTTGCATCATTCATAGTGTTGCACCCCTAGGCTATCAGAGTTTACATTGGTTTTCATACATTAAACATGGCCCCGCCAGGTCCACAGATAATTTACAGCACATACTTTGCCTTTTGCGGAGGGAGCTACTTAAGCCCTGCCTCCGCTGGAGCGCTCACTTCGCGTCTGCTCTGCTGACAGCGGGTAACGCTACCAGTGTCTCACCTCATAGAACCTGTCAAAGGAAAAAGACCAAGATGTTAGTTTCCTCAGAAAAACAACAGAATTCCATTGCTATTTAAAAGACTTACCGAACCGAAGTATTTCCGAAGCGTTTGTTTAGTCAGCTGTTTCTTAGTCGCAGCATCTTCTGTTGGAAGTTCCCTCACAGCCGCAGCATCATCTTCGGAGCAGTCTTCGTTCGCGGTCGCAGTACCTTCATACAGAAGCTTTCCTCAGCAGACTCTGCAGCTTCTGAAGGTATTTCTTCTATAGCTTTCCAAAAACCTGCAGAACAAAAAGGTATTTCATGAACGAATGAACTTAATAGAAATAAGAAAGAAAAAGTTTAAATACGTTACGTACCTAAGTGTCTACAAGTGTTCTCCGCTTAGTTATTTCCACGCTCTTCCCTGAAGGCTACAGTCTAGCGCATTGTGTGTTAAAAGTTTCTTCATACAGAGTTAAGTCGCAGTCATTCCGCAGCCACAAACTTTTCCCAACATCCAAGAACCTGTTAAAACAAAGAAAAATATTAGAGAGATCTCTCGGGGACAACTCTGAAATTAACGAACTATAATATTTGTCTCAAGTACTTACCCAAGACAATTGGAAGCGCAAAGACATTATTTAAAACTAGAGTCCTTTGAACACTGCAGCCTTCCAAGTCAACAGCTCTCATACCAACGCGCCCCTGTAGACTACAGGATGGAGAGCTCCACAAACACACTGATGAGAAGGGAGGGATTACCAAAGGCACATTTCTACACAGTATGTTCCTCAGAAAAGAGGTATTACAGTAGTTCTATTGTATTTATGGTCGTTTACACAGGAGAAGAATCTTAATGGTGCCCGAGTATCAGATCCACTGGTTGAGAGAGACATTACACTCCTGAGGAGTCCAGGTAAGCGTAACATCTACGTAGTAATGAGGTGCCTTACAGTTGGGGGTTCCCCACTGTGCTACCCTTTTTTTGCCTATAGGGACAGGCTGTGGATTATTCGGTTGAAGAAAGAGGCTGAGAGTTTGATTAATCCTCGGGAGGTAGGGGAGGGTGCACATGGGGAGGTGGGTGCAGACCCAGGCTCGGGACCTGTTGCATCGCCGAAGTGGATGAAGATGGAGCGGGCGAAAAAGATTAAGGGCCCAGCCAGTAAAATGTGAGGGGTTCAGTAGGTCTGTGGGTATGCTGAGGCACAGTCAGGGTGGGAGTCAGTGGGTTGTAACATGAAGGGGATCTGGAGCCCCGAGTTTGGTAAGAAACCATGTTCTAGTATTGGCAGTAAGGAGCAGGGTTAGGAAGGGGGGGTATGTGTTTGGGTGGTAAAGCTGCCTTCCAAATCAGTTACCCCATTGAATTAGGAGATGTCCAATTATTGCTCCTGTTTCAGCAGTTAGTTGTTGGGGGTGAATTGGAGGGATGGGTAAGTGGTGGTGGTTTACACTTGAAATGTTTACAGTGGAAGGGAATTCAGAACGTACGTCTAAGTATGCAGATGGAGGGAACTGGTCCGCAGGATGGATATGGCTTGGGGGCATGACATCGCCAGCGTAAGGTGACTGCCGACCAATGAGGGGTGGGGAGACCTGATGGTTATTGAAACATGGAATGTGCAGGGTTAAACTCTCCAATGAAGAGAAAATCTGTCATGTGCAAACGGGGGGAAATGTCTATCAATTGAGTTCCAGCAGGAAATGCACTTGCTTGCTCAGGATGAAAAGAAGCTCAGAGCCAGAGCATTCCCCAGACAATTCTTTGCATCAGGGGGCATGAAAAAGAGGCGTAGCGATATTGATTGGGGAGCATGGCCCAGTGTCCAGAGTGTGGATGTTGCAGGAGCCCCAGGGGAGGTGTATGTGTGCGGTGCATGCTGTATGAGTGTCCCATCACTCTGGTTTCTCTGTATGCCCTGAACGTTGGGCAGGACTGGTTCTTCCCAGGTGCATCCTTTTGCAAAGGGGGAGATTTTTTTATAGGGGGGCGATTTTAAACTCTTGCCGGATTGTCTTATGTATAAAAGGTTACCTGCTACCAAACTGGACCTAAAGAATGGAGTGGCCTTTGAGACTCTGCTCTAGGAATTGGGGGTGGTGGTGGATCCCTGGAAGCTGGCTCACAAGGGGCAGAGGGGTTACTCTTTTTACTCACATGATCATGGGGTTTTGTCTAAGTTGTCTCTACTACAGATTCCTAGCGCCCTACACACCAGGGTCTAAGGAGTAGACATTGACACGAGAACACTGACCATGCACCAGTGTTGGTTACTATGTACATCGTAGGTAGACCGGAGAGGCAACAGCGCCCTTGGAAGTAGTATGACCCAGTATTGTGGGATCTGGTTATATGCCGGGAGTTAGGTGAGATAAGCAACTATTTTCGGGAGAATAGGAACTCTGGCCCTTCTCCGCGTATAGTGTCAGATGCAAAGAAAACAGTGGTACGGGGGAGAACTTATTACTAAGTTGGCAGCATACACTAGGGTGAGAAAGCTAATCAAAGTGGGTCTGGAAAGGGAGGTGGAGCAGGCTGAGCAGGTGCATAAGAGTACGCGATTGCGCCATGATCTGCAGAGATCAAGGGTGGCACGAAAGAAATTGGAGTAACATCTGGCTGACAGGACTGCCGAGGCTATGTTAAAAACCAAGCAGTTTCATTATGCAAACGGTAATCTGGTCGACCCCCTCCTCTTCGTTAAGCTTAGGAAAACTCAGGACCGGAACTGAGTGCTAGCCCGATGGGATGAGTGGTCCTGCAGAGGGAGGGAGGCACAGAAATTGCGATTTATTTTAGGAACATTTGGGGAAGTGTTTTGGGGGATCGATTACCAACTGATGGCCCAGGCACAATATTTGCAGGGGGTGAACCTGAAGAGATTAACCACAGAAGAGTGTGGGTCATTGGATTCCCTGATTGTCCGGGATGAGGTGGAATGGGCTAGTGGATCAATGAAGGATAAGGCCCCTGGGCCTGATGGTTTCACAGCACCATTTTATAAAAAAAAAATCTCTTGGCTCCCTTCCTGGTGGACCTCTAATCTGTTCGGAGCATTCAGTAGGGTGGCCCCTACCATGGGTACCTCTACAGCAGTGCTTATTCCCAAAACGGGTAAAGACCAGACATGTTAATCATACCAACCCATCACTCTCACCAATATCGACTCAAAGCTTTTCTCTAAGATTCTGGCCCGCCGCTTGATGGAGGTCCTCCCCAGAATTATAGCCGGGGATCAAACAGTGTTTATTGTGGGTCGTACTACCCATGACAATGAGGCGAGTACTGGACCTGCTGGAGGTAGGGGAGAGATCAGGGGTCAAGATGGGCACTGTCACATTAGACGCGCACAAGGCATTTGACAGGGTAAACTGGGGCTACTTTAGGGGGTCCTGGAGAGGTTTGGGTTCGGTACTGGATACATTAAGTGGGTGATGGCCATTTATCAAAACCAGGATCCCAGACTCAGAGCTTTGCAACCTACAGGGGAAAATTCTTAAATGTATATAGGGAGCAAAGTGGGCAAGAATCTCAAAAAGGGTTCTAATGAACCAGATTTCGATGGGAGGCCGGGAAGTCCCGGATGTGCTCAGGTACAATCTAGCTGCGCAGATCTCTTGTGGTCTTCTGGGGGGACTCAGATAGGCAACCTGCCTGGAAGGTTATTGAGCAAGCGCAGGTCAGCAGTGGGGATAGGCCACCTCCCGTATATGGGTCAGGGATCCCTGGTTCCAACACACGGCTTCACACGCCTGTTGGCCACCAGAAAAATACTTCACTATATGGATGGGGGGGCCTGGCCTGCTCACGCCTGGCTGAAATAACCCAGAGTGTCATCCAGGGTGTAGTAGTAGAAGCTTTGATGCGTGGGTAGACAGGGCGTTGGAATTGCTTTAACAACTGTACAAGGAGGGCAGCCCATTAACCATCCTAGAATGTAAAGACAACTTCGCACTGCCGGAGACTGAGCACTTCCAGTACGCACAATTGAGACATTGAGCTTGGCAAGCCTCCATGAAGATTTGAGCCACTAAGCCATTAAAAGCCCATGGGTTGACTGTCCCGGGGGGGTTAGTTGGGGGGCGTGTCTCCCGGGTGTAGAGTCTCACAGAAATACAGACGGCTGGACAAGGGGAACTCTGGCGTGGCTGCCATGCATGAGTAGATGGGAAGCAGATCTGACAAAGCCAATAGAGAATGAGGCTTGGCTGGAAATGAGCGAGAAAGCATAAATCATCCAGATGCATCACGGATAAAGAATGTGAATACAAATTCTGCCATAGGTGGTACCCGATGCCAAAAAAGCTTCATTGTATTTCAGCAGACTACTCAGAGTTGTTGGCGGGGTTGCACGGAGGTGGGTTCCCTCTTCCATATAGTGTGGGCATGTGCAAATGTAGAGCTCTTTTGGAAGGAGGCGCTATCCAAAATTAAGGAGATTACCAGTTGGTCTCTTCCTATGAATCCCTGGGTGGTGTTGCTCGGGGACACAAGTGACGGGCTATTTCCTTGGTCGTGTCCGCTGGCCACAGTAGTTGGGGCATTTTCTCTCGGCAGCCAAACAGATTATTGCACACAACTTGAAGCATGTGGGAAGCCCGCTGGTCCAAATGTGGTGCATTAAAATTTGTGACATAGTGCCAGACAAAATGACTGCAATTCGTGAAGGGAGATATGCCAAGTGTGGAGACCTTTTATTGACTTTTTGGACAGCCCAGCGATTGTGGTTAAGCCCCCACAGATCAGACATTTTGCCTTACTGTAATATCTCTCACAGTGCATGTCGCTCCGGGGGGGGGGGGGGGGGGGGGGGGTCAACGGTCTGTGGCGGTAGGATGGGTCGGATGATGTGGTCTCGCTCTGGAGTGTAGGAGTTGAAAATGCTGTTCTCGCCCTACCATCTTTTCACTTGCAAAGCGATACGAGTCATGTGATTTTGTGATATGCAAGTCATGTGTACATCTATCCATCTCTTCCCACAGTGCGTTATATAAAAGTATGTTGAAGAAAAAAAACAAAAAATGGGACATTGGGCTTAGGAAGAACAGGCATGCTGGCAGGGTACTAGAGCGAATAAACAATCTGCTCTTTTTAATGGGATTACTCCCGAGGATGAAAACCTTCCACTATCTGGGAAGGAAATGGTGCTGGATAACAGAACTATAGTAAACAGATTAACCATTTATTTCTTTTTATTCTAAAATATTGTTCAACAATTCAGATATTAGTGCTGTAGAAATTAATAGTTACTCACCATAGTGACTAAGGTACGCCTAGTCCATAGTACCCTTTCCTCCATACTGTATGGGCATCCCTCGCAAGGGACAGGAGATTGACCTTTTTCACCAGAAAAATCCCCTTTAAATTTAGAGGTGCGCGGGGGCGCAGCCCTGGGAGCATGCGCTCGCCTGGCTCCGCCCACCAGCACCTCTCCTCAGTCCCCATTGACGCGTCGACAATATTCAGCATTGCCTAATGACACCAGTATGATTTTGGGGGGGCGGAGGGGAGGGTGGAATGGTAGGACTATGGACTAAGAGTACGTTAGTCACTACGGTGAATAACTATTAATTACTCTTACGTCCCATCCCCTTTCCTCCATACTGCATGGGCGATTACAACTGAATGTAACCCACGTGTGGAGAGGAGACCCTCATTAAGTAAACAGGCTTCTTAGAACCGCCTGTCCGAACACATTCTGACCTAGAGGCGGCGTAGAAACAGTAGTGCTTACAGAAAACCAAAGGGGTTGGGCCAGGTAGCCGCCATGCTGATGACCTGCCATGGCACATGCCATTGGAACACAATGGCCATGGCCTTGGCTCTGACCGCATGGGCATGCAAGTTGGCTGGCACTGGTTTGTGCTGCCCCTCATAGACCTCCTTGATAGCCGCGACCATCCACCTTGCTATGGAGGCCTTGGCAGCCTGATAACCGAAAGTGACAAACAAGGTGTCCGACTTACGGAAATCCTTGGTCCTGTCCAGGTAGTATTTTCGGCGCGCGCCCGACATCCGTCTCTATGACCAGCCTGATGTCCGCAGACGCCACTGGCTCAAAAGGTTTGTGTGCCAAGGCGTCCAAAACAACATTAAGGTCCCACGCCGGGTGTGGTTTCTTTATAGGCGGGTAAAGCCTGTGTAGGCCTGCCAGATGTCACTTGACTACCGGGTTGGATGAGAAGAGGCCCTCCACCGAATTCCTGTAAGCCCCATGGGCTGCCAGATGTGTGCGGCATGAATCCACCGGTATGCCGGAGTGGGCGAGGTGAGCCTGAGTGGGCGAGGTGTGCCGAAATGGTGAGTACGTCGTCCATGGTGCACTTAAGCAGGTCGATCTCCCTAGAGTCGGCCCAATGACAAAATCTAGACCATTTACTCATATTGGCTCATAGTAGCCTTGCTTGTAGCGCCCTGGATGATCTCTAGGTTAGCCTGAGAGAGGCTAAAGTGTTTCAGTGTGACCTGCTTAGGAACTACGCTACGAGGGCTAGTTTGTGAGGAGCAGGGTGGAGTACCCTGCCCTCCTGCTGGGCCAGGAGAGGAGCTGGGCCCAGCGGTAGGTGAACAGGTGGGCTGTCCGACAGGATGAGTAGATCTGAGAGCCACAGTCTCGCCAGCCACCATGGAGCTATCAAAATGATGCTAAGGTGCCAGCATTCCTTTATCTTGCAGATCACCCTGTGGACCAAGGGTGTGGACAGGAAGGCATATGCCGTCATGTTGTTCCATTGTACCTGGAATGCGTCGCCCAGGGAGCCGCAGCCATGCCCCTGGAAGGAGGCGAACTGCTGGCATTTTCTATTGTCCCGGGAGGCAAACAGATTGCCAGTCGTAATGGTCTGCCCACAGTCTGCTGAGCTTGTCCACTTCCAGGTTGGATTCCTGGAGGTAGATGTTCTCCAGAGCCCATACCCAAATGCTGACTGCTAGGTTGCATAGCGCAGGGGATCCGGTACCCCGCCCCTGCTTGTTGACATAGTACAAGCTGGTGGAGTTGTCTGTCTGGATAAGAACTGCCTTGCCCGGGGGGGGGGGGGGGGGGGGGGGGCGTGGCCGGGAGCCGACCGCACAGCATGGCTCCATGAGCGCTCCTGGTCAGTCCCATCGTCGGAGCGAATCCTTGCAGATCGGAACCGCCACTGACCCCTATAACCATCACGGCTGAGGCATGAACACTTACCGTCCCCGGTGAGCCGGGTCGGGAGGTGTGTGGACCATCCCCACGGCCAGGCGGACTCAGGGCTCTCACACCAAGCCAGCGAGAAGAAGGCCAAGACGGTGGGCGGGAACCCGTATCAACTGCAGCTGCGGAGGGGGAGGGGCCGCGGAGCATAGTGCGACCCATGCCTCACCAAACTACTGACAGCATCAACTGGCCGCGGATGCTGACGGGGCTCGGATCCACCCCTGCCGAGCTGCATCCCCTTGGGAGCAGTGTATGCGGTCTTGGAAGCGTACCCCGTGGGCTGCTGAAGCCGGTAGTTCCCGTGGCCGCACACCCAGGCGGCTGGCGGGCGAGGACCCTCCGGCACCGCCCAGAAGGAGTTTGCGGGGCGGCGACCTCCCAGCGTGAACGGGGCCAGGCACGGACGCGGCACCCCTGGTCCCAAAGCTTTGGAGCAGCACAACGGGGGAGTCGGGGCTCCAATCCGCCCCCTCCCATCATCAACCGGCCAGGTTTGGCCACGACGCCTGGCCGCGCACTGCACTGGGGGGGGGACATTTACAAAGCCCTGGCACAGGCCCCATCAAGGAGGTTTACAACATCTACAAAGCCCCCTTCTCTCGCCCTGGGGGGGCGGTGGCTAACTACCTCCCGGCGCCCACTCACCTGCTTCCTCGCGCCGGACCCCTCGGCGGATCCCCAGACGCCTCTGCTGTAGCTCCACCCTGCGGACACCCGACAGCCGGGACAGCGCCCCGGCAGTCCCCCGACTGACTCCTGGAACCAGCCAGAAACCCAACGGGCGGCCCACAGCAGAGGCAACGCCAGCGCGGGGGACAGCCTACAATAGCACCGGACAGCTGCTGCCTTCCCTGGGCCCTCCTCTAATATTAACTGCGCACTCTGTCCTCACCTGGACAGCCCCCTGCGGGTGCCAGTACAATCAAGATCCTCCTCGGACAGTCCAATACCCCATTTTGCAGGTAAAGCACCACTCCTGACCAAAGCGCCCCCCCCAGCTTTGAGCCCTTCCCACATCATTCTACAGCTTCAATGCAGAACCGCCAGGAGCGGGGCCAGGGATCTCCCTGTGCCCACAACCCAAGCACCAAGAGCAAGGGGGTGCCCCCAGAGGAGCCTGCTGCGACTCATCTGCCCAAACGCACGGAACTGCAACACAGCCTATGGGCTCATCCGCACCCGAGGCATGGGGCTTTACACAGTTCGCCCGCAAATAAACCATAGGAGCGAAGACTCACCCCCCCTTGGGGTGCCAACAGGAAGGCGGGACACCGGGGCCCAACGCACCGTGGCGTCACACGCGCAGCGCCGTCAACGAAGTCCTCACTGATAGCGTCCCACCACTGCAGCAGAGCACAACCGGGCACCGCAAGAGTCAACCTAAAGCGCACTACGTACAGACCCGGCACACGCTGCAGCCCTCACGCCGGACCAGATGGAGCAGCACCACAGAGGTGTGTGCCGGCACCCCTCTGCGCAGGTCACACCAGGTGGAGCTCAGTCCCATGCCCCAGTGGCGCGCCCTGGAGCTGTGTGCAGACGGAGGAAGCCGTAGCATTGCCATCTACACCTCCCGACCGGCGCCATGGCGAAAAGCAGCAAAGCAAACTAACATCACAACGATGACCAACATGCCAGAATAAAGCAGGAAAGCCCGACTATGCTGCAGGCGCAACACCTGGGGGCACCCACACAATAGAGCAATCGCAGACTGACCATTTCGCTACTAAAACCGACTTAAAAGATCTTCTACTAGCTCTCACCAAAGAGATCCAGAAGGGCACAGAAGAGGTCACCAAGAAGATCGAGTCTCTGGACAGAAGAGCGGAGGAAGTGGAAAAAGCACAGAGTAAGTTCAGAATGGCCTGTGCGATAACACATTCGAACTGGAGTGCGGCCTAAACAGAATAACAGCCTTGGAAGCCAGGTGCGATGCACTCGAAACAAAGCAGGAGGACACAGAGACCTGATCCCGCCGCAACAACATCCGCAGGATCCCCACCAGAATAACTAACGCTGAGCTTGAGGGCTTCAACAAAGACCTGTTCAGGTTCATAACAACATTACCGGACAGCACCCCTATAGAAATCGACAGAGTCCACCGCATGGCGCCAAGACAAGCATCATCCTCCCCTCCAGACGTCCTCGCCCGGATCCACTTTTTCAGGGTCAAGGAGGAGAGAAAGAGAGGCCAGATCCTTGAAGCAAATCACCTTCAGAGGTGCCAACCTTGCGCTGTATCAGGACCTTGCGAGCATAACCCTCCAGAAACTGGGAGCCCGCCGCAACCTAACGGAATGGCTGCAAGAACGGAAAATATATCGCTGGAGTCACCCAACATCCCTAAGCTTCGAATGGGAAGGAACCCGCAGGCAGATCCGCAACCCAAAGGAGGTGGACCGGTTTCTGGGAGAGGGATCCACTGACGAGGATTCTGAGCCAGCTGCACGCTCCCAGTCACAACCTGGCTTGCCATCACCCAGCCGCTGGTCACGTGCCGGCAGGCGCCGCAGGCCCCGGGGCCCCCGGAAGCAGCATGACTCATACTGATCGGTGGGTCCCAGTGATCCGCCCGAAGCTGATGTGGAAGGTTAGTGCCATGCCTCCCGGAATACCCCTGGGGCACGAGCACCGACACTGCACCGGATCCCCCTCTCATCCTGGTGTGTGGGGGAGGGGTCTGGCACCCTCGGGGTTACCCACATGCATGCAGCTAAGAACACAATCCCACGTCAACCACCATCTGCACCGTCCCTGAGCCCAAAATGTAACGACACTGCAGATACCCTCTACTATTACAAAGTTCAACTTCCGGCGACGGGGTTGGCTCGCAACCCCACGGATGAGCTTTATGGTCTCAACCCAAACGTTTTTGGGGGGAAGTCAGGGGGGGCAGTTAAGGGGCCGGGGAATAGTTCAGAAACCTAGTAGCCCCAGTTAACAGTTATAGTCTCACACGTGGACATCGGTAATCGCGGCACATCACACACACACACACACACACACACACACACACACACACACACACACACACACACAGGAACCCTTCTAAGGCCCCCTGCTACTGCACAGCACCATCCGCACAGAACCAGTCGCTCCCCCATAATTCAATAGGCCTGGACAACGTTGGAGATGTCCACATCTTGACCTGGAACGTCCAAGGTCTTAACTCTCTGAGGAAGCACAAATCGGTGGAGAATAGACTAGCGTCGCTAAATGGGGACGTAGTAATTCTCCAGGAAACTCACCTGTTGCCAATTGATGAGCACCAAATTAGATTCAAGCGTTTCAAGCAGGGCTTCTAGCTTCCAGTGGTGAGAAAAAGAGGGGGGTGGCGATCCTACTAAGTGACAAGCTCAAATTTATCCTAGAGCTACTCCCATTGTTGCTAACTTTCACCACGGGATACCTCCTCATTGGGGGGGCTCTAACACAGTCCTGGACCCCGTAAGGGATAAATCACTGCCTCCATCTAACCCAGATGTCACCCGAGGACAGGCCCTAGCCAAGCTGCTCAGAGAGTTGGGCACAGTGGACATATGGAGGGTAGCTAACCCAGAGACCTGCGACTACACATACTATTCAAACGCGCACGGGGGGCACTCCCAAATCGACCTCTTATTAGCCACTAGCACTCTATTACCCTGCTTTAGCAACATTGAAATCCATACACGCATTGTTTCTGACCACGCACCAGTTTCGGCGGACCTCCCGGTCCTGGGGGGCCCATATCCACCCCCCAGATTCTGGAAGCTCAATGATACCCTTCTGCTGGACCAGGTGATCAGGGGAGAGGCAGAAGACGCCTTGGTCAATTATTTCAAGGAAAACCAGAACCCCGAAGTCACAATAGGGCTACTGTGGGAGGCCATGAAACCGGGAATAAGGGGGGTGTTCATCAGTGCAGCCGCTGAGCAAATTATAGTGTCCAAGCTTCACACACAAGCTTTGGAATCCAAAGTCTCCATGCTAGAAAAAGAATTAAAGGCCCAATACTCCAGAAAGTTGGACAGGGAGTTAAAAAAAGCTGGAAGGGTGCTAGAGATGCACTGGAACGACCGCACCGTGAAGGCCCTGGCATATACAAAATAATTCTACTATCATAAAAGCAATAAGGCAAACCGGTGTAACGCTCACCTGGTTCCCACAGGGGCGCTGGTCTAGTCTGGATTGCTGTGGCCTCTTCTAGCGTGATGCGCAGGACCCGGAACACCGATTGGACAGAACCTCCAAATCGTGCTTGCCTGGCTCGTAGGAATATCCTTCTGCAGATGAGAAAGGGGATTAACAGTCTGCAGAATAGTGTGCTAGCTCCCCCCTTTCCCTCTTCGTTCCTCTCTAACTTCCTCCAAACCCCGGTTTAAGCTCACCTTATGGTTTGGAAGGATGAACTCTCCATGCTTCTTCTGGTGCAGGGGCGCGCGTTCGTCCAGTTACTTCACTGGTTTTCAGAATGGCGCTGGCAAAATCCACTTGACTTTCCTGAGCAATGCGCCGTAAGTATGAAAGTTCAAAGTTCAAGTGAGGCCCCCTTTATGTTGTCTTTCTAACCTGTGATCTGTCCTTTATTTCAGGTGCAGAATGAAGGCGATGAGTCGAGGGGTTAAACTGCCGAGGTGAGTAGTGATGAGGGCGATCCCTCTAAATGTCCTTATTCCCCAGAAATGTCTCTTGTCCTTTCCCCATAGGGGCCGGGGTACGGTACCTGCCAACGGGGCGGCGCGACCCGAAATGTGGAAGAAAAGCCGGTATGTATTATGGCTGTTAATCAGGCTTTCCTTCTGTGTTCCTTCTGCTCACCTTTTGTTTCTTCCTCTCTCCCCTAGGTGCCGAGATGTGGCGTCCGATGCTGACAGCCGCGATGGAGCCGGGAGATGTCTTGAGGACAGGTGAGTGAAGCGTGGCGCTGCAGCGAGCAACGCAATGCTTTTAAATGGAAGTCTTTCTTCAGGGATGCTGGCGAGAAGATTCCGGATGCGGGCAAGAAGTTTGAAATAGTCCTTGGTTTTCACCTTTCTCTTCTCTTCCTTCCTTGCAGGTCTTCCAGGTTCGAGGTGGGCGTGGCTGGAGTCCAGGAGCAGGAGCAGACACGGTGAGCGTTAAGCTGCAGGAAGCAGAACAACGCGAAGCATGAGCTGCTGTCTGGGCGTGGCTTAAATAGCCCCAAAGAAGTCCCAGGTATGTATCCTTCCCCAACTAGGTATGTATCCTTCCCTGGCCACGCCCGAGTGAAAAAATAGTCCCTATGAAAAAATAGTCCCTTTCAGGTCTCAGGGAGGCCTGAAGCGTGCAGCATGGTCTGCATCAGGTAAGTGCACAAAACACCTCCCTTTATGAGCCTGGCGCCAATGGCGCCAGGACTGTTGTCCAACATGAGCCTGGCGCCAAAGGCGCCAGGACTGAGTCCAAAGAGCCCCTATAAGGGGCCGCTGGGCTTTTACCCGAGGGCATGATGCCTGCTTCCGGGGGTGCTGGGCCTGGCCTGGTGCTACGGGGGTAGGCATCATGACAACCGGTTACTAGAATACAAATTACAAAAGACACACAGTAGGAATAATATAAGCCTCAAAGGGCCGGACGGGAAAAACAAATTCACCACTCCAGACATAATAGAAACCTTGGTAAGCCATCACAAGTCGATCATACAGGGGCCGCCCTCCAGAGGAAAAGGCCCAGCAGAAACACTACCTAGCGCCATTTAGCGCCCCAGCTGTCGCTGCCCCCCCTCGACTCCTGAGAAGCCCCGATCTCTGCAGAGGAAATCCTAGATGCCATAAAATCACTAAAGAACACTGCCCCAGGCCCGGATGGGCTAACGACCAAGTTTAATAAAACATTTGCACGCGTCCAAACTCCTCAACTGTCACTATTGTTCAACTCCTTCCTAACCACTAAGAAGGTAAACTATGGCAGAATCAACCACTATCCTACTCCAGAAACCGGGGAAGTACCCTGAGCAGGCGGCCTCATACAGGCCAATAACACTGATGAATAACGAGGGGAAAATATATTCCAAGGTGCTAGCAGCCAGGCTAGGCAGGATCCTCCCGAGTTAATACACAAAAATCAAACGGGCTTTATTCCGGGCAGAGGGACACACGATAATATCAGACGAACACTAAATATTATCCAATCTGCAAATAGAATGAGGACTCCGCTACTGATCATATCCCTCGACGCACAAAGCGTTTGATCTAGTAAACTGGGATTACATCCGGAGTACCTTAGCTAGCATGGGACTGGGCCATAACTTCATAACCTGGACAATGGCAAACTACGCGACCCCTTCAACACAACTACGAGTCAACGGTAGGAAATCAGCGCCCATCCTCATATCCAGAGGTGCCCGCTCTCCCCACTAGTGTTCGCCCTGTCCATGGAGCCGTTCGCCGAGAGGATTTGCTTAAACCCAAACATCAGGGGGGGGTCACCGTGAGCGGGATAGAACACAAAGTGGCACTCTACGCGGACGATGTCCTCTTGACCATCACTGACCCGACATGTCGCTGCAGCCCCTGCTTGAAGAACTAGAGTCATTTGGGGCAATCTCTGGGTTCAGAGTGAACTATGGTAAGTCCTCAGCCTTGCCGATCAACTTACCAAAGCGACAGAGACATTCTAAGCCTTGAACTCCCCATCCCATGGGCCAATGCCACACTGGAATACCTGGGGGTCCAGATTCCTAAAATTAGCGCCCTGATCTACAAACACAACTTCCCGTATGAAAACGCTCCGAATGGACCTGAAGCGGTGGAATAAGCTGGAGATTTCCTATCTGGGTTGAGCGGTGGCGGTGAAAATGAACTTACTCCCCAGAGTGCTATATCACTGCTACGCACTCCGAACCCATATCCCAGTGGAGGACCTCATCTCCTTGCAGCAGGAAATTATGAAATTCATCTGGGGAGGAAAAAAGACCTCGTATCGCAAAGAAAATAATGATCCGGAGTCGCCAGTTGGGCGAACTGGGCGTTCCGGACATCGCCAGATACAGGCGAACAGCCCAACTCGCACACACCTTTGCCTGGACGCGCATCGAAGATGGTCTTTGCTGGCTGCAACTGGAAGAAGCATGGGGCAAGTCACCCTTGTCCGACTTGCCGCATATCCAGGCCTGGAAATCCTCCCCCACCCTGAACCCGCTACAAGCAACATGCAACATGGTGGAAAGCTGGAGAGCCGCGGCTGGGAAATGGGGAAACTAAAAGCTCACTGACCCCAATCTGGGGCTACCCGGGTTCTCCCCTGGCCTCTGCAACCGAAGCTTAGCCAAGTGGAAAGAGGGCGGTCTTAACAGGATCTCAGACTTTCTAGAGGAGGGTCAGCCACTTTCGTTTGAGGACTGCAAGATGAGGTTTAACATCCCTAAGGAAAGGTTCTGCTACTCGCAGATCTGCCACTGGCTCTCTCAGCGTATCGTCAAAGAGCGCGGCTCCAGGGACCCAACGCCCCTAGAACTCACACTGACATCTCCCCCCCCCCCCCAAGCCCCCTCTGAGGGGCAAGATATCCGCTCTCTACAAACTCTTGGAAAAGACTAATCCAGAGACGATACATGTTGAACTGGGAGCGGGACCTGGGGCGCCCCCTAGAGCCAGAAGCATGGAGCAGAATATGGTCAAGGCTTCACAAAAGCACCCAGTGCGTTACCAACAGGGAAGGTGGATACAAGGTGTGCTACAGGTGCCAGCCCAACTGTTTAAATCTGGCGTAAGCTCATCACCAAACTGCTGGAGAGGCTGCCTGCAAGAGGGAACGCCATTCCATCTCCTATGGGACTATCCTAAAGCAGCACACTACTGGAAAGGGGTGCTGAACCACGTCCAGGCAATAATGGGCCTCCACATCCCGTGGGACCTCGGAATCATCCTGCTGGGGGACACGGGGGACGGGGATTTGCTGTTGTCAGGGAACATGGCCCGCTTGTGCACACACTTGTTAACAGCAGCAAAGATAGCACTCGCCGCCTTTGGAAACACCCTGAAGGCTCCTCTATTCCACTATGGTGGGCCAAGTGTTGGGACATCGTCATAGCGGAAAGGATTACACACTTCACACGGGCAACCTCAATCCCTTCCGAAACACCTGGGACCCATTCATGGCCTACGCAGAACGCTATCCAGCTCTCACGCAAAAACCTCCAACCACCTGTTGGCTAGACTGAACTATAAGCTGACGCATCCTCCCCAAACAGAGCTCTTCACTGCTGATCTCCCGGTTACACGGCCAAACAACACAAAGAATGAGTTATGCAATAATTTATGATTTTCTAAACACTGCAATGAACTGTGCCATTTTGTGCTTGTGCCAATACTGATGTCTACTGTTTAATTGTTGTTTCTTTGGTGATAATAAATAAAATATCCATGTTTGGAAGAAAAAAAAACTGTCTTGCCATCGATAAGAGTGAGAAAGGCCTTCATTTCTAGCCAATTGATGTCCAGACTCCATGGACGCTGTGGTAGTCCAGGGTGGCTCCCCAGCTCTCTAAGGAAGACTCCGTAGTAACTGTGACCTGAGGGGCCAGCTGTCGGAAGGGCTTGCCCTGCCGCAGATTGTAGTCCACGGATAATCACTGGAGGTCCGAGTGGAGAAAGGGAAGAATGTTGACTGGCTCCGCTTGGGAGCCCTTCTCCTGGTTTCATGAGGCTGCAAAGTGCAGCTGTAATCTCCTCATCCTGAGTTTTGTGTGGGGTACAGCCAACAGGACCACTGCCATAAGACCCAATAGGTGTTGGTACCACCAGGCCGAGGTCACTGGCCTGGAAAGGAAGTGAGCTGTGGCTCTCTTGATGGCTGCAACATTGTCCTCCGAGGGAAAGACCCTCACAGAGCTTGTGTGCCAGATGAGGCCCTAGAAGATCAAGCTCTGTGTGGGCTGCAGCTGGGACTTGTTGAGATTGATAGTGAACCCCAGATCGTGGACCGTGTTCATCAGTGCAGAGGCGGTATGGTGAACCGCTTCGGGAGAGGTAGCCCGGTCGAGCCAGTTATCCAGGTATGGGTAAGCGTGGTGGCACTGGGCCCTGAGGAGGGCTGCCACTGCATTCATTAACCTGGTAAACAACCTGGGCGCCGAGTTGAGGCCAAAGGGTAGCACCTTGTATTGGAAATGGCAGCCCATGATCCTGAAGCACAGTAAGGAACAATATGGTTGCCAAATCGGGACCTGTAGATAAACGTCCTTCACATCTAGGGAGCACATCCAATCTCTCCTGTCCAGTGTTTAGGCAATAAGAGCTGGCGTAACCATCTAGAACTTTTGCAGAGGGAGGGAGAGTTTGAGGGTGGAAAGGTCCAACAGCTCTAAACCAGCCTGGTTTACGTATGGTGAAAATCCTGGAATATAAGCCCAATCCTCGCTGGAAGGTTGGGACGTCTTCCACTGCCTGGCTCTCGACGAGTGACCATATCTCCGCCAGCAGAGTTGTCCCAATCTGTGGGAGAGGAGGGAGGAGAGGAAGGTACTGGTAAGCAGTACACAAGTGGAGACTACGGAGAGGATCCAGGAGTCTGAAAAATTCTGGCACCAAAATTGCACGTGAAAAGCAAGCCTGACCCCCACCAGAGACACGTGGACCCGAAGGGGCATGTCATGCCTTCTTTCCCTCTGAGGCTGTTGCGGAGGAGGGGGATTGGAAAAAACCCTTGCCCTCCCCTTTTGTTTCCTCTGGTGCTGACTCTGAGAACAGTCAGGTTGCCTGGACCTCCATTCTTGGAAGCCCCCGAACACGCCAAACATCGACCCCTTGGCGGAGCATTGCTGCGACTGGGTGTAGGCCTTGGGAATGGCCTACACCCAGAATAAAGAATAAAGACTTAGGTGTTATTTTCATCTAATTCTTCATCCGTGGTGAAGTGGAAGAGGTCACTACCCTCGAATGGTCCAATATGTATTCCTGGGTATCGTGATTAAACTTAGTAGCCCGCAATCAGGCTGTCGTCCTCATGTCCATGGCAATACAGATAGCCTGGCCAGAGGTATCAATGTGGGCCACAGTGGACTCCATGATGTCCTGCGCTACCAGCTTGACTTCTAGGCCCGCCTTGAAGCGCGCTTGACTCTGTGCTGGAAGTTCTGGGAGGATGTCTGCAATTTCCCACCAGAGCCTTTGGTTAACAGCTGCCAGCATGGCATCAGCGTTCATTTGAGTACAGCTTTTTTCCCTATGCCTCCAAGATCTCCTCCTTGCATAGCAGCATCAAGGACAAGGTGGCAGAGGACGACAGGCTTAGAATAGAGTGACGCTGCAGCGATCACGGAAGGTGCAGTTGAGGATGCTCCAAAAACAAGAGTGTACCCCCCTCCATCTACCTATAGTTGGCATTGAGGGGTCGATTGACAGGTTGGGCCAAGTGCGGCTTGTGCCACCCCTTCTTGGCCAGGGCAACTACGTCCGTCTGCTTCGGGAACCCCGTTTTGGTAGGCGGTTTTAGGGTGAGGACTTCTGCCAAGACCCCCTCCTCGGGCTGCTCTACCTCTGGCTGTGGAAGGCCCAAATATTCTGCCAAACCTGCAAGGCATTCGTGGAAGGCCCTGCCTGAAGATGGCGTGTCAGGGTCCTCCTCCTCGTCAGTGTCCACCAGAGCGCTCAGAGGGTCTGGAACTGGTGGAGTAGTACTCGGCTCCGTGGGCTGCGGTGTGGAGACCAGAGCCAGTGGCTGCTGCGGAAGCTGGTGTGGAAATGCCTGTACTGTGGGAAGCAGGGAAGCCAGAATCTGAGGAGCCAGCTGGAGCTGCGGCGGTTCAGCTGGGGCCTGTTGCACCGGAGCCATAGGAGGAATGACTATGGGTGCCAGTGGGGTGACATGGGGGAGCATGTTCCTGATGACATGCCAGAGGATGGACCCATCTGGGTAGTTCGCATCAGCCCTCAGAACCTTTCAAAGAACCTGTCTTCAGAGGCTGTAGAGGTGGCAGGTGATATTGATGGGAGTGGCTAAAGGCTGCTGAGGCGGGGCACACTCTGCCTGGGGTGCACAGGAAACCTGCACTGCGCTACTGATGGATAAACTGTAGGCCACACTCCTGGTTGACACCAGCCCCACCTTGTGACTCGTTCCTCCACCCGCTCTGCCAGAGGGGCTATCGGACGAGTGGCCATCTTGTCCGGCCCTGCGGCCATTTTGTCAAGCTGCATGCCAAGTGCCGAAGTCATGGTGCCTGGCTCGATGGAACCAGTCTGGACCAAGACGCTTGGTGTTGGAACATAAGGCCTATCCCGCACCTCAGGACGTGACCTGGAAGGCGTATTGCCCTCGGCAGAGCTGCCGGTAGTGCTGCGTGAAGGCGCCCTCTCGGACAAGATGCCGGTACTAGGCCATTGCCCCTCAGGAATAACCCTGGTAAAAGAACCTTGCGGTCCCTCAGCACTGACAACGGAAGGATCCGGAGACCCCTCATCCGTTAGCTGGACTAACCTCGGTAGGTATGCTGGTGCTAGAACCCAAAAGGTCCCTCCCGGTCGGGCACTTCTTTGGCAAGGAGTCGCATTTAGGGGGTGCAATGATAAATAGATGCCTTACCTTCGGCCTCAAGCTATGTTTGACAAGTCCTGTAGGTCCTCCAGAGGTGACTTCTGGAAGAGCTCCCTCCACCTAGCTAGCCTGTTCTTCAGTGCATGTGGAGTTAGTGAGTCGCACGGGGAACAACTTTCCCAGCCATGGTCTGGGCCAAGGCAGAAGGGGCATGGGGTTCGGATGTAGGGAAGAGCCCCTCACAGGCTGGACACCTGCTGAAGGCCGCTGAAGTCGACATGCGCCAAGGGGGAGCGCGGCATCTGAGGACCAAGTAAATAATTGAAAAGAAAAAGATAGAATATCCGGGGAAAGAGCACGTGGTATTACACGGCCGAAGGCAAACCCAGGAGCGATGGTGAATTCGGCCTGTTCCCGTCGACGTGGAAAAGGGGACTGGGGAGTGGCGCCAGTGGGCGGAGTCAGGCAAGCGCATGCTCCCAGGGCCGCGCCCCCACACGCCTCTAAATTTAAAGGGGAAGAAGATTTTCTGGTGAAAAAGGTACGGTCTCTCGTCCCTCGCGAGGGACGCCCATACAGTATGGAGGAAAGGGAACAGGACATAAGAATAAGTAGGGAAATCATTGTATGAAACAGTCACTCATGAGGTCAGCAGAGAACATATCCATAAAATAGAAAGTTTAATGAAATTCAATTAGCTAAGAACTTTTGATGCAAATTGTTGCAGTGCGACATCTTAAAATCAGTAAACATGACTGCCAGTCAAAAGGATTGCATATATGTATATATGCAGACAATCTACAAGCTTACCTGAAGAGGTTTTCTGATTTGAGATGTCTTGCTTTGCTTGCGGTGCACGAAAGAGAACCCAAAGTACTAGAACTACTGCATCCTAAAATCAAGCATTTACAGAGAGATTTAAAATATGAAATAAGAGTATTAATTGTGTTAAAGACAGAACCTTTATACAGTAAACAACTCAATTGCTGCCAAGGTTATCACCATAGTCTGAATGAAAGTTGAAAGTCAGTTTGCGTATTCGATCTCAATTGTATCAATATTTTCAAATAAAGAAATACATAAATATTGATGAGCAGCAATTGGCAAAGAGCAACAGAAAAGCACTAGTTAAAAGTTTTAGGACTAATGAAAGAATGGACCTTAATTCATATGGATGTGTGGATTGTAAACACTGAGAATGAGGCAGAACTAGCAAAGTGAATAATGTTAGACTGTTACTTGAATTTATACCATGTTCCATGTATGGTCCCCAGGAGTATCTAAAAGAGAAAAATGTGGGTGAGGTTAGAGGGGGAAGAGGAAAAAGAGAATATAGCTTTGCGGTTGTGTTGATAAGTGCAGAGTGAAAACAAGTCTGTTTCTAGGTCGTTGGTATCGAAAGCAGAGGTATTTATGTCTTTAGGGGAGCCTCACAGGACCATGATGCATTGGCTTTTACTGTAATATGCGAGCTGATTTAACTTTGATGGCCGTTGGTAAAGTTAGTCAAAGGTTGTGCACTAGTGGCTTAGTTGAAACACCTATAATCTGGCTGACTGATTTCACCAGATTGAGAATGCAAGTGTATGGAGGCTGGTGGAGGTTCCGTGGGCACCTTTGATCAGCTATCTAGTGCAACTACGGCACTATCGGTAGGAGCATCCCCCCCTTTGGGCCCAGCCCTAAAAATAATGTGTGTCTCAGCAACTTTCATTCCCTAAAAATAGACCAACACTTGTATCTTATGTTCTGATATTTATAACACCCCACAACTAACGGCCCCAAGGCATGAGGGCGCATAAAAAGAAAACCAGACATAGCAACATATCAGTTCCAGCCAACATGAATAAAACAGTAATGACCCAAAATGGTCCAAGAGATCAGGCCCTAGCTAAATAGTTAAGTCTATAGTCTTCGTTTAAACAGTACTTTAGAATCTATATCGCTAAGGTCCGGAGGGATGGAATTCCAGGCACTGGGTGCAGAAGCAAAAAAAGGCACCATTATTACCAATTTAGTTCTAGGAATCACAAGCAGGTTACTATTTTTGGATATCAGCAATCTCACATCAGGTTCCTTTTTAAGGACTTCAGAAAGACATATCAGGCTATTTCCCACAAGACAGTTGTATGTGATAGTCAACAAGCAGAATGCGATTCTCGCCTCAATAGGGAGACAATGTAACTTACGTCTGGCTTCTGACACGTGCCTTCCTATTGAGGCCTGCCACGATCCTAACCACACTATTCTGAATAGTTTGAAGTCTTCTACATTTTCCTTTACTGAAACCAGCTAATAAGCAGCCACAATGGTCAATTTTAGAGCAGATAATTGCTCTTGCGGTACAGCTTTTTTCAGAAAGGAGCGGACGCATCTGTAGCAGGAGTCTAATGAAGTAGGAAGAAGTGGAAACTAGACTATTTACCTGTGCCCGTATATTTAAGTTATGACCCAGACCCAGGAAAACTTCATGAGTCTTCACTTTTTGTCTTCATGAGTCTTCACAATCAGCCAGCTGTACACGTTGATATACTGGTCTAAATTGTGAAAGTTGGTGGGTGATCCCACTACCATGAGCTCTGTTTTTTCATTATTTAGAGCCAGTCCATTCCGCATTATCCACGCCTGGATACATTTGTACATTATTCTTAACTAAATGTGCTGCAATCAGTCATAGTCCAATCTGACCAACATTTTTACTATTGATTTTGATGACATCCTCAATGTAGGGACGGGAGAGGGAACCTTTTTCATCAGAAAAAACCTTCTTGCCCTTTAAATTTAGGAGGGCGCAGCCCTGGGAGCATGCACTCCCCTGACTCCGCCCACCGGTGCCACTCCGTAGTCCCCATTGACAATATAAACATTGCCTAATGACACCAGTATTAATAGGGGGGAGGATGGTGGGACGTATGGATCAAAGGAGATATGGACTAGGAGTACCCTAGTCACAATGGTGAATCACTATTAATTACTCCTACATCCCATTCCCTTTCCTCCATACCGCATGGGCGATTACAACTGAATGTAGCCCCAGGGTGGGGAGGTGAGCCTCTTTAAGAAAACAAGTTCCTTAGAACTGCCTGTCAGAAAGCTGCATCCAAACAGTAGTGCTTGCAGAAAGTCGAAGGGGTGGCCCAGATGGCCACCCTGCTGATGACCTGCCACGGGACCAGTCTCTGGAATGCGACGGCCGTGGCCTTGGCTCTGAAAGCATGGGCATGCATGTTAGCTGAAAGTGGTTTGTGCGGCCCCTCATAGGCCTCCTTGATGGCCGAAACCATCCACCTTGCTATAGAGGCTATGGATTCCTGGTACCCGGGCCTTGACCTCCCCGAAGGTGACAAAGACGTGTCCGACTTGCGGAAGCTCTTGGTCCTGTCCAGATAGTATTTCAGAGCGCGTCTGACATCCAGATAGTGCAAGACCCTTTGAAAATCATCCTTAGGATCAGCGAAAAATGTAGGTAACACCATCTCCTCATTTAGATGGAAAGGAGAGACTATTTTAGCTAGGAACGCGTTCTCAGGACCACCTTATCTCTGTGAAAAGTAGTGTAGGGTTCTGAAGCCACCAGTGGCTGTATCTCATTGACTCTACGAGCAAAGGTGAGACCCACCAACAGAGCGGTTTTAATGGTGACCAGTCTGATGTCTGCGGACACATTGGTTCGAAAAGTTTGCGTGTCAGGGTACCCAACACTACATTGAGATCGCACATCGGGTGAGGCTTCTTGATGGGTGGGTAGAGCCTGGTGAGCCCCGCCAGATGTCATTCACCACTGGGTTGGAGGAGGAGACCTCTTCCTCCGAATTCATGTAGGTGCCAATGGCTGCCAAGTAGATGCAGCATGTGTCAATTTGCACCCCTGGGTGAGTGAGGCGTGCAGAGAAGGAGAGCACATTGTCCAATGTACAAGTAAGGGGGTCGATCTCCTTAGAGTCCTCCCAGTGACAAAACCTAGTCCATTTACTCTTGTACGAGCTGATAGTAGCCTTACTCCTAGCGCCCTGAATGATGTCCAGGTTAGCCCGAGACAGGCTCAGGTGCTTCAGTGTGACCTGCTCAGGAACCACACTGCAAGAGCTCATTTCTGTGGAGCGTGGTGGATGACCCTGCCCAACTGATGCAAGAGAAGGTGAGCTGGGCCCAGCGGCAAGTGAATGGGTGGTCTGTCCGAGAGGCTGAGGAGCACCGAGAACCATAGTCTGGCCAGCCACCATAGAGCCATCAGATTGACGCAGATGTTACATGATTCCCTTAACTTGCAGCTCACTCTGGACCAGGGGTGTGGGAGGGAATGCATATGTTGTAATCCCATTGCATTGTATCTGGAATGCGTTGACCAGGGAGCCGGGGCCCGGCCTCTGCGAGGACATGAACTGCTGGCACTTCCTGTTGGCCCAGAAGGCAAAGAGATCCACCTGAGGATGCTCCATCTGCTGATGATTCCGAGCAGGACCTGTTCGTTCAATTGGCATTCGTAATTGTCTGCTCCCAGTCTGCTGAGCCTGTCCGCTTCCAGGTTGGACTCTCCCGGGTGGTGGCTGGCAATCAGGTAGATTATGTTCTCCAGTTCCCCATTCCCACAGGTTCACCGCTAGGCTGCACAGCGGAGGGGACCTGGTGCCACCCTGCTTGTTGACATAGTACATGCTGGTGGAGTTGTCGGTTTGGATGAGGACGGCCTTGCCCCCAATGAGCAGGAGGAAAGAAAGCTTTGAGAGCTAGCCAGATAGCTTTCAGCTCCAGCCAGATGTGAGATTCCTGCTCCTGAAGGGACCACATTCTATGGACACTGTGGCTGTCCATTGTGCACCCCTCCCCCACCCCAGCCTTACAGGGAGGAATCCATGGTGATGGTGACCTGAGAGACCGGCTGCCAGTGCCAGAAGGGCTTGCCTGTCCTCAGGTTGCAGTCCCTGGACCACAATGTGAGGTACGGGTGGAGAGGAGGAATGCTGACAAGCTCCACTTGTGAGCCCCGCTCCTGATTCCATGAGGCTGCGAAGTGCAGCTGTAATCCCCTCATCATGAGTCTGGTGTAGGGTACGGCAGTAGAACCGCTGCCATGATACCCAATAAATGCTGGTATCACCAGGCCGAGGTCACCTCTCAGCTGAGGAAGTGACATGAGGCCCCTTTGATGGCCTTGTTCTTGTCCTCCAAGGGGAAAACTCTCTCGGAGCTTGTGTCCCAGATGAGGCCCAGAAAGGTCAGGCACTGAGTAGGCTGCAGCTGAGACTTCTGGAGGTCGATAGAAAATCCCAGCTCGTGGAGTGCGATCATTGGAGCGGAGGAAGTGTGATGAACTCTCTCCTGAGATCTAGCCCTGACGAGCCAGTCGTCCAGGTATGGGTAGACATTGTGGCCCTGGGCCCTGAGGAGGGCCGCCACTGCATTCATCAGTCTGGTAAATACCCTGGAGGCAGAGTTGAGGCCAAAGGGTAGAAGCTTGTTTTGGAAATGCAGTCCATCATGCTGAACCATAGAAAGGAGCAATGCGGCTGCCAAATAGGGACGTGTAGATCAGCATCCTTCAGATCCCGGGATCACATCCACACTCATCTGCAGAGTGTCTCCGCTATGAGTGCTGGCGTAACCATCATGAATTTTTGAAGAGGGAGGGAGAGGTTGATAGTGGAGAGGTCCAACAACTCTCAGGCCAGCCTGGTTCTTCTTTTGTATGGCGTAAATCGTGGAGTAGAAGCACAAGCCTCACTGGGAGGCTGGGTCTTCTCCACTGCCTGGCTCTCGACGAGAAAACAAATCAGCCAACAGCATCGCTGTGCCAATCTATGGGAGGGAGGAGAGGGAGGCATCAGTAGACTGTACCCCGTGGACACTACGAATAGGATCCAGGGGTCCGCAAACTTCTGATGCCAAAACTGTGTGTGAAGGGCAGGTCTGCCCCCCACCGGAGAAACGTGGACCTGAAGGGGTGAGTCATGCCTTCTTTCGCCCTGAGGCTGGTGCGGAAGAGGACTGAAAGAAGCCCATGCTCCCCCCTTTTGATGTTTGTGCCGGTGCTGACTCGAAGCATGGTCAGGCTGTCTAGACCTCTGTTCTTGGAAGCCCCGGAACCCGCCGAACACCCTCCCCTTATCAGAGCGTTGATGTGACTGGATGATCGCCTTGAGTGTGGCCTTTCTTAAGGATAACGACTTTGCAGTTTGGGAACTGTTTTTTCTTTTTATCTAGCTCCTCATCGGTGGTCGAGTGAAAGAGGTCGCCACCCTCGAATGGAAGGTCCAATATGCGTTGCTGGACATCCGGGTTGTATTTAGTAGCCCGTAGCCAGGCAGTGCTTCTCATGTCTGTGGCGATGCATATGGCCCAGCCAGAGGTGTCAATGTGGGCCACGGTGGATTCCATGATGTCCTGTGCCACCAATTTAGCCTCTGCCAGCCACGCCTTGAATTGTGCCTGGCTCCGCACCGGAAGTTCTGGAAGAAAATCGGCTATTTCCTGACAAAGCCTCTGCTTAACGGCTGCCAGCATGCCATCCGCGTTGGATTGACGAAGGTGCAGTGAGGCGTTGGAATAAAGATTCTTTTCGTAAGCCGCCAAGATCTTCTCCTTGCTTAGAAGCGCGGAGGATGAGGTGGCCGAGGACGACTGAGGATTGGAGTAGAGTGACACCGCAGCGATCACTGAGGAGAGTGGTTGAGGGTGTGCCGACCGCAAGAGTGGATCCCCCTCCATTTGCCTATACTTGGCGTTGAGGCGTTGATTGACAGGCTGGGCCGAGTGGGGCTTAAGCCATCCCTTTTTGGCCAAGGCACCAACGTCCTTCTGCATCAGGATCCTCGTTCCAGCCACGGGGCACAGTGAGGACCTCGGCCAGGATCCCCGCCTCCGGTCTTTCGACCTCGGGTTGAGGAATCCCCAAATACTCTGCCAAACCTGCGAGCCATTCATGGAAGGCCTTGGCTGACGACGGCATGTCAGGGTCATCTTCCTCGTCAGTGTCCACCAGGGTTACCGGTTGGTCCGGAGCAGTGCTGGGCCCCGAGGGCTGCAGTGTAGAAACCGAAGCCGATGGTTTCTGCGGAGGCTGGTGTCGAACCGCCTGAACTGTGGGAAGCAGGGGAGCCGGAATTGAAGGAACCGGTAAGGTTAGCAGGGGCTGCACGGGGGCCCTTGTGCACTGGAGCCATAGGAGGAATGACTATAGGCAAAGGGTCCGGAGGGAACAAGTCCCTGATCACATGCCGAAGGATAGCCCCCATCCGAGGAGTTCTCATGAGAGTGAGGAACTTTTCAAAAAACCTGTCCACACAGGCCGGTGGGGTGGCAGGTGATGTTGATCGGGTAGCGGGCTGCTGCTGTGGCCGGTGCATGCTCTGTCTAGCCAGTTGCGGGGTAAACCTGCCCTGCGATGCTGATGTATAAGCTGAAGGCCACAATCCTGGTTGACACCAGTCCCACCTTGTAACTCCTTCTCCCACCTGCTCCGCTCCAAGAGGCGGCATCGGACGAGTTGCCATTTTATCAGGCGTGGCAGCCATTTTGACGAACTGTGTGCCAAAGTTGTGGTGCTTGGCTCACTGGTCAGGCCTCCTCCAGGACTCTTGGCAGTGGAGCATGAGACCTACCCTGCACCTCAGGACGGGGCCGGATAGACGTGTTGCCCTCGGCAGTATCGCCGATAGTACTGCATGCAGGCGCCCCCTCGGACATCTAGCTGGCACTAGGGCGTAGCCCCTCGGGTGTACACCCGGTAAAAGAACCTTGCGGTCCCTCAGCACTGTCCCTGGAAAAATATGACTCCCTCGGCCTGGCGGGCGGTAGCTGAACTAGCCTCGGTAGCAGTGCTGGTGCGAGAACCTGAAAGGTTGGGAAGGAGTCGCCCTTGTGGGGTGCGATGGAAAAAACCCTACCTTGGGCCTTCAAGTCCTCTTGAGGCGACTTCTCAAAGAGCTCCCTCCACCGAGCTAACATGTTCTTCAAAGTGCACGGTGTAAGTGGGTCGTACGTGGTACAACCCTCGCAGCCGTGCTGTGGTTAAGGCAGCAGAGGCAAGGAGCGTGGGGGTCGGACGTAGGGAAGAGCCCTTTTCAGGGTGGACACCTGCTGACGTCGACATGCGCCGGGGAGGAGCGTGACGCCAGAGGACCGCGTACCTGATTGACAAAAAGAAAACCAACGACAGAAGAAAGTATCGGGGGGAAAAAAGCGCATGGTATTACAAGGCCGAAGCCAAACCCAGGAGCGCTGGCGAAATCGGCCTGTTCCCGTCGATGCGGAAAAGAGTGGTCCCGGTGGGTGGACTCAGGGGAGCATAAGCTCCCAGGGCAGCGCCCCCGCGCACCTCTACATTTAAAGGGGAAGGTTTTCTGGTGAAAAAGGTTCCGTCTCCTGTCCCTAGCGAGGGACGCCCATGCAGTATGCAGGAAAGGGGACGGGACGTATGAGTATATTATATTAGGATGGAGATGGTGAAGCCCTCAGGGGAACACCATATAGCAAGCAATCAGGGATTGCCTCTGCATCCCTACTACAAACTCCCACTCGTCCATCTTCTAAGAAAAATTTAGTCCAAGCTGCCGCATTATTAGAAAAATATGTCACATTCTGTACTCTCTCAGTCAGAAGAGCATGATCAGCCAGATGAAAAGCAGCTCAAAGATCCAGCAGCCCAAGCATGACCATTTGTTCTTGGTCTATGAATTGAAGCATTGAAGATTTCAGATCCAATGGTGCTGTGTCCGTCCCGTGACCAGGCCGAAAACAAGACTGCCATTTGTTCAGGATGTTATTCTTAACTAAATGTGCTGCAATCTGCTAATGGGCCACTCTGTCCAAAATTCTAAGCAGGAACGGCGTATTAGTAGTTGGTCTGTAGCTGGAAGCAATTAACGGATCACATTTTGACTTTTTCAGGAGAGGCGTGATCCATGCTTTCTTTAACGCTTTAGGTACATAGTTTTCTTGAAAGGAGCAACTAACAATAATAGTGCTAATAAGCGCTGGTAAACAAGCCTTAACTGTAACAGTTGAGCAGACATTGCCTTTACAGCTAACTGGTTTAAGTTTGCTCACAATGTCTCATCTCTGATTTTGACATGGGCTTAAAGTTGAAAATGTCTCCCCCCCCATCCATTAGGATTTCCTATATTGATCTCTATGTTCTTCAAGTTTTGCGCTTCTCTCTTCAACGATAAACCGGGAGTACAAGTATTGAAAAAGAAAAACAGGCAACTGACACATAGGAGCCTCTCCCCTGCTTCCACCTATAAAGCTCCATGGACATGTTTAATCAGTAGTACAAGTAGAGCCACAGGATGAAGCACTACTATTGTCTTTTCTTGATTTGAAGATGTAATCATGTATCTTTTAATGTGAAAACTTGGTTGTTCAACAAATACTAAATTTAGCTAAGCCCATTCAACCCTAGCACCAGATTGTCCCAGACTTACCAAACTGTAATATTAAATGCTGGTCCTACGGCCTTTATGTATGCCCAGTAGCCTAATTTGTCTGTAACAAGAGTTTTAAATTGAACTGATACTCACTGTCTTGCTGGATTGTAACATTGTCTAAGAAATGTTGATATGCTGCCTGTAATTTCACTGCGATAGCTTTGGGTCTGGGCGAGTAACAAATAATAAAAAAATAAATGTGCAATTTGGTGCAAAAAACATTTCAAAAACATTTCTGTTTTTGAGAAACAACATTTACTCGCTTATAAAGTACTACCATTTGGTATGGGTTTTACTTTAACTCCATAAAAAAAATCATTTTTTTCACGAATAGAAAACGGAGTAAAATGCTTGCACTTCAATATCTTATCTGAGTACTGCTTGGGCGACATCTCAATATTGGTGCCCTTAGGTTAAGAGTACTTGTCAGATGTTCCTTTAGATGCAACCTGGAGTGGGCTGGTATCTCTGGCAGTGGCCAACGATTGGTCCGGCGTGAGTGGGATAACACAGGAAAGAGTGGAAGACAGAGCATGCAGTAGTGGGGAAAAAAGCAACAGTTGTAGAGAATTATTATAGTATTTACGAGGGACGACCTAGCTTCGAGAAGCAACGGAGTGCTTTACAGAGGTATACAACATAGATACATAAAGGAGTGCTTTACAGAGGTATACAATAGTACAGATGCATAACTGCGCCCATATCAGAGGTAACAATAGATACACAGCGGGGGTAAGGGAGGAAGGATACAGAGGGGCACAGAGGAGGGGTACAGTTGTACTGGGTGGCAGAGAGGGACGGGTGGTGTCTAGGGAGTCAGGTGGCGCGAGGGATGACATGATAGATTAGGTGTGGAGGAGAGATTCCTTGACGAGGTGGGTCTTGAGTTCTTTTCTAAATTATGGGGGCAAGTCTGATGCAGACGGGGAGGAAGCACCATAGTCTCGGGGCGTAGGCAGAGGCTTGTTTTCTGGTCCTTTCCTTTTTGCAGAAGTGGATTTCAAGTCTGCACGTGTCCTGGCTTCAGATGGTGCGCTATCCGCCAGAGATGCTGAGTTTCTCCCAGAGGGAGCTGGGTGACTTGAGCAATGATTTGAGAGTAAACGGCAATGGAAAAATTTTAATTTGAGGTCGGGTACAATGAAAAGATATTTTACACGTTATATATTTTGGCCAAACGAAAAATTTATGGCAAACTTTTCCGCACGCAGTAAGCGCGATTGTGGAAAAACTATAAGGTTTTGGGTTCCTTAGAATGGTAAGGATGTTAGCTACAAGTGAACACTTAAATTCTGTCTCTAGCATAAAATATGAAGAAGTTATGGGCGTTTTCGTGGAGGTTGTTTTTTTCAGAAAGAGGCAAAATTGTGAAACAAGGATGCGCTTTTAAAATACAAACAAGGTTTCTTTACACTAGGAATGGACTGTGAAGAAACAAACTACACGGATGCTCAGCCACTTGATCAAGGCAACTGCCAGCCGAGACAATTGCCTTCTTTAGATGCAATATATCAGCGCAAAGATGAGTTTAACATTATTACAGAAGGACTATAGGATAAGAGAGTGTTCAGGCAAGACAAAAATGATTTCTAACAATACAGTTCTGGATATAAGATAGATGATTTGGATAGGGATGTCTATGGGCAGTACATAGGCTAGTGACAATCCTATACTATGGATACTCACTACCAATGTTTTGAATGGAACAGTCGGGGATCTGGTTCTGGTCAGGGATTCTTTCTGGGACAGACAGCTGGGCACACCGGACTGGTCTGGTTCGGCGATCAGCAAGGCGCTCTGGACACCGCAAGGCAGGACTGGACAGAAAGGTGCTCTGGCCTACACTGCACAGCATGACTGGACTGGATCTGCAATGGCTCTCTGGTCTGCACTGCACAGCACCAGACCGGTTTAATCTGCCCTTCTGGTTATGAAGAAGATTTTTTGGCAGGCAAGCAGTTACAGCACAGCCTGGCTGCTTCTTTGGTTTCCCCTTTAAGTTGAGGGATGGGTTCTGGAGGTTAGGCCCAGCTGAGAGCGGTTCAGCTATGCTCTGAGCCTTTCTGCTTGCAAAGTTTCTGTAGTCTGGAACAAGGAGTATGAATGGATTTCCTTCAAAGAGCTTTGCCAAATTCGGGATGGTGGGTGGATCAGTGTGTTATATGAGTCCTCAGCTGTCTCTATTTATGTGTTTGATAAAGGGGTGAGTAAGCTGAATTATCCTAGGCGCACCCCCTAGGTAGTCTATTGGCTAGAGTCTGCTCTCTCCCTTGATTGGAGGGGAAACAGATTGTCATCATGATGTGGTTTATGAGGCAAAACATCCTCCCCTTTGCCTTTCGCACATAAAATATCTTTTTGATATAATACATCTTTACATTTGTACAATCTTTATACCAAGAACATACATAGATCACACATTTTGTGGAGCACACCCTCTTCCAAGCCTCGTAGCTGTGAGATCTTGGATCTGGATTTGATACATTTTTACACTTTTTGTCTGGGACACAATATCTAATTTGTCCAAAATTTTGGACATATGTGCGCATGATATCTGGGCATAATCGCATGAAGTTTCATGCTTCTGACAAATACAATTGCTACAAAACCCAAATTTTCACTGTGCCTTCTCAGAACATCGCAGAGTTCTGGCTCCTTTTAAAATGTGCAAAAAAAAAACAAAAATCACATTATCAATACTGTTAATTCTATAATTTTTACAAATTTGCACAGTCCTTTATCAGTCTTTTTCGAAAATATGCTTTCTGTGCTTTGTGAATCAACAAAAGTGTCTGCCCCCGCCTCCATCTCGCAGCTCAAGAGCCATCTCCGCCCCCTTCCTTCTGGGAGAGGCCACTCTTGACACTTCACAATCGGCATATCCTTTCAGTCAAGGAAGGTCCATTGTCCACTTCTGCTGCAGCAGCCCAGGATCCCCTCCCCCGATTTAATCAACACAAAGGTGAAGTTCCTGGCTTTGGTGGGAAGCAGGAGAGATGCATTTTTTGGGGGAACTGGTTTGGTGACTGAGTTCAGCTTAAATTCACTGTCAATTTCTTACATCTTTTCTTGGTTTAAAATAAAAAGTGCACTTTTTAAACAAGCAGCTAGAACACTGATTCCAGTCTCTAAACCATGGAGATTAAATAGTTGCAACCTATATTACTTTTGATAACAGGTCACTTAATTCTCAGACATTTGATTTCAATTGCACAAGTTTAAGCTTCTGATGCAATTACTGACAGCTGTCATACAGGCGGCCGCTGGTACTGCGCCCATATTTTGACAGATTTTCACAGGCAAGCACACTTTTTACTGTGGATGTTTTAATGATAGATTCCGCTTTCCATGACATTGTATGTTCATATTGATTCCTTAAATTAAGTGGTGGGTAACACCTAGCAAAGATATTGGATGTTTTGTGATGTTTTGGACCGGTATTTTGTATTTTCAGCAACCAAGAAAAGAGGATTTAAGAACAATTTCTGGGTTTCTTGCAGTAAAGCACTGCCTTTCATGCAGTTTCCATTTTTACTTGGTAGGCAGCCCAGTGACAGGTTTCAGCAGTGAGGTCTCCTTCCACCACTGACAACAGGCAATGTAGATTTGGCAGCCATCATTTCTGGTTTCAAAGAGCAATTTTCATAGGTTTTGGCACGCATAGGGCTTTTGCTGCCATTTTGATGATTCTTGCACCATCAGCACACAGGGATGTCGCAGGGCAGAGCCTAGTGGGTTAAAACATCCCACAGTGCGGATACCAAGCTTTGAGAGTTTTCTTAGCTATGTGTGCCTAGAAGAAGTGGTTGATGTGGAACCCGAGGGACATGGTGCAGGAGAGGATCTCGGGTGTGAAGCCCTCGGAGTTCATGGTTGATAGTCAGGTCTATATGTCTGGGTGTTAGGTGATGTTGGTGAGGAGTAGGAATTCGGTCTTGGAGGGCTTGAGCTTCAAGTATGCACTGGATATCCAAGACTGCATCAGTGAGTGGCAAGTGTTGAGCCTATAGATGGTCCATTATGGAGTCGATCTTCAGGTATAACTGTGTGTCATTGACATATTGGTGGATGTGGTTGTGTGCGGCTAGGAGTCCATCTAAACAAACTGCTGGCAGTTTTGCGAGCTAGGCCTTGAACCAGGGTCGGACAATGTTGCTGACTCATGTGCTGATGTAGGGGGCCCGTAAATGCCTGGTGGTTTACTGTGTCTAAAGCAGCCGAGAGGTTGATTAAAACCAGGAGGCTGGGGTGGAAAAAGTCAAGGATGTTGAGGGCGCCATCGACCACCTGTATGGTTGCTGTCTTTGTGCTGCAACTGGGTCTGAACCAGGATTGGTAGGTTTGGAGGAGATTGTTGGCGTCTATGTGTTGCTGCAGTTGTGCGGTTACTGCTTTCTCAATCTGATCTAGAAAGGAAGATGGGTGATTGGGTGATAGCTACCTAGTTTGTCAGGATCCAGAGTGGATTTCTTTAGTAGAGGGAGGATTTGTCTTGTTTTTAGGGTCGATGGGAAAGTGACTTGCGCAAGGGAGCGTCAATGATCTCTAGGTAGGGAAGAAGAGCTTCTGCAGGGATCTTGAGGATGGATGCTGGGAGGTGATCTCTAGGTAGGGAAGGAGAGCTTCTGCAGGGATCTTGAGGATGGATGCTGGGAGGATGTCTGTATACGAAGTGGCTTTGAGGGCAGCTAAGGTTTCTACCACGTCCTCCGTTGAGTGTCTTGAATCTAATCCAGGGTGTGGAGATTTCACAAGGAGGGACATGAGGTGGGAATGTGGGTGCATAGCTGGTGTTTATGTGCTGGTGAATCTTGCTGATTTTGTCGAAGAACGTGTTGATGGCAGTGGATTTTTCAATGGAGTGTGGTATGGAGGGGTCGGGTAGTAGGTTGACACAGTCCATGACCACTATGAAGAGGGCTCTGTTTTCGTTGTTGGCTTCTGCTATGGTATTCTTATAGTAGAAATCCTTGGCTTTGATTAGTTGTTGGCGGGTTGCTCCGAGTTCCTTAAGGAGCACCAGGTCGGATGCTGTCCTGGAACGGTACCAAGTATTCTCTTGTGTCCTGATGACTCTTTTGCAGAGGTTAAGTTCTTGCATGTACCAGGGTGGTGGCGGGTTCAGTTTGCAGCTGCGTTGTTTCGGAGGCCTGTGTCAGTCGATGGAGGCCGAGAGGTTGGCCTTAAGTGCTTCCAGTATAGAGTCGCAGTTTGGTTGGGGTGTTCGGTCCATGTAAGGTGGAGGTTGGTGAGGTCTCCCGTGACGGTTTCCACTAGGAAGTTTTTGAAGGACCTGAAGGTTTGACTGATGGGTTTCTGCTGGGAGTGCTTGACTGGGGTGGTGTGCAGGATGTTAAAAGGCACAGCTAGGTGGTCAGACCAGTAGAGCAGGAGAGAAAAGCTGTAGTGGAGGAAAGACAGTGCAGTGATGATTAGGTCGTGGATGTTACCTTTCTCGTGTGTTGGATCTTTTCTGTTCTGTGTGAAGCTGAGGGTGTAGAGAAGGTAGAGAAGAGCTTCCTTCATCTGTTTGGTGGCCTGTTAGGCAGAAACCTGTGCAGTTCCCTTAGGGACCACTGCAAAAAGTTTAAGACCGCAGGAGTAAGCAGTAAACCCAATTGGTAGCAGTCTGCACCACCCAGATTTACCTGGTAGCTGTGGCTGAGCAGTCAGACTTCTCTCAAGAAGAGTTGGGCAGTATATAGAGTATACACAATAGGGCTGAAAATACAGTAGTACAAGCAAACACTGACCAGAGCTTTGGTATAAAAGTATATAATTATTTATTTAAAAACACACTTGTAAAAATACACTGCACTAATATGTCAAGCAAGTTCAAACACAGTCACTATAAGTATATACACCTCCCTAGTTAATTATTTGACAAGTCTAGGTTAAAACACCACTTACTTAGCAAAACAGAGGTGAGCGTGTAACCGTAGATGGCACTCCAATAATCTGTTTAAAAAGGGAGAGAAAGGCAGAATAGGAAAAACACACAGTACCAACATTTTTAAGAAACCACAGCAAGTCAAGAAAGGCAGGGTCTACTGTAGAGCAAAAAGTTCATAGGCTAGGCCCACTCTTGGAGAGCAAGGCGGAATGTGCCCAAGATCACACAGTGGAAATGCACTCAAAGTCTTTGCAGAAAAGTCAAAAGAGGTTGGATCAAGTCAGAAAGGTAATGTTAACAGGTCCGAGGTCACCCCAGGATAGAGAGTAAAGGATTTACGGGACACCTTGGACAGTCTGTTGCAAGGGAGACCAGGCGGGACACAGTACCTGAAATGGTGAGAAAGCTCCAACAGGGGCAGTTGTCCCTGGCAGCGGGTGCAAGTCAGGGCTTTGTCCAGGGGAAGAGATGATCTCGACGTGGAGGAAAGCTGGAGGTTGTTGCACTGCCAGGGAAAAAAACAGCCGCAGAGTTTCCTGGTTAATAGGTACTACCCTTTTATTCGCGGTAGTGGTGAATCGTGGCTATCCGGCCGCCGGGGTGCTTGGCACAGGCTATTCGACCACGAGACGATCCAGGTAGGCGAAAAAGGGGAACCGGTTGGTCCCACCAGCTCAAAAGGAAGAAGACTCTCCTGGAAGAAGATCTCCTCTATCGTCGGGAAAGTGGTGAGTTTCGTACAGTGAAGGCAAGCGTCCCCACACAGCACGATCCTCCCCGCAATGAGAGACAATGAAGGACTCTCCCAAAATGGGAATAAGGCCAAGACAGAGTGCGGGTGAGCGTAAATGGGAGTTTATCAATCAGAATAGGGCATGCAAAGGACTCTGCAAACTCCGAGAGCGCTCTGTCTGACAATAGCAAAGACAGGCGTATATATTTACAAAAAACGTCATAAGAACCTACACACTATAGGGGGCACAAGTTCATGGGGATTGGGTGGCGACGACTAACTATAGGTGCTGCTGTGATGTGGTTGGCTTTGGCTGGAAGACGTCACTGGGCAGCCTCGTGGGTTGGGCTGGGCCTGGCAGGGTGGCAGAGTTCATCCAGGCGGTGTTGTGGGGCCATCGCGGCCAGTGGCAGAGATGAATGTCTTCTCCTGACTTATTAGCCCTAGGCCATGCACACCGCAGTCATTCAGGCATTTTGGTATCTTCTTTAGTAAATCTTTCAATAGGTTATACAACAGGTTAATGCAACACAGGAGGAATGCACCTTGTGAGGGGACAGGAGGTAATACGTCCGGGCATGGTTACCAGTGTCCTGTTGACCGGGGCCATAGGTCGAGGGGCTAAGCTTCAGGGCCTGGGACGGGCGGTACATGTCTTTCTGCCTTGTTAGAAGTTGTTATGGATGTTCCGCTGTGTGTTGTCAAAGTGTTGGGTGTCTTGATTGCACAGGGCCATAAGTCTGAGATGGTCCGGTGGGTTGTGAGGTTTACGAGGGGGCGCGTGTGTTCAGGCAGAGGTTTACTGCTGTGCTGTAAATAATGCATGTGGCAGGTGGTGGCCTTGGGTGCTAAAGAGGGGGTTACAAATCTTTGAAGCGACTCCAGTCTGGTTGGGGGAGGTAACGCAGCGCGGCGCGGTCTCTGCTCTCATGCCTTGGCAGCCTTCGTAGGGTGGGAGGGGGAATGGCCTTGCACGTATTTCACAAAGGTATCTCCCTCGTGTGTTGCCGATTTAGGTAAAGACATCACAAACATTTGAACACTCTATAATACTTATTCAAAACATTACAAAACATGCATTTAACCTTTGCTGGATGTGTCTTGATTATACCCAGTCTGAGTACCTTATTCATACATTATGTTTTAACAAGTGCAGTATTTAGTTATATGCATATATATTTGCAGTAAGTGAGGTAGAGTTAGAATTGGTGGAGAACATAGAAAGTAACCCGCCACTTGTTCGTGACGGTGGTGGCGCATGTGGGGCCTAGACATGTACACATGACATGCGCCTTCTCGTGCATTCTTCACATGGGCCCTTTTGTATGGTTACATTCGTTTTCTTGTGTCCTCTAGCAGCATTAGTTCAGTTATGGCACGAGCCCATGGGGTGTAAGTTTTCCCGTCATACATGTAACAAACAGATTCCTGGTGCGTTCCGTTATTATTAGTACCCAACTGCAATGGTATATGCTCGCCATCGCTTATATCATGGGAGCATGATCTCTTGTAATTATACATCTTACAGGCTTTTGTAATATAAGGGATTTTATGGAAGAAAAGCATCCTTTGCAAGTAGTCTCAACATTAATATACAAAGATTGTCTGTCATATAACGACTATTTTACTGTCCTTTTCATTTGCCTAGGCCTGCTGGCCGGGTCATGCTGGGAGCGATGATACACTGCGGGAGGTGAACTGTTACAATGTTAGTGTATTACACTAGCTCATGTCCGTCTTGTTCGTGGGAACGTGCTCGCAGCGGATCTGCCAGGGTGCTGCGGCAACAAGGACGACTGAAACCCTCCAAGGGTGGGGGCCGCGCAACAGTGCGCTGAGCTCACACCATCTTTACCAGACAAAATGGTTTCTAGGCCTAGCTAAATTTTAATACATGTGGGCAATTAATACGTGCGGGCAATGTCTCCAGTGGGTGAACCCTCCACCACCTGGGCCCGGGTGGCATGAGGGGACGCCCAAGAGAGCCATAGTCCTTACCTGGGGAGAAAGCGTAGGCGAGGGGGGGTCTTCTTGGACCAGTCCTCCCCTACAACAGCAGGATCCCCTCTTCGGATTCTTTAGGTCCTGTGGTGACTTCTGAAGTTCCAGTCCCCAAAGATCTGCTTTTATGCAGCAAAACCCCCATTCATCAGCCTAGCTGTCACTCAAACATGCTAAGTGGTGAGCCGGGCGGCTCACCACTGGGCCAATCACACAAGAGTGCAACTTGAGTTGCCAAGGCAACTCAGTCCAGGGTGCCTAATCCCCCTCCCACACATCCTGTTGACCCCAGACAGAGTGGCACCATTTGGAGGGCTTCTGTGAAGAAGCCCGCCAAAAAGTGGAAAAAAGGGCTCGACTTGGGTTAGAGTTTCAGAGGAAAACACAAACGCCATTTTAAAACAGAGTCCTGGCAAAAAGACCCAACCGGGGAATAAATATTAAATAAATAACACAGCGGTATCTTTAACATTGCACCAAAAAGTGGTGCTTTTAAAATGAATGGGAAAATCCCATAGGAAATATTCCGGTGGAATATTTTGCGTGGTATCCACTGCCACCAGCCAGAAACTCGACAAGGGGGGACTGGACAGTGCCCCCTTGAAAAACAGACCCTGGGGCAATCGAATTACCCCTACCAGTACTTCCACAATATGATGGTTTGTACTGGCTCTGTTCATAATTTAAGACTAGTAAAGCCAATGGTGACTTTACATGCCCTGGGAGACAGTAGTCAGTCCCAGGGTATGGAGTCTATGTTTGGGGGTCACTATGACACCCCTGTGTTACTGCACTGAGGGTGCTGTGTAACATACCAAAAACACATGAAGCCCTATGGAGTAAAAAACCCCATAGCCCATATAACACACTACATAGTCAAAGGACATCCTCAAATCATGTCTAAGAGTGGGAGAAAAAGAGTCTCACTCTTAGCAGGAGAACAAAATAAACCCCAAAAATCCAGCAAAGCTGCTGGGGGACTCACTAGGTTTGGGAAATTAGCCTTAACAGAGAATTCTCCAAAACATGGCCTTGTTGCCCAGGAGGTTGAAGCCACCTAGGAAGATGGTGTGCGTGAAGGATTTGGTGGTGACCACAATTAATTTTTCCGATAAAGGCAGTGTTGGGTTTGGGTGGTCTGTAGATGAGATAGAAGGTATCTGTGTCCGTCCAGGGGAGCGGGAAGTGGCAGGAGGGGACTTCGAAGGAGCCAATGTTGTCGACGTCAAGTTTGGTGCAGAGCCATCTTGTGGATGACTGCAAGGCCTCCGCCTGTCTTTTCAGCTGGTCTCTGTGTTAGATATTGCAGCTGTCAGGGATAAATCTATGATGTGGGTGGAGGTTGGTGTCAGCCGGGTCTCAGTGATGAAGATGGCGTCAAGGTCGTGTGTAGCGAGAATTGGTCTGGAGTAGACTTCAGTGGAGGAATTCCAGAGCAGGCAAAGTCCTGGTGGGGGCCCTAGGAAGAACTCCATGCTAGGAGGCAAATGTGTGATATGTAAGAGTCAGTCATGCAATTACATTGGGCACTGGAAAGCAAACACATAGTATGCACTAATTGCAATAGGCATTACGGTGCAAAATCAGTGAAACTCAGGGAAAAAAACATCAGAAGTTACAGGGGGAACAGTGGGAAAATCACAGCGGCAACACTAGAAGGTAAGACCTAGAATGGTGAATAGGTTAGCAAGGGACACAAACAATTACACCACATTTAATAAAACATAATATGGCATAGGGTGAAGAAGAAATACCAAATCATTCTAAGTCACAAAAGCAAATAAAGGCCTAACAAGGTAATCACAGCCTTGTCTACTCTACATAGTACAACCACTGGCCTATGCAGACTGCTCCCATTTCACTGTCTCACCGTCAACCACCCTTTTCAATCTCTCAAATACATTGCACACCCAGGTTGAGTATATAGAACATTGTTCTACATATAAACATCTCTACAATGAAAATGGTTAAAAATAACAGCGAGGCCATTATCGTGCGCTAAACTTCTGTGTGCAAATACTTCCACTGGAAAACGACCCTAATCTTCCACAACCCCAAACTACTTAACAACTTAAGGGGCTATGCTGGTCCCATGTTATGGGAAAAAAAATACATAACCTCAACAAAGAAGTCTTAGGGTCATGGAATCAGGAAATAAATCTTGCTTGGTTGTCTGACCACACAGATGGTATCAGGTAATAATATCGCCATACATATGGTCGCCGTAAATAATATCGCTGGGAAAATGTCGTGGCAATATTATTTGGGTGACCATATATATGGCGACAGGGGCAAAAAAAAAGTACAAAAAATAAATAAGTGGTTGCGGGGGTGTCCCCCGCATGTTCCATGCGATAATGTCGCCACAAAAAATGACCATTTTTCGGCGATATTTTTGCATGGCGATATTTTTGTGGCGACATTATTACATGGAACCCACACAGATTATCCTACAGGACCTTGCTACGGCAGAAAGAGGAGATAACATGGAAATTAAAGAAATATGCATAGTTTAAAGGTTATGTAAACTTGTATAGCACCCTTCTGCCACTAATGGGGGCCTGGCTGTATAAGAAAGGGAGGGTTGAAGGGTCATTAGTGGGACAGTGGCAAAGGCCAATGAGAAACCTGCAGTGAGATTGAGTGCAGGTCTGAAATACCTGGATAGTAAATGCCAGCCTACTTTCTATGGGTTTGGCAGAGAAACCTGGGAGTAAGATTCCCATAGATACCAGCTCAAGATTCGATAGGCTGCAGCACTTTTGGTCTGGTTAGCCACTGATGTGGAAGAGTGATGGGGTTAAAGATGAGAGCTCTGTAGTGGTTCGGTGGTAGGAGATCTTAGAAGGGAGATGGTTGTGGGGGAACGGGGGGAGGGGGAGAAGAGGGAGTAGGCCGAACAACATAAAACAACTTGCAACACTGTACTTCTAACACTGGCCTCTTGAAGACTGGTCCCATTTCACCACTCCTTGCAGGTCCCTACACGCATGCGTAGCGTTTGCTGGTCAATTTCATTATACAGCAACCGTTCTGCAGTGATTTGCAGACGGCATTGAAGGCTCAGGCCAAGGCTAAGTTGTGCTGCTTCTTCACTTTTCAAATACATGCAGCTCTGGATCTCCTTAAACTGCATGGGGCGCCCTCCAGGTTATGTTTTAGTCCTGAATTGTCTGGCGTGACTGGCCACACTACACTGCATAGGTTGTTGCAGCAGCTAGGTTTTCATCAGAATGGTAACACCCACCTCCTGAGGAAGACGTTCAGTTAACCACCACTACACGTCGAAACCGGTCGAGAGATAAATTCTACAAGGATGTGATGTTTGCATCTGTTATTCCTATCCACCCCGACAACAGATTGTTTGTGAATTATTTCTATTGTTTGTAAACATCGCAATAATGTGTGTCATTATGGGGACTAGTTATGAATTCCTCTTCCCCATTGGTTCTTAGCATGTTTTTTGTGTCTTATAGTACTTTGGATGTATGCCACGGTATGATGAGTTGTGTGTGTATGAATGCACCATGTATGTGGAGTATGAGTGATGAAGTTTTAGCCGATTTTCGGCATATTTTTGCTGCTGTTTTGCTATGTTAAAATAATCAGTGTATATTTTTTTGTGATTTATTCACTAGTTTGCAATTTTTGTATCACGTTAAATACATTTTGATACATTTTTTCTAAACATACTTTGCTCTGGACATATCTTTTCTGTTTTTTGATATTATAATACTCTGGTCCAGAGGCTAGAGTTACCCTGCTCATTTCAGTGTTTGTATTGTGTCCCATTTTACCAGCAGTCACTCACACCCGTAAGTCTCTGCTAACGTTAAATGCTCCAGTCAGTTTCCTTCTCGCTTTCAAGTCTCTCCCACTCCCCGTTAGTCCGTCTGTCGTTCCCACAAGTCTCTCAGTTCATCAATCGCTCACGTCAATCTCTTCCAATATCTTTCAGTCTCCGCCTCTTTGACCCACCCTGAGGGTGGACTGTTGTAGTGTCAGTCTCCCCGGCTGTGTCGGTGTCCCCTTGTCAGATACCTTGCATCTCATGTACAACATAAGCGTCTGCGAGTTGTAAGATGAGGGAAAGGGGCAGTCTGGAATTTGCGCTCACTGCTATCAGATACAAAGCTACATGTTAAGTGTTCCGCAAGGGAAGACCTTTTTCTTTAAAGAAACAGATGCTTGGAATCGGAGGACAACAGTCACCACTTCCTTAGTATGATGGTTGGAAGGCAGACAGGCATCCAACCTCATTTACATTCTCAGGTGCTGTGCTCAGTGGCCTGCTGGGACTTTGGACTATCTGGGTCAAGGCAATGTGTTCAACAGGCATTAATCAGGCAGTCAGGGGAGGGGCTGGAATACCAGCACATTTCTCCCACAAGCCCCAAATTCTTCTTGGAGTCCAAACTGAATTCACCCCCAGGTCCCCAACTCGCCATATTTTGCAGTAGTACAAGGACTTTACTATCAGAAGGATGCTGCAACCTTGCCAGGGGTTTTTGACAATGAAAGGAGGAGCAGAAAAGATGAGAGGTAGAGTGTGGTTTCTTCAAAAGTGCAGCTCCTAGGCCTTAAATGGAGGTAGGGGAGCTGAAGGATGGTAAATCGCAGTATGCTGGCAGTGACAGAAAGAAGATTAGGGTGGGGGAGGCGGTACATTTGTTAATAACACACTGCAATCTCGAATTTTGAGTCTCGCTCCTTGCGAGGTAAGGGTCTCTGACATATTTCTTTACAAAGCAGTGTGCCATAACTATATGCTGGAACCAGGGCAAAAATAGTAATTCTTTAGTCATCCAGATTTTAAGTGCTGTCCTGCCAGTGAAAGCAAGGGACTGCCAGGTATTAACATTTGCACAAGGCATGAGCTGTACCCCCACAGGGGACTCCTGGAACCAAAAAGGAACTGCCTCGCTCATTAACTACGCTACATTACACAACAAACTATAATTCTGCAGTTAAGTGGGGGTGTTTACTGAATTGTGCTCTTGCATTTAGAACTCGTACACAAGTTGGCATGCTGTCTGAGGAGAATGCCAGAATTGTTTGCATAGTTTTGAAGTGGCTCCAACAGCCATGAAATGGCATAATTTCTTGATATTTGGGCTCCCTTTGATTGCCTGGCCATATGCAACTATCTTGGGGCTCCTGGGATCTTCATTTAGGGGTATGGGTCTGCTCTCTGAATCTTGCGCATGCCAGAAATATTATACGCAGGATCCACACTTCAGGGCTAGCTCTCCTGTCTATAGCTTGTGGCGGGTCAGGACAAGTACACAGTCCGACTGGTCATCTCACTGCTGATTTTATTAAAAATAGGGTTGAACGCCTAACTTTCCCTATACAAGGGGTGTTCCCTACCTAAATTAACTACGTTGCTCGTTAGTTGAAAGTGAGTCCAAATCATAAGCAGTCCACTGTTACAACTAACCAGTGATGGCCCTAAAACTATTATAACAAGTCATGAGAAGGACTCTTTCCTCCTGTAGGTGGGGTCTTCACAAAATGCATTTCAGCAAGTGATTCTTAAATAGTTCTTGGTTTTTATTAAGTCCCACAATTCTGACACCCAGTTCTTCAGGCTCTCTGCCTTGACTTATTTGATCATTCTTTCTGAAAGGATGACTTAACCCGACTCTGTACATTCTTAATATTTACCAGTCTCTGGGTTTACTTAGGGTTCTGTCTTTCTTTCCTACTTCAATTCAGTCTTCAGGGTTTCCCTGTTCAGCCTGTTGCTGTATTTTTAATATCTCAAAACGTTCTCCTCCACTTTCTTGTAAGCGAGAGTTCGTTCCCACAACACTTGTTATCTTGGATTAGTACTTTATTTGTACTGAGACAAGTAGTACTATTCCAATAATTAATTTCTTCTTCTTGGAGACGTGGCGTGGGTGCCATATAGAAGTAGTGTCTCCTGCAGATCCTGAACACATCCGAACGAAAGGCAGACAAAGTGTTCCTAGAGTGGTTATTAACACTTGTAAGCGCACATGATGTTCTGAAGCGTAGCTGGAGGCAATCAGAGCCGACCCTGCAGATCGTTCCCCGGAGATTTCAATGGATGAAGATTACAACGAACTGTATGCAGAGGTCCCAAGATGGCGGCATACAAAGAACAAAGAGATCGGACGAGACACTGTTATTGAGCCCCAGACCGCGACTGCTGGAATAATAAAGGAAGAAGTGCGTGCCGCGGGCGTACATGTAACGCTCACCTGATTCCCGCAGAGGCGCCGGTCTTGACTGGGCGTATACCATATCTGCAAAGGTGATGTGTAACACACGGCTGGCTCTTTGGGCTGGACCTCTGTGCACTGTATGTCTGACTTGAAGGGTAAGATGTCTGCAGATAGAAAATATGGGATTAAAGAACTGGGTTATTGAATGTCTCTCTCTTCTTCCCTTTCTCTTCTCCTGTAGAAACCCAAAGGTTAACGCTCTCACCTTAGGTAAGGGAACGCCGTGCTCTCCATCTGCCTCGGGGCAGGGTGCTGTAACCAGTTTCTTCACTGGATAAGGGGAGCAGGCCTCTTGACTTCAGAGGACTGCTGTCTGTCGTTTACTGCACGAACGGTAAGTTTCGAGTAATTCTAATGTCTTTACAGTCTTTAGTAATGATGTTTCTTGTTTTGCAGGGTTCCGGCGATGGCGGATGACGGGCTGAAGTGAGTTGAAGATGGAGCCCGTGTGATGAATAGAAGCGCCTGGAAGCACGTAAGTAAGCGCTTGTTGCCTGCTTCACGATGCGCTGTAACTGTCTTTTTATTTTGCAGGTACAAGTTCGGAGCGGCTGCAGGGTGCCGGAATACCCACTGGGTTAGATGTGGAAAGGAGTAATGGCACGTGAGTATTAAAGTTCCCCAATGTCTTTAAACGCACCTTCTTTTGTCTTTCAGATGCGGGATGCAGCGCCGAAGGCCTCCGGAGCGTGCGAAGAGTTGGTAAGCTTTTGTCTTTCAGATGCCGGAATGCAGTGTGAAGACCTCCGGAGCGCACGAAGAGTAGGTAAGCCTTTGTCTTTCAGATGCCGGAATGCAGCGCGAGGCGTTGGTGACAGCCGATGGACCAGGTAAGTGAAGAGCTGTCACTGAAGACCGTAATGCTAACCTGTTCTTTCTTGTCTTTATAGGTGTTGCTGAAGACTGGATTCAGGATGGTAAGCCTTTTTCCTTAGGCCCAGGATCAGATGCAGAAGACACGATGAGCGTTCTGCTGCAGAGGATGCAGAATAACGCAAAGCAAGATTCATCCATCGGGTGTGGTTTAAATAGCCTCCTGTAGTGCTTAGGTGTCTCCTTCCACAGCCACGCCTAGGTAAGAAAAGAGTTCCTGCTTTCCAGAAGAGTTCCAGTGTTCTGAATCTAGGGAGTGGCTCCTGCCCCACCCAACAGGAAAAGTAGTTCCAAACAGAAGAGGATCAGAGGCTCAACTATCAGGCAAGTAAGCAGCATGGTCTGCTGCAGGTAAGTCCACCCAAGCATTATGAGCCCGGCGCTTCCAGCGCTGGGACTGGGCATATTTATGAGCCTGGTGCCACTGGCGCCAGGACTGGGTCCAAAAGGTCCCAATTGGGACGGGTTGGCACTCGGAACCTGGGTTATGGATCTGCTTCCAAGGGAGTTGGGAAAACCCTGACCTTTTGGAAGCAGAGATCATGACAGTACATTCCGAAGTAGCCACCACTACGACAGCTGTGTGACTGGATGTATTGCTGCCCTACAGTACCGCGACGGGGCACATATACTGGAAATCATGTCGCACGAAACAAGAGAACCGATCTGAGCTTGGCTGCCGGACGGCTGGAATAAGGCAGCCACGGAACACACAAGGGTAAAACCTACGGGGACTGCACAGCTGACAGAGCATTACATTAGGCTCCGACAAGAGACTACTGGGCCGTAACACGGCAACAAGATGCAACATTGTGGCACTACGCGGCTAGAGCCGTGAATCCTGCGATACACAGAGAAGCAGTCTATGAAAGGAAACAAACTCGCTGCAGTGACAAGCAGCAGCAAAGGTTTGGCAACTTGAATTGCCGAATGGAAGTTCGACCTAGTGAAAGGGACAGACACGGATGCATGAATCGCGCACCGCATGTGGTGGCGTGGTGGGCTCCCAGGATACACTGGACATCAGAGCTTGCGAGCTGAGCAGAGAACAATGAAGAACATAAGCTGGAAATCTTATGGCCTGTCCGTTGTAAGGAGGGGGCCGGAACTTTGCCCTATGACTACAAAACAGATATACATCAAAGGGACACACGGACTGAAGTAGGAGGGAGAAGGCCAACTTTACCCAAAAGCCCTCCATGCGCTGGATACGCCAGTGTAATACAAAGTAGCCTAGGGAGCCAGAGACTGACTGTATGGAAGATAGTCACCACACTGGAATGAATCTGAGTAACTAATGTGGTCAGATCATGGCCGGCCCTCAGGGAGGTGAAATTTGGAGGGCGAATGACACAAACCACTGCAAACATTAAGAGGGCCATAGTTGTATGCACAACGACGAGAGAAACGCAAAGAAACCCTACTGTCAAGCTAACAGGGCATGCGACAAGGCTTGGGCGCCCAGTGAAAAGAGAATCCCAGCAATACTACTAAAGTGGACATGGAAGCGGAGCAGAGTTCACGTGAAAAGTACAAGATCAAGTAGGTGACAAGATAATACCAGGCAGTGTGCGGGTTGCTGCAACGACCCTGGCAGAACACGGCCCTAGCTCACAGCGACCACAATCAACACTCCTCGCCAGGAGTGTGCAGTTCGCAAGCAGGTAGAACTGCGGAACAATGCCAACTAACACACTTGACCCCACGACACGGCCGACCAACTTGCGAAAAGCGGGGCGGGTTACCTGTGGTAAGAGGAGGGAGCACCTGAAACAACAAAACAGCGGGGAAGCAAGCAACATCTGAGTACGCCAGAGGAACTCTGACAAGACACCGGTGTGAGGCCCATAGACATACCCGACAGGGACTTTGAGCTCATCGCACTGGAAATGTTGTCTAAACAGGTCAAGTCCAAACCGAAGCAGGCATCATTAGATATCTTTACTAGACAAGTGCACAGCACTGATACTCCTAAGTCAAGCGGGCAGGAAACGAAAAGGAGACACAAGCCCGACCAGGGGTGATGAACGGATCCTGGAATCCATAGCGGCATTTCAGGTGTCCTGGAGACCAAACGAGATGCTGCTATGACAAGGCTCAAAAAATCCTTGGAGTTCAGAATTGGTGCAGTCAGTGTTGATGTCAATCTACTATGTCAAAGACGTGAGGGCGGAACGTACGAAGAGACTGGAAGAGGAGATTAAAGGCAACGGTCAACACCAAAGGCATCTCCGAGTTGCAACAGCAATTGCGGAACCTAGAACACAGAGCTGAAGAAGCAGAAGGGAGGGCCCGCAGAAATAATATACGAATAGTAGGACTTCCGGAAGGAGAAGAAAACCCAGACCCAATGAATTATATTGAAAACATGCTACTGCAGGAGATAGGAGCAGGGACGCTCACCCAAGGATTTATGGTGGCGAGAACACAAAGCCCCGAGCAGAAAACCACCACCTGGAGTCCCTCCCAGATCGATTATCGCGAGGATCTTAAACTATAATGAGAGTCAGAAGATTTCGGAGTACTTTTGGAAAGGAGGGCCAATAAGCAGAGCGTCGATGTCTATAACGGCATATCCAGAATACACCTTCCAGGTACAAAGACAATGCTTGAACTATGTGGCTATGAAGAGAAGGTTGCAAAAGGCGGGATTGAAATACATGCTACTCTACCGGGCAAAATTGAAAGTCTTCCATAAAGGCAAGGCCCTCTTCTTCGAGACCCCAGAAGATGCGGCAAGAAGGATGGACACTGTGAACTGCCCTGCTGATGCGGAGGACCAGGAAGAAAGAAGAGGCTAAGTGACATTGCGTTTTCTCCACAATGTACATTATAGATACAAAGCTTGGTTAAGCATTAAGACTATGCCACTAAATTATAGACTTGGGCGAGCCACCGAAATGTAATTGTGTTCGATAGATACGAGCTACGCAGACTGCCTTTGTATTATATTGGTAACATTTAGCAGGAGACACAGGTGCCGCTTATAGTAGGCGATGCCAAGGAGCACATCAATTCCGCCGGTAGGTTTTTTTAGTTAGTAGGATACTAGTAGGGCAGTATCCCCCTGCAGAGCCCCAAGTATCAGCGTAACTGAGAAAAGGACTAGATGCAGGGTAGCCTGAGATCCAGGAATGGAGCTGGGCACCACTTTGGAAGTTGGGGAGAGGGAGGGTGTAGGGGTTTAACAAGGGGAAGTTGGGGAAGTTACAGGGGGTAAAGCCTATGATCACAAGCCACTATATAAGAAGGGAAGAATGGAAGAAGGCAGGGGTGGAGTTGGGTATGGATGAGATGGGGGGGGGCTCAAGATAGTGACCTGGAAAGCGCGCAGATTAAAAAGTTATATCAAACGCAACAAGGCGATGATGTATCTGAGGAGACAAAAGATAGACATAGCATTATTGCAGGAAACACATTTGACTGCAGAAAATCAGGAGACAGTAAGGAAAAAATGCAAGGGGATTACCATAGGTACAACACATTCTGCTTATGCCAGAGGAGTCAGCACATGGATAGCGCCACATGTCCCATTTAAACTGCAACAGTCCAATATTGAGACCGATGGGAAGATGGTGTTAATCAAAGGGCTTATAGAGAATAGAGAAATGAACATCAATGTCTATGCTCCAAATCATGATACAGCTGCTTACTTCAGGAACCTTTATAGCAAAATTAGCCCATATATGGAGGGAGAAGTGGTATATGGGGGCGGGGGGGGATTTCAATTGCGTACTGGACCCCTGATTAGCTAGATTGGATGGTAAGATTGGGGGGCCCACACCGGTAGCGAAAGCCCTACGTGGTTTGGTAAGAGATTTTCAACTAGCATATGTGTGGAGAACGCACTACCCACAAGGGAGAGAATACTCGCACTATTCAGCCACACACAACCTACATACCCGGTTGGACTACATATTTTTTAATAAAGAGGTAATGCGAGAAATACAAGAGGTGGAATACAAAGCTGCGGTCCTCTCAGACCATGCACCGCTAATGGCACTTCAGCAACATACACCACCTACGGCCAAGATCCCGATGTGGAGATTCAGGGTGGAGGCGCTGAAAGAGACCGTATTTAGAGAAGATCTCAGGGAGGGAATAAAGAAATATTTTGAGCGTAACATTGGCAGTGTGAAATCGGCCAGAACGGTGTGGGAGGCATTTAAGGCGGTGGTCAGAGGGATAGCGATATCCAAATCAAAAGGGCTGCTAAATGGGTTATTATACAAACAGCAAGACACAGAAAACAAGATTGAAACTGAAATGAAGAAAGGAGTGAACACCATAACTGAGACTGAGGCCATAAGGCAACTACAGCAGGAATGCTATGAATATTGGGAGACTATGTAACTTAAATTATAATAAATACATTCAGAGGCAGCATGCAGAGGGAGACAAGCCAGGCAGGTTACTGGCATGGCTTTATAAAAGTGAGACCCCCAGGCAAACGATCAGAGAAGTGCAAGGGTTGGATGGGAGAATGTGAGACACGCAGGAAGGAGTAAACACATGCTTTCTAGAACATTACCAGAGATTGTATACGGATACGACCGAAGAGGAAGTAATAGATGTGGTAGAAGCGTTAACCGAGATTGATTTACCTAATCTGGGGGCAGCAGACAGAGTTTGGAGGCTCCACTCTCGATAGAAGAGTTAGAACAAGTGATCCAGTTTCTGCCCACTAATAAGGCCCCAGGGGCAGATGGGCTCCAGAGTAAATTTTATAAAACATAAATCAGAAATACTCCCTTCGATGTTAGCCATGTTTAATGAGGCATTTGAATGGGGCACGGTGCCAGAATCTCTCAGAAAAGCGATCATTATTCCGCTGCTAAAACCAGATAAGCGGAGCATGAACTGTGGGTCCTATAGACCATTATCGATGCTTAATCAAGAGAGTAAGATCCTCACAGCGGTGATGGCCAACAGATTAAAACCGGTCATGAACAAGCTCCTACATCCAGACCAAACCGGTTATGTCCCAGGCAGATGCATCTCCGACAACCTGAGAAGGCTGCACCAGGTCATAGACCAGACGGAAGGGAGCGCTCAGGAGATGGTAGTGGTCTCGCTAGATGCAGAAAAAGCCTTCGACTCAGTTAAATGGCCTTGGCTGATGGCTGTGCTAAAAGAACACTGGCTAGGGCCAGCTTATTTAAAATGGGTGCACTTATTATATAGCAGACCAATAGCTCGGGTGAAAACTGGTGCAATCATATCTGATCAGTGGACGCTAGTTAGAGGAACTAGACAAAGATGCCCGTGGTATCCAATCCTATTTATACTGGCACTCGAACCTCTGGCGATATATTTAAGGCAACAATACAGAGAGGTGGGGATTAACACGAAAGGGAGGTAACACTTGATATCCATGTATGCAGACTAAATGTTACTATATCTGAAATATCCCGAAGAGAAACTGCAATAAATTTTGGAAGTGATGGAACGATATGCTATATTGTCGGGTACAACAATAAATCCTAAGAAATCCTGCATTTTTCCCTTGGGCAGATATGTGGGAGTGCCAAGACAAACTTCCTGTACTGCAAATTGGATAGGCGGTTGAAACGTTCATATACTGTCATGGCCACTAAGCAAGGACCATAAGCTCCATCACATAAAGGGTCTAGTTGGACCCAGTCCTGTGCTCTGCACACTTATTCTGGTGCATGTGTTATTTCCTCCCCTGCAGGGCCCCCACGTGCATCCAGGTCGGGCATGGCCATGGGAATACATTGGGCTGCACATGCAGCATCTTCTGGGAGTGGCAGGGTGGGGCCACAAGGCAGAGAAAAGGGGGCGTGGCTGGGACCAGGCTATTTAAGCCTGCCCCACCTGCATCCAAGCGCTTCGCGCTAGTCTGCTCATAGCAGCGTAACGCTCACCGCCGCCTGAACCATTTCTTACCCGATTCTAGTGATACCATCGCCTGAAGCGCATCTTACCTGATTACAGCAATACCATCGCCTGAAGCACGTCTTACCTGATTCCAGCAATACCATTGCCTGAAGCACGTCTTACCTGATTCCAGCAATAATCTTCGCCTGCAGTGCATCTTACCTGATCCTAGCAGTCACCGTGGTCGGAGCGCATCGTTATTTGTTCTGGGCTTCCAACACTTACTCGGGAGCTCATCTCAGCCAGCATCCTCGTGGATCCAGCCATCCATCACCCGCCAGCAGGTCTTTGGATAGCTGCTCCCCGTCTGACTTCGCCAGGCCATCCCTGCAGGAGAAAAGGACAAATAAGGTTAGAAACAACATAGACATTATGCTAAGGTCGCGCGCAACACAACCCTCGCGCTGAACCTTAGAACCACACGTACCATCTATTTGGGACATCATAAACTTCAATGCCTCCATTGGGGCTTGATTCCAGCACCGCAATTCCGTTGGCCCTCTCATCACCTATTGGGGAGAAGGAAAGTCATTACAAGGGATACGGACAATAATAACGGCAAAAGGACATTGCAAAGGAATACGGACAATAGTCACTGTTGAAGAACACTTACCTTTGAAGTGCGGTCTGGGCTGCCACGCACATGGACCAGTGAAGGAACTAGGTCTATCTAAGGGGCCCCTGCACTTGAGAAGCAGGACGGAGAGCTCACCCTCAAATAAACAGGTGAGACTATAAGGGTAAGCGCATGCTCACCACATTCTAGGAAGAAGGGTTTGAGGGAAACCACAGCCATATGACAGCATTCTCACTGCCTCTCATATTCTCGCAGCAGCAGTATCAAAAACCAGCGCAGTCCACAACACAGGAGCGGGGGAAGAAACCGGAGCCAGTTCCAGGGAGGGCTGCAACTGTGCCCCAACGTCCCCACAGAGAACACGTGAGCGTAACAGATACCTGGGAATAGATGTATATCATGATGTGAGGGCCGAGCATGAACAAAACACGGCGAAGGCAGTGTCCAAAATTTTAAAAAGTATGAAATTCTGGTCCAGGCTGCCATCGACTATGATGGGGAGGGTGGCACTGCTGAAGATGGTAGTCCTTCCCAGGCTACTACACTATTTTGCAAACATCCCGTTCATGATCCCCAAGAGGTTTTTCACCAAAGTTCAGAGTATTTGCAGGGGGTTCTTATGGCATAACTCTAGAAATAGGATAGCACTGTGGAAGTTGCAGAACCATATGACCGAGGGGGCATCAAGTTGCCTAATTTTGAAGTATACTTCCTGGCTAGCCAACTGCAATACGTAGCAAGACAGCCATAAGAGAAAGTAACCTCAGAAGCTAGACTGCTAAGAGCTGAGTGTACTCCCTATATTTTGAACAAATGAATCTGGTTGCCCTGGGGGATGCATTGCAAGACGGGAAACTAATAGAATTTGTCACATTGAGTGCAGACACAGGGTTACATCAAGGGCAATATATCACATACGCCAGATTGAGCAAATTGATTAAGAGAATGTGGTCGGAGGAAGAACTAACCCGACACCCGCGGCCATAGAGACCTTTTGTGATGTGTCAGAAGAGGGACATGAAGTCTCCCGGATATACGAACTAATGATGACCAAGGTTGGCAAAGAGGTCGCTCAGGCAAGGAGTGGAAGGGAAGAGGAGGCAGGGCAGCCTATGGAGGATGCACTAGAGTACAGGAATATAATAATAAAAGTGTCTAGAAATGCAAGGCTGCAGCAAATCCAGTTATACATTACCCATCATAATCCTTCATTTCTGTTTGCTTCCATAATTATTTTTCTTCATCTCAGTAGAAGGCCATTTTTCTCTCAACATGTTTATCAAGATTTCCTGATGACAACACATTTTTGTATGCTCGTCGCTTTTCCTCAATGTTTTTGGAGATTTATTGATGGTGTGGTTAGAGAGTTTTTCATAAGAATGTGAGTCCTTGTCCCCAAAGGGGGAGTCTCTCCCGGTGAGGTCCCACTTGGCTCTATCCCTAAGGAGGGTATTGCGGAGCAGACTCACCTCCCTAGTCTCACATGGATAAGCTCCCCCAGGAGAGAATTGCGGGTCTCCCACGGTTTGCCACAAACTCGACCATGTAAAGTGCAGGACATATGATTTAGGAGGCCTAGCTCTGCTATTTAATGCTTGAGCATGTTAAGTCCAGCATGCAATTTAGGGGGATAGCTCGTCTAAAGTCTGATTTTTCATATTACAGTATGTCCAATTTAGAGGGATAGTTAGCTCAGATTAATAATTCCAAATTTAACTGGAGTTGTATCAATCAGGAAAACCCAGAGCACTGAACACCGACAAGATAAGGAAGTGGTCTGTCACCCCATTTGCTATCCCCGCAATGGATGCACGCAAAGCATTCAACTGGGTTAAATAGAAGCATCAATGGTTGTACCTCGTGAAATGTGTACATTCTAAAGTAAGCTATTGCCAAATTCGGCAAACTAGAGCTAGGAGAAACGGGGATACCTTTCAGGCCATCAATCCCTTCAGAGGCAACGGGTAGGTACCCCAACGCCCCCGCCGCCCCCTCCAACTCTACATCGCCTTTCTTTCATGTGACTATGAAGCCAGGAGCTTAAAAGAAGGATAGAGATGGATGACAAAAGTTCTGGTCCTTCAGGGTTCATCTAAAACTCGCTGAATTCTGATTATGTATTCTTTTTAGAAAATAGAGATGTTGCTATAGAGAAGAACAAATTACTTGCCTCTCTGTAATAGAGGCCATAAGGGCCAGTATATATTGAGGCGCTACGCCCTGTCACCTTAATTCCACACTTTTCCCTAGCACTCCAACACTAGGGACTGCAGACAGAAGGTGTACTAGCTATCCGTCAAGTGGGGCAGGCTGGGAGTGCGATGAGCAATCTGTGGGAGGAACATCTATCAGAAAGAACATTTCAGAGAAGCAAGTCATTTGTTCTTCTAATGCATGGTTGTCCAACTCCAGGCCTCTAAGGCCGGAACCCTGACAGGTTTTCAGGATATTTTGCATTAATATTCATGAGAAAAAATTTGCAGACATTAATAATCATTGTATGCAAATTTATCTCATGAATATTGAGGGATATCCTGAAAATCCAACATGTTTCCGGACCTCGAGCCCTGGAGTTGGACAACCATGTAATGGATTCCTTCCTCCCATGGATTCCTCAACTATAACTCCCATAGCAATTTGTCAATCTGGAGGAAGATGGAGGAGGGGGAGAGCAAGAGCACACCATATATAACAGAATGGTCTGGAGGTCCGCCTACAAAAGCGGGCCTCCTGCCCTGATTGGGAAACAAAGCATTAGATTTTGGAGAATGTGTGTAGTGAGGATAAATAGCCACCTGGCAAATGCCCAGGACAGATTCCCCTCTGCAAGGCAGATGTGGCAGCCAATCCCATGGTCAAATAAGCTTTGAGAGCCTCAGGCCCATACAGATGATCCACCCTGGCATGTTCTGCTTGTCACACATCCCATCCAGCACGAGCACCAGTAAACCCCACAAAAACCTGGCCATCTTTCCTGCCATCCCTCATCTGAGAGGGATAGCAGTTGACTGCCAACACCAAGTTCCGACAATGGAATCGTTCCCCTGCCTTGGAAGCATGAGGTGGAAGAACAAATACATTAAGATGGATCTTTAGAGACAGATGGAAATTTGAGACTAACTTTGGAAGGAAGGAAAGCCTCACAATTAACATAGCTTTTTTAATTTGTGCGTATGGTTTTAATTAAAACGTAGGATCCAGGAGATTAAAGGTGGGCACACCTATAATATAAAATAAAGTATTGGAGCACACCTTGAAGCCTTGGCACAAGTTTGCTTTTATCATAAAGAAGAGAAAAGCTAATCTGACATTTGTGTCTGCTAACTGTATTATGACCCACTGGCCATACCATGAGTCACACATGACTGATCACAAGACATTAGACTTACACACTTTAGAGTGCATGCTTACACATAGATATGCATGTACAATACCATAGCAACGAGCCCCCACCTATGACCATGAGGGACAAAAAGCTAAGACTCGCTGCTAATTACAATTTTGATTTCTCAGGTATGATATGTTATGGCATTTATAACGCGCCTATACACAAGTGTTTCAAGGCGCGATGAGGCAAGGGAGGGGGAACAAAGTGAGAACAGACAACAATTGTACTAGGCCAGGTGTCATTCAGAACACGCAAGTGCATGACATGGGGGAAGGGGGGAAAGTGCAGGGGTAGGGACAGTGCAGTACATGGGAATAGAATAATAACAATAAGTAAAAGTAACAGCCAGCAGGTGGCAAGTGCTGGTAGTGGGACTGTAGGGATACAGAAACAGTCCCCAAGTGCGGGGGTAGCCTAGGCAGGCAGTGCAGGTGTGTGTGACTGGCGAGGGAGGGACATGGGCCCGGGATCAGAGGGTGGCCAGGTAAACAATGCAGATTCAGATTCAGCCAGGAGGTCAGCAGGGGAGAGGAGGAGAAAGGCAGAAGCAAAGAGAAAGGTTTTGAGGTGCTCCCGGAACCGGAGATGTTTCTCCTCAAGTTTCAGGGCGGCTGTTCCAGAGGGAGGCCCCAGCTGAAGAAAGATCTACCACCAACTCATTGCTTGGAGAAGCGACTGACCGTGAGTGAGTTGAAGGCAGATGAGCAAAGAGCTTGAGAAGTAAGATATTTAGGAAGAGAGAGCCAACACCGACAGTTCTGAGGCCCCAGAAGGCCTTGTGGACAATGCAGATGGTTTTGAACTGGATCCTCGCAGCCACTTGGAGCCAGTGCAGAGATTTCAGTACTGGAGAGATACGATCCCTGGGCTTGAGGCCAAGGACAAGCCTCGCAGTCCTGTTCTGGATGAGTTGCAGAGGGCGGAGAGTAGAGGCAGGCAGATTTAGAAAGAGACTGTTGCAGTAGTCCAGCCTAGAGAGAACCAGAGCTCTGGAGACAGTGAGCTTCTGGGCGAAGGAGAGGAAAGGTAGAATACCTCTGAGGAGGTGCAGCTGGTAGTGTGACTTCTTAGAGACGTCAGAGATATGAGGAGAGAAGGTGTGTGTGGAGTCGAAGATGGCCGCAAGGTTTTTAGCCTCGCAGCTTGGAGCAGGAGGAGGGCCAAGAGAGGACGGCCAGAGAGCGAAAGGAAAGGAGGGAGCGGGAGTGCTGATGAGGCAACACCAACTTAGTGTCCATTTGAGCAATGGCTCATAAGTTAAGGCAGGCTTCCCGCACACGCACCTTCTCGGGTCTTACAGGACGCGAGACAAGGGCGACACCCGTGCCGCCAATTGTTCTGCATTGCCTCCAAGGATATACTCTTCAAATTGATTGAGATTATAGGTTACATCCCTGCAGTGTTAATGTTGGCATACAATCTACAACAGGCTTCCCGCAGACGTGCTTCCTTGGACCCTGCGGGATGGGAGACAAGGGCGACACCTATGCCGCCACTTGACCCGTAACGCCTCCTCTGATATTGTCCTTATATTGATTGAGATTAACATCTCGTATTATTACATTTTTAGCATTCCTGGTTATATTCATTATTACTATTAGAAATATTCAGCATAAAGAACATATGCCACGTCATTGCATATATAAACATGCACGTGCGGTTGCCTAGCTTCACTGCGCGGCACTGCTTCCTGTTGTTGACAGTGACTTTTTGTAGATTCCATAATACTTTTGAAATACATCCAATACCTCACCATTATTATAACACAGAGGTCTTGATCTAGACCAACAGAATGGAAAATAGAAAATAAACTAAGACGGCCAGGTCTACAAACACGATCGCGCATGCACTGGTTGCTTAGTCACCGGCGTACATGGAAAGAAGGCTCAATGCTAGAGACGCCGGCTTCTTCGAGCTGTGTGCATCACATTTTCAAAGCGGGAGCTCAGGTAGGTCCCGATTCCCCTTTGCGCCCAGGTAGGTGCGCCTACACATGTGAGGTACCATTTTCGTCTGGACACCTGTGGGAACGCGGGACGGTAGGCCATGTGTTGTTGGCGACGTATTTTGGTGGGTTAGCAGAGCGAAATGTCTGAGAATGGTATTTATTTCCAGCCAATTTCAGAGACATTGCCCTCTGCCCACTCACAGAAACACATCGCCAACAACAGATGTCATACCTTCCCACGTTCCAGCAGGTGTTCCGACGAAAACGGTACCTCACATGTGTGGGTGCATCTACCGGGGCGCAAAAGGAAAAGGCTAACCCACTGGTAACCCCAAGCCTTTCTTTCGGCACAGCACATTTTGTTCATGTGGGCAACCTACAGATTTGGCCCTACAGTGTCGAAGCCAGCAAGGAAAACAGGGAACCCCATGTATTTCCCAAAAGAGGACATCCGTGGGAATGAGGTCTGACGTGCGCAAATCTCCCCAGAATGTATTACCCACAAGCCCCACCAGAGACCCACATATGTCCAACTTTGCTGGAGCTCTGGCTGGTCTGCTTTACAGCTTCTCCCCACTAGGGAGTCCCGGCAGTGTGCCAATACCTTCCCGGAGGGAAAAGCTCTAATGCAGCCTAGCCACAACTCCAGGACGGGTGGAGGTGATGTCCCCGGCCTTGGACATCCATGTACCATGTGGGTGTATCATCCCCTAAGCACAGCGGCAGCTCCAGGGAGCCCCGGCAGGATCCCCATTTCTCCCCGGAGTTGACATCTGTAACGTAGCACAGCCAGAGGTGCAGCCTGGGCTTGCAGACGGACAACCCACATGGGAGACATCCGCTCCCAGTGAAAATAACAAGTTACTTACCAACTGTACCGTTCTTTCGTCTGGATGTTCCTACCACGTATTCCTCATCTTAGATGTATATTCGCAGCTTGCTGCTTCTTTGGAAGAAATATTTTGCCAGAGGGTGCTGTGCTCGAGGCCGCGTAGCTTGGTCCCTCGAAGGCCGCCGTCGAGAGTCGACGTCATCCGTCATATAAAGAGCTCGAGCCACGCCCGTTGGATTCAGTTCTGTTTTTTCGATGTTAATGGTCGCATCAGTTTTATCAGGTATCGACAGATGTCAGGCTCTTAATGAAGTAAAAGTGCAAAAAGCATAAAAACTGTACGGAGGGGTAGGTTGGGAGGGTCGATGAGGAATACGTGGGAGGAACATCCAGTCGAAAGAACGTTACAGTTGGTAAGTAACTTGTTCTTCAAATGGATTGTGTCCTCCCATGTTTTCCTCATCTTAGAAAGACTCCCACAGCAGTAGTAATTTGGAGGAGGGAGTACCAGAGTTTTTAATTATGTACCGAATGAAGCACAGCTTTTGCAAAAAGGCCTCCTTGGTAAGAAGTGGAGTCTAAACAATAATGTTTTACAAAGGTGTGCATGGATGACCAAGTGGCCGCAGCACAAATGTCATGCACTGGGACACCCCTCTGAAGATCTGTGGAAGTTGCTATGCCCCTGGTTGAAAAAGCCCTTAAAGCATCCGGAGGCTCTTTCCCAGCCAATTTGTAACATTCAGATATTGCTAGACTAATCCATCTGGATAAGGTTAGTTTGGACACACCAAGGCTCAATTTGTGTCCAGTGTAACCGACAAATAACTCATCAGTTTGTCTACAGCTTTCCAGTCGAGATGTAGAAGCTGAGAGCCCTTTTAGGGTCTAGTCTAGTCTATGGAACCTTTCCTCCTCTTTACTAGCATGCGGAGGAGGATAAAAGGAAGGTAAAGCGATCTTCTGTGACAGATGGAAATCTGAAAACTATTTTAGGTAGGAAAAAAGGCTTGAACTTTAAAATAACTTTATCCTTGTGGAAAATCGTGCGAGTAGGCTTACAAGAGAGCGCCTGCAACTCACTCACCCTGCGGTCTGAAGTTAAAGCCACTAGTAAAACAGTTTTTAAAGTTAGGATCCTTAAAGGGCAAGAATGTAAAGGCTCAAAAAGGGCACACAAACTTTAAAACTAAATTTAAATCCCAAATGCGAACTTGGATAGGTGTAGGAGGGAACACATTTGTTAACCCTTTAAGAAATTGGATAACCAAAGGCATTTTAAAATATGAAACTTCTTCCGAGGAGCGCTTGAAGATTGATAGCACTGCCAAATATCCTTTAATAGTTCTAACTTGGAGCCCCGAATTGGCTAAATGTAATATAAAGGAAAGCACCGTGGGAGTGGTACATTGAAAAGGATCCACATTCTTATCCCTGCACCAGTTACTGAATTTCTGCCAACACTTGTGTATAGGCACGCTATAAATGCCATCTCATATCAACACCGGTATACGGATTTTGTTGCTGGCCTTCTGGCCGAAAGCAAGATCTCCATATCATCCGTGAGGTCCCAATCCTTATATCTCAACCTCTCAGAAGTCAAGCGTGAAGGTGGAGTGTCTTGACCTCTGGATGGAGAACCCGACCTTCCTCTTGCAAGAGAAGATCCTCTCTTTGTGGAAGACGTATTGGAGGGCAGATGCACATGTCCAGAAGGTCCGGGTACCACGTCCTCTTGGCCCAGTCCGGGGCAATTAGGATCATGGTTCTCTGGAACTTTCTCAACCTCCCGGTTACATGAGGAATCACGGGGACTGGAGGAAACCCGTAAAGGAGTGGAAATACCCAGTCCACTACGAACGCCGTCCCCTAGAGCTCCTCTCAGGGGAAATTCCCTTGAGCAATACAGTTCGCACTTCTGTTCACGACCGGAGCAAACCGGCTCTACTTGAGGGGTTCCCCAAAGGGCGAAGATCTCTTCAAGGACTTCCTGAGCTAGCTCCCACTCGTGGGAGATTGTGCTCTGCCTGCACAGAGCGTCCGCCGCCGTGTTTAGCTCTCTGGCAAGATGAACTGCCGATAGAGAGATTCCTTCTCGTGTTGCCCAGAACCAGAGCTGCATTGCCTCTCTGCACAGTGGAAGTGATCCTACGCCTCCTCTTTTGTTGAGGTAGTACATGGCCACCGTGTGGTTTGTCATTATCAGGACATTATTTCCCTGAACAGAGGGCAGAGAAGCCTTCAGCGCTAGTCCGATTGCCCTCAGCTCCAAAAGGTTGATGTGTAGTTTGGACTCGGATGGAGACCAACGACTGCTGATTGTCAGATCATTGGTGTGGGCTCCCCACTCCGTGAGTGAGGCATCTGTCACTACAGTTATCTCCGGCCATGGTTGCCAAAAAGGTTCCCCCTTGAGGATATTCTCCTTGCGAGCCCACCATAGGAGATCTTGAGCCACCTTGGGCAGGACTTGAAGATCTGACACCTCCCCCAAAAACTGGGACCATGGAGTCCTGAGGGCCCATTGCAGGGATCTCATCCTCAGTCGAGCCTCTGGCAACAGAAAAATGCAGGATGCCATGAGGTCTAGCAACCTTAGGAAGTCGAATGCCGGTAGATGTTGGCATTTTGAAACTTTGCTACCATCTGCAGAATGTGCTGGCTCTCTCCTTGGAAGGGCGAGGCTTTCCCTGAGGTAGTGTCCAGGATAGGTCCGATGAATTGGAGTATTTGGCTCCGAATCATTTACAACTTCTTGTAATTGAGGGAGAAGCCCAGCTTCTGTAGGAAGTGACAGGTCATGACTAGATGTTCCTGGGCCCGTTCGGGTTAACCTGCCCTGATTAGCCAGTCGTCCAGGTAAGAGTATATGTGAATCCCTCCCTCCTGAGACTCGCTGCCACCACCGCCATTAGTTTGGTGAAGACCCTCGGGGCGAAGGTCAGCCCAAATGGCAGAACTCGAAACTGATAGTGAGATCTGCCAAATGCAAACCTCAGGTACTATGTTTGAGATGGATTGGCACATGAAAGTAAGCATCCTGAAGGTCTAATGAAACCAGCCAATCCTGAAGCTGAAGAGCCTGAACAATCTGAGAAAGGGTCACCATCTTGAACTTGTTCTTCCTGATGAATTTGTTCAAATTTCTGAAGTCAAAGATGTGTCTCAATCCTCCGTCCTTTTTGGGGATGAGAAAATAGGGGGAGTACCAGCCCGTGTTACTCTCCATTACAGGTACATGTTCTATTGCACCTTTCTCTAGCAGGGTAAAAATCCCCGGCACAAGGAGCAGTCTGGAAATTTTACAGAGTTGACTCCCAGTGGATGATTTTGAGGTCTTTGATGAAAAGGAAGGCAGTAACCATGGGTCATTATCTCTAGTGCCCAGGCATCTGACGTAATGCCCGGCCATTCATCCAGATACTAAGTAATTCTGCCTCCCACCAGGGTTTTGTGGGCTAAGACCTCAAAGTGGCTTTGCAGTGGCTGCAGCAGTGGCTGAGGAGGTAGTAGCCGCTGCTGTGGCTGATCTAGCGCCTCTCCCTTTTCCACCACGAAAGGGTTTTCTCTGTTGGCCTCTCTGACTGGCCTGCCCTCTCCCTTTTCCAAAAGAGGAATAGAAGTGAAAAGGGCGACTCTTCCAGGAAGATGAGCTTGCGTAAGAGTGTTGCTGAGGTTGCCTTATAGCAGCGCGGAGTGATTTTGCCACCACTTTCGAGGTCTGCAGCTTCTCCAAGCTCTCGTCTGCCTTACTGCCAAACAACCTGAAGCCGTCAAAGGGCATATTAAGTAATCTGGGCTGTACATCAGATCCAAAGCCAGATTTCCTTAGCCATGCGAATCTACGCAAGGCCACAATAGATGCCATGGACCTGCTTATACTCTCTGCAGTGTCCAGTCCTGACTTGATGCACTCCTCCATAGCCTCCTTTCCATCCCTTACTATCGCCAGGAAACCATCCCGCTCCTCACCCTACGGGATGTGATCAGCCGCTGCATCCAAGCAGCTACACAGGGTGTAAGTAAATCTAGCTAATGTACAAGTCACATTAGTAGATTTAAGAGCCATACTATTTGAAGTGAAAACTTTCCTCGCCCAGGCGTCAATCTTTTTGTCGTCCCCGTCAGGGGGCATGAAGGGATAAGCCAATTGCCTATTTGCAGTCACAGCCTGAATCACCAAGCTTTCAGGTGAAGGGTGTTTAGACAGATACTCTGGATCCGAGGGATAAGGTCTGTACTATCCCACACATTTCTTATTTCCAGCTGGTAAAGAATCAGGGGTCTCCCAATTTGTCAGAACTCTCTTCTGAAGAGCTTTATGGAAAGGAAGGATTTGTCTTTCTGAGGTCCTTCACCAATAATATCAGTCATGTCGTCCTGGTCACACCTTGGAGACAATGACTTCCACCCCATAAAATCTATCACTCTTCCCATGAGGTTCCTGTACCCCGGTTCAGCGTGGTCAGTGGGGTCAGGCCTTTCAAATTTTACCTCAGGTGAGGTATCTAGACCACTGGCCGATTGTAGGCAGTAATTTTTGAACTAGGATCTACTAGTTCTTCAGGGACTTCCCTTGCCCCAAATCTAACACCAGCTGATGTAATTTCCTCATCAGAGGTTTGTTCCTCAAAAATAGCAGACATGGATTTAAAAAATTCCTGCCTGGGCGGAGGGTGGAAAAATGTTTCTGGTAAAGGTGGCGGCATAGACCTATATTTAGCCATAGTTGTCGTCTTGGGAACCGGTATAAAAGATTTCCTCGACAAAGGCGTCGAAGGAATGGATGGCTTCGATATGCTCGAAGGAATCCCTGAGGTCAATGAAGAAGGCTTTGACGCCGAAGGTATTAACACCATCTTTGGCTTCAACGAAGTCATCGAAGGACGCGTCGAGTCGATACCCAACTTAGACAATGAGGACACCATGTTGTCCTCCGTCAACCTCGATTTGTGCATCAAAGGTTTCTGTATTGTTTCATGAGGTGCTGGAGAATCATCCTCCGAAGACGCCTTCGACTTTGTCGGATTTAGCGTGTGTCATTTTAGATTTCCCTCTGTCACTTTTAGAGTGGACAGGGGCATGCTCTTCATGCAACTTTTTTGAGGGGGTCAGGGCTGCCTTCTCAAAAATTTTCAGCATTGAAGCCCTAAAGGCCTCCCATTTTCTTCGGGAATCATGCTTAGGAGGACAAGAAATGAACCTTCTGTCGGGCAAGGAGGAAGAAGAGGACGAAGATCTGTGACATCGCTTTTTTGATTTTTTAGATGAAGAGGAAGAAGACTTCCTCGAGCGACTTTTCGACCTTAACGTGACGAGATTTTCTTATGAGTATTTTAGTCTTTTTGCTGACTTGAAAGACTCCTTTGCCACTGCAGGCTTACCTTGGCGTTCCTTAAGAGCCTTGTTCGACATCGCCTGACACGAACCGCACTCGTCGACCCGATGGTCAGGAGTAAGGCACCAAAGACAGTTGCGGTGAGGATCTGTAATGGACATCTTTCTTCAGCACTTCAGACACACTTTAAAACCCATCTTGGATGTTGTCGGAGTTGAGGATGAAGACATTTTTAATGAGCAAAACTGAAGTGCCGTTTCTAAACACGAAGCAGAAGCTCGGAAAAACAGAACTCAATCCAACGGGCGCGGCTCGAGCCCTTTACACGACCGACAACGTTGACACTCGACGGCGGCCTTCAAGGACCAAGCTACGCAGCCTCAAGCACAGCGCCCTCTGGCAAAACTTTTTTCCTAAGAAGCAGCAAACTGCGAATATACATCTAAGATACGTGGGAGGACACAATCCATTCGAAACCAATGTTCTGCTGGCATGGGGGGGCAATTTGTGGCCTGCCCCTGCAATTGTGTCACAGCACACCAAAATATCTGCCCAGACGGCCCATTCCCACCCACACCACCAACAATCCAGCCCCAGTCTCACCCACCCCACTGACAGTGGGCCCTACCCACAGAACAAATAAACAGTACTCACATAACATTGCAGCTGCTCGTGTAGAAAAAGCTGTAAACAAAACAAAAAATATTTACCACCTATGGTCACCCCAGCAAAAACAAATCTACACTCCTACTGTCCAATCATGCCCCCCCCTTGCAAGCCATACCTGGTTGTCTACTGAACCTCCCCCCTCCCCCAATGAAAACACATTTACCCCTTCCTAGGGGCAGAAATCTTCCCCAGGAAGGGCTGCATGAGGTGCCCCCCACACTCCATTTGGGTGGGGGGGGGAGAGGCGGACCCCAAACCTTCAGACAGGCCCCCCAATGGATGGGACAGTAGGGTTTGGGCACCCTGGGGGCAGATTGGCACACCAATGTGCCCATCTGTGCCAAGGCAAGTTTGTTAAACAAAGAAAGAAATTGAAAATGGCAGACTGCATTTTAGGGCGGGCTGAGGGGCACCCTAAACCTTAGGGGAATTTTCCAATGTAAAGGGGTGGCAGCCCTCTCCCCCCCACATCAAAAAAAGGGGGGGCTATCTCAATCAGCCCTCCCTGGGGGCGGATAAGAGGAGGGCATCTCATGCAGCCCTCCCTGGGGTCAGATGCCCCTTCCTAGGAGCAGATATCTGCCCCCTGGGAGGGCTACAAGGGGTGCCCCCATTTCCCCTTGGGGTGAGGGGGAGAGGGCCACCCCCCTTTTCTGTAAACGAAAAAACAGGTTATCTTCGGGGGGCTGTAGCTGCTCAGGAAGAGCCTTGAGGCAAAGAATACCACTTTCCAATTCCTAGATGAGGGTCTACCCTTGCGGACAGAGCAACTTTTGAAGTTCGAGAATATCTGGGGAGCGCACAGGCTAATCCTTTTGAGGGACACTCATGCGTAAGAGTTAATGGCTTTGACAGGGGGCCACCAGTAAGTTCGGAAAATACTCACCGACCCTAGACACAGTCTTGACCAAACTCTGGCCCACTTCGCTTGTTGGTGTTAACCCTGCAGTTTCAGGACGCTCCGGCTCTCAGTGGCTGTGGTACGGGACAATCATCTGATGGGCCGTTTGCTTTTTCTCAGACCTTGGAGGAAGGTGCTTTGCTCCGGTGCGGCTTGTCTCAGGACACAGTAGACAACTGCCGGCACTTTCAGCGATGCTCGCCAAAGTGGGGCAACACAGGGACCACAAAAATGCTTGTGGCGCACTCTCATAAATCACCACCCAGAGGAGCTCGGACAGAGGGCCCAAGACCACAAGCTAGCGATTCCTCAAGTCTCGAGTCTTAACTCGGGATGGTATTTGTATTTATTTTATTTGTATAGCGCAAACCAGGCCCGAAGGCTACTGGGCGCATATCTTGAGACGAAGGTTACATAGCAAGTAGATTACATAGATATTTACAATTGAACATTGAGGTACAATCAGAATGCATATTATGAACGTAGTGCAGAGTAAACAAAGATTGTCTAATATGCAGTATTATCAATACATCAGATAGTCGTCAAGGTGGCAAGCCAAAGTTTGGCTTTGTGTTTGAAAGAATTCAAGGATGGTAAGTTTCTGATAGTGAGGGGCACAGAGTTCCACAGTTTGGCTGCCAGGACTGGGAAGCTCGACCCTCCAGCTGTTTGAAGCTTGTACCTAGGGATCAGTAGGCTCTGGCTCGTGGCAGATCTTAGAGATCGAAGTGGGGTGTACTGAGTGAACCGTGAGGATAGATAGGTAGGGGCCAAGCTATTCACACATTTGTAGGTCAGTGCGAGAGATTTTAATGATATCCTTTGGGTGACTCACAGCCAGTGAAGGTTCTTCCTTGTTTCAGACATGTGCGCTGATCTCGGGATATTGAGGGCTGCTCTTATGGCGTTATTCTGTATGACCTGAAGCTTGTCGAGGTTACATTGGTTCGTGCTTTGGTACAGTGCATTGCAATAGTCAAGTTTGGGCATAACCAGAGACCTAGCAAGGGTAACGCAGTTCTGAGTCGAAAGGAATGGACGGCATGCTGTAATTAATTTGCAAGTGTATGCAGAAGCGGCTGCGACTGCATTTGTTTGTCTGTGGAGGGAGAGGGTGGAGTCGAGATAGATTCCAAGAGTTTTTGTGTCTTTGGAAACTTATCAGATTACCGTCGATGTTGAAGGAGCTGAACAGAGGGTTCAGTTTGTTCAGTCTTCGTTGTGTACCTAGGATGAGGAGCTCTGTCTTATCGTCATTAAGACAGCTCGTGTTGAGCCATCCAGGCTTGGATGACAAGGTAGATGCCGTTTAGAGATTGAGTCCACCGTGTAATCCACTGTGATGGGAATGAGAATCTGGGTGTCGTCAGCATAATTAGTGTAGGTGACACCCAGATAGTCAAGCACATCGAACAGTGGTTTAGTGAAAACATTATATAGCGTAGGGGATACGCACGAACCTTGGGGACACCGCAAGGGACTGGTGCAGGGTTGGCAGAGGACAAAGGGGAGAATACTCTCATATGCCTGTTGTCCAGGAAAGATTTGATCCAATTGGTAGCGTTGTCAAAAAAGTGGGCTGCAGTTTTCAGGTGTTGGCAAAGGATTTGGCGATTGACCAGATCAAAGGCAGCGGATAAGTCTAGCAGGAGTAACAGAGCTAGTTTGCCTTTGTCTTTTAGATCCTCGATTTGGGTTTTGAGGTCTAAGAGGGCTGTCTCCGTGCCATGCTTGGGTCTGAAGCCAAATTGTCTAGTGCCTAGGAGATTATTAGTTTCCAGATAGTTCTGTATCTGTAGGTAAGCTGCTCTAAGATTTCTAAGAGAAACGGTACTGTCGTGATGGGCCTGTAATTAGTTGGAACCTCCGGATCTAGGGTAGGTTTTTTTAGCAGAGGGATGACCCAGGCATCCTTCAAATTGTTAGGCACCACTCCCGATTGGAATGAGGAGTTGATAAAAGAGGTTATGGAAGGTGCAAGGTCATGGGCCGATTCCCTGATAGGTGCCGGACAAGAGTCCCCTTGGCAGTTGGATGGTTTCAGATGATTTTTTCAACCTCACAAGTGGTAAGTGGCGTGAAGCTGAAAGGCATAGGAGAGGCTGAGGTGGTAGTTTGGGGGAGACTTGTTTTGCTTATGGGGGGGGGGGTGCAGAGTGTTTTGTTTAGCGCTAATTTTAGCCTGCAAGGTCGTAATTTTGTTAAGAAGCGCGTTTTGTATGTTATTGCACCAAGTACTGTCTTTGGTGCAAGTGTCAGGGGCTGGTGATGGAGATTCTAATTCTTTGAGAATTTTGAATAATTCTTTTGTGTTAGATTCTGCTTGCGATATGCCTAAGTTGTATGTTTCTTTTTTGGCTTGGAGGATAGCTTCCTTATAGTTGAATGAGGTGATCAAGAGTGAAGCTTTGTTAGTCGGGTTAGGGTGGCTTTTCCAGAGGGCTTTGGCCTTACACTTTTGTTTGCGTAGAGTATTGAGCTGCGGGGTGAACCAGGAGTTCGAGTGGGAGTGTTGTTTAGCTTTGCAAATTTTTAGAGGGGCTATAGTCTCAATAGCTTTGAGCAAGGTGCTGTTGAATATGTCTACTAAGACTGTAGGGTCATTGAGTTGTGCGGCACTGGTGTTCAGGATGGGGAGTATAAGGGGAAGCAGTTTCTCCCTGGTGATGTCCTTTTTGTTTCTCGTGGGTATAGCCGGGGCTATGGTGGGCAGTGGCTGGGGGTTGGTGGCTGGCATGAGGAAGGTAATTACGTGGTGGTCAGACCAGGCACAGGCAGTGTTAGAACGAATTGTGGTATTACAGTTCAGATCAGCTAACCAATCTAGCGTTCTACCTTTGTTATGTGTCGGAGTGAGGATACGCTGCTGGAAGCTTAGGTTGGCATGGGTAGTTGCTACTTCAATGGCCATGTGGTCCTTTGGGTCGGAGAAGCTGAGGTTGAGGTCCCCTAATAGCATTACCTGTGAGTTAGGCTTCGTGTTGGCGGACAATGCGGATGTGACATCGTCAGTGAGTGAACCAAGTGGTCCTGGAGGTCTATAAATAAGGTGCAGTGTAGCTGTGTTGGTAGGTGAAAGGGCTAGTTTTACTGAAAGGGATTCTGCAGAGCTGAATTGGGCATTGGCAATAGGTCTCATCGAGATCTTGTCACTGTGTATAAATGTGACACCACCTCCTTTCGACATGTTGGATCGTCGGTCATTTTTAATAATGGTATAACCTTTAGGTAGAGCTAAGGCGAGAAGTGGGCCAGAAGCATCATGGAGCCAAGTTTCCGTGATGGCTAGGAAGTCCAGGTTTTGTACCGTGATAAGGTCTGCAATGTCCAGGGCGTGGGCCGTAATGGATCTGGCATTGATAAGGGCTCCCTTGAGTGCAGGTATAGGTAAGGTAGTGGCGGAAGGAGTAGGTAGCATGGGTGTAATGGGCAACGCAAGGGGCGTGTGACTGCGCTGAGTGCAGAGAGGTCGGGGTAGCCTAGATCTGAGTCTGGTGTTTCTAACTTGTGTTGTGCAGGGTTGATTGGGTGTGGGTTTAGTGGCAAAGTGCTTGAGCCACAGAGCTGGGTTATTGAGGTAAGGGTTGGTGGGCGGGTTAGTGCTATGAGGCATGGTGAGGGGGAAAAGTAGAATGGAAGTCGTGGGTATGCTTGAGGTGTGTCTTGGCAGAGCTAGTGGCGGGAGTGCCAACCGAAAAGGATAAGAATCCTAAGATAGCTACGTAGGTGGGATAGCGGGAGGCAAGAGGCAGTGACATATCAGGGCCTATTGGATTGCGTGGTACAAGGTAGAGCAGCCTGTGCTGGCATGCAAAAGTAAGTCAGTAATGGTAAAGGCAAATTAAACAGCAAAGTTGCTTAGCCTGTGCAAGCGTACAAAAATAGGCAGTACTGGTAATGGCTAATTAAGGCAGCAATTTCCAGACGCGCGTTCGTTGCCGCCGTGTACGTGCGGATGTTGCAGAGTAGGAGGGTGGAGGAATATCTCAAAGTGACAGAAAAAGCCAGTAGCAGTGATTGAGCAATTGGTACCTGGTTGGTAGGGCGGTGTGACCTCGGGGGCAGCTGTGCATACTGTTCAGGTAGAAGCATGGGGATGAAGCTGTAGAGTGTTCAAGCGACCTGTTAGATCTTCCGTGGCTGCGCGTAGGGACGGGTGGCTGCGGAGCAGTGTCCCGCGCCGTGGCGCAGGTGCGGACAGGGGCAGACAGGAGGGGCCTTTGGCTCACGGGCCTTAGACTGATAGGGCCGGCTTTCGCCTCTGTTTTTTCCGGACAATGGTTATGTTGATATGGTTGCTAGGCAACAGAGATGAGCGTCGGGATCACGATCCTCATGGCGGCCATCTTGTGGCTGAGATCCTCGGCGGACTCGGGCTGCTTAGCAGATGGTAGGCAGATATTTAGTGCAAAGGTGCACAGTGCACTACAGGACCGGTGCAAGCACTCCAGTAGTGCCAGTTTCCAACTCAAGGCAGGTCGGGGAGATGGGATGACGGGCGGCTTTCTGCAGGGTCGTATCCCAGCTGATGAGTTACCTCACTATGCAGCTAGTAGTTTTGACCAGTGTTGCTGAATATATATTCTTTAAATTGCACAATTTGCATCATATTTTTTTTTTTTAACTCTCCCTTGGGTACTACTCAAACAGTCTGTCACAAAAGGAATGACTTGTCATTTGCAACTGTGGGCCACTTTTCTTTGGTGTCCGAGACAACTTATGCCCCGGTCCGACTCTGGTCGCCAATATTAAAAACGTTTTAAATTAGTAATTGCTGCCCCCTGCACAGACTCAGCCACCGTTTCTTGTCTGTGTCCTGTCCTGCCTCTGCTCTGTAGGTCAGCCAGGCCATGTCTGCATAGCCCAAGATTTCGGGGGGGGTCTGAAGCCCGATCTGTCTGGCTTTCATGTGCGATACACTGGGGTCGAGCTGGATGGCTCAGGATCATTTCCGAAGAGGCTCTTTGCGAGGGTAAGAAGGAAATCCAAGAGTAGTTGTTCCCACTAATACAAAGGGACAAAGCGCCCTTGCAGGCCTTTTTGGTTGGGTGAAGAAACAGTGGTCTGACAGGACAACAGCGGGGTCAGGGTGTAAAACCTTCCAAGCAAGTCACTGGCGGTTCCCCGAGCCTGCTTTCTTCTTAAGGAAACTTGGCTCCTTATGAGGTTTGGTGTGAACCTCAGTAGATCGACCTCGAATGGATGCAGAGCCCCTTCTCTTATCCAAAATTCGGTTTGCGCTCCAATATCAGATAATCAATGGAAGATCTGCTCTCTTGCATGCACGCCAGACGTGGGCCTATCTTGGCCCACACTAGTCCCAGTCATTCATGGCTACCAGACATACTGGAACCAGTAGTAGTGTGGTTTGGGACCAGACAGTCCCAACCCTCTTCCTGGGCACTAGCACACGTGACATGCAGGAGTCAGCGAAAGTTGCACACTCTGATCAAGGTCGAACACACAAGGAAGCAGCTATTCCAGGATGGCTGTTCAAGCAGAGTAGAAAGGCGGTGAGACATGAAAGGACGTCAAGGAAGGATTTGTCCTTGCCCTTTTCAACCCAGACCCGCGAAGGCTCGGACAAAAGAATCAACCGGGAATTGCAGCTGGCAAATGGTGTGAGGGATGTCAGCGGTACATGGAACCCTCCCGCAATGATAGCCAGAGCAGGGAGACTTGGTTGCCATTGTGGTACTGTCCTTGACAACAGCAGCAAAATAAACGCCAAGGAGGTCAGCACAGCCAGTGAGTCAGAAGAACCCGATAGTGGGCCGGACTGTGTTTGTTTTATTTTTAAATGTGTTTATTGGCATTTACAAACACAGAGGGGTGCAGCAATCCAGTGAACATGATAATAAACATAAGTTCTAGGCATGTGATTGGAAGCGACTTAGCCAACATACACAACAAACAGGAACAAAGTCCAACAACTTAATAACAATTCTCCAGGCATGTAAACTAGGTTTCAGCATCAATTAGTTCTGTGGTCATGTCGGTGATGGGAAAGACCAGCAATTGTTTTCGCCAAGAGCATCTAGGCAGTGGCAAAACATAGTCAGAGACTGTTCAAAGGGTGATGGGAAGGGAGAGGGGCAGAGGCGAAAGGGATTCATATGTCCATGTGTTAACACTCTAGGTAATGTGGAGAAGCTAATGGAGGTTTATAGTCTGAGGGGTGAAACAGATCACAGACCAGTAGCTTCCAGGAGTCAGAGGCACCCCTAGGGGTCTCATCTAGGCTGTGTGTTGACCTGGCCCCACACTCTTGTCTCTGCCACTGTTCAGGCTTCAAAGTCTCTGTACCAGTGTAGGTACTGTGGGCCCCCAGTCAACTTCCAGGACATGGCAATGCACCGTTTGGCGAGAATACAGCCCAGATCCATGAACTTAATAATGTGTTTGTGCTTGCTATTCCTCTGGTATGCGCCGAGAAGACACGCCATAAGGCTCCAAGAATACCTGGTGACACCAGCCTAACTGCGCGCTTGCTAGATGCAGGTCTAGAAACCTTGCACTTTTGTGCAACACCAAAACATGTGGACCAGGTCTGTGCCATCACAGCGAAACCAGGGGCAGGTCGGATGTTTGCTTTTATTAAATGTAGGCACCTTACTGGGTGTCATAGGTACGATGCAGCACATTCATTTGGATCAGTTTGAAGCAGGCTTTACAGGACACATTTCCAGGGTATCCAAGTATCTGTTCCCACTCCTGCTCCTTATTATCAATTCCCAGGTCTGATTCCCAGCACAATTTCAACATGGAGCCCCAGTGGTTGGCCAGGCTGGACTGTGTTAGGAGCAAGGTTAAAGATACCGAAGTCTTGTGAACGAACTTGGTACCCGAGATAAGAGTGTTTTGGCGCCAAGTCAGCGTTCATTTGGAGGTCTCAGACTGGTACCCCTCTCCTGAACAAAGAGACTGTGTTGAATTAAAAAGGTAAAGACACTAAGTACCAAGATGTCATAGGAAAGGCTGACGTGAGCTGTCAAGGTGGTCATAAAAGGGTCAATTCAAACCCCTAATGCAATCGAAAGTCCTCGACACACGTTGCAGAAGTTTTGATGATTGTAAAATTGTGAATCCGACTGAAGGAATTGTGAAACGAGAGTTTGCACCCAGCAGAGGTTAACAGTGTGCTAAGTGTGATTTTGTGAATAAACACGCACTTGCCATAGTTTAACAGAGACCCAGCGCAACATGATCGGCCTTCTAAAAATAATTGTTTAAAGTTGGCAAGTACTGTGGAAGGTCTGAGCGCGGATGAGGGTGACCTAACTAAACCTAGGTTGTTGTTTAAAAAGACAGACTTTTGAATATTACAAATAGGGAGATGGTGAGTGAAAGGCAGTAGTGAACCCGGCTGAGGGACGTCAAGAGGAAATATGTGAAGAAGCCAAGTGAACAACATTGTGACGACAAGTATGAACCCGACTGAGGGATGTCCACAGTGAGCGGTCAGTCTGAGCCCGATTGAAGGAGGCCAACGAGTGAGAAGGATCAGAGCCCGGCTGAGGGGGATCTAAGGGTGAAGTGTAATCACCCTATGTGAAGGTTAAGAGAAGGAACTTTTGTTTTGTTGTTTTGGCATATCAGGCCCTCAGAAGCAAGAGACTTTGCATGAGAACAGACTTTGGCACAGAAGGTCCTGATATAGGAGAAAAGGAAATGTGAGCTTGTGCCAGAAAAGCCCAGGAGTGTGCTGTGCTCAAGAGTCCCACCTTGTCCTGTGCTAATGACGTGGGGAAGGGAGACCCCGGCCATAACATCCTGACTTATCATTTTGTGGCACTTTTGTTTTCTTGTGAACATTATCCCACACCATTTTGTAGCATAGTGGTAAGGATTGACAATAGGTTTTTCTAGTATAGGCCCTTTTTATTTGACTAGAATCCACTAGGACTATATTATTATTTGATGGTTGTAGCCTGCTCCCATCTTAGATTTAGGTTTATCTCACCAATTTATACAGTTTAATAAACACCCTTGAACTGTGATCACTTGTGTAAGTCTTGCTTTGATACCATGCCTTTCTTACACTAGTGGCTAGATGCCTCGGGGCTTTGTGCGCCGCCATGAATGTAAAAATAAATAAATAAGACCATTGTCCAAGTTGGTATGATTAAAATGGTCCACCAGACAGTTATTAAAATCACCTGCTATCATCATGACATTTTTTGCAGATGAATTTAAAAACAATTTTATCAACTTTCAAAATTAACTCATTTATGGACAATAGAGCCCAACTAGATTGAAATAGCCAAGACCAATCTCTATTTGGTTCCTCCCTTCAAGTGGGCAGTCCTTAAAGTGCACTATACTTGATGTTCTGGACATGGGTCACATTAGATGCCAAGTGTCTCAAAGAAAAGTGATTTGGTTGCCGACACCTGATCTAGAGCATTTCAGAATTGAGACCTTCTTGTAACACCAAAACCTGCTGTTTTAGATAATCAGCAGCGGACAATATTTCGGTAATAATGCGAGAAAGAATTTTCAGGACCACTATATGCCTGTTCTATATTCATTGATGAAGTTCATTTGCTCAATGTCCAGAGACATTACCAATCGTAAAGGGGGAATCTCGTGAAAGAGCGTAAATCTTTCTTCAATTTAGGATCTATTTTTCATTCAGCTGAGATAATGATTCAATAAGAATGTCCTGCTGGGAATAAAGGCCCTCCAAATTGGAAGATTCCTTAGTTCGAAAATTGAACCCAAGAGAAGGCAACCTCATGTCACCTGTGCTGGACATCTCTGTAAATAAGCATGAGGAAGGAACAAATTTAATAGGTGAAAACGTAAAATGTATCTTTTTGTGGGCAGGGGCGGGTGGCTTGAAGCTCTGTTGATAGGGAAGCTTCTGTAAAAGCAGCCGGATCAGGGGACTGCCTGAAAGCCTGAGGAAGTCTGATGGCTTCATAGAGTCCAGTGCCCTTTTAGGCCGACCCCCGCTAACGGCAGACCAGATCTGAAGCCAAGGAGATGTCACAGAGCATAGTGGCGCAGACGACCCTGACCCAAGATAGCACCTGTAACCCCACCATGAACAGACTGCTACAAAACTTAAACGGCAAAGGAATAGCGCTTCAATGTTCAATGTAGGGCATTGTCAGAGCAAGCACACAACAACAGCAAAGAAGTACATCTGTCACCTGCCCCTGTTGTCGATCTGGGGTAAACACAATGTGAGAACACCCCTTTTCTGGTTCCATGTAATTTTTCCAATGGTAATTACTTCAAAGTAATTTACTTCGAAGAAACTACTTAGAATTATTATTATTTTTAAATGCGAGCCCCTGCTCACCCCACCAAACCTCACCATACACTAGTTGCCTTTATCCCAACCCCTCCCCATCCCTTAACCTACTACCCCTATATAGTTCAAGGTGTTTTTGAAGCAATTACTTTGAAGTAAATTAGTTCAAATGAATTACTGTCAGAAAAACCACAGAATACCCCCCTCCATTACCAAGGAGCTTCTCCTCGTCCTCCGTCCAGTCTGGGGACAGTGCAACCGCATCAGGTGTGTGAAGCAGTGAAAACAACCAATGTAGCCCTGCGGAGCAGGGAGTTACATGGCTGCATCGCCCGATTGTTTCCTATTGAGTGACAGTGCGAGTAGAGGGCAGAAAACTGCATCAGAGGGGAATGAGGCTTACCCAGTCTGGGGGGAGAAAAGAAACCGTCTCCAAAAGTCATAGGTCCATTAAGATCAAGATGTCAGAATTATACAACATAAGGAATCAGTACTTACAGCTACTTAATGACATGGGATGCTATGGCTAAACCCCTAAAAGTAGCCAAATCAAGCGACATTGCAAAAGGTGCTACAAATGCAAGATAAAGGGAAGAAAAGTGAGGTAGTGACGGCCACTAATTCATTCCCCGGAACAGAAGGATAGACACCCAGGTCAACTGACTGCTAAACCCGATCTGCAGCTCATGGGGAGAGGGAGGGGTATACAAAATTATTTTAGAAATTGTATAAGAGCGGACCGCGAAAGTGGAGCAAGTTAGATGGAAGGATCACAGAGACGGAACAATAAACTGTGTAAATCGAGGCCACAGCTACAGAACAGTGGTCAACAATAGCAGACCTAGCTCCAAGGGTTCTGGCGCTGGAAACTAATGGAGAGGCTCTAACAGCGAAGCAACAGGATCTTGAATACGGAGGCTACAGATTGTTCATTCGGCCTCCGTTTTCAAGATCCTGTTGCTTCGCTGTTAGAGCCTCTCCATTAGTTTCCAGCACCAGAACCCTTGGAGCTAGGTTTGTTACTCATCGAGTAAACCGAAATCAAAGCCACAGGCCCCCCTCGAAAAAAAAATAATCCCCAAAATGCAGGCCATTAAAGCACATACTTAGAGAAGAGACAGGAAACCCCTGAAGCAGATGATGGGTTCAATGGGCCGGAAAATCCTCAATCAGGAGCAAGCTCGACACTTGATGGTATTAGCCGGACCGATTGAGCAACTTGCTTGCAGGCTATTTGAGAGATTATCCCACAGTTAATGCAGTTATTCTTTTGTTTCCTTCAACAGTTCACTTATCTCTTGTTGGGGGTGGGGAGAAAGAGGGGAAATTTAAGTTATGTAAGGGTTGTTAAAAGAAAATCGTCTGCAATTGTGGTGTATATAATCATACATGATTTCAGATGGGAGACAATGAGGAAATAAGCTCCTAATCCCCCCCGCCCCAAGTAATGAGGCATCCACACACAGAGCACACCCATAGTTCACATTTTCAAGCAATGACCCTAAATGTACAGGGCCTAAAATCTCCCACTAAATGCAAATAGGTCCTCCAAAGACTCAGGCTGTGCCATCGTGTTCCTACAGGAAACGCATGTGTCTCCCATCAAATACACAGGCCTAGAAACAGCCTTTTCCCACTGCAATTCCTGGCATCCAGTGGCTCAAAAAAGGAAACTGTGATGCGAATAGTAAAAGGAATACCATTTAGAGAACTCAACAAAAAAAAGGACCCATTGGACAGATATATAGTGGGTCAAAGACTCACTATACGGGCAGACTTTTACCCTGCCTAAAGTGTATGCCCCAAATGCTAAGCAAGGCAGGTTTTTGACCAACCTAGTGATGGGTATATCCCCATTTAATTAGGGCTATTTACCGATTGGCAGGGACTTCAATGTGGTCCCAAACCACTACACCGAAAATGCATTACCCTCACTATTGGCGTTTAGAAATTACCTGACATTTGTGAGACAGGCATGGTATCAAGAGAGACAGACTCAAAAGGGTTTGTTTGAAAACGTTTATTTACTAAGGTTCCTGGGTTGTGTAATGGCTGACTAGCCCTAACTCTAAAGGGGTAATTCCCTTAACTGATGTTTCTAATGGCCGTTGTTGATGAATAGTCCAAAATAAAAGTGTCTTGTGTCTAAACCTATGTTTGCCCTGATTCTGTACAGAAACGTGAAAGGAGGTATTTTCAAAAACAAAAGATAGTGATTTTACAAAAAGTGGAAACCAAGATTGGTTTCAGGTGGTCTTCTCACCTTGTGCCGCTTGGTCAATCTCACACAAATTAGTTCAATCAACAGGGCTGTTTGTAAGAGCTTCTCCACAAGCCTCTTGTAGTTATTCCAACTACCTTCAGTGTCCTCGAGTTCCCTTCCCCAAACTTCAGCTCACTCAAGTTTCAAAACACCATGGAACAGTTCCTTTTGTAAGCTTATCAGGGTTCCCTCACCCACGCTTCAATCCTTTCAACAGTACAACAAAAAGGAACAAGTCTCCAACTCCGTTGGGCTACTTAGGATTCCCTTCCCCAAGCTCAGGTCGCTTCCAACCTTTAAACACAAAATCACTGTTATCAGTATGCTTTCCTTGATGGGCCTCAGCGTTCCTTTCCCCAAGCTTTAGGCTTCATCCAACTTTTGATTTCACGCATAACATGTTACAGTGCTTCCTTGATTTCACAGGGTGCCTTTTCTCAGATTTAGGCCCCTTTAATTGAAAACACAAATTTCACTGCGCATGATGTACCTTTTCCTTGGTGACAACCTTTTCCATATACCATCCTTTCACTGGGTAGAATCTTTGCTTTCCCTTGGCGCGACCACTCTGATCTTTTTGACCCGCTTTATTTTCTTGCTGTTTCTTTTCCTGACACCATTTTGTTTCTCTTCAGATGCTTCCTGCACTCCTTGACTACTTCTTTCCTTTCTGTGCATTCTTGCACTGTTTACTCTTATTTTTCTCATCGTGCCCCTGGCACTTTGTCTCATTCTTTTCGTGCTGCTTTGCACTTCTTTTCTGTTTTCCTCTTATAGCCCCTGGCACCTTTCCTTGCCTCTTCTTGTGCCCCAGTCTTTTTCCACTATGGGCCACTCGCACGCTTGTGTTTCTTTTCACTTACTCTTCCAATTTCGATCAGTGTTTTGCTCACCTTCTGCTCTGATCTGCCTTTCGTACGTTCCGCTTTACTTTTCCTTGCAGCTATGCCTATATCCTTTGTGCCTTTGCTTTCAATTATGCTTTCTGCTTCGCTCTCAGCCATACTGCGTTCTGCTTCGCCCTTCAGCTGCACTTTCACTTTAATACTTTCCCTTCTTTGCACTTCCGTGCCACTTTTACTGTCTGTGTCTTACTCCCACTCCGCTCTCATCCAAACGCACGCTCCAGAGTTTCTCTCACATCCTCTATGAAACTCACCGGGCAGGGTCACATTGAAAGACAGTTCCACCTTTAAGTGCGGGTTGAGGTCAGGGTCTCACCACCTGCCCCTCGGGCACCCGTTCGGGTGGTTGATAAGTGTACAAGAGATAAAGAGAAGTTATTGGTGGCTGGGGTGACAACAATGTTGACATAATGTGGAAATTTAGTATGAATCTAGTTAGCTAATGGGAATGAGGTATACATTATTTTTAGTGGTGTGTTTTAGTTGATACATTTTTCGAATTGCATGTGTACAGCAGGATAAGGGTCAAAACTGCCAATACAACATAAACACAATACAGGTGTGCTATGCCACATAGCGCGTAACAATCGGGCAGCGGGGAGCTCTACATGTGCATGCGAGGTAAGAGATTGGAAATGGGAAAATCAGTGTGAGGGGATGCGGTAGTCCTGATCATACATGTATAGGTACACATGCATGGGGGTCTCTAGGGAAATAGGTTTTGGCCAGTATGAATATACAGATCTGTTTTGCCGCAGAGTTCGTCGACAAGTTAGGAATTGCGCTGGCTAAAAACCTGGGTTGGGCAATTGAACTCTGTGTGACTGAAACCCAAGTATTACAAGCTTGGGGAAAGACGGCAGCAGTTGCGATTAATATTAGATGGTCAATTTCAAGCAGGTTTTTTTTCCAATACATTTTTATTAACAATTTTTCAGTGAAACCAGTACAACAGCAACTCCCTTCCCACCCCCATACCCCCCTTCCCTCCCCTCAGATCCAAGAGGTCTGTTTCTAGCATACCAATGACTTAAGAACTGTGCGAATACTGCATATTTCATATTATTTCACCCAGGGTGCTCGGATGAGTCATTAAACAGATTCTAAGACCGGCCTCCCCATAGGATAACTGCGATTAACTGTCTCCAGATCTCATAGGTCTGCTTTGTCCTGAGGGCTAATAATGCCTATTAGTTCCATAGCTTTGGGGCACCAGGCCCGCTTTTAAGTATGTTAGCAAATTGGACCAGTCTGATGTGAAACGCATGTGTTGGCCTTGGATAGAATAGGTGAGCCATTCCATGGACACCAGAGACCACAGCTTGGCGACCCACTCGTGTTCCTGTGGGGGGACCGGCGACGTCCACCTCCGAGCTAGTACTAGCACCGCTGCCATCATCATTATTACATACAATTTGCGGTCTGCTTTAGTGCCAAGGGTTGTCAGCAATCCGTTAAGTCCTATTAAGTGCATTCCTCTGTTTTGGCCCAGGTGAACTCCCAGCACCTGCGCAACCGCATCTTGGACCTGTGACCAGAATGGGTCAATTTTGGGACACTCCCACCAGACATGAGCCCAGGAGCCCACTTCGCCACATTCCCTCCAACACAGCCCCGACAAATTGGGGTACATTTTATTTAACGTGGATGGTGTTAGGTGCCACCTCAGCATCAGTTTCAACCACATCTCCCGAATTTGAATGGATCTGGCAAGTTTCGGGATCTGAGCCCACACCTTTTCCCAGTCCGGCTCCTCTATGGCCATCCCTAGATCCTGGTCCCATTTGACCATATACAACCTTGATTGCAAATTTTCCTGCCTTTTAATGAGTTTATATATGGACGACACCACCCCCCTCATCTCCCGTGTCGGTATCTAGGTACCTTTTGAAATGGGTGAGGGAGTGCGAGCCCGCCCGCTTGAGCGTGTGCTTTGAGACCCAGTGCCCTATCTAGAGATAAGAAAATATCTGCTTTTCCCCAAGCCGAAGTCCTTCTTACACTGCTCAAATTGTTTCACCTCGCCCCCCTCCAACATATCCCTCACCATCTGGCAGCCCCCCTGGAACCAAGGAGCAAAGGTCAGCGGGTTGGTTACTGCAAGAGTAAATTGCGGGTTCCCATGCAAGGGCGTACACTGGGATGGGAAACTGGTAATCTGTGCTCTGCTAATGGCTTGATCTCATGCCTCGCCAGTAGATGACGTTATCTCACTGCAATACATTCATGAAGGCCTATCCTGCTTTGACACCCACAGAACTCCCTCCAAGTCGTTTCCAACACCACTCTATCCATCCGCCTCCACACCTTCCCTATGTCATCCCTTTGCCAATCTCTAATGACTCTAATCTGAGCTGCCAGATAGTACACCCTAAAATCTGGCTCCCCACCCCACCCCTGTCAGACAAAGCTTTCATGAGAGAAGCTGCCAGTCTCGGGCGCTTTCGATTCCAGACAAAGCGACTGGTTATTCTTTGTAGGGTCCTAAAGAAAGTCGCCGGAATTCGCACAGGGAGAGCCGAGAAATGATAGAGGAGCAGAGGCAAGATCGTCATTTTCAGGGTGTTGATTCTACCCAGCCATGAGATTTCTAGGAGTCCCCAATCAACCAGTTTCGATATCACCTTCTGCAGGAGTGGAGGAAAGTTTGCCTTGTATAAATCACCCATGGTCAGTCGAATTCCCAAATACTTTAGTGAGGAGTCGACCCACCTGTAGTTGTAAGCCTTCCTGAGGTCCTGGACTTCGCTAGGTGACAAGGTAAGGGGAAGCACCTCAGATTTGTGAGCGTTGATTTTTAGGCCTGCGACTTGGCCGAACCTGTTCAACTCCCTCGCCACTGCTAGCAGGGAGGTGATCAGCTTGGTCAATGACAATATGTCGTCAGCGAAGGCCGCAATCTTGTGATCCTCTCCTCCAAACGGGACCCCCCTCTATATCCTCCGCCGCTCTTACCATCTCCAAAAATGGTTCCAGGTGCAGAGCGTAGAGGAGTGGTGACATCGGGCACCCTTACTTGGTGCCACTTCCCACCTGAACCGGGGCTGATATTTGGCTGTTTATTGCTAGCCCGATTACTGGGTTGCGGTAGTTTGCTCTTACTCGCGGGAGGAAGCCTGGGCCAAACCCCATCTTGCCCATAGCCGCAAACAGGTATCCCCATTCAACCCGGTCAAATGCCTTCTCTGCGTCAATCGCCAAGAGAAGAGCCGGGATTTTCTTTTTCTGCGTCTTTTCGATCAGGTGCGCCAATCTTCTAACGTTATCTGATGTTTGCCTGCCTTTAATAAACCCCGACTGGTCAGAGTGCATTAGCTTGGGGAGGATATACGGTTGGCCAGGACCTTAGTGTGAATTTTGGCATCTACATTTATTAATGCTATTGGGCGGTAGGAAGCACAGTCGGTCGGGTCTTTGCCCTTCTTGTGTATTAAAATGACTTTGGCTTCATTCATCGAGTTGGGGAGAGACCCTGTCGACCCTATGCAATTGAACAATTTGTTGAGTATAGGAATTAAGACTTCTTTGTGTGTCTTATAAAATTCGGTTACGAACCCATCTGGGCCTGGGGCTTTATTGGGCGGTAGGTTATTAATCACCCTCCTAACCTCATCAGTTGTGATCTCCAGCTCCAGAGATTCCCTTTCCTCCTGAGAGATCTGTTTAAACCCTCGCCTAACTTAGATGGGCCTCCTGATCTACACTTGTAGGTTCTCCTGATCTATGTAGGTCAGAATAAAATTTGCAAAATTCCCCCTCAATGTCTCAATTCTTGGTAAGGTGGACCCCTGTCTGCGCCTTTATTTTCAGGATTGTTTTGTCGCCTGCCTCCGTCCTTAGCTTTCTGGCCAGCAAGCAGTCCGCCTTATTGCCTCTGATGTAGAAACTTTGGCCCATTGCAAGGAGAGTTCGCTCGGCCGCCTTTGTCTTTCTAAGGTTCAACTGACCTCTCACTGCGCTATATTCCGTTTTAGTGGCTGCTGACATCCTACCACCCATGCGAGTCATTACCTCCTTGAGTTTAAATTCTAGGTGTTGCTCCTCCAATCGCCGCTCCCGTTCCCTTCTGGCCTTGATTGCTATAATCCTACCCCTAATAGTGGCTTTGAGGGCGTCCCACCAATTTTAGGGGTCGTGTCCTCCCAGTTATTGTGGTTGGAGAACTCCTGTATTTCATCCTCTATTTCCTTGACCAGGATTGGGTCCCTAAACAGCGGAGCTGGGTAGCTCCACCTCCAAATCTCTCGGGGCCCCTTTGGTCTTGCTATTGATAGGGTAAGTGGGGCGTGATCTCCAAGGGTAATTGCTCCCACTTCCAAAGCTATGGCTCTTCCCAACAAAGGTTTTGAAATCCAAGCACAGTCTATCCGCGAGTGTGACCTATGCGCATGTGAATAGAAAGTGTAGCCCACAGTCCGCCTTATCGCCTTATTATTCACTGTAAAGTTCTTGCCAAGCATCTACCAGAGCCAGGTCTCTCATTTTCTTCACCAAGTCCCCTGACAGTCCCCCCTGTGAGCCCCATGAGGAAGAACTCCTGTCTTTGGCAGGGTCCCAGGCCAGATTGAAGTCTCCTAGTAGGAGGATATTCGCCTTCGCAAACTTCCCTAGAAGAGTGACTGAGTTCTGTATATAGGAATCTTGGGCCTGAATTGGTGCGTACAAAGTAGCTACCGTAAAGGACGCCCCCTTTCCCTGGAAAATCACCACTTAGTATCTGCCTTGGTTATCCTTCTGTATGTCTCGAATGGTCATATCCAACCCATCTCTCAAGGCTATTAGGATCCCCCCCCCCTTTTTGCTGGCTTGTGTGGCCTGTACCAATCGTGTGTATCCCCGAAATGTTATCCTGTGGGTGTCCCTAGTGTGCACATACATCTCCTGCATAGCCACTACGTGGGGCTGTTCGCGCCTGAGAAACCTCTCCACTTTCTACCTCTTAACATGGGAGTTGAGGCCCTTCACATTTAGTGAAAGCACTTTCAGTACCTCCGCGTTAGCCATATGAACATTTTGAGACACCTGGTTAGCCAAATACCCCCGAGCCCCTCGCCGTATGATCCTCGACGTGGACATTCCATTCACAGGTTGCTGGGCGACCCCCCAGACCTGAATCTTGGATCTTCTCCCCACCCCCCATAACTCCCCCCTGTCTAGGCGAATCCGGCTGGCCGCAGGCCCCCCTCGTGTCAACCCTACGAGAGCCGGAATCAATAACAAACCTAGAAACTCCCCACCAGGGATTTGCGGGAACTCCTTCCCATTCCAAGATGTCGGGTCCCTTCCTCCTACCCGTTGCATCCTGCTCTTGTATAGGCGAACGCCTCTGATACTTTTAGATGCATGATAGTTTCCACCTTGTGTGCCCTCCCCAGGGTTGATACAGAAATATGGATCGTGCGCCTTAATTTCCTTGAAGGCCCCTCTTGTCTGGTTGGTCCCTCTGTTCAGGGTCCTGGACCTGGGTGAGAGATCTGCGCTGGGGTTGTGTACGGTCCTTCCTTGATTTCTTTGGGTCCACTTCTGACCATTCCCAAGGTTTCCGAGGTACTGCCCGCCCCGTTGGGGACAGTCTAGGCGAAGGAGTGTTGTCCTTGAGGCCTAATAATGCTATTCCTTGGTCACAGGTCGTAATTTTATGGTTCTTCCCCTGCCAGAGAAAGCTGAGGGCAAATGGATGGACCTACCTGTAACGCACATGGTTTTCTCTCAGATGCGCTAGGATCGGGGCCATGCGCCGCCTCCTATTCAGGGTTGCTTGAAAGAGATCTTGATAGAACGGAATTTCGGTACCATTGTGGGTTACTGGCGCGCCTTGCTGGCTGCTTGCAAGATCCTCTCCTTCTGGGTGTAACTATGGAATGCGACCAGTATGTCCTGTGGTCTCACTACCGGTTCCAGACGCTTATGGCACCAGCAGGTGGATCCTGTCTAACTTGATGTCCTCAATCTGGTCGGCTTCCATAAGATCACGAGTATTGATTTGATTGTTTCGGCCCGATCATCTTGGACCGCTTCTGGCAAGGATTTATCCTGTATATTGGACCTTCTGGACCTGTTCTCCAAGTCCTCCGCACTCAATTTATGGTTGTGTGTTGCCGTGGCTAGGGTTTCCAAGAGGGAGTCCGCTCTCTGTGTGACTTCTGTCAAATCCTGTATGGCCCTCTCGTTCAAGTCCACTGGCTCCTCCATTTTGTTAAGATCTCTTTTTATGTCTTGTAGGCCCTCGGCCAGGTCTTCCCTTAGCGCGTTCATCGGTTTCTGCCCTGCTTCTGTGAATTTTTCTACGATTTCCCCGAGAAGGGTCCCGAGTAGAGACTGGGTTACAGGCTGATCTTGCGGATCTTGAGTGGCTTCCAAGGCGGGCGGCATGGACCCACCTTTGGGCTCCTGAGACTCTGCTCTCCAAGTTCCTTGGCCCAGATCTGGACTAGTGACCCCTCCTGGAGCTTTTACGCCATCCTGGAGGAGGTTGGGGTGTACTACTTATTTCTGGACATCCTGCCTGGATGTGTGGGACCTCCGGGTAGGTGGCACTTTCCGCAGTTCTACGATATTAATTCCGGTGTCGAAACTTTTGGGGGGGGGCCGGGCCTGCCCCCTAGAAGCACCCGGGCTAGTACGTCCACTGTGCAGGCTAGCCGTGAGTATGCAGTTCGGGGCCTCCCCGCTCTCGTTTAAGTCTGATCTCCTCTCAGGCTGCTCGAATTAGATGTTGGGGGGAGAGGGCACCAGCCCCCAGTCGGTTCTCAACTTCTTCGGGTCGGGGGTCACCCCCTGGCACACAGGCTCAGAGCCTCACTGTCACAACTGAGGGGGGAGGGCACGCTGGGGGCCCCACCTTCACTACCACTCGTCTGTGGCCCCCCACCACTCCCCACTTACTTGGATGTCCAACCTTCCGATCGCCGGCGAAATTAATCTTGCTTTGTCGGGCCGCGGCCAGCCACCGCCCCAGGGGCCAGCCACGCCTGCCGCTGGTCCTGCCGCAGCTCGGCCGCCACTCCCCCACGGCTCCTCCTCTTTGTCAGCACAGCCACCAGGCCGGCGCTCCCGCCTGCGCCGGCAGGCCGACTCTTCCAGACCGGGTCCGGGTGCACAGGGCCTCGACCCCTCATCAACCCTCCCTCCCCACCCCACGAGTCCGGCAGCCCTCGGCGCCTCGCCGCCGCGGCAGGTTGATGATGTCGCCCAGGGGGAACTGAGGCCTCCGACTCTGCCTCAGCCAACGTCCGTCCCCCAGAGCATCGTCCGCTTCCAATCGCTCAGGAGGCCGGTCCCGGCTCTCCTTGCCCCGCAAAGGGATGGGGCAGCCGCAGCAGAGCTTTTGGGGGGTCGCTCGTGTTCAGAGAGCTTCCACCGCACTTCACGATTCCCGGGGAGGGCTACTTCGGCTTCGATGCAGCTTCTATGTGCTGCTTATATGATGCGGTGCGGGAGCTCGGGCGATGTGTCCTGACACCTCCCCCGCCATCCTGGATCCTCCCTCAAGAAGGTCTTTTTTATAGTCTAGGTGCATTGTGAAGGGGAAATGCAATCAACTGCATAGGTGTCGGTTACTGAATATTCCGGCCACATGTTCGGGCCGGACAATTAAACCTGATGCGGGCTGCTTGCGGGTAAAGGAGCACCATAGATCATGGAGTTGTCAAGATGTGGGTTGAGACCATGTGGGCTGGAATGCTAAGTCACATAGTTTAGAATGAAATGTGGACACCAACCTGTGTGGGCGTTAAAACCAGCAACAACAGACCAAAAGAAAATGTGTTTGTTCTCTTCGTTTACGTCAAAGGAATTTCCATAGAATAGCTGTGGCCGTTACAAGCCGGGGTAAAGGTTTCTAACTAGATGGAAACTGTGATAATTGGAATTGTTTTTAAGTTGTGTAAACTGTAACTAGGAGAAGGGACTATGACCAAATATGGAAAGACCCCAGAGAGTGGTGTAGTGTAAATATGAAACATGCAATTATAAGTTAAAGAGGATGGTGCTTGGATGAATGTATCCAATAAGAAATGTGGGAACTAACAGGAATATGGGGACATTGCATGCGTTTAACCAATCATGTGTGGGGGGTTGTTTCTGTAACAAAATCTTTGGGAGTGTTTTAACTGATGCAAATTGTATAAAATGAGTCTTCTTTGTGTGGTTCGGGGTGACAGGTTAGTTTCACTCTTTGATGTTATCTTACCCCTCCCGTCCGGTTGTACAATAAACTTGATTTACAGACAAAGTGCGTATTTACGGACAAAGTGCGTATGTACTCTTTAAGGGTGGGCCTGCTTTGGTTACAGTGCCCAATCCTACACACCCTTGGGGTCAGCGCTGGCCCAAAGGGAACAAGCACCCCAGGAGCTGGCCGGAGAAGCACTGGCTGCATTCTCCGGCTCCCTGGAGGTACAGCTCCCTCATCACGCTGCAGCCCACACACACCGGGCTAGCGTCTAGACATGCCGTCCTTCACTAGCCTGCAGCTCCTGCTCCTCTCCTGGGCTCCACCACTCCAAACTCCATCCCCAGCTGGCTCATTCTTGTGTGCATGACCACACCTTTTATAGTGAACCAATCTAAAGTGAAGTCATATGTGAGTAGTTACTATGGAGAGCCTGACCCTGCCAGATATTAGTGGGAAAGCCAGAGCTCTTTAAAGCATAGGTTTCCCTTACTTTCCCCACGTTATTGCAATGGGTAATATTTACAAGTCTGTTAGGAAAGATTTCCATTTCATGTGTAATTTTCCCTCCAGTTGTGAATCCCCCCCCAAACTTCTTGCTGATGTCTAAACACCATAGTCAGACTTCACCAGAGGAGCACAGCCTTCCGCTGCACTCCCCTGGACTTTTTGCTCACTTTTCATGGGGAAACTGACATGCCCTTAAAGAGACTTTGTTTTCCTTCGTCCTTGTCCATGTTGCAATCTTTCTGTACAATGTACCTTACAGTGCACTTGGGTCTAGTAATTTGCAAAGGCCCTAGAAACTCTCGAAAGGATTTTTTCTTAGGAGAAGTGCAGATGTGCCTTGGACAGGGCTGGTGGCAGCTTATCATTTTGCATATTTCTTAATCCTTTCTTGCCAGGTAAACTGCGATTACTGCATTTGGCACGGTTAGGTGGCCTGGCTCCAAAATGGCCACGCCACAAGGTTCTTTGTCCTATCCTTTGGCCATCTTGCCGCCTCACCTTTCCCAGGTCGAGCCGACCCGGGTCTGTCCTCATTTGGGAATGCATTTTCTCGCCAAGTGCCAAGCTTTGGCGGGCTTCTGCATGCCTTGTGTGCGCGCCCTCAGGATGTAGGCTGGACCGTCTGGTTCCAATACATATCCTTGGTGCCAGAGAGTCTGGAGTGCTGTGAATGCCTGGGACCACCGTGGTCCATGATTGGTCCACATATGGAATGCCTATATGTGAGCAGATGCCCCATTGGGTCCTCTTCGTTTGGCACGAAGGAGATTCTGGATAAGAGAAGGCCCCACCCATACCATGTTGATCTCTGGAGTTTTCACTGAACTAAGGAGAGGATCCAAGTATCTTGAAACTAAGAAGCCGAGTCAAGGGACCGCTGGTGACCCGCTGGAAGGTTTGGCACCATGAGCCCGCGGTCGTCCCGCTGGACCCCTCTGCAGCTGGTCGTCCTAGAAGGTCTGCAAAGACGCTTCGACCCATTAAAATAGTGGGATCAACTATTCTCGGCACCTTCATCTTAACCTGCAAGTAAGACTCTTCGCAAGTGCCCCCAAGCCAACCAGTGGACTGACCAGCTTGCGCAGACATTTTGCCCTGATACCACTGCCATTTCAAGGAGGCCCTTAAAACTTGGCATATTGCAAGTTGTGTTCATGGCACTCTCACACCGAATATCGTACACTTGGGGTTCCCAGGTCTCGAGTAAAATGAGTGCGCCCGAACTGGAGTTTACACGGCTGCCATGTCGCCCAGCCGTGGTAACGAAGTTTACAAGTTCTTTGCAGCAGTGGTCCTCTGTGCCCTGAAGCCTTCTACAGCGGAACTGGCCTGATCCAGCCACCTGGAGCGGAGAAATCGCCACTGTCCCATAGGGGAATCAACGCTGTATCTTCGTCGTTGAAAGGCGCAGAGCTGTGAGATTACCACATTTGAACCTGCAACCGAAGTGGACTTGACTGCCCAAGTTTGGTCCAGAGTACTCCAGGGGTAGGTGAGTAATTGCCCCTCGCCTTTACACTGCTAGTGCAAACTAGCCAGCTCTTCCCAACTCTTGGAATCGACTCTGCCCTCAAGTGGAGGCCCTCCTTGAATAGTGGGAACCTATTCTGCATCACCTCACCCACATTCCTGAGCTGCTACAGCCCCTACAAAACACCCTGCTTTGCCCATTTGAACTACCGCATGCGCCAGCTTCGCAAGTACATTTGAGCATTAGGCGCCTCTCATCTTAGGGGTTGGACTGACTCACAGTTAGGATTGTGTTTGATACAGAAGTGTCTCAAGACTACGTGCACTGCCTTCTTCCTTCCCTGTTTAGGTTGTGGACCCATTTGGTGAATTCATCCTTTGGACCCCATTGGTCTTATATATATGTGTATAGATAGGATTGTGTTGGTTTAATAGTATTGCTGTGATTTTCTTACTGTGTGTTGAATTGCAAAGGCCTTAGAAAACATGAATTTGTATTTTTTATATGAGATGCATTACTCACCGTAATCGTATTTCTGATGCTTGTATCTGCTTAGATTCACATGCTGTGCATAGGCCGACATCTAGTGGAAGCTACAGAGTATTACAGTTTGTTTTTCGAAACTCGAAAATGGGCGTCGACACAGGGCGTGCCAGTAATACTATCCCTAGTGTGATGTCCACTGTACCCATGATCCTTCACGCGTGTAGGCCCCTCATTGTATTTTTTATGACATGAGGTAGCATGAGGAGTAGCGCGAGTACAGATTATCCAAGCAGATAGAAGGAAGATAAGACTACAAGCATCCATGCGCCTTCTCTCAGAGGGGAGGAAGGGTGGGTCGCATGTGAATCTAAGCAGATACAAGCATCAGAAATACGATTACGTTGAGTAATGTATCTCTTCTGAGGCTTGTGGAATCTGCTTAGATCACACGCTGTGCATACATTAGCGAGCAGTATTAGAAGAAGGAGGTGGGATGTGAGAAGGGTCCTGAGCAAACAGATGTCTTAGAACCGCTTGTCCCACTTGGGTATCTGTCTTGGAATGAGTGTCAATGCAGTAGTGCTAAGTAAAAGTGTGAATAGAGCTCCAAGTAGCTGCTTTGCAAATGGTGTCAAGGGGTACATTTGCAATAACAGCCAGAGTGGCCTCTAGGCGTAAAAGGCAGAGTTCTTTCAGAAAGGGAGTAACACAGTTGGATACAATTTACAATCCACTTAGAGATGGCACCTTTTGTAGCTACGGAGACAAACAGTTGGTCTGTTTTCCTTAGCGGCCTGGTCTTGTCTACATAGTAGAGGACTGCTCTTCGCACATCTAGAGTGTGTAGTTTCACCTCAGCAGAGCTCTTGGGTTCCTGGAAGAAAGCCGGGAGCTCAATGGACTGGTTAACGTGGAATTTAGAAATAAACTTAGGTGAGAACCTAGGGTGTGTACGTAGAACCAGTTTATCCTTATGAACCGTAAAGAAAGGATCCTGCACTGACAGAGCCTGAATTTCGCTGACCTTTCTTATGGATGTAACGGCTACTAAGAAGGCAGTTTTATAGGTCAGGTGTTTGAGACTGGCTTTATGCATGGGTTCAAATGGTGGGCCCATGAGTTTAGCAAGCACCACATTAAGGTCCCAACCAGGTGGTGGGTTAGAAATTGGAGGGTGGAGTCTCTTTACCCTTTCCATGAAGGCTTTAACCACTGGTACTTTCCACCATGAAACCTTGCTGTGGGAAGTGGTGTAGGCAGATAGTGCTGCTAGATGAACTTTCAGTGAGTTAAATACCAGGCCTGCGTCCAGCAGGTGGAGCATGTAGGTGACAATATTGGAAGGAGTGAAATCAACTGGGTTGATTTGCTTATTCTGGCACCAGATAACAAATCTTTTCCATTTATCAAAGTAACGGTACCTTGTGTTTGGTTTCCTAGACTCCTTTAGGATATCCATATATCTTTGTGGTAAATTGAGATGTTCAAACTCTATGACTTCAGGAGCCATGCTGCCAGGTTCATTGAGTTGGGTTGAGGGTGTACTGTTTTTCCTTGGTGCTGGGACAGTAGGTTGTGCCAGCACGGGAGTCTGATGGGTTTGCACACGGCTAGTCTGCGTAGGTGTGGGAACCACGGTTGCCTCGCCCACATGGGAGCAACTAGGATGAGCGTCGTCGATTCCCTGTGCATCTTGTTGACCACCTTCCTCAAAAGAGGGGTTGGTGGAAAAGCATAGGCAAACATCCCTGACCAGTCCATCCACAGGGCGTTCCCCTTGGAGTCTGGCTGTGGGAACCTGGATGCGAATCCTGGACATTGTTTTCACTTGTGGCGAATAGTTCTGTAGTGGGGAAACCCCACTGTGAGATGATGTCTTCTACGACTTCTCTGTGTAGACACCATTCGTGCTCTACTGGAAGGAGATCTCTGCTTAAAGAGTCCGCTAGTGAATTGAGATTTCCTGGAACATGTTGCGATGACAGGTAAATGTTCTGTCTGAGTGCCCATATCCACATTTTCTGGGCAAGCTTGGACAGATTTGGTGAATGAGTCCCTCCCTGTTTGTTTAGGTAAAACATCGCTGTCGTGCTGTCTGTTAAGATTTGCACTGATAGGTTCAACAGGTGGGGCTCGAAGTGCTCTGAATACTGCCAGGAGCTCTAACAGATTGATATGATTCTTGGCCACTGTGTTAGACCAGAGACCCTAAGCTGTGTGGTGAAGGTGGTGTGCTCTCCACCCTGACAGGGATGCATCTGTAGTGACTACAGCCTGTACTCCTGGATCGTAAAAGGGTTTCCCCTTTGACAGGTTCTCTCTTGTCCACCAGTGAAGACTTTGTACCAGTGTTGGCGAAACGACCACTAGATCGTCCCACTGGCCACTTGCCTGAGACCACTGTTGCGCCAACCATTCGTGCATGGGACGCATGCGCAGTCGCGCGTGGGGGACCAGGTAAATACATGACGCCATCATGCCTAGCAAACGCATCGCTTTGCGCACCATTATCTGGCGACCGGGCTGATATAGAGGAATTTGCAGTTGTAGATTCCGAATTCTTTCCTCAGATGGAAAGGCTAACCCCTCTTGAGTGTCTAGGACAGCTCCCAGGAACGGGTTGGAGGTGCTTGGCACCAGGCTTGATTTTTTCTCGTTTATGGAGAAAACCAGTTCGAAGAGGTCAATCGTTCTTTGAATGTTTGAACTGCAAATTACTGGGGTTTCCCCTGTGATGAGCCAGTAGTCCAGATGAGGCTACACTGGGATTGCCTCCCTGAGTAGGTGTGCCTCTGCCACCGCCAGAACCTTGGTGAATACCCTTGGAGCCGAGGCTATACCAAAAGACAGCACCTTGAACTGGTAGTGCTGACTGTCCACCTTGAAGCGCAAGAATCTTCTATGCGCTGGGAACATGGAAATATGAAAATGGGCATCTTTCATGTCCAATGTTGCCATGTAATCCCCCTTTTTTAGGAGGGGGATTACCTCTTGGAGAGTACGCACGCAAAATTTTTGGGGCTTGACATACTTGTTTGCAGAGCGTAAGTCTAAAACTGAGCGCATTGTCAAATCTTTTTTTGGCACAAGGAATTAAGTTGAATAAATACCCTTGTTTACCTGTTTGCCCGGGACGAGTTCGATCGCGTCCTTTTCTAGAAGATTGACGATCTCCTCGAGGAGGATCTTTTGGTGGTCCAAGGAATGTACTTTTTGCCGTGGGGGGTGGTTCCGGGGACGCTCAAGTAGTTCTATGCAGTATCCTGCAGACACTGTGGACAGCACCCACCTGTCTGATGTGATCCCTTCCCAAGCTTGGGTGAAGTTGGTAATGCGTCCCCCCTACTGGAGAGGCGTGGGAAGGGATCCTGATGACGGCGTCACTGTTTTGCGGGAGGTGCGCCGCCTCTACTGGGGCTGCCTCTTCCCTTACCACGGCCCCTTTCGTTACCCCTGTTGTAATGCTGGGTAGACTTCTGGTTGTTACCTCTTGATGTACCGTGGCCCTGAGAATAGTTGGAGCCTCAGTGAATTTTGTCCACGAGGGCGACGAAAATTGCAATTCCCTCTTTGATATGGGGGTTTGTTGGTCAACTGCCCCAGGGATTTTAGAGTCTCATACTCATCTTTGGCATTTTTTTGCGCGTCCTCCACCGCTTTGCCAAACAGTAGATTGGGCTCCACCAGCATGTCGATTAGGGATGCTGGCGTCTCGGGATTAAACCCCGACTGCCTTAACCAAGCATGCCTCTTAATGACCGTGCTTCTCTGCTATAAGCCTGCCGGCGTTATCCGCGGCATCAAAGGTTGCCTTAAGGATGCAACCGGATACGGCTCTGCCATCCGATGCAACCTGTGCCAACTGGCTTTTTAAAGGTTCCGGTGCGGAGTCGATGAGTGCAGCCACTTGTTCCCACTGGTGGCAGTTGTAACTGGCCAGCAGAGTGGTGGAGTTGGCAATCCTTGCCTGGTAGGCGGAAGTGGAGGCTACCTTCCTTCCTAACCCGTAGAGCTTCTTGCTCTCCTTGTCAGGGGGAGCCTCAGACGATGATAGGGGCGTTCCCGCCATCTTCCGGGTATTCGTTACCACCTGGGAGTCAGGTTTCAGTTGCCCCCTTATGTAAAGCAGGTCTGACTGGGCTGGCTTGAATAACTTTTCGATTCTGGGGTTTACTGCCCTGGTGAGGTTAGAATTGAGAAGGGAAGGATCAATTCTCCTCTGTATAGACTTGAGAATTGGGATGGTCTGGGCAATGGGTTTCCTTTCTGTTACGCTCACCTGGCTCCCACAGGGGCGTCGATCTGAACTGGACAGCTGCGGTCTCCACCGATGTGACGCATAGTGCCGAGATGACGGACTGGACTGGCCCACCTAGCTTTGTTTGCTTGGCACGTAGGAGTATTCTTCTGCAAATGGAGAAAGGGAATTAACCACCCGTGGAGTTGAGCGTAAACTCCCCACCCCCGCTGTTCTCCCCACTGATCACCTTTAATGTCCCCTCTTATAGTCTCACCTGATGCTTTGGAAAGATGAGCTCTCCATCCTGCATTGAGCGCAGGGGCGCGTAGATAACCAGTTGCTTCACTGGTTCTAAGGAATTGGCGAGCTCCAGAACAATATTGACTCTGAGATTTCCGTCAAGACGCCGTAAGTATATAGTTCGTAAGAGTTCAAATGTCTGACTTTCACTCTTGTCCGATTCCTTGCAGGTTGCAGCTTGACCCTAGCGAAGAGTTCCTCGTGGCAACCAGTAACATTCAGGTAAGGATTTCAATTATCCAACACAGTTCGATAAAATAATGTCAGTATGTAACCTGTTGCTTTCTCCCTTATTCAGGTGCTGAGAGAAAGTATGAGGTCTCGGGGAAATAATGCCTCCGGCGGTAAAATCAGGTAAGTCTATTATGAGGAGGAGGTTTCCCCTTGTTTGGCCTTTTGTTACACCTTGCTGTCCTTTTGTTTCCCCCTTAGGGGCCGGGGTTCGGCGAGGATGCAGTGGAAGCTGCGCCGACCCGTGAAGAGGAATAGTACCCCCTGTGGTAAAATCAGGTAAGTCTATGGGGGGGTAACTAATATTGCCTCTGTTTATTCCCTTGCTGTTCTTGTGTTTCCCTTAGGTGCTGGAGTGCGGTGGGAACATGCAGAAGGATGCAGTGGATAGTGAAGATGCTGCGAAGGCCGGCGAGTTCAGCGCGGCGCTGCAGCAGGTGAGGCGACGCGCATAAAATAACTTCTTTCTTCCAGCTCGAAGGCGCGGTGGATCAGGAATTCAGGTAAGGATCAAAAGGTATTGCTCTTGTTCTAACCTTTTCTCCTTCTTTCTCCCTTTTTCTAGGAGCTCCAGACTCGAGGCGGGCGTGGCAGAAGACTGGATGCAGACTTGCAGGCACGGTGAGCGTTACGCTGCTGGATGCAGACTAACGCCAAGCGTGTGCTGCTCTTCGGGCGTGGTTTAAATAGCCTCCAAAGTAGTCCCAGGTAAGTATTCCTCCCCGACCCCACCCGAGTAAAAAATAGTCCCACGGTAAAGTAGTCCCTTCCAAGCCTCTTTTGGCTTGGAGCTCTTGCAGCATGGTCTGCATCAGGTAAGTTTTAATCTATGAGCCTGGCGCCTACGGCGCCAGGACTGACTCTCCATATGAGCCTGGCGCCATTGACGCCAGGACTGCACCCAAATGGCCCCTAGCAGGGGTTGTTTGGCTTGCTTGGAATAACTTGATGCCTGCTTCCGGGGCTGCTGGACTTGATCTGGATTCCCAGGGGTAGGCATCATGACACTTTCTCCTACTAGTTCCTCGGCAAAGTCCCTCTCCTCCTGTGCCCCCTGAGTGTCTATGCGGAAGTGTTCTGCCTCTCTAGACAAAACTTCATTTAGGAGAGGTTGGTTGTCGACTGGGGAGTCGGTAACCTGAGGTTCTTTGCCTACCGGGAAGTCTATTCTGTAGACTTCTGGGTCATCTTCCTCCTCCTCTTGGTCCTCGTCATTCCTATAGTAGTCCACCCCAGTTTGGTCATCCAAAGTGTCCAAGTGTGGATCCTCATCTTGAGGCGTGTCCTCATGATATTGGGTGTAAGGCTGGATGTGAAAACTGGTCTCAAACCGAGGTTTCTTACCAGGGGGCTGCGGGTCCCTCGATCCTGAGGGAGTAGCACCGTCAGGGGTATAGGTGAGGAAGTGTTCTGGGTTCTTGGCATAGAAGTCTGCTAAGGAGGACATTCTAGACATAACCCTGTCTATGTCTTCACTGGTCCATTCTTTGGAGCTGGGAATGACCTTTAACTGAGAGGGTTCCCCTCTGTGACTAGACTGGACATAAGGGCTTGTGCAGGGGTCCTGGCCTGTTTATCAGAAGACTTAGAACTGTCTTTATGTACCTGAAGTGCAGAAGGCGGCTGAGATGGTTTCTTCTGCTGTTTTTCCCCCCCTCCCCATGAGTGGAAGAGTGCTTCCCTGGTGTTTTGACCCTTTCGGAGCTTTTTGACATCTGGCGTCGAGAATCGGGAGCAGTGTCCCTTTCCTTAGAGTGAGAACGTCGGGAAACGGGAGCAGTCGTCGTGCGGTCTGCAGACGCCGGCTCCTGGAGTGCGGCTTGCAAGTGGGGGTCAGCTTCGTCTTCCGACGATCGTACCTCCGTAACTTTGGTGAGAGGCACTCTTGGCAACAGTGGATGGTTGCCTAGTGTCATGCGGCAATCTTGACCAAGAACGCCCAGAGGACACCGAATCAGTGGACCATTCTTTGTGTGCCTCTTTCCGAGAACTCGACACGCGCTTCGAGTCTCGGTTGGACTTCGAGTGTTTAGTGGTAGTGGTGTGTTCCCATAGCCGCCCTGCCGGACAACCTTCCGAGGTCGGGGACTAGCGCTTGGCTTTCTTTCGACGCCATATTGCCCTCGCCGTCCGATAGTACAGCGTTGCTGCCATCACTGAAGGTGCCCTCCGCTTCCATGGCCTCGAGTTGCCTGGCGTGGTGGGCCCGACGTTTGGTCAAAAGGTCCTTCAGAGTTTTAGCCTTGAACCGGCTACACGCTCTGCAGTTCGCCTCGGGGTGGTCCCTCGGCAAGCAGAGGTTACAGGTGGCGTGTCCATCAATCCAAGGGTACTTTCGGTTGCACTTGGGGCAAAATTGGAAAGGGGTACCCCTCCATACGCACCCTGTGGCAGCGGGCTAGTGTGTGTAGGAATATATATATATGTATATATATGGGATACATTACTCACCGTAATCTTATTTCTGATGCTTGTATCTGCTTAGATTCACATGCTGTGCATAGGCCGACATCTAGTGGAAGCTGCGGAGTATTACAGTTTGTTTTTCGAAACTCGAAAATGGGCGTCGACACAGGGCGTGCCAGTAATACTATCCCTAGTGTGACGTCCACTGTACCCAAGATCCCTCACGCGTCTAGGATCCAGTGAAGAGTATGTACCACCCCCCACTCTCCCTAATTGTAGGGGCCGAGGCCAGAGGCCTTCCAAGGCCCGGGCCGAGGCCGGAGGCCTTCCAAGGCCCGGGCCGAGGCTGGAGGCCTTCCGAGGCCCAAGCCCGTCGTGCAGCTCTCGACGGTTATTTTTCTTCTCCGGGCCGGCGTCGAGATTCGATGACTCAACGTGGGAATGGAAGAAACTGGGAAATATTCTTATTAGCAAAATTATGGCCTGAAGCCAGTGAACTCCGCGGGATGCTTCCATCAAGTATGGCGGAAAAAACAATCTGAGGGTGCTACACGCGTGAGGGATCATGGGTACAGTGGACGTCACACTAGGGATAGTATTACTGGCACGCCCTGTGTCGACGCCCATTTTCGAGTTTCAAAAAACAAACCAATGCTCCGCAGCTTCCACTAGATGTTGGCCTATGCACAGCATGTGATTTAAGCAGATTCCACAAGCCTCAAATATATATATATATATATGAGAGCAAGCAAAAGGTTACGTGAATATTAGCTATGCTAGGAAAAATTGTTTGGTTTTAAAGAAAATCATATGAATAAAATTTGTATATGTTTTACATGTGCCCTGGGTGTTCTCTAAAGCACAGACCACTAGCAGTGATCTGTTAATAGTGTGCTGAATCCTTTCACGGCCAGTGTCCACAAGGTGGGGTAGCCTTAGTCCTTGTCTCATAACTGTTATACCCCCTCATGACTTAGGCCCCCCTCAACAAAAAAGAGGGCCACATACCCCTTTATATAGCAAAAAAGATCTATAATAGCCTAGATTCTAAATCAAACTGGGTTGTTTCCGTCCCATGGCCCTGCCTGAAACCAAGAATCTCATGGGCTTTGAGGTGTGTCAGGATTGGACTGTAGGCTACATATAGATGGGACGACCCCCACCAAACTACATACAATTAAGCACGCCATAGATCCCTACTGTTGGAGTAAATGTGGTTTACATTTGTCTTATTTCAATATGTGGTGAGATTGCCCGATTATTCAAATCTATTAGAAGGGGATCCTGCCGGCTATCAGAGCTATAAAAGGGATCAGTTTGTCTATGGAGCGGGCTGTTATTCTGCTAGGAATGCCCACTGAGGATATCTTCTCAAGATCTGGAGTACCGCCAAGCTGCTCACTCATCTGCTAATGGCAGTGAGAATTACAATTGCCAGATGCTAGAAAACGGAAGAGGGACCAGGGACAGCGATGTGGTGGGCAAAAGTGTGGGACATTTTAGTTCCAGAAAAAAATTGACTGCAGCAATGGAGGGCCTGCTCCATAAATGTACAGATATCTGGTGAACGATACTCCATTATGACTTTAACGATCTGGCACAAACCACGATTCATAAAAGACTATCTAAGATCCTGAAAAAAGTACATGCTAAAATGTGAGGAGATAGTTGACATGTGGGAGGGGATTGTTGTATTCAACATGAATGGAATACCTTCATTGTTGAATGAAACGTATGTATTGCGACTGCAGCCGACCTTGTATAAATAAAGTTGGTAACAAAAGAAACGGTCTTTCTGCTCTCAGAATGAAACATGTTTTCACTCAAGACTGGTGATTCTGTCTGGGTACAGTAAGGGTGCAGAATTACAAGTCTGATACAGGTGAAACCAGCAGGACAGGTGGTGTTTAGGCCCTGTCTTCAAACGACTGACTACAGGATCTACCCCCCCACCCCCAAGTGTACCAGCATCTGGGGCCTATGAATAGGCAGGGGTGAAGCATTTCATGCCCTCATCAGACTCTGTGGCAGTACTCCAGCCGGGTAACAATGGATTTCTGGGACACATAGGTGTGAATTTTTAAGCAGCACCTCTCAACTTAAGCTGGGGAGCTTCAAAGACAAATCCATGGCACACAGGGCTAGTATCTGACAGTTGACTGTGGGTGGAAAAAAATGCCCTTAATTGTAAATCAATGCTGGCCATTTGGGGCAAAAGACTGTTCTGAATTAATAAACAGACTTCTTTCTGCAACCGGGAAACACAGGAATGCAACGTTTTAACAGTTTAAATGTAATTTTTGTGACATTAAAACAAGATATTGTGGTTTTCCCTAGGATGTAGGAGACGCAAACGGCAGAAAAATGTTAATGATGGTAAAAGTATACTTGGTGCAACTTTAAAATTTAATGCAAACATGCTCTGTGATAATAAGTACACATATATAAAATTGTAGAATTATGTGACATATTTCCCATTGAAAAGTGTGAAAGATTATTAGGAGGGCGAAATCACAAAGTATAAACTTGGGAGTTGGAATGCCATGCTGTGTGAAATATGTAATCTGCCCACAGGATTTTCAAAAGTGTCACAACTGTAAAAAGGTGTGTTTTTGTTTGATAGCTGATTTTGGCAAAAGTGACGGGGAGATGGCTATGTAACTCATACAAACACAGCCCATAAAACGGAGTCCCCTCCTTCAGTCCAATCTGCTTCTAGGGAGGAGGCCACTGGTGATTGCTGCCCGATACTAAATGAATATGGAGAGGCGGGGACAGACGCCGGGAGGAAGGCATTTGATCTCATTATACACAGATATGCTGATTTACTTGCAACAGCCTGAGCTAAATTTGCAATACATTCTAGACGTGATGGAGCAATATGCTGCATTCTCGGGCATAAGAACCCACAGAAGTCGATTCTGTTCCCACTAGGAGGATACGTCGGGAAGCCTGTGCGCACGTTATGGGTGCTGCCCATTAAATGGGAGTTCAACACATTTCGGTACCTCAGGGTGGACATTTATCACGACCCGCAAACAGAGCACACACAGAACACGGTTAGAGCAGTGAATAGAATCAAAAACTCCATGTCTTTCTGGGCTAGATTGCCGTTAACTATGATGGGACGGGCAGAGATGTTGAAGATGGTGGTGCTACTAGGACACCTCCATTTATTTACAAATGTCCCATTCGTGATTCCAAGGTGGTTCTTCAGAAAGCTACAAGGTATATGTAGGAGCTTCCTGTGGCATAACGCAAGGTGCAGGGTGGCATTCTCGAAGCTCCAGAACTTGTATGAACTGGGAGGTATAAAGCTACCCAATTTCTAAGTATATATTTGTGGCTAGCCAGCAATAATTTGTAGCCAAATGGCTGCCTGAGGAACAAACGCACAAATCAAGGCTTCTGCATAAAACAAGGACCCAGTTCTTTCTGAACAAAGTCATATGCATAACTGACCTGCACACAATCCGCTCGCCCACGTTGATGCGAATGGGATGTGAAATGTGGCGTAGAGCCTGACTGCTCGCCCAGGTTGATGTGAATGGGATGTGAAATGTGGCGTAGAGCCTGTCAATTGATAGGGAATGCCACACCGTATTCCCCACAGATCCCGCTTGTTGCGCTGGAAGGCATGGTGGAGCAATTTAGGTTAAATATGAGGAAATATTGGGAAACTAAGGGAGTGGTGACAGTGGGGGATGTGGTCAGGGAGGGTTTGCCCCAAGGAGTTTGGAGAACTGATGAGGGGAAACCTGAGTGCATCCAGGTCAACACCCTACATACGCCTGCCTGCTGCGAAATTTGAGGCGCAGATGGCCAGAAACTGAAGTGCCATTACAATTAGATGAGACGATCGAGACATTGTATCATGTGTCGGAAGGTGGGCACGAAGTTTCTCGTATGTAAGAGCTGCTAATGTCTAAACTAGCAAAGGGGCCTGGGCAGACAAGACAGCAGTGGGAGACCGACTTACAGGAACCCATGTCAGAGTGTGGAACAGGGTCATGACGTACCACAAAATAGTGTCTAGAAACGCAAGGCTCCAACAGATGCAATTATTTATAACGCCCAGGCATATCTAACCCCTCACAAAACAGCAAAGTTTAGCTGTTCAGTGACACAATCGTGCCCAAAGTGTGGAGAGGTTAATGCAGATCTGGTTCATATGTTCTGGGCCTGTATACAGCTTGGTAGATTCTGGAGGGAGGTGGCCCAGGCACTGGCAAAGGCAGATATCACCTTGGAAATCTGATCACCTCTGGCTTGCTTGTTAAGGGGCTTCGCAAGGCCCAAAATAGCAAAACATGCGAGTAAACTGAAGGATCTGGCACAATATCAGCGAAACGCAAGATAGTGATGGATGGAAAGCGCAAGCAAGGCCTCCAGTGCATATATGGAGGAGAGACCTGCTACCAGGGGCGAATGCGGAAACCGTGGTTTGCCAAGAAGCAATAGGTAGGAACTCGGACCTAGAAGAGGGTGGGGTTGGAAGCGTGGAGACAGTTTATTGCAGATATGGTCATTTCTACACAGGAAACCAGAGATATGGAACACATCCGTATACAAGAGGAAGTAGATATTAGGGCTGGTGACGAAGAATACGGAGGATGGTGGAATTATGTGGTGCATGACAGGCCAGCATAGAGGGAGAGGGGGGGCAGTTGGGGGAAAAAGGGAAGATAAGATTTGTGATATGACACAATGTATTTAATAACGCAATGTCTAAATTCTTGTGGTAAACAAAAAATAAAAATGGTTAAAAAAAATAAAGGAATGCAGTGTCTCAAACGGAGCACCCATAAGAAATGGAGAATTATCTACACTAAATTTAAACCCCATGGCGGAACACATTGGCGTGTGTGAAATTGAACACACAATCCCCCAAAACCTGCACAACCGTAGGGATTGTGGAGCACTGTTCTGGGGTCCTTTTGAAAACGGAAAAAGCAGCAAGGTACCCATTCACAGTAGCAATCTGCATGCCCCTCGGGCCAAACAGAGCAGAAAATCCAACACTGAGGATGTGGGACAAGTACAAGAATCCAGATCCTTTTCACTGTACCAAGCCAAAGATTTATGTCACTGGTATGCATAAACTCCAAGCTGAGCGGAGGACGTTCAGGATGTCATCTAGCAGCCAGGTATGAAGCCTCAGACTTTCGAAGATCAGATGGACTACTCACCCCTCTGATAGGAAGTTTAGACCGATTCTACGTGGAAGGTGCTTCCGAAGACAGATGGACATGTCTAGAAACACCAGCTACAACTTTCTCCTGGTCAAGTCCAGAGTACTCATAATCAACGTGGATCTGGACAGGCCCAGCCTCCTGAGAACCAGCGTGATGAGGGATTGATGGGAATGCAGAGAGAAAATCAAAGTTTCACTGCACTGTCAGTACATGCCTCCAGAGGAAATTCTCCGGAGCAAAAGAACTCACTTCATGTTGACATGGGAGGCGAATAGGTCCACGTGAGGATTCCCTATCAAGAAGAAAATTCAACGTCCACTCAACCATCAATGCGCTCCCCCCAGAGCTCCCTGCCAAAGAAAGTTCCTGGCGCATAACAATGTGCACTTCCTGTTCATACTGGATGAAAAGAGGTCCATCTGAGGAGTCCCCCCATTGGGAGAACACCTCCCCCAGAACTTCCTAACAGAGCTCCAACTCGAGGGAGGATGAGCTCTATGTGCTGAAGGAATACACAATGATGTTCTCTGTGGAAGAGCCATATGTTTTGTCGTAATTCAGAAGGTGTGCAAAGTTCATTAGAAATTACACCAATTCAAAAGCTAAATATCAACAAAGACAGGATCTAAGCTAGTGAGAAGTATACATTTATATGCAAGAGCAAATTGGAATACCTAGGGGATCATGAGGCAAAGTTCCCAATGGACATGGCCAGATTGAGTGGGAAGGGGCATGGCAGAAAGACAATGCCAAGTGCCAGCATGTCCAGTGGATATAATGAATGGTTAGGATCTGTAATGGGCATAGCTGAAGGCCATAACCCAGGCAAAGTGACCACTGGTCATCTAGGAGGTTCACAGAGCATGGCCAAAAGCCATGCTCAAGGCAGCGTTAACTTGAGCATGGCGACAGGCTACACCCAACTAGTACCTTGGTTACATGGGAGGAGCCTGAGGAATGACTGAAGGTCATGCTCCTTGCCCAGCGATTCCAATGAATGGAAGATGCTAAGTTCATGGCCGAAGAACGTTCCACGGTGACAGTGGCCACTTGCGCAAAGCTGTAGACTATGTCTAGTAGATACAATGGAGGAAGGTGCCCAGCCCCCTCCCAGCCAAAATGCCCAATGGACATGACTAGATGAAAAAGAAATGTGCTAAAAGGAAAGTGCGTCACATTTTTCTTTAAACGAAATTTGGATTTCTATGAAAAACATTTGGCTAAAATGGATACTGTGTTTTTTTGCATTGCAGACACAATTCCCTTTAATAAAGCTTTCTTCATTTAATTTAAATGTTTGATGGGAACCTTAACCATAAGCCCCTTTAGCCAAAATGTTATTACTGAATTGGAATTGATTTTTTAATTATCTACACTAGCAGATCTACATCAACTACTGGGTACCAGCTTACAGCCACCAGTTATGCTCAGTGCCCATCTTGCCTATTAAAGGACATTCAGCCAGGACCTGGAACCCCCCGAGCCACCCGATGGGCCCACTAGGAGAGCCCTTACACAGTGACCATTTTAACCAGGCCTTTACTTTGGGGGTGCCTCCCAAATCACCCAAAGTGGCCACTGGGTAAGCCCTTGGACTTTAACTAATGGCCCTGCTGGGTCATGGACCAGGAGTTTGCACAGGGCCTGCAAGCATTCACAAAGAAACAGTTTACCTGGCATATTGAACCGCTCTGACTCCCCTGCACAACATGGTTGAGGAATGGTATAGGGCGCTGCAATATTCCCCAAATATTTTGCAGCATAGGGTTCACAGGGACTAAAAGTCAGTGATTAATTGTTGAAAGTCAAATATGCTCTGGGCCTGAACCCAACCAGAGTGGCTAAACTGTATTACAAGTGGCAGATCTTGTTGCCACTTTCTAAATTTGTGGAATTTTTGAAGTCTTCGAAAACACAAATTGGCCAACTCAGACTGTGAAAAGGGCCTTGTGGGCATGCAAACAGTTTGGATAAAATCAGATATGCCTAAATTGTATACTTTCCAATACTGGTCAGATTTAAAATACAGGTTGGACAGAATTGCACAAAATAAGCAAGGAACCAGATTTGCACTTCATGCTAAAGTATGGCACAAATCCATCCAGCGGGTCTAGCTGCCTCACCAGTAACTGCATCTAAATGCAGTTTTTTATATTCTCATGTAAATACGCCCCATGTGACAGGATCTCATGAAACGTTAAAATTCAGTTAGAGATGTATTTTTCCTGGAATGTTTTGTGAGGATTACTGAAAACCACAGATCTTCCTAGTTAGAGTACAAGTGAACTTTTCCCAACTCTAAAAACACAACAAGGCAAAAAAATAGCTAAACCTGAGCCCACAACACATAAATCTAATCCTCCTGCCAGGCCCTTTAATGCACACTAATCTCATCAATACGCTACTTTTCATTGTTCCATGCATATCATCTACAACTACTGACAGCCCAGGCATTAGAAGCTTGCAAACTGACTTTACTTTAGCCATCCACACAGTTACTCAATGGAGCAACTGGGGAAGAGTCATGGTCTGTTTATTTTTTAACACTGTTCTCAGTTAATATTTCTAGATAACACTGAGTAATATAGAAAACGGGAGATTGTGTGGCAGTTCCGTGTTTTTTTCCACTTTGTTCTATTGCTTACATTTTCTGGGGGTAGAACGTTATTCAAGAATTTTGCAACATGAACATGTTTTTGACATTGCTTTATGAAAAGGGTACAGAAAATTGCAAGCATAGGTTAGGCTTATGTTACAGACAGCAATAAAGGTGACGGGTTACAATAATTGACATAGCCAGGATAGCTAGTGTATATACAAGTCATAGTACATTACAAAAAGTAATAAGAGATCAGGCAACACAATATATACATAAGAGATATAAGGTTACAATAAAGGTTAAGTATAGAGGCACGGGGCAAGTGCCGTAAGTACAACAGTGGTGTACCTCATGGGGGTGCTATTTCAGTCATGGATAGCAGTAAGGGTCACAGGAGGGGGACAAGTCAAGAGTCTTTGGAGACAAGCCAGTTAATAGTGTTGCACTTGAAGCGTGGGAAGGGTTGATCCACTCTCAGTGACAGAGGGTGTTCGTTCCACAGTTGTGTCGCCAGGACAGGAAAGCTACTCCATCCTGCCTTTTTTCATTTGAATCTTGGCAAAATCAGTAGGGCGGAGTTCGCTGCTCTGGTTGGTCGATTGGTAACTTTGATAATTTTTTCGCATAGGCAACGCGAGGACGCACTGTTCAGACATTCGTGGGTAAGAGCGTTTTAAGGGTGATTTAATCATTGGTAGAGAGCCATTTATTCTGTCTTCTTACTGGTGAGATGTGGTCTCTCCGAGCGATCCCACAAGCTGATCTCAGCGCGTCGTTTGGTAAAATCTGGATTTTCTTGATGATGCCCTTATTGGCTCCTACATAGAGTGCATCACAGTAATCTAGCTTCCACAAAACAAGGGCCCTTGCCAGGATCAAACAGCTATTTTTAGAGAGAAAGGGTTTACACGCTCTAATCAGTTTACAGGTGTAATGATATGGCACTTGTTTGTTTAGAGAGAATGTGGAGTCAAGGTGAAAACCTAGTGTCTTGATCTCCTTTGCCACTTTGATAGTATTTCCATCTGTATTGAATGAGGAATAGTTTGGGTTGAGTTTGCTTAGGTTGGCTGTCGACCCAAGCATAAGGATTTCTGTTTTATCATTCAGGCAAAGGCCATGGGCGGCCATCCATGCCTGAATGATTAGATACATTTTGATCACCAGAGCCGAGTGTACACTGTAGTTGCCCGTGAGTGGAATGAGGAACTGGGTGTCATCTGCATAGTTAGTGTAGGTGACACCCAGATGGTCCAGAGCAGAGATTTCAACGTTGTACAGTGTGGGCAAGACACATGAGCCTTGTGGCACACCCCAAGGAATGGGTATGGGGTCAGCAGTGTCAGTGGTGGAGAAGACTCATAGTCCTGTTATTCAAGAAGGATGTAATCCATGTGCTAGCATCTTTAGAGAAGTGGGCAGCGCTAGCCAGATGTTGACAATACTTTGTGGTCGACCAGGTCGAAGGCAGCCAAAAGGTCAAGGAGAAGAAAGAGGGCCATTTTACCAGTGTCTTTAAGGGTGCCAATTTGGGTATTAGGGCTGTTTCTGTGCAATGTTGTGGCCTGAAACCTGATTGGCGGACGCCTAGTAGGTGGTTAGACTCAGGGTGTTTCTGGATATGGATGTATGCCAATTTATCTAGAATTTTGAGGAGAAACTGTACAGTGGTGATGGGGCGGTAATTGATAGGTATGGGATTGCTTTTTTAGTAAGGGAAGTACCCATGATTCTTTTAAGTTCCTAGGGACAGTCTCTGACGAAAAAAAGAGGCATTGATTAGTTTAGCTATGAATGGGGATAGGTCTCTGACGGCATCCTTAATAAGTTGGGAAGGGCAGATATCTCCCTTGCAATTGGAGGGCATGAGTGAGATGATCGTTTTTTCAACCTTTAGAATGGAAACGTTAAAGAATCGGAAGCTTTGAGCTGATTCATTAGCACACTCTGGGGGGACAACATTGTTTTCAGTGGTGGATAAGGATGTTTTTTTGTTTTCAATATTTTCCTGTAAAAGGGATATTTTGTTTGAGAGGGCATTTTGGATGTTCGTACACTAAATTTGGTCTTTTATGCAGTCATCAGATTGCGGAATGGGCGCTTCTAATTCTCTTAGCATCGTGAACAGAACCTTGAAGCAAGAGCTGGCCTGCTGAATCCTGTTGTAGCTTTCTTGTTTCGATTATATTTCTTTTTTATAGCGTGCAGTACAATTGACCAGGTTTGTTTTGCTATCTGCTGTAGGGAGGAGTCTCCAAGTGGATTCTAGCTTCCTTTTTTCAGCTCTTATTGATTTAAGGTGAGGCGTGAACCAAGAGTTCAGGTGTGCTCTTGGTTTACTTTTGCACAGTTTGAGGGGCGCTACTGTATCCAGTGCATTTGTCATGGCACAGTTGTATGCATTAACCAAGGTATCAGGGTTGGAGGATTCTGGCAATGCGTTGAGGGCAGGGATGATAAGCAGTAAAATCCTGTCTGCTGTGATAATCTTATTATTGGGGGGGGCACTGTGTTGAATTTGGGACCGAGAATATTACTTTAGACAGAGAAGGTCAGGAGGAAATGATTAGTCCACGTTTGAGACGTTATGGATAAGCTAGTTGCCTCACAATTAAGGTCTGACACCCAGTCAAGGGTTCTGCCTTTGTCATGGGTGGCTAGTGTCACTCTTTGGGTGAAGCCAAGCTCAAGGAGTATGTTGGCGATGGATAAAGCCTGTATGTTGTTAGGGTCATTGAACCAGAGATTGAAGTCCCCTAGTAGGAGTATTTGGGACGAGACTTTGGTGCTTTCCGATAGGATAGTGGAGATATCCTCCTCAAAGGATCCAATTGGTCCTGGGGGTCTATAAATTAGTAGTTAGATTACTGGTCTGGGAAGTAGGTAATGGGATCATGAGGAGTTCACAGGAACAAAGGACTGGGGACGGGATTATTCTCATGGCTAAATTGGCTTTAATGATAATAGCAATGCCTCCACCTCTAGCTTCCTTTCTAGCTGCTCTTAGTATATTGTAGTTGTCTGGGACGGCAAGGGAGCTGGTAGGGCCAGCAGCTGAATGTAACCAAGATTCGGTTATGGCTAAAAAGTCGAGGTTGTTTGCAGTAATCAGGTCAGCAATCTCAGAAGCGCATGCTACAAGTGATCTAACATTGACTCATGCTGCTTTGAGGTTGGGGGTGTTGATATGTGTCAGGCACGCAGGGAACGTCTTAAGATATTTGGGGCTTAGGGGAAGAGTGGATAACAGTGGGGAAGCTTTTCTTAGTGGTCCCTAACCTATTGATCATGAGATTAGTAGGGTAGGTTGAATTTCTATCCTTGTGTGTAGTTGGGCGAACAGTTGTAGTATTGACATTGCTTAGATTGAATTTGTGATCTTTTTTGGTGGTATTCGCCAAGGAACTACTTGTAGCTTTAGTTATTTTGGTAGTTGAGGGTTCGTACAATCCAGGTAATCTGGCTCTGAATCTTTTATTCCTAGCCAAGGTGGCACAAGGTATGAGATTTTTAGTAATATCACTGTTCGCAGGTTGAAAGGGGCATGGATTAAGGACAGTTTACTGTGCCAGTATGTACTAAGGTACTAGTTCTGGGTGTACCTAACCAGTTATAAGTCATAATTGGGTAGGGTGATTCAGTATGGTCTATGTCTATTCGAGGTGATATATGTGTACTTAGGGTGGTTAAGGCCAATGCCCAGAGCACTATACTAAGTAGTAGGGCAAGGGCGTACCAAGTGATGGAATGAATCTAAGGTTGATAGGTAGTTAGACATTGAGGTGAAGGAGGGTCACTTTTAGGCAGAAACCTGTGCAGTTCCCTTAGGGACCACTGCAAAAAGTTTAAGACTACAGGTGTTAGCAGTAAACCCAATTGGTAGCAGTCTGAACCACCCAGATTTACCTGGTAGCTGTGGCTGAGCAGTCAGACTTCTCTCAAGAAGAGTTAGGCAGTATATAGAGTATACACAATAAGGCGAAAAAATACAGTAGTACAAGCAAACACTGACCAGAGCTTTGGTATAAAAGTATTTAATTATTTATTTAAAAACACACTTGTAAAAATACACTGGCACTAATGTGTCAAGCAAGTTCAAACAGTCACTAGAAATATATACACCTCCCTAATTAATTATTTGACAAGTCTTGGTTAATACACCACTTATTTAGCAAAGCAGAGGTGAGCGCATAACCATAGATGGCACTCCAATAATTATTTAAAAAGGGAGAGAAAAGGAAGAAATCAGAAAAACACACAATACCAACACTTTTAAAGAACCACAGCAAGTCAAGGAAGGCAGGGTTTACTGTAGAGCAAAAAGTTCATAGGCCAGGCCCACTCTTGGAGAGCAAGGCGGAATGTGCCCAAGATCACATGGTGGAAATGCACTAAAAGTCTCTGCAGGAAAGTCAAAAAGAGGTTGGATCAAGTTAGAAAGGTAATGTTAACAGGTCAGAGGTCACCCCACGATAGAGAGTCAAGGATTTACGGGACACATTGGACGGTCTGTTGCAAGGGAGACCAGATGGGAGCCAGTACCTGAAATGGTGAGAAAGCTCCAGTGGGGGCAGTTGTTCCTGGCAGCGGGTGCCAGTCGGTGCTTCGTCCAGGGGAAGAGAAGATCTCGACGTGGAGCAAAGCTGGAGGTCGTTGCACTGCCAGGGAAGAAACCAGCCGCAGAGTTTCCCGGTTAAAAGGTACTACCCTTTTATTCGCGCTAGTGGTGAACATGGCTATGCGGCCGACGGGGTGCTTGGCACGGGCGATTCGACCACGAGACGATCCAGGAAGGCGCAAAAGGCAAACTGTTTGGTCCCACCAGCTCAAAGGGAAGACGACTATCCTGGAAGAAGATCTTCTCTGTCGTCGGGAAAGTGGTGAGTTTCGAACAGCAGGGCTACACCGGTGGTGTCGTCGTTGTAGATGGCTCAGCTTCTCCCCTCTTCGGATTCTTTAGGTCCTGTGGCGACTTCTGAAGTTCCAGTCCCCAAAGCCCTGCTTTTATGAAGCAAAACCCCCATTCAAACATGCTAAGTGGTGGGACGGGCGGCTCACCTCTGGGCCAATCACACAAGAGTGCGACTTGAGTTGCCAAGGTAACTCAGTCCAGGGTGCCTATTCCCCCCCCTCCCACACATCCTGTAGACCCAGACAGAGCGGCACCACTTTTGGAGGCTTCTGTGCAGAAGCCCGCCAAAAGTGGAACAAAGGGCTTGACTTGGGTTGGAGTTAGAGACGAACACAAACGCCATTTTAAAACCGAGTCCTGGCAAAAAGACCCAACCGGGGAATAAATATTAAATAAATAACCCGGCGGTATCTTTAACATTGCACCAAAAAAGTGGTGCGTTTAAAATGAATGGGAAAATCCCATAGGAAATATTCCGGTGGAATATTTCGCGTGGTAACCACTGCCACCAGCCAGAAACTCGACAAGGGGGGACTGGACAGTGCGCCATTGAAAAACAGACCCAGGGGCAATCAAATTACCCCTACCAGTACTTCCACAATATGATGGTTTGTACTGGTTCTGTTCACAATTTAAGACTAGTAAAGTCAATGGGGACTTTACATGCCCTGGGAGACAGTAGTCAGTCCCAGGGTATGGAGTCTATGTTTGGAGATCACTATGACACCCTTGTGTTACTGCACTGAGGGTGCTGTGTAACACATGTACCAAAAACACATGAAGCCCTATGGAGTAAAAAACCCCATAGCCCATAAAACACATTACAAAGTCAAAGGACATTCTCAAATCATGCCTAAGAGTGGGAGAAAAAGAGTCTCACTCCTAGCAGGAGAAAAAAATAAACCCCAAAAATCCAGCAAAGCTGCTGGGGGACTCACTAGGTTTGGGAAATTAGCCTTTACAGAGAATTCTCCCTAACAGTCACTGGGGATACTTAATAGGCGTTTGGCAAGTTGATTTGTAGGCACATGGAATCCCAAGGGACCAGAGGATTCAATCGAGAGGGGGAGCTGAATGCGGTTGGAAAGACCCAAATAAAATGGTCTAGCATCTGGGTAGTACAGTGTAATCAGGTAGCGTGGGCTATGCAACTCAGGGCCTGAGGCCAAGTAGAGACTTTAGAAGTAGGGCCCTAGGAAAGGCAGGATAGACCTGTGTAATACAGACTAGCATTGGTTGATTGCAACAGGCAATTGAAATACTATACACATAAGGCGAATATCTGGCTGCAGTGAGAATATGGCAATAGTGCAGTGATATAAGCAGTGTAATCTATACTGGCCACTTGGTGATGGTCGTGGCAGGATGGCCGTAGCAGCTAACTGGCCAGTGCATTGATAATATGACAACAGGTGGCACATACAGAAATGTACGTAACGTGGCTAGGGGTTTATGACTCGGTGGAAGCGGCGTGATGAGGAATAGCAAAACAGGGACCAACAGGTCGCAGACACAGCAAGTTAAAAGACAGTGGCTGTTATTGGGATTGAGCTAATATGCCAAACATAGACATACATACAAAGATAGAATGGTTGCCAGTAGTAGTCATACTGTAATGTTTATACAGTACACGTGTGCTTAGTCTTACCACACACGTCGATGCGCTGCTTTACCAACAATGTGATCTGGCGCAGTTTGACGGGATACCAAAGAAGCAGGGGCTGGGAGGGGGAGAAGTAAGGCGAGCGTGGGGATTCCTCTAGTCCTTCATGCTCCGTCAAGCTCGGTCAGGCGCCTTGTACACAGTGCCTTAGACGATGGTGCCGGCTTCCGCCTACCAGTCAGCTGGTAGACGGGACATAGCTCAGGACCGCCAATCAGTGACAGCCATAAAATGCAGTGCGTTTACTACTGGAAGCGCACACTGCCATTGGGGAGAGGCAGGGCAAGCCTTGAAACAATGCGTACAGGGTCAAAATGGTGCAGGCACAGATGTGTGTAAGCGCTGGATAGGGTTTGTCCAATTCCATTGAGTACATAGAGTTCAAACTCTATGTACTCAATGGAATTGGACAAACCCGAAGTACTAAAAACCCAGGGCCCAGGTGTGTGCCGTTCGCACAAACCCTTCCGTACCCAACTATTGGGACAGAAGAGCACCGTCTGCTGAGAACCCATAAACCGGCAGCAGGACCCACCCCTCAAGAATACGATGACCAGAGCAGTGCTTTAACTTTTCCAGTGCTCTACCCCCCACCCTCATACTCAAACACTGAATAAGAACACTGAAGCTAAGGATCACCACAGCAGACTACCTACTATCAAGGAACAATGATATCAAATGCCTCTTCACACCAAGAGGCTCCACTATTCATACTTTCCCACACAGACCCCCCCAATACGCCGGAAAATCTCTGCAAAAATATGTCAAACTAGAGCAGCTATGCACTAAGGAAATCAACACATTGCGAGATTTACTCTCCAAACCTACCTCGAGCAGGAGAAAATACCTAGAGGCCTTAGGATAATTATCTTCCCAGACTTCAATAACCCAGAAGATGCAGACTTAGCAGGCAAATGGGAATATAACCTAGTAACAATAGTCATGTTAGAACTCTTAATAGAACATGCAGACTGCGAGAACAAGAGATTAGTAACACCCATTGATACCAAAGAGGAAATTTAAACTAAAGCACTAGCAAGTACAAAAGACAAAAATTATAAAACGATGTGCAACATCCTCAAAAGACACCAAGATGAGGTAAAACTGAGAAAATGTAGAAAATCCTCCAGAGATGAGACTATAGTGACGATATGTTGCAGCCTAAATTTGGCACCCTAGATGTTAATAAACCAGCACCAAAAACATCTGAGTTAACTAAGAAGTCTAATTTTTCTAACTCTATGTACTCAATGGAATTGGACAAATCCCAAGTACTAAATATCCAGCGCCCAGGTGTGTGCAGTTCCCACAAACCCTTCTCTGCCTAACTATTGGGACAGAAGAGCACTGTCTCCTGAGAACCCACAAACCAGCAGCAGGACCTACCCCTCAAGAATACCATGACCAGCGCATTGATGTAGGTTTTCCAGTGCTCTACCCTCCACACTCACTCAACCTAGTGATAATCGACTTGTCTGAATGATCTCTACAGCAAAGGATCGACAAGTGATTGGAAGGGTAGCAGTAACCCCCTTAAAGTTCCTTTAGCAACTTTTAGAAAGGACCAATATAAAAGTCACAGAGAGGAAAATGAGGAAATGTGATCAGCAGTTAGAGAAAGTGATGCATGCATAATGTAATGTGGGAAGGTAGGAGGGAGGGAGGAGAATAGTCACCTTGTCGTCGGTTTTCATTGTATGCTATGGATTTTTAAAAAGTGAAAAAGTCAAGGGTAACCAAGAGCAAATTGACAAAATTGAAAGCAAAAACGAAAGCAGTATGTTAAAAACATACGTCTGTACTTTCAAAGAAACCATTTTAGTACAAATCTTGGGAAGAATAAACATACAATTTCTTACCTCTCCATTATAACTTGCATGCATCACATGGCTTAAGACAGAAGAAAACGCCAAATGAATGTTGCGGTCAGCCTGTTGCTTAAGCATTGTCAAATTCACTGGTTCTTTTGAAAAGGCAAAACAAGGCCAGGCAACAGCATTCTGCGATACAAAGAGGTTAGGAGCATTACATTAAACAATGATGCAAATAAACAAGATATATAGATTGTAGATTTATCAAACAAAAATATATACATTGCAAATACATAAAGTCACTCCTTTATTCCTAGTCCACGACACTCCAGTTCACAATATGCAGCAATCGGACCAATGCCACCCACTGGCTTTTAGTACTCTGGTACGGGCTTCCAGCCCTTCCGATTTACTGAAAGCCAAGCCTTAACTGATGGTTATGCCCGCCTGATTCGCACACCCTTGGCCTTGCCATTCGTCAGATGCTCCTGCTGTTATGCCACCACAACGTTTTACTCGCCCCATCTGGCACTCACATTTTTCTGCTTGTTCTCTCCCATTCTGTAGCCAGACTCTCCTACAAGGCTACTTCATCTTAAATTAATCCTGCAAATCACTCACTTCTACCATGTTTACCAGCCTTCCTGCAGTGTTGCCGTTGCTGTCAACAATCACTGCAGTCAACAGCTCAACATTTCTGCTATCGCCCACAGACCACACTCCTTGCACAAGTAGTAGCCTGGTACCCTCCACTGAGCGCCGATTGTCATGGGGTAATAATAGCTGTAATCACCTAGGTTGGGGGCTGTAGCATTTAGTATCTGCTAAGCCCATATTAAGCTCCTTGCTCCGCTCCAGTTGCAAGCAAAGTGATTCCTCAAAAAAACAAGCACTGACAATGACAACAGTTTGGGCTTTAGGACTTCAGTGAAGGACACACATAGTACTTATAAATGAAGTGGCTGAGGGTATACCTGGCTTAGACACTAATAACACCAGTGGTGGTTTAGAATGGGTAGCTTCCATTGCAGGTGTTTCCATCAAAGGAGAAGTCCTTTAATTTTTTTCAATTAATTTTAGGAAGATGTATGGGGGTTGGGATAATAAAAGGTAGAGGGGGCTCTGCGGGGGGGGGGGGTCTCCCCCCATACATTTATGATAAAATGTTCTATAAAAATAGTTTGCAAAAATTAAAATTGATGCATTCTCCCTCGATGAAAAAATATCAGGGAAATCACATAGAACTGCAGTTTACAACTCCAAATAAGTAACTCTTGGAATACTATTTGAAAAACACTGGCAGGCACTAGAGTGCAAGGTTTGATGGCAAGGCTTAAATAAAGCTAACTGAAAGAATTCCCATGAAGAGGTGTTTTGAAGGGGGGGGTGCAGGGACTGGGTGGGAATGGCCATATGGATCAGCATGACCATGGGTAGGCAATGGGTGGTCAAATAAACAACACCCACAAGCTGTGTGAACCCCCCCTCATGTGCCATTTCTCCCTCTGTAATATAATGGAATAGTATCTGCTTATAGGTGGTTCAGCCACCTCATTGCTCAGACTAAAAGCGCCCATGCGTTCAAGAAAGGTGGCAAATTGCATATTAAAAGGGCCTTCCACGCCTAATAACACCCATTGACCTGCCAATATTATCCAATTACCCCAGTGTAAATATTCCCTGCATGTTTGCAGTTCTTGTTGCACCTCACCCAATTCCAGACCAGGTGGGGATTGGCCTGGCAACTACATGCGCCTATGTCTGCGTTTCTTGTCAGAACTTCATGTTCCCAATAAACAAATATAGAATACAAACATTGGCCTATTGTCTGTACTGGAGATTTGGCTAAAGATCATCGCTACATAAAAGCGATTCTGGGGAAAGAAGATTTAGCAGCGCGCTGCAGAGGTTTTGGACTACGACTCCTATCGACCATATTCAGCATAGTTAATAGTGAGAGGTTATGGGAGTTGTGGTCCAAAACATATGGGGAGCCAAAGGTTGCAGACCTCTAGGAAGTCAAACGCTGCGGCTAAATGCATGAAGGAAAACAACTATCAGCCATGTATGTTTTATAGCCCTGTATGTTTTCTAGGGCTGTTGAGGGAAGTCACTTCACAGAACCATATTTGAAGTGACCTGAACAGCGCAGGGGTGGTTGGGACTTTCTCTGGCTCAGCGTTATTCAGGTTGGTTTGACTTCGGCTGGATTGGATGTATTCTTTGCTTAACCGTTTAATCTCTCGACAGCCACATCTCCAGGAGACGAGGCGCTGCCAGAAAGTGAAATTCATAGAAATGGGGTGGTTTTGGCATGGCCACAAATGACCAATGTTTATTTCCTGCTGAAGCTGAGCGCTACTAACTTAAACCTAGAATGGACTTCGGTGTCTTTGCCAATGCTTGTTCCTAAAAGGACTTCAGTGAAGGACATGTAGAGTGTTTATAAATGGAGTGGATGAAGACAGGCCTAGTTAGAGATTTGTATTACACCAGTAGCGCGATTACAACTCCAATAAAATAATGAACTCACAGAAGACTGCTTATAACAAACACTGGCAGGCACTTTGAATGCAAAGCCTGATGTAAGACTTGATTAGAGCAAGCTCAAAGAGCTCCCTTGAGGAGGTGTTTGGGAGGGCAGAGGCAGGAATGGGTAGCAATGGCCATAGGGATTAGCATGGTCATGGGTAGGTAATGTAACATTTTCGGCAAAATCATGGATGTCAAAATGTATGCCATTAAGGAGGGGGCGCACATCTTTTTGCCACTCAGGGCCCAACAAATCGTATGGCCAGCCCTCAGAAAGCAGTACGATGAACTTGTGGGTGGCTGGAGAAGGTGCTCAAGTAATTCTGAGAATTTAGTGGTTTATTCGTGCTATACTGTACCACGTCCCAAACTCCAGAATATCAATTCTGGGACCAATCCATGGTGGTCTAATCAGCGTGCAATGGGCGGTAACCGAAGAGGCACAGAAGTGCCTAGAATCACACAGGCAACATTTGTGCGCAAACCCAAACCTCCATGTACCAATGTACGAAAAGTAGCCACATCTCGGCACAGTTCCTTGCAGCAAGTGCATTAACCCATTTAGTTACCTTTTCTAGGTTTGGAAACTATTCTGCAGGTTGAACATAGGATTTCTGCCTGGGTTACCTCAGCCTTCCAGGATGGTCAATGGGCATGCCTGCACTGCCCCATTAAGAATTCTGGATAGGTTGCTCCTGAAGCTCGGCCTGGAAGTTTGACCGCGACGGGTGAGCAGAAACGACAACTCCATGTATAAAGAACTGTCATGAAAACCTGATAGTATCAATATATTTATGTTCCGTGCTGGGCAGAAGGAGAAAAACTAAACATGGTAGTCCCTGGCTCACTAACCTCATTGGGGGTGGGCGTCTATGATTAGCACCCAGTTCTAGATCTGCAGAGATGTGTCACCCACTGTCACCCAGCGTTTCTCCCTGTAGATGAGAGGGACACAGCAGGTAACTTCAATTCAGTCCTAGACTGAAGCTTTAGAGGCAAAATCTGGAACTCACCCTATCTCTTTTCCGCCCCCAACCCCCAATTCAGTGCGCCACTACGGACACCCACCCCGAGATACATATACCTCTATGCTGTTGCACATCAGTACCTCTTGTCTTGAAGCAGTCCCTGCTATTCCAGCGCTGCACCAATACATAGTAGCTCTCTACGAGTGCACCTCAAACCTGACCTGCAACGTCCATTTGGTAACAATACCGACAATTCTTTTATTGCCTGAAGCGCCTCGCTATTCCACTATCCAAATTAATTCATAGTTCTTCTATTACACTGTTATATTATTGTGCTCCAGTATTCCTTCCACCCATAAAGGAGACTACAGGTAGCTCAATCAAAGGCACCCATTTCTGCCACACATCCCCCAACAGTATTTCAGTACTAGATATTAAACACACAAACACCACTCTGCCGAGAGACCTCACTTACAATGCACACATTTGGGGGTAAAAGTATGAAAAACAGAGTGCACCCTTTTATATTTCAAAATAGGCATTCATCGCCACTTACTGAAGTTTCATTGGGTCTTGCAGTGATCAGATGACTGCATATCAGGCAGTACTACTCTTTGGGATGGGCTCAAGCCTTATTTGCAGATGGTTTTTCTATGTTATGGCACACAGAATGAAATAAGAATAGTGTGGGTACTGATCAAAGCAATGTCAGCTTTGATAGATTCAACACCGGTCATCGTTCACTTTTCCTTTGCCATACCAGTTTGTGACATGCCATTTCATACGACCGCAGGCTATGATTAGCTTGGTTTCTAGGCAAGTAGCATTAAGCGGCTCGTTTGAAAATCATCCCACATAGATGTGACGCATCCTAATAGAGCATTGCCGTTTACCCAGCAGTTCTCGGAGGTCAAACAAAAATGTCCTTAAGCCGCATTTCAAAGATCCAAGATTAAAAGACAGTACCTCTAATAAACATGCAGTGGAAAATTATCGATTTCCTTACGACAGTAACCAACGCCGGTTCTTGATGATGAAACGAACAAAGTAGGAGAAAAGGGTGCAAGAAAGGGTCATTAAGAGAGCACTTCCATGTAATCATGGTGTGTTTCAGGGAGGCAAACCTGGCATGGATGCAGGCTTTGGCCATGCTTGCAGTGCGGCATAGCGAATGCCTGATTAGCAATGAGCCCCCCCCCTCCCCTTAGCACAGGGTGAGGCAGACTTCAGGTGGAGGCTGGCAGGGGGAACCATACAGCGGCTGACGGGCTCGGGAGCACGTCAGCGTCTTCAGCTGCACTCTGCTGCCTCCTTTGCGTGCAGCATCCAGACCAGTTCCGAACCGGGAACGCACAAGCATTGGCATAAGTAATGACTGCTGCATTCGCTGTTGAGCCGTTTGCCACTATAGAAAAGCAAGCTCAAAGATTAGCGATTTTGGGCATAGGAACAGCATGCCTGCCGTTTTGAATTAGAATGGAGGCATGTAAAGAAATGCAAGAAATATTTTTATAAGTTAAAAGGAGGGTTATCTTAGTGTCCTTGTGAAATCTTATCTTACATACATTTGAAATTCATTCTACATATAAATGGAAACTATAAATGTAAAACATGTGGTAATCGCCTGCAAATGTATCATTTTATTTGGAAGATGCATGGTGTATTTCCCATTCAAAGATGGCCAGCCTGTTTCCAAAGAGCTTCCTTAGAGAGTCATCCAAGACGGCTGCATTTATGGAAGAATTTACACAAAATCATAGAGTTCCGAGATGGGCAGGAATGGGTGGGATTAGTCATAGGGATTACATTGGCTAGAGGCAGGGAATGGGAGGGATTACAACAGTGGATCCCTCCTCAAATATCATCTCCATTGGAAAAGCATTACAGACCCTCATTCAAAGCCCATATTTGAAGCCCTTATGTTAATGGCAATAGTTTCAGCTTTAAAGGTAGCACTTTTAGCGCCACCTAATCGCTCAACCGAATGAGCACAATTTCATTAAGATACATCTATGGTATATAGCAAAATAATGTAGAGTATTCCAGGTGGCTACGCACAGTTGGCCCAGAGTATCACATGCCTGGAGGAGGCCACTGAATTGGCTTCCGTTACGGTGCAAACAACAATTATGTTTTTTGGGGGATATGTTTTATGAGGTACTTGATGCACAAGGTAATTGGGGGGGGTCGTCTATGGAGTAGTAGAGGCTAGTTTGCATGTGAAATGACCGCAGACGGCCACAAAAGGTCAGTTGGAATGTGCACTTGTCAAAGTGTAAATGTAGGCTAGTATATGTACAAGTAAAAAGATGTGTCTCCTAATCACGGTGAGGGGAAGGTCAATGGGGAATCTTTTTTTTTTTTTACAAACAACTTACTTGAAACATTTACAAGATATTTGCAAAAAAATGTGTGGTCGCTGTGCAACATCACCTTGATGTGATTAAAAGCAACTAAAGTTACAATGTCTATAGGGCGTGAAGCTCATTTTTGCAACCAAGAGAAAAAAACTGCTAAAAAAAAAGGTTATCCAAGAGAGGGGATTCAAGTCACACAAGGTCATAGCTTTAATTGGATTGAGCATTAGACATACTTAAATGATATGATATGACCAGTAGCCTGACCTTGAAAGATTGTTATGTTGTCCTAAAGAGCATCAGACAAATAGCAGTGCACACAATGAAGGGGAAAAGGGCAAATTCCATCAGTGAACTTTAAGAGTCATAGTCAACAGTTTATAATTTCATTATAAAAAAAGATATATAACAAATAGTCACACGTATTCAATTTAATTAGCACTCTCAAAGTGAATCTTAAAATATATGTCCTAGAATGTATTAAATCATATGATCACATCAATGTTCTACATATATTGTACATATATCACATAACAAAACATGTATTCACAAATAATTACAAATTCTGACAAGTTATGTTGTAGTCACATAATGTATCTTGTAAACATAAGGTAAGGTCCTACTATTGAAGTCAAATATGTGAAGTGATTTCAAAGAATGGATTTGAGTCCAACTATGGCAAAATCCTTTCAAAATGTGGTCCTGAACTCCCCAAAGGGTTATGTTGAAAGTTGTGTTGACACTACGCATTTCGAGTATTACACTCTACTTCAGGTGTGTGTGACTCAAATGGATATCTACAAGTAAAGAAACATTCTTCTTAGTGTCTTAACTTTTCCTTTTAGAGGCAACTAATTAGTTAAAAAATCATCACATATCTTAGCTAGGCTACTACATCGGGCGATACTAACCTTGTGGTTTTATAGTTGAAGGTGTAGTTTGATTGAATAAGGAATATCCCAAAGTGTTCATAAAGCCAATACGAGGGGTTGGAAATCACTATACTCCATTAGAGTTCCTATCAAGAATAAAGTGTAATATGAGTACATGTGTATTAGCCCATGTCACTCAAAATGAAACCGAGTCCTTCAAGTTTAGCTCTATCTCATGTTGAGTGGCATAAGACTTACTTGTAGTCCAGATGGACTCATACATTTCAATGGTCTGTATGTATGAGTTGTCAGTAGCCTGACCTTGTCACGAAGGGGAGAGACCCCCGCCCCCCTTATGAGCTTAAGGTGGTAGGTTTACAGAAAAACCTAGAGCCAAACATAACTTCAGTGTCACTGGAAGAGAATGTATTGAGCCCTGTCTACATCTCCACTGTGCCAGCATGATTGTGTGCAGATCATAACTCAAGCCTCATCTCCTTTTTCAAATACTCTCACATTACCATGCTGTTATTTACACAATACCTGCATTAAGAGTCAAAAATACAGCCCGAGCCTTTAGAGCAGAAATGACACTACCAGGGAAGAAACGAGGCACGGAATGAAAGAGGCAGGGACGAGAACCGAAGTGCCACCTCCAACAAACAACTAAGAGAAACTGCAACAATATGTGGTAGGACGAAAAAGGCAGAGCTTCCAGAGGAAGCCAGCAAGGCAGCAGACACTGAACCACAAGGGAACACAGTGAGCAAAACCCAACCATTGGATAGAGTAGGGTCAGTTAGGAAGGCCCTGAGGGGCAAAGGACAGAGGGACAGTCTAAGGCCCACACAAAGATACAATAAAAACCTTTGAACAGTCTCCAAGGTTGAGTATTTCTATGCCATCTGTGGCAATAAAAAAGCAATTTACCTTTGTGCTTGCAATGTAAAATTGACCGGTAAAGGCCTGGCAGCCTGAGCCATGGTAGGTCAGAGCAAAGGCTTTGGCTCAGGCTGTGGGTCGTTACAGACGATGCCCGATACCAGCCATTCACACCTCGGGGTTCACCCGGGGTGCAAATGGCTTTCTTTTTTCCCCCCTCAGGAGATTTGTGCTACTTGCATAGCCAACTTCCCAAGGGGAAAGAAAATAAAATGTAAAAAAAATCAACAACAAAAAAACACCCCCTTTGGGAAAAAGATCCAAGTCCCATTTCCATTTCTACGGCAGCGGGAGGTGGCAGTGCAGTGGACTGGAGCAAGTGTGGAGGGACGGGGTGGGGAGAGGTTTTTGTTTGGTATGGGGGCTTGGGTTGGGTGTGGAGGCAACAGGTAGAGGCTCCCCGTTGCCTCCCTCGATAAAAACAATAAATAAATTGTGCTACCCTGGGAAGGACCTCGGGTGGCTGAAACAGCAAACAAAGAACGTATATTCTCACCCACTGTTCCAGCCATCTGATGGGCCAATGGTCCTTCCCCGAGTGCAAATGTTTGAGCTTCAAATAGTCAATTCTATTTTTTTAAAACAACTGGTAAAGACAGCAATTTAAATAGGCTACAGAGATCTTAAAGGTGCACATAGTTATTGCATGTAACTTTCCCCAAAGAAGCGTCTCTTACCAAGCAAGTACCCCTATTTTTAGATCTGACTTTGGTGCATTTAAATTTACCCAGATAATTCTGACTGGTTATTTTCGATCAATGACACAATGATTCCAATAATGTATCTAGATGTTTCTGGTTGGAAATAAAGAACCTATTACTAACCTCTTGGTAATATTCTTTCTGATGGATGTTGCTCCCATGAATTCCTCATCTAGGATACCCCTATCCCAGCGCAGCCGTTCTTCTGACACTTTTGCACCACCAGGGATGCAGCGCGCGTCCACGTCTGCTCCACACAATGCCTCTATATTAGAAGTCCTTTATAATGTGCCTGTACACAAGTGTTTCCAGGCACGACAAGACAAGGGAGAGGAAGACAAAATCTTACTAGGTCTTGTGTCATTCAGATCGTGCAAGTGCGAGAACGAGAAGTGCAAGGGGAAGGGGGAGAGAAAGGGAGAGGGGAGGGGATAACAGCGTAGAAATGCTGTCAGTAAGTGCGGCTCTGGGTCGTGCAAGGAGAACAAGCGACTGTTGGGCTACAGTTACAGACCCTAAGTGCCTGGTAGGCCCAGAGGCAGTGCAAGGGTGACTAAGAGCCTGGTACCCAGAGAGATTTTGAGGGTGGCCAAGCAACCAATCGGTACAGCAGACAGGTAGGCCAAGTAGGTCAGCAGGGGAAGGAGAACGCAGAGTAGACGAGGAAAGTTTTGAGCTGCTTCCGGAACTTGAGGTGGTCCGGCTCAAGTTTGAGAAATGCAGGGAGGCCATTCCAGAGGAGAGAGATCTACCCCCCCCCTGCCCCCCTACTCACTGCCTGGAGAAGCATCTAACCCATAGAGAGTTGGAGGTAGCTAAGGGAAGGACTCGAAAAGGAACATACTTTGGAAGAGTGTTAGATGTAGTGCGGGCCCCGGCCCCAGAAAGCCTTGTGGACAATGCAAAGGGTCTTAAACTTGATCCTTGCAGCCACTGGGAGCCAGTGGAGAGATTTCAGGGCTGGAGAGATACAGTCCCTGGGTTTGAGGCCCAGGATAAGTGTTGCAGTCCTGTTCTGGATTAGTTGCAGGGGGTGTAGAGTAGAGGAAGGCAGAGTCCAGCCTAGAGAGAACCAGGGCTCTGGGGGCAGTGCGCTTCTAGGGTAAAGTGAGAAAGGAAAGAGTGCCTTTGAGGAGGTGCAGCTGGTAGAAGGACTTCTTGGCGATGTCTGAGATGTGAGGAGAGAAAGAGGAGTCGAAGATGACACCAGGGTTTTTTGCCTTGCAGGAAGTCGGAGGAAGAGAGCCGAAAACGGTCAGCTAGAGTGAAAGAGGAAAACCAGGGGGTCCCAATTAGAAGCATCTCAGTCTTGCTGGCATTAAGGCAGAGATCGTTGGAGGCACACCTATCCTGAATCGCGGACAGACAGAAATGAGCGAGAAAGGAGAGGAGGCTGAGGGGAACCCGAGGGAAAGCCGACATGGGATGTGTATTAGTTTTACCAATATTTTACATTCTTTCCTTTATGTGGTACTGGGACCCATGTACTCTGTTTAAAGTAGTCAGATAGGGCCAGCAGTAAAGGATTGTGCCTAATTTTGTGGGATAATTTAATTGATCCTTTATCTAAAGCTAAACCCAAAACAAACCATAACAAATAGTTCTTGGTCATTTGTTTACAAATTATTTTGAGTGAACATCTTCACTTCAACTTGTATAAAATACAACGTTTGATTCCTTTTGTGTTTTGCTCTGTTTTTTGTACTTGACATCAATTACGTTTAGCTGCAACTGACCGCCAAATGAGCCCAGCACTGAACAACTAGCTCTGGGTGGGGATTTATTTCCGTTCTATTATTGAATTGTTTTTATAATTTGAAATACAGTACATTCATTGTGTGCATTTTTGTAGGACCCATGGGCCTACTGAATAAATACATTATTTTAAAATGTTCTTTGCATTTCACTGTGTGCCTTCCAATAGATTAATCTGAATAGATTTTCTGGCAGCCACGTGCCCCAATGAGGGAGTGTTTTCAGCACAATCAGATTTTCAAGTTGTACATTCAGGGGATCCTTTTGTGTGGGAAAGCTGAGTGTAAGCCGTATAAAACAGAAAGTTGGAGGAGAAGGTAGATATCAGGCGAGACAAAGGGGCCAAGTAGAGGTTGAAAAACCAGGGTGAGAGCATAGAGCCCTGGGGAACACCACAGGTAGAGAGGTGGTGGACAGAAAGGGACCAAGTTGGACCTCGGAGGGGCGGTCCAAGAGGAAGGAGGTCAGCCACTCCAGGGCCTGATCCGTGATGCCAAGGTTCACAGAGTGGATTGATCAGGATGGCGTGGTTGACCATGTCGAAAGCAAAGGAAAGATCAAGGGGGATGAGGACAGAAGAAATGCTGGAATCAAGGTTAGAGAGCAGATCTTCACGGGTGTTCAGGAGAGCAATTTCCGCGCCTCTGGCAGCTCTGAAGCAAGACTGATGGTCATGGAGACAGCCAACAGATTCAGTGTGGAGAGTAAGCTGGGAGATGGCCAGCTTTTCCAAGAGTTTGCCCAGGAAAGTTGTGATGGAGATTGAGCTATAGCTTGCCGGGCAGGTAGGATTGGCAGAAGGCTTATTGAGGAGGGAATTGCACAATGGAGTGCTTGATGTGAGAGGGGAAAGAGCCACTTCGAAAGAGTACAGAAATCAGCCAAGGCTAGAGTGAGGGTGTCAATATGGTCCTTAATGGTTCTGGAGGAGCAGAGGAGCACCTGTTTGGACGACACTTTCATCGATCAGACTTGTCTAGAAACCTTGTCAGGTGTTGTCAGAGAGAAAGAGGAGAAAGTAGGAGGAAAGGGAGGGATGGCCAAAGGGGGGCCGAGAGAGGAAGAGGAGATAGTGGACAGGAAGCCCTGAGTTTTAGTGGAAATTTGAGAGGCCTGAGCCGTACAGAGGGCCTGGAAGGGAACAGGAGGTGTAGAGACTGCAACAAGATTGTCCAGTTCCTTGCAGATTTTGAAGAGTTGGGACATGCTGTTAGAGGCCACACAGACGCAGGCTTGAATGTGCCCTCTTCATGGACAGGACAGAGAGCCTTTATTGCCTTTGAAGCAGGTGAGGTCGGAATCATATCAAGAGTTGCACTTGGAGTTAGGCTTCAGCCAGATTCTCATGACAGAGGCACGGATGTCCAGGGAGTTGGAAATAGAAGGATGCCGATAAGAAAGGGCTGTATCAGGGTGTGAGCCAGAAGTAGGAGGCGCAGAGACAGAAGTGGCAAAGGCATCCACTGACACATGCTTTGTGGGCCGAATGACTGAGAGGTGGGAGTGCCAACGGCTTCGGGGGCTGTGGCACTTTGCCTGAGGGATAGAGAGTTTCAGAGAGGAGAGTAGAAAGTGGTCAGTCCAAGAGAGGAGTGGTGAGAGGGATGTGTGAGGTGATAACATCGGAAGTATGACCGGCATAGTGTGTCAGGCCAGAGGGAAGCATGGAAAAAGTGTTGCAGAGGTTGCGAAAAAGCCCAGGGGAGGGATTAGAAGCATCTAGGTGGATACGGAGATCTCTGAGGAGAAGTTGAGAAGTAGAGGCAAGGAGAGATGTGATGAGGTTGGCGGCGACCTGGCCAGGTGGACTGTAGATGGTGGCCACAGAGAGGCCAGTAGGGATGGAGAGCCTACAGACCAGGCATTCAAAGGAGGAGTAGGTCTGCTTAGGGATAACAGAGGGCTGTAACCACTCTGGAAAATTCAGGGTTATGCCACCTCCAGGTGCGTTGGTTCTGGGTTTGGAGGGGATCTTGTAGCTGGTCATAAACCATGTCTCAGTGAGAACAAGGACATCTAGGTCGAGTTCTTCGAGGAGGTGACGGATGTCAGAGGCGTGTTTGACATCAGAACGAGAGTTGAGAGTAGCGGCGTGGAGCAGTTTGCCACATTTGAAAGACTTCCGTGGAGGGGTACAGGCTTGAGGTACACCGTGGAGGAGGTGGTGGTGGTGGTAGAGGGGCCCCGAGGGTGGCAAAAGAGGAAGATGAGGGTGCCAGAGAGATGGCAAAGACATATTAAAGGTAGTTGATAAGACGCAGGAAACGCCTATCAAAATGGAGGAGATTGGGCTTAGGGCCCTGAACCAAGATGGTGTAGTTCAGATGGACATTAATGATGGTCTTGGAGGAGTGGAAAGGGGCCAAGAGGACCTCCCACATAGTGCCAACAGTAATAGGAAAGGAGGAGAAAGGAGAGAGAACAGAGACCATATGAAGGGTACATTGGTCTAGAGAGGGGATGACAGAGGATGTCAGTGAAGAGTCCGTCTGGAGGAGGTACTGCAGTAGTTAACGGCGATAGGGAGGCCTGGGTTGGAGACCAAGATGTCCCTCTTCAACTTCTTCCTTCCAGACCTAGTGAGAGGGATAACCTAAGAGAAAGAGTAGCAGTTAGAGAAGATGGGGGAGACGGATGTGAAGGTGGAGGAGAAGGGGGTGAGACGAGAGATGCACAGCCCTGTGGTACACAACTCATAATGCGGAGGAGGGCAGCCGGGGTCACAACAAAGGAAGGTACAGGAGGAGAACAAGTAACTCACAACAATAAATGGCACGCCTTGCGCTACACAGGATGTCAGATGAGGGATTGCAGAACTAAGGTTTACGATCTGGCCAAAGAGTGGGAGGAAGGGTGATGAGGAATCCGTGAAAAAACATCATTCAGTAAGAACATTACACAGGAGGTAATTAATTTGTTCTTCTAATTGATTCCTTCCTCCCACCGATTGCTCATATATGGTACACTCTCAAAGCCGTAAGCAAATCTGAAGGAGGGAGCAAGGCCACCATCAGCACCTTGAACAGAAAACTCTGTAGGGCTGCCCTACCTAAATGGGCATCCTGTCCCGCAAGGGAATCCAAGCAGAAATGCTTAGTGAACGTGTGCAGAGATGCCCACGTTCCACATGGCAGTAGTCCAGGACAGGGGCCCTCCTCTCCTTCTGTAGGTGTTACGCTCACCTGGTTCCACGGGGACGCCACCCAGCAGTTGGGACTCAGGTATCCTCTGCGGTTCCCAGGTGTGACCAGCGGGAGGGTTCTGCCTGGTTTTTAATGCAGGTGTGTTCTCCGTCCTGCCCTCTTGGCAGGGGCGCGTTGTGCTTGATGGGCGTTCGCGATCGAGTTACTTCACTGATGCCGGCCTGCTTTGAGTCTTTCAGGTAGGTCTTATTGCTGTGCTATATTATTGTCCTTGCATGCCTTTTTAGTTTAACTGTCTTTTTCTCTTCCTTAGGTGCGCGGAAGTCCGATATGTGGCATACACGGAATTGGGTCTCGCCAGTAAGTAATGGCGTTTTAGAGCGCCTTGATGCAGTGAGTAGGCGCTAAGCGCAGCGCTATGATGCTTTCCTCTTGCTAACCTGTTGTCTTGTCTTCCCACAGGTCGCGGTGATCACCCGGTGCCTGGAATTCCGGAGGCGATGCTGGTCGAGGAGCGACTTGCGAGGTAAGCTTTCGGCACTGTTCATTAAATTGTGAAAATGTCTAACGCCTTGTTTCTTCCTTTTTTTGCAGATCTGTCGGTTCGGGAGGGGCGCTGGTTCCAGGATGCTGATCTCAAGAGCCGTGGACAGCTAACAATGAAATTACAGGTAAGCTGCTGCTGCTAACGATGTCCTTTTTCTCCTTTACAGATGCTGTTCTTCCGAGGTTCGCGGGTGCAGCTGAACACGGTGAGCGTCACGTTACAGAATTACAAAGTAACGCAAAGCGTGTTATCCCAGTCGGGTGTGGTTTAAATAGCTTCAAGAAAGTAGTCCAGGTAAAATAGTTCCTATGGTACCACACCCAAAAATACTATACCGCATAGCTTGGTTCCATGGAGACAAGCTATGTGGATGCCTCCATGTTGATTGACACTGAAATAAAGTAGTTCCCAATACAAGTCCTTTATCAAGTATGAGCCTGGCGCCAGGACTGGCCTCAAGAAGGCCAAGGATGCCTGGTTTTAGTGGAGACCCTTCCTGGCCCATGGGCTTGCGACAGTAGGGCAGGGGCGGCAGCCACTCCTCTGGTAGAATGTGCCCCGAGACACTCCAGGACACCCTTGCCAGGCAGCTCACAGCATTCCATGATGCAGAGAATGATCCACCTCGACAGGGTCTGTTTGGGGACAGCCCTTCCAGCGCGAGCCCCAGCGTAACCCATAAACAGCTGCCCATCTTTCTGAGCCTCTCTAGTACAAGAGACCTAGAACGTAAGGGCCAGGACCGGGTCCAGCTGGTGGAATTGTTCCTCTGCCTTGGAAGGATGAACAGGAGGAAAAAACAGAGGAAGATGGATCTTCTGAGAGAAATGGAAATCCAAGACCACTTTCGGCAAAAGGTATGGCCTCTCTCACAGTAGCCTTCTCTTAGGAAAAAACTAATAGGGCGGTAAAACAGACAATGCCTGGAACTCAATCACCCGTCTTGCAGAAGTGATGTCAACCAAGAAAATCACTGTAAGGGAGAGCAAACAAAGGAATGGAGGAGTTCAAACAGAGCACCCATAAGGAATGTCAAAACTAAATTCAAATCCCACGCCGGAACCACAAACTGGTGGGGAGAAAACAGGTTACACAAATCCTGCAAGAAACAGTGGCGACTGAAGAAAGCCCTGCTCTGGGGACCTCTTGAAAATTGAAATAACTGCAAGGTAACCCTTTACAGTGCCAATCTGCAGGCCTGCTTAGGGAAAGCACAGCAGAAGATCCAACACAGGGGCTAGCAGACAGGATAAAGGATCCAGATCTCTCGCCAGGCACCAAATCGAAATTGTACGACACCTGCAGGCATGAATGGGTTTTGTAGTGGACCTCCTAGCCGAAATGAGCAAATTTATGAAGTCGTCAGACAGGCCCCACTCCTTGCATCTCAGCCTCTCAGTAGTAGCCAAGCATGAGGTGTCAAGCTGCTGAGGTTCGGGTGTAGGACTCAGTCCCCTCCCTTCGATAGACTATGCACTCTCTCCTCAGAAGGCGCGAGGGAGGGCAGATGGCCATGCCCAGCAACCCCGGATACCACAATCTCCTGGGCCGGTACGGAGCAATCGGGATCACCATTGTTCCAAACAGGCGCAGTCTCCTGAGAACCAGCAGAATGACCAGGATCGGCAGGTAGATAAAGAGGAGGTTGAAAGTTCACTTGAGCGTCCCCCAGAGCTCCCCGACAAGGAAACTCCCTGGAGCAGAACTCCTCGCACTTACTGTTGACACTGCAAGCGAAAAAGTCCACTTGAGTTGTGTTCCAAAAAGAACTTCATGGCAGAGCTCGCATTCGTGGGAGGTGGCAGTCTGTCTGCTCAAAGCATCTGCTGTGAAACACTCTTCTAGCCTGAAGTTTTCCACTTGGTCCTCTTGCAGAAAAGCCAAGCCGAGTGTCCAAGACAGCTCTGATAAATCAGAGGAACTGGTACAGCGAAACCGGAGACTTTTTGAAGTTCAGAGCAAAGCCCAGGCTGAGCAATAATGTGCATGTGCAAAAAGACATTACCAGGGAGCGAGCTCGGATGCCACACTGAAGGGCAGGGACTTCTCCGTTTTGGGGGCATTGTCCAAAATATTGCACAGTTCGGACTCTACCTTTGATGTGGACGGAGCTATACGCCCAGAGAATTCACCACCTTTGATATCAAACTGTGAAAAGTGGCTAGAGACTTTCTGCTTGTCAGAGCAAGAAGAATGTCGATCTCCAGAGAGGTATTGAGTCCACTGGGGACCTGCAGGTCTTTGGACAGTCCCACTACATCCTTGTCGTCCCCATAGATTGCAGGCATATCTCTCACCTACTCCCTAGAAAAAAAGGGTTTAAAACCAAAGGGAACATGGCCACCTTGGCTTGCTCATTATAGATGTCATACATCCTTGACACAAAAGTGTCCATAGGGAGTGGAGTGTATTCCTGATGTGCCACGGTGTCCATGCCGCTGATCAGCGTCAATGACGAAGTCGACACCAAGCAAACAGTTATCTTCTGGTCCAAGGCTAAGCCCGTAGGCATGTGTGAGTTGTCACCTGCAGGTACTCAGCGCTGCAGCCGGAGCGGATGTGCAGTCACTTGAGCCGAAAGTGCCTAGGCCGTAGCTGCCTGCACCTTGGCAAAGATGTCAAGTATCTTAAAGCGGAAGTTTGTCCATTCCTTCCGGGTGAAGGATTGTGTAGTAAAAGGCACCTGTGCCAGAGGCTAAAGAGAATCCTTTAAGATGTGGCTCTTTTTTTCAAGGAAGAAGAGAAGTGTTGGTGCATGGAGTCACTCTGAGAGGGGGACCTCTTCCGATGCTGCTGCTCCTTGCAAAGAGCCACCCTATCTTCCGAGTATCATTCCATGCCAGGGGACCTCGGCCACTGAGCCTCACCCTTCACATTATGTACGAACGTAAAGATCTTAGTCACCCTGTCCTGGAAGACCTTCAGGTGCATGGACTGGCACAATTCGCAGACCTGGATATCATGATCCTCGCCCAAGCAGTAAACACAAATCACGCCTCAATATATAATGTCCTTTATCCTTTTCCTGGAAAAAAGACATCAAATCTCAAATCCTTCCTCATCGTGGTCTGGATGCAGTCGAAAACATTTCAGGTGCCGATCCTCAAAATAGACAGACATTTCGTAGTCCACATTTCGTGCACATCTTGAAGAGGCTCCTTCTCTTCAGACATCATAGAAAGGCGCGAAGTAGGCCTAAGCCTGGGCCTCCGAAACTTGAACTGGCGATGAAGCAGATCTTTGCCGAAGCTGCCGGTAGTCTATGAACCATCGACAGAGGAACAATCAAGAGGAAAAAAAAAAAGAACATTTATCCAAAAAGTCGAAGGGCAATATGAGATGACTCCCACCACTTATTTGTGTGGTAACAATCTGAAGATAGATCAAGCAAAACGTTTTTTCTTTTTTTACAGAGGATGCCCAGCCTGATTGAGAATGAGCATGCAAATCCATGCCAGACCCCCATGCTGGAGAACCAAATGTATGTCAGGCGCGGAGCGTGTTGGGGTGTGGTGTAGTGCTGAGCCCGGGCACTGGCAGCGGAACAGCTGCCAAACAGCAGCTGCGCTGGGATAGGGATATCATGGATGATTAATCCGTGGCAGAAAGGAATCCGTTATGTTATCAGCACATAATACATCGTTATAAATGTAGCCTTCTCGATATAAGGTTGCAACAGGGTCAACAAACATGTGGTGTAAGGTGTATTTGTGTCAACTTTCCAAGCATCCTAAAACTGGGAATGATGTTTGCAAGGATCTTGAGTAAATGGGTTGATATGGCCCTGGTTTCTCTTATGGTGATACATTACTGGCAATAAAATGCAGTACCATGAAGCATCTACATATTGCACTGACTTTTGGATTCTAGACATAAGACTGGCAGTGAGATGGTTAACAATACCAGACACTGGTGGCCATTACAATACAAGTGTAAAGTATAATTTAGCTGTGGAAGGCAAGCAGTTGCCAAGGAAAACAGGCACCTCAACAATTAACATCTTATGAGATTAGTTCACAAATGGCTGCAAGAAAGACTCGTTCCACGGCAGGCAGTTTCAGCTCGTTTTGATAAGGTTAACATAGTGTAAGAGGCAACATTGGGCCGCTGTGAGCTCCAGGTGCGAAGCTGATTCCACAGGGTGTGATGCAGTTTCAATTGCAAGTGAGAAACTATTCTGAGTACATCCTACAAGCAGTTTCCCTTAGACAATGTATACTAGAGGTAGCAACAAAACACACCCTGCATTATTAGTTGAGTGGAAAGATGTAGCCATATTGTGCATCATACATTTCTGGTTTGGCTTGTCACTGGAACCACATTTATGAGTTCCTACTCTGTTCTAAAGGTTCCAGTGAACTAAGGAAACAAAGACCAATGAAAGGATCAATCAGATAAGCAGTTGCCCCCATATGCACTAACCTTTCCCCCTTGACGTTCTGGTACAGGTGTGTTGGCCAAAAGTCACCTTGTTTTCAACTGTCACGTAAGTATGTTATAGGACATTTCTGAACGTTTTCAGAAACATATTGGTCTTTTTCCATTGTTGCAGGAGAGACCATGCATGATAAATACAAAAGAAAACAGAAAATCAATTGGTGCGCTGCAATGATGTGCAGTGAAATAGGATCATTTACATGATTACCATATAGGCAGTCACTTTCATAACGTAGTTGCCATGGTTCACAGATTTGTTCAACAAGTGTGAACTGTGACAAAAGTGACCAAATGGCGAACAGAAGTGTCTTTAACTTAAAAAAAATGTTTTCCTGAATGAAAAGTTCTTTGAAAGCGAGTTTTTAGAATTGCTAAATCAAATGGTGCAATGAAGCATATACACGTAAAATCCTTCCCTTGGGTGAAAAGTATTGAGGGTAGAAAATTCAACTTAAAGTACTTGCATGAATAATTGAAGTCCAACAATTCAAACAACATTTTCTCTTAAGGTTTCCTCAGATAGACAAACAGGGCTGCTTATGCGAAGCAATCAAACTAGGACCTGTAGTGGTCTTCTAGTTGTAGTACCTCTTAGGCAACGGATTAGCTGGTTACTGTGATTTGGTTCTCTAACGTGGCTCCCCTTTCATTCAGGCGTCAACCTTCATTACCTTTCTTTCCTCACTCTTCTCTGCCCCTCATGTCCTCAAAGGACCCAGATTGTCTCCCCTCTCCATGGGATCTTGGCTTTTGCTCATTTCTCTCAGGTGTCCTGCTTCTGTCCTTGTCTCTCTTTACCAGGATCTTAGCAAGGTTTGCCTTGGCCTCTTTCCAGGCAGCACTGCTTTTTTTAATCTTTCTGGTTGTAGGGATGCTATCCTACTTCAACGTGTGTTAGTCCGTTTAGTCAGGCTTCCCAAGCAGGTCAGCTCTTCTACCAGTTTGTATTAGGTGGGCTGCAGCGGTACTCTCCTTCCTGCTGGGTTGGATAGTCTCCTTTACTTCTTCTCAAGCAGGTCAGCTCTTCCACACTTTCTGGCTTGGATGGGGATGCACGGGAACACTCAGTCTCCCTTCCTGGGTAAATCAGTTTCCTCCATGCTTTTGAGACAGCTTCCAGGCAGGCAGTGCTCCAGGGTAGTCCAGGCCCGTTCACCCAGGCAGCAACTCCTTCAAGATACAGCTCCACTTCATGTAGCAATGTCTGGGAAGTACAGGGAAACTGTCACTGACAGACAAGTTCAGTATGAGCTGGCTCTGCGTTTATAGCCAGACTCCTTCTCATCCTGTTGGCTGCTGATTGGTGGAAATCCCTGCTTACAGGATTGACAGGCAGGGTGTTTCTATTCAGGACTTCCTGTGTTTAGGCTCTCTTTCTATTGGCCAGTGGGGCTTCCATTACTTCAATTGTAGACTCACTATTTGCTTTGTGTAGTCTTGTTTTATCCTGAGCTCCTTTTAAATATGCGTCTGATCCTTGGAGCTCAGATTTTTGTTTAATTGATTTAAGTACTTCTTACATTTCCCCATGTTTCTCTGTTGGGATTTGAACCAGGGTCCTACGATAGGCTCTATGGAGATCTAAACATTCAGGACTAGGGATTTTCCTCTGAGGTCCTGCAGTGCGTCTCCACCATCTTCGCGCAACGTCTTCCATCCCTCAGAGCGGAGCACGCTACCATCCCAGCTCCCGGTGTTCCAGCACTGGCATGCCAAGGGATGGATGCCCATCAATTCTTCCATGCTGCGCCACTGCTGCCACAATCCCACTATAGCAGGCAGTGTCACTACCACTGCCAGGTAGTCCTGGTTAAGGCTCTTGTGTGGACAATGGCACCATGATTCACCACAGAACCTACTGTTACTTATAAATCTCTCAAGAAAACAGGTTTGCCATGCCTCCAAGCCACAGGAGGTTTTGGGATCAATCCATCAACTGGTGACAGTAAGTGAAGCCATAACTAAATAGGATAGAAAAACTATTGTGTACCATTTTGCCCTTCTGACCCAATAGAAAACCTGTTGCTAACCCTGCAAAATTAGGTAGAATGATTCAATGACCAAAAAAAAATGTCTTTGCTCGATTTTTAATAGTTTGACAGTTCACAGGAATGTGCAGTGTTCTAGCTTGATTATCACTTCACTTACACATGCTGTGGGTACCACTGATTAAAATGGTACTGGTGGAGGACTTGGATTGAAGATTGTATGGTATAGTGGTCTAATAGTGTGCCCTTGTGCCAATAATGTCATCCTTGCTGGGCATGGCTCTGCAAAAAACAATGGGTGGGCTGGAGGGCTGTTAGTGGGATAGAAGTAGAGGCACATGTGGAAATGTGTTTAGTGCAGGTCAGAGGCATCTGACAGACAACAAGCATTCTCTCTATTCAGGGGTGGGAGGGGGGTATGGACGATAAGTTTAGGTATCCAAAAGGGAGGCAGCAGGGTTTAGAAAGGTACAGCGGGTGCATAGATCTCTTTTGGCTAGCAGATGTTACCTACAAATGATAAGGGAGATGCAATTTAAGAATACACTTTTCAGCTCAAACTAAATATTTAAAAAAACTTAAACATTTATTTTGACTAATTGTTAATCCATATTACAAACATCATTGCTGAGTGTAAAGACTGGAGGGTGGTATCTGTACTTCTACCAACTATGTGGTAGGATAAGGGCACAGAACACCCCAGCAAGGCTCTCAATTTGGTAACGATGGATGAGCAGCCAGGCTTAAGCTTTCAGGAGGTGATGCAGGCAGGTTCTCAAGTACAGTGTTTCTCTAACGCCCCCACAAAGGAAAGTCCACACATTCAGTTAGGTGACAACACAGCTTCTTTATATAAAATAAGGTTGCTACTATAATATATATGGGATACATTACTCACCGTAATCATATTTCTGATGCTTGTATCTGCTTGTATTCACATGCTGTGCATAGGTCAACATCTAGTAGAATCTGCAAAGTATTACAGTTTTCAAAATTCGAAAAAGGGACGTTGACGGAGTGCCAGTATTATTGTTTTGTTTCTGACATAAGGTAGCATGAAGTGTAGCCTGAGTACAGGTGTATCCAAGCAGATACGTATCAGACAAGCGCATAAGCATCCATGCACCTTCTCTCCAAGGGGAGGAAGGGTGGGGGCAAGTGAATCTAAGCAGACACAAGCATCAGAAATACGATTACGGTGAGTGATGTATTTCTTCTGAGGCTTGTGGAATCTGCTTAGATCAATTGCTATGCATGGATAGCAAGCAGTATTAGGAGTAGGTGGTGAGTTGTGAAAAGGCACATGAACAAACAGATGTTTTAGAACTACTTGTCCCACCTCTGTATCCGTCTTGGAATGGGTGTCAATGCAGTAGTGCTGAGTGAAAGTGTGTACTGAGCTCCATGTAGCTGCTTTGAGATCTCTTGCCGTGAAAGACCGTGTCTTGTCTGACAGAGAATAGCAGAGTTGTATGCATCTGACTATCCATCTGAGATGGCATTCTTGGAAATGCGGTCTTATCCTCTGCATGGGGCTACAGAGACACAGTTGGTCTGTTTTCCTTAGCGGTCTGGTCTTGTTTACATAGTAAAGGACCGCCCTCCTTACATCTAGTGTGTGGAGTTTTACCTCAGCTGAGCTTTTAGGGTTCTGGAAGAAAGCCAGAACCTCGATGGACTGGTTCACAGCAAATTCAGAGATGAATTTAGGAGAGAACATAGGACGAGTACGTAAAACAGTTTGTCCTTGTGTACGACAAGGAAAGGATCCTGCACTGATCAGTGCTTGCATTTCACTAACTCTTCTTATGGAAGTAATAGCCACTAAGAAGGTGGTCTTGTAAGTCAAGTGTTTAAGAATGACTTGTGCATTGGCTCGAAAGGGGGTCCCATGAGCTTAGGTAGTACTATATTGAGATCCCATCCTGGATGGCGGGTTTCAAATTGGAGGGTGGAGTATCTTTACTCCCTCCATGAATGCTTTGATGACCGGCAGCTTCCACCACGATACTTTATTGTGGGAGGTGGTGTAAGCCGACGAGGCCACCAGGTGGCCCTTTAAGGAGTTGAATACTAACCCAGAGTCTAGCAAGTGGATTATATAGTTTAGAATGTGGGATGGGGTACATTCTATGGGGTATATTTGTTTAGATTGGCACCAAATAACAAATCATCTCCACTTGTCGAAATAAGAGTGTCTAGTGTTTGGCTTTCGTGCATCCTTGAGGATATCCATGCACCTCTGTGGTAGGCTAAGATGTCCAAACTCTAGGACTTCAGGAGCCACGCTGACAAGTTAATCAAGTGAGGTTGCGGGTGCACTGTTAATCCCCTGTGTTCAGCGAGTAAGTTGGTATGGCATGGGAGTTTGATGGGATCACACATCGCCAGTTTGCGCCATTTCGATACCATGGTTGTCTTGCCCACATAGGAGCAACTAGGATGAGCGTCACTTGTTCCTTGTGAATCTCGTTCACCACTTTGTTCATGAGAGGAGTCGGGGTGGGAAAAGCATAAGCAAGTCTCCCTGATTAGTTCATCCAAAGGGCGTTCCCCTTGGATCCTGGCTGGGGGAACCTGGACGCGAAGTCTGGGCATGGTTTGTTTTCGCTTGTAGTAAACAAGTCTAGCATGGGGAAACTCCACTGAGAGAAGAGGTGGTCTATGACCTTTGTGTCTAGCTGCCACTTGTTTTCCTCTGGTAGGGGATCTCTGCTCAGTGAGTCGGCCAGAGAGTTCAGTTCCCCTGGAACGTGTTGTGAGGATAGGAATATTTTCAGTTTGAGTGCCATTTCCAAATTTGTTGTGCTAGCTTGGACAGATTTGGAGAACATTTGCCCCTCCCCCCCACCCCCAGTTTGCTGATGTAAAACATTGGCGTAGTGCTGTCGATAAGGACTTGCACCGACTGGTTTGCTAAGTGTATCTCGAATGCCTGAAGGGCCTTGAACACTGCCAATAGTTCCAGAAGATTGATGTGGTTCTGCACCGTGGAAGGAGTCCACAGACCTTGTGCTTTGTGATGAAGGTGATGAGCCGCCCACCCAGCGAGTGAAACGTCTGTCGTAACTATCGCCTGCACTTTTGGATCGTGGAAGGGTTTCCCCTTCAAAAGATTTTCCCTTGTCCACCAGCAAAGGTTCTGTACCAGTGTAGGCAAAACGACCACTAGATCATCCCACTAGCCCTTTGCGAGACCACTGTTTCGCCAACCACTCCTGCATGGGTCGCATGTGTAGGCGTGCGTGCGGTACCAGGTAAATGCAAGATGCAATCATGCCTAGCAAACGCATAACTTTGCGTATGCTTATCTGGCGTCCAGTCTGATAATGAGGTATTTACAGTAACATTTTGGACTCTTTCCTCTGACGGGAAGACTACCCCTCTTTTGAGTCTATTACAGCTCCTAGGAATGGTTTGGTTGTGCTTGGCACTAGGCTCGATTTTTCCTCGTTTATTGACAAGCCCAATTGAAAGAGAAGGTTGATCGTGCTTTGAATGTTTTGCCTGCAAATCTGGGGAGTCTCCCTTGTAATCAGCCAGTCGTCCAGGTAAGGATACACTGGGAGCGCTTCCTCGTGCAGGTGCGCTGCCACCACCGCCAGCACCTATGTGAATACTCTTGGTGCGGATGCTATTCCGAAAGGTAGCACCTTGAATTGGTAGTGCTGGTTTACTATCTTGAACCGAAAGAATCTTCTGTGCGCTGGGAACATTGAAATAAGAAAATAGGCATCTTTCATATTCAATGTTGCCATGTAGTCCCGCCGCTTTAGTAGGGGGGGATTACTTCTTGTAGCATAGTCATGCAGAACTTTTGTGGCTTGATATAGGTGTTTGCAGGGTGCAGGTCTAATACTGGGCGCATTATTAGATATTTCTTTGGCACAAGGAAATAGGTTGAGAAGCTTAGCTTGAGTTTCTTGCTTAAAGCCGGACTGGCGTATCCACGAATGTCTCTTAATTGTCCCTTCAGCAATAATTCTGCCTTCATTGTCAACAGTGTCTAAATTACTCTTTAGAATGCAGCTAGAAACCGCTCTGCTTTCTGCCGCTACCAGGGCCAATCGAGTCTTAAGGGGTTCAGGAGCTGAAGACAATGCGGACACCTCATCCCATTTATGGCAGTTAAAACTTGCTAGAAGTGTGGTATTGTTAGCGATTCTTGTCTGAAAGGCAGCCGAAAAGGCTACTTTCAACCCCATAGTATATAGTTTTACTTTCCTTGTCTGGTGGTGCCTCCGGAAAGGTTAAGGGTGTCCCTGCTCTCTTTCTTCTTGTAGTTACAAGAAGAGAGTCTGGTTCGAGCTGTCCCCTTATATAGAGAGGATCTGTGGGAGCAGGGCAGAAGAGCTTCTCTATGTGTGGATTAACTGCCTGCGTATGGTTGGGTGTCTCCAGAGGGGGCTGGATCCTCCGCTGGATAGATTGTAGAATGGGAATGGACTGCATGACATCTCTCTTATCCCCTAAAATGTCCTCAACAAAGTCCTTGTCTTGTTGAATCTCCTTTGTTTTCATCTAAAAATGCTTAACTGCCTTGATGAGCATGTCATTTTGAAGTGGCTGGTTGTCTATAGGCAAATCTGCCACAGGGGGGTCTTGGGTGACGTGAGAGGCTATGTTATACATACCTCCTTCATCGTCAGTCCTGCTCTGTGCCCTCCTCAGCTGTAAAGGTGTCTTTATTGTCGGTGTCTGGGACATACAGATCAATGCAGGGTGGGTCCTGCTGGGGAGGGATTGCCAGGGTATCAGGACAAGACCTTTTACAAGGGGACTGAGAAGGGGCAACTGTAGGGTTCTGAGAACCAGAGGCAGCTATAGTGGGAGGGGTGACTTGAACGTTTTGGAAAGAATCTGGGTTATTTTGGACGAAATTTGCCATAGAGGTCACCCTTCTCATGACTAGGTCAATGTCCTCACATTTCCATGGACCGAACTTGGAATTGACATGGGGCCTAGTGGGAAAGCCTGACCTTGAGTTGTGACTGGGACTTGATGTGAGGGTTGACCCTAGTTCTTTAGAGCGGTTTTCAAGGATTTCTCTTGTCGAAGTGAATCCTTTCCCTTGTCTGGAAGGGAATATCTCTCCCTGGGTGTTGAATGTGACCTTTACCTATGAGGGGTCTTAGAAGAGTGCTTCTTGGACTCCTTTCCCTTCAATAGGCTTTTCGGATGTGTTTTTCAACTAGGTGGGCTAATCCCGACTGTTTAGGGCTTTTAGTCTTTTTAGAAGAGGCATGCCAAACTTTGGCTATGGAGTTACCAGACGTCTCGTCTGCCAACGTGCGACTTTCGGAAATGGATTTAGGCACGAAGTTTGTGCTGTCTTTCGACAGTCGGGGCCTGTCATGCAACGATCGGGACCTTGAATGCCCAGAGGACAGGGATGTGGACCTCTCCCTAGACGTCATGCATGGGCCATTGGATGAGGTGACCGTTGAGTCCCGGCCCTTGGCGTGTGTTCAGTGGTAGGGACAGTGAGCGCTGATGTCGCTGGGGGTTGTCCCCGTAACAGGGACACCGGCCTGTCTCTTGGGGACGGCGGCTCGCGAAAACCGAAGTGTCGCCTTCGCCGTCTGAAAATGCAGCATTGTTGCAGTCGCTGTAGGACCCCTCCACGTCCATTGTTGCCTCGGCCTACATGGCGTGGTGGACCCAGCGCTTAAACAGTCCTTTAATGTCTTAGGTTTAAAAAGTTTACAGGCTCGGCAGTTCCCTTCGACGTGATCCTGCAGGAGACAAAGGTTGCACACACCAGGTGCTCGTCGACCCAGAAGAATCTTTTGTTGCAACTTGGTCAGAACTTGAAAGGGGTTCCATCCATAATTAAAATAAATGGCCGCTAGGCGAAGATAATGTATGAAAAGGGGTAAATACATTCTCAATGTCCTCCCCCCTCTCTCCCTACTGTGTGGGCCAAAGCCCGAAGCAGCCCTCGATGGTCGAAAGGATCCGTCGATGGTTGTCTTATTCGACGGTTGCTTCCTCACCGCCGTCTGAGATGTTATCGATAGTCGGTGAGCTAAAGAAATAAAGGATAGGAAAATTAACTAATTGATTAATCAATGGCGTAAAGCCGAAATGAGAACTCTGCGATTTTAGCGTCCGTCTACGATGGTGGGAAAAAACAATCTGAGAGACCTCGACGCATGAAGGACCATGGGTACAGTGGCCGTCACACTAGGGATAGTATTACTGGCAAACCCTGTCGGCGCCCTTTTAGAATAAAAAAAAATAATAATACTCTGCAGCTTCCACTAGATGTTGGCCTATGCACAGCATGTGATCTAAGCAGATTCCACAAGCTTCAGATATATATATATATATATATATATATATATATATATCTGAGCGAGAGAAATAACTTTGTACTTGGAAGACTTATTCAAAGAATGGCAAATATATACATTGTATGCAGTACTACACAATACTTAAACTGAGTACAAAATGCTGTTTTAAATAGGCATGCGATTTCTTAAGTGTGGTGTATCAGCACAGAATACGGAAGAAAGGCAGGTTAGTTGTGAACAGTGGCAGAATGCTTTCTTTAGACTAGGTACACAGTTCTGTGTGAGGATCCCCCAACCTGGGCAACCTGTAATGGAAAAGTTGGGGAGTAACTTGCTTTGTATTTTACATCCCAGTCCAATAATTTTCAATTACATGCTTTCTTCTAAAAGGTTCTACCACCCCAAAATACCCAAGAGGCCACAAGAGAACAGGAGCAAAGATGAATCTGGGACCCTGGAACGACTCCTGAAGCTAGAAGATGCTCTTCCTCATCACAGGACCTTTGGTGCCTTGGCAGGCAAGTCGAAGAGTTTCTCGGTTTCATTAAACTATTCTCTACGAGGATGGAAGCCCCCCCATTTGGAAGCCAGAGCCACTGGGATGTGAGACCAAGAAGAAAAATGGAACCAAAGTCTTTCTGAAGTACAGCAGTTTGGCTCTTTGTGGTGCTCTCCTTTGGTGGACAATTTCTCTGACTGTATAAGTCCCATGAAGATGAAACTTGGTGTGGGCCCATTAATGGCTTGGCAGATGAGAATAAGACCCCTCGGTCCCATCCATTAATTCTGGCAGGGACGGTTGCATAGATCACTTTTGAGGTCAGTTTTCTGACTTTCGTTTCTTCGGTGCTGCAGCTAAGGCATGGACGGCTTCTGGGGACCTTGACTAGACCACTGCAGTGGACATCGGACCTTCACCAAGTCTGGACCCTTTGTGATGTCTTTATTAGCTTCTGGTGGCAGGATACCCAGCAACGGACCTTCCTCTGCACTAAGCGACTCTGCATTCTCTCCGGTGGGAAGAAGTGGTGAGGGATGATGGCAAGGATGTCCATTGAAATGTTCCTAGGTAGTGGAACCTTCGCAGCTCTGGATGTCCACCAGCACTATGCCAGGGTACCCCCTCTCTTCTGGGCGGTAGACAGCAACGGCTTCCAGCGGTCACAAACGCACCCCCAGACCCTGGGTGACACCAATTGACTTCGACTCGAGATGTTCGAGCACGCCTCTTTAGCCCCTCACCAAGAACCCCTTCCCCGGAAGGCAGGCACTCAGGACACAGGACTGGTTTCCAGGATACTTCGATGAAGAAAAGCAGTTTGCATAATGGCCCCTCATAGCTCTGGGAGAGGTCTCCTTCGCAGCCCCTCTCTGCATCAATCCTTGGAAGAAATTACAACTTTCAGATTACAGTGAAGAAATGCAGCAGCAGACTTCACCAGCTGGGCTTCAAGGAGCAGCTTCTTCTTGCTTCAGCTTCGACTTCAGATTCTGAACATCAGTTTCAAGATCATTTTCTGAACAAATTATTAAGTGAGAGGTCCCCAGATACACACATCTGTTCTTAATTCACTTTGGCTGAGCCAGGCTCAGTTAGCCAGTCACACAGAAAGGCATTCATGCAGATCGGCAGCCAATCACGCTCACAATCATTCGGGCCATTCACTCCACCCAGACATCTATAACAAAGAATGCAGATTGCGGTAAGTACCCAGCCTCTCAGCACACTACACTGAACTCATGTCAGTTTCAGTCAGGGCCATTTCATTCATTGTGTCACATACACAGAAACCAGGCGCCCACAACAGAGAATGTGAGTCGATTCCCACCTCCATTCACACAGGTCCCATCCCAGGAGTGTACTCACAACTAACAAAACCTGGGAAGACGCCAGTCAGTCTGACAGGCATCGGCCACAGAGCCATATATTTTATTTCCACCCAACAGCCATTCAGGGGGAAGGGACAGGGCTTGCCAGGACTTTGGGAAACAAGGTAAGAGGCAACAGAAACCAAGAGGCCACAGTGGCAATCATATATTTGTGTAGAAATCCATTGGTTCCTATAGCAGGGCCTGGGTATCCCAAAAATGGAGGACACTCAGAGCCACTGCCAAGTCAGCATGTAGCTGCCACCAGCAGTCACTCTGCTCTGTGGGAAACCCACAAGTGCCCAAAACACACATGGGGTAAAATGGTGTACCACCACCCATGGGTGCCATAAGGGTATCTCATGGGTGTTGTTCACCAAAAGATAAATGGAAGAGCTGCACTGCCAGGTGTCCAGACTGGACCTCAGTGGTAGAAAACAGAAAGCACACAGAGAATTGGTAGGACAAGGACTAGGAACCACTGTCCCACATGGCATTTGCAGCATTACACTGAGCGACAACATTAAAATTAATTTCACTATTGCAAAACTAGAGGGATAGATTAGATGTGTAAAGAGAAAGAAAAAATGATTCAGTGCCATGCCTAAAGAAAATACTGCTAAGTGCTTGGAAATTGCAAAACAAGTTTACATTTTACACATAGAACAATACTCGGTGAAAGGGCGAGCTGTTACTGTTGTGCTGGTAAAGAGGAGTGGAGCGAGTTGTTCAACACAGTACATCCCAGCTGGAATCACCCGAACGTTACTGAGGTGTGTGTGCCTTTAAAGGGTAGAGTCAGCTGACTCTACAGCTGTCTACATCAAGGCCGCCTTAACGCCCTTGCGGCGTAAACCCTCGGTGAAAGGGCGAGCTGTTACTGTTTTGCGTGGTTGATGGAGTGGGCGGACCCAGAGTTTGGTCTCTCCCACGTGACCTTTGCCTAATACTGCGGCGAAAGCCAAGGAAATGAGTCGCTGACCTGAAACGGCTGCCGCCTGTGTGCCAAAACGGTTAAAGACACAAGCCCAAACTAAGAAATGGAGCCCGTCTGAAGCACCTCGAGACGTCTTGGAAGCTTTGTCACCGCATCATGGAGCCGCGCCTGACCAAGTAAGCCACTTAAACACTGCGGAGTCAGTTAATACAGAACACTTAGTACTTGGCACAGACGCTGATGTTACAAAAGGGGGGGGGGCAGTGTGCGGACTTAACCCATACTGATCAAAAGTACAAAGGTAAACGGGAAATATGTGCTGCTTGCCGAGGATAATAGGCTCCAGCCTATTACAGAAAAACCTCTGGGAACAGTGGTTGGCGGGTTGACTCACAGTGTGGAAGGTTACACCATAATGCGCGATCTAGTACAAGACGCGGTTTCGCCACCCGCTCCAATGCGGTGCTCTCGACTGCAGCCTGTGCGGCAGCGGTCTTGCGTAAAGAAGCACTATTCATGGTAGCTCCCGTGCCTGGTTCGAAAAATGTGAGGGGAAGCTCTCACTTAATTGTGGGCATAACGAACTTGAGATTGGCTTAATGATGTGTCGGGGTCAACTTCAGGTTTCACAGTTACGGGAATTAGCGTGGTCCTGCTTTAAAACCTTAGCGGGCAAGAGCGGTGTCCAATGCAAAGACCTCGCTACCCAGTCCCGGTTATGGCCTCAAGAATTGCTCAAGCAGGGGCCCCGTTACAGTCCCTCTTCAGTCTTGCTGTCATCAGGTGCGGTGGGGAAGAGATCCATGTACTACAGTGCAACAGACATCCCAATTGGAAACGTTGCAATGTATGGGGCGCTCGGCTCCTGCTCATTAACTGCCTTAGATGAGGATGTGTTTTTACCGCCCACTAATGCGCTAGGTGAAAATGCGCTAGGTGAAAATGTATAATTACTGAACAAGTCAATAGACGTCCAATCAAACATGCTTAAGGACTTCGACCAAAACCAATGTGTGAATGCAAACTGTCGCAATTCCCTTGATGTGGTAAGCAAGCTACTGTCTGATCTAACTTGGCTCAACAAAGCTCGAGCCTCGAAGCTTGATACAAATGTGGCACCGTTAACAAATACACGGTCTACAAATAAGAAATGCAACGACAAATCTACATGTGAGGAATGTCCACTACTAAATGCGACTCAACAAATGGCTCTCACAAAACTGAGAAGAATGAAGGCAAGTAGTTTGTGCAGTCCGTGATGCTCACAAAGAAACAAACCAAAAAGGGATTGTATCCCTAAATAGTCTGTTCCCTTAACAGATAGGGTAATGGAAAACTTGAAACACAGCAAGAATTACACTATTCAAGATTCAACGACTTCCTTGTCATCTACCGATTACTCCTCGGATGAGTCCTCGCTAATGGAGCAGCCATACCCAAAAGGTCCGCAAAGTTCAAAAGCCCATGTGTGAAAGGAGGGCTTGGGGCAGCAAAGGCAATATTCTTGCCAATAATGCTAATTGGCTAAGTGAGATCCAATCAACCATAATATCGTCAATGGCTATCACTTTAGCCCCGTTTACGAAGTTGTACGAACACTTAAACGAGAACACCAAAGACCTCTCCACACTGGTAGCAATACTGAACACAAAATTTGTAGATCTTGAAAAAACTGTAATCTACTCAAAGATGCCCAACAGGATTTATCTCTCGAGCATGATCGCATGCTGAACACAATAGCCACTCAGTTAAAAAACAATAATATGGATAAAAAACTCTTGGCTGAAGTGGCAAGGGAGGCGCTGAGTATTTTTAAACACAAAAACACCAACGAGGAAGTGATGCAAACGCCCTCTACAATTAGTACGGTCTGCCAAGTGGAGCCATTGGCGACTGAGACTTTTAGCAAACCCTGCGATAACCTATCCAAGACTAACAATGACACTCTCGTTCCAGAACACAGTCAAGTCAGCACTGCGAGCCTAAAAAAATAAAAATAAAAAAATAAAAATAAAATAAATAAATCAGGCGGTGAAGTTGAGACAAAAACTTCTGTCAGAGAAGGTACGCCTGACTGTAGCAAGGAAACCACTGACCAAAAGATCATTGAATCTAGTTCGTTTGCTGAAGCATTGAAAAACAGTATGTCTTCTGCAAACTTGGCTCTTACCAACCCTCAGACAGCCTCCTCCTAGGCCAACATAGAAGAGGGGCCGCAATCTCTGGATGACATCAGTGAATTGGTGAACAATGTGGGTGTTCCCAAATTAGTTGCCCCTAATCTTTCATCTGACTCAAATGCAACTAATTCCAACGTGACGCCCCCGAACATAACCGGCTTGCCACAACCCAAGCCCAAGGCTAGTGCAGAGCACCCTATTCTATTTGACATCTTTCAGAGTGCTCCTGGACTTGCAAGCAACAAATCTGTAAAGCCTGCTCCAAATAATTCTATGAGTAAAAAACCCAAAAAAATCAACCACTGAAAAAAACGAGACAAGGAAATAATTTGAGAAAATTTTTACGCAACATAAAAACTGTAAATGTAACAGTGAATACAAATAACTGGAAAGGACAAGCTCAAGCATCAACTCAAAAAAAAAAAAATGCTCTAGTAACGAAGTTCCAGAAGAAGAAGCGGGGGATGAGTCGATTGACTGAACAAATGTATCTACATACGATGATGAGGAATTAACAGAAGCAAAAGAAACCACGGATGTCGATCAGATGAACAATGAGATGGCGGAAGAAGAGTCTCCAAAAATGAATGGAACTGACTTTCCAGAGGCAGAGAAAATGTCCAATGGCCAACGGATATGTATGCTGATTAAAAACTCGGCTACTATTATGGGAGAAGGGCGTGTTCCCCTATATTTTTGACGATGGAGGACAAATGGAAGCAGTTAATCAGAACTTGTACAATGGTAAATTCCGCTGAAACCTCGAATGGAACTCCCTCCCTTACTTCCCTGAGTGACACGAATTTCCGAGAGAACGCTCACACAGTCAACACAATAAAGCTAGCGGAATTGACGCAAGCGAAAACTCAGATCTCAGTAAAGACCACGAAACAGATACCGACCTTAATACAAAGAGTCCCTTGCGAACTCTAAGGAATGCCTCTAAGACAATCACTGATAAAACAAAGATGCAGAACCTTTATAAGGTGACACTAGAAATAATTAATGCGGATAATCTGATTTTAAATAGTCATAATGTGCTGCGCCTGTTCCAACTAATTCGGAGCTTAAGAACGATTGTCTCTGATGATCTGAAAATTGTGGAATTCTGTGATGAAAAAAAGAGATGACCAAGTCACCTTGCACATGCACTCGAATATAATATTTGGCATCCTACTAGAAGCAAGTCCAGTTCTGTTATCCCTTGGGTTTGACATTTACAGGAGCTTTGACAGGCGTTCGAAGAGAAGGTCCACCTGCATTTGATCGACCACAAGTTGGTGCACAATAGTCTTACTTCTGAACCACCCAGCTTAATCGACGCTCCGGAACATGTATTGAAAGAAGCTGTTCCCTCAAATGAGAATGAAGACATTTCATCTAAATTTGGGGATCAAATAAAAATAACCATCGATGGGCTGTCCTCTTTACCAAGTGCCTCGGCAGTCGAACTCGAAAATTCCAATCAGAGGAATGATTGAACTTGGATCACCTCGGCGCTAAATGGTAACTCGACTCAATAATGCCAGGTGCCCGGAGAAAGAACCTCACTCAAGCTGGGTTCATGGAATACAAGAGGTTTTGGCCATCTATTTCAAACAGCTTGGCTTCAAAATTCTGAACCTGGTTTGCTTACAGGAAACTTGGTTATCTGGAAGCCCTATTCTGCAAGACTTTGAAACAGCTGTAAATCCTGCCATAAAACAACCCAAAGGAAGACCAATGGCAGGTCTGATGATCACGGCAAGGAAATCAACTGGCCTCAGAATTGAATCATCTACCAATATTTCCCCATTCATTAAGAGAGGAAGGGTTCTGACCTCAAGTGAAACAAATGGGGATCTTGATGTTTTGAACATCATTAAAGTTTACTGGAATCATTCAGCGACATGAACAGCACCCTTTATTGATCAAATAACTACACTAACGAATAACCTTTTTTAAAGCTGGTGAATCTCCAAATTTGATCATCTGTGGAGACCTCAATACAGACTGTATGAAGTATGTAAACTTGAAACTCGAGGGGAAAGGAGCAGCCCTTGCTTGCAAAGAGGCAGCCTTTAAATGGTGTCAAGAAATGGAAGCCAGAAGTATGTTGGATTACATGTTTGTGTCAGACGTGGTACATACACAAGCAACTTGGTTCGAGGTTAAACCAATGGCTCACAGTGGCCACGATATGGTGATAATGAGCCTAAACATATCAAGTTTGATAGCTCTTCCATCCTGGCCTCATGCTGCGTCTGTCAGTTCGAGCAGAATACGCCTTGAACTCGGAGATGCAGTTGTAAATAAAACTGTTGCTAATTTAAATCAAGCACACAACGAGGTCTAATCTTGCCATCTGACTGACTGAGTTCACTGAGCACAAACAAGGGATGAAACATAAAAAATGTGTCCACAAGCACAGTTTTGACCTACAAATGCAACAGCGCAAAAGAATGATGCAACACGAATTGAGAAATATATCTAAGGGAGCTAAAGATATTTTTGTTTCAAAGAAAAAAAACAATTACACAAACAAGCATTCAGGAACTGGTGTAAGTCCCATGAAGCTATTTTGTTGCAGAACGACTCGGAGGTAATGATGTCCAAATTACTGAACAAAAATTCAGCAGAATTTTGGAGAATTATTAACAACAAATTTGCTCCTCAAGACTCATTACAGGCAAATCAAAATCTCCGAAGCGACATGGATTGCCTTCTACACTAACATGTTTTGTGCGGAGGGGTGTGTAGAGGACCGCTACTCTTCGAAATTGACCAAATGGGACTTGAAGTTTGATCGACAGGACATCCTAAGTGCTATTTAGAGTTAATGCATCCAGAGCTCTGGGTCCAGATGGACTTACGAACTATACTATTAAGTATAATCCAGAAGCTTGGACTGACTTCTGTAGGACACTCTTTGAAAGAATATCTGACAAACAAGCTTCCCCAATATCTTGGAAGGGTGCTATTGTAGTTCCGATCTTCAAGAAGGGCAATAGGGCAAATCCAAGAGATTATAGACATATTGCCCTTCTTGACGTTATAGGTAAGATCTACGCGACACAACTGCAACAGATGCTGCTGAGGTGGGCTAGTGAATGTAAGGAACAAGTTACTTACCTGTAACTGTTGTTCTCCAGCATGGGTCTGGCATGGATTCACATGCTCATGAATATTCCCCGTCGTCAGGCTGGGAATCCTCGGTAAAGAAAAAACCAGTATCAGTTTCGTTTCTGATCTGTCTTTCGTAGTAATAACCAATCACTGGTCTCTGCGTCATACTGACCACAGCCAATGACTGCCCTCTACCTAAGCACCGCCTCTGGCAGCCATCTTCAGATTTGGAAGCACGTGAAGTGGCAGTATGACCAAGTGAAGAGCCGCAGAGGGGTAGGCGGGAGGGTTCGCATGTGAATCCATGCCAGACCCATGCTGGAGAACAACAGTTACAGGTAAGTAACTTGTTCCTTCTCCAGCATGGGGTCTGGCATGGATTCACATGCTCATGAATAATGAATACATAGCAGTACACACATGCACAACCACGGGAGGTGGCAAAGGCTCAACATTAAGCATCACATCAACTCAACATTAAGCATCTTACCTCCTCACCAGGCTCACCTCAGGCGAACAGGTTGCGCAGCACTGCTTGGCCGACCCTGGACTCCTCCCTGGAATCCCGGTCGACGCAGTAGAATTTCGTGAAGGTGTGCGTCGACCTCCACGTAGCAGCCCTGCATATGTCCAGCAGGGGCACACCAGATAGGAACGCCGTGGTAGCTGCGATCGCTCTGGTGGAATGGGCTCTCGGACGGCCAGGCAGCGGTCGGTTTGCCAACCGGTGACAGCACATGATACAGCCGGAGAGCCATCTGGAGATGGAAGCCTTCGAGAGAGCCTTCCCCTGATTGACAGGTCCAAAGTTCACAAAGAGTTGTGACGTCTTCCGAAAACCCTTCGTGCGGTCCACGTAGAACTTCAGCGCTCTAGCTACATCCAGCGAGTGCAAAGTCCTCTCAGCCGGCGATGAAGGCGACGGGAAGAACACAGGTAACACCAAGGGTTCGTTGAGATGGAAGTCCGACGGTACCTTGGGCATGAAGGAGGGGTGCGTCCTGAGCACTACCCTCATGTCGTGGAAAGTCAAGTACGGGGCCTTGCAGGAAAGGGCCTGGATCTCTCCCACTCGTCGTGCGGAGGTGATGGCCACAAGAAAAGCTGTTTTCCACGATAGAAACTTCAACGGGGCCGAGTGCAGAGGCTCGAACGGAGGTCCCATGAGCTTGGTCAGCACCACGTTGAGCTCCCACGCCGGGGCCGGAGCCTTCACCGGCGGGAACGATCTGAACAGTCCCTTCATGAACTCTTTCACCAGACGATGAGACCACAAGGACGTCCGCCCCGTGGTTCTGGTGTATCGGGAGATCGCAGCAAGATGAATCTTGATGGACGCGTGTGCCAGACCAGCTTTGGCCAGCGTCAGCAGGTACGGCAGTACTTGGGGAGCCGTAATCCGTAGAGGGTTAATCTTCTGTGCGTGGCACCAGACAGAGAACCTCTTCCATTTGTGTCCGTAGCATTTAAGAGTCGAGGACGCCCTGGCCTTTGCAAGAACCTCTCTGCAATCGGCCGGTATGTCGTATCCTCCAAACTCTAGCGCTGCAGGAGCCAGGCCTGCAAGTTCAGCGACTTCGGGTCGTGGTGGAGGATGGCGCCTCCTTCCCTGGAGAGTAGATCCGCGTCCGCCGGCAGCTTGATCGGCGGGGACGCTGACAAGTCCAGAAGGTCCGGGAACCATATCTGCCTCGGCCACGCAGGTGCGACGAGGATCATCCTGCACCGTGACCTCTTGAGCTGGTTGACGAGCCGGATTAGCAGAGGCAAGGGAGGGAACGCGTAGAGGAACAGGCCCTCCCAGGGGAACGAGAAAGCATCGCCCATGCTCCTCGTCTGGGGAAACCTGCTGGCGAACCTCCGGCACTTGGTGTTCGTCGCCGTCGCGAACAGGTCGATCTGGGGTGTGCCCCACCGTCGGAAGAGGCGATCCACCAGATCCTGCCGTAGTTCCCACTCGTGGCACGAGCGCAGCTCCCTGCTGAGTGAGTCGGCGATGGTGTTTTTTATCCCTGCCAGATGAAACGGCACCAGAAAAATCCCTTGGGCGACGGCCCAATGCCACAGGTCCTGCGCCTCCTTGGACAGCGCTGGGGACCTGGTTCCGCCCTGTTTCCTGATGTAAAACATGGTGGTGGTGTTGTCGGTGAAGATCCTCACCACCTTGCCCTTGAGGGACGGAAGGAAGGACCTGAGGGCCCAAAACACTGCACGGAGCTCCAGGACGTTGATATGCAGGGACTTCTCCGTCGGGAGCCAGAGTCCCCTTGCGTGCAGATTTTCGGTGTGCGCTCCCCACCCTTCCAGGGAGGCATCCGTGGTCACAGTCTCCTGGTGGGCTGGGGTCTGGAAGTCCATGCCCGCCGTCAGATGCGCGCGGGTGCCCCACCACCGTATCGCTCGTCGGAAACTCTCGTCGAGCTTGATCCTTTCCTCGAAGCTGCCCGTCGTCTGGATCCAGCGCGCATCCAGGAATTCTTGCAACGGGCGCATCCGGAGCCTGCACATGGGAATGAGGTAGATGCAGGAAGACATCATCCCGAGGAGGGACTTGATGGACCTCACTTTGGCCGCGTCGGCCACCAACATCCGTTGCACCTTGCCCAAGATGGTCCTGGTCCTCTCCTCCGACGGGGAGGCCAGAAGGGACACTGTGTCGAGCCTCGCTCCCAGAAACAGTGCGACTTGCGCGGGCACCAGGTGGGATTTGGCGTAGTTCACGGAGAATCCCAGGTCCGTGAGGAGTTGGACGGTCCTTGCCGTGTGGACCACGGCGAGCTCCCTCGTCTTGGCGCGGATGAGCCAGTCGTCCAGGTAGGGGTAGACGTGAATCCCCTCGCGGCGCAGCTGCGCCGCCACCGGTGCGAGGCACTTGGTGAATACCCTGGGTGCCGACCGTAGTCCGAAGGGAAGGGCTTTGAACTGGTAATGACGCCCTTGGACCACGAATCTGAGGAATTTTCGGTGCCCCTTTAGGATGGGAATGTGGAAGTAGGCATCCTCCAAATCCAACGACGATAGGAAGTCTCCTTCCTCCAGCTGACCCAGGACGTGCTGGAGGGTGACCATCCGGAACTTCTGCGCCTTGATGAACTTGTTCAGACGTCGCAGGTCTAGGATGGGGCACCATCCTCCCGTCTTCTTCTTCACGAGGAAGTATCGCGAGTAGACTCCGGAGCCCCGAAGCCTCCTTGGGACGAGTTCGATGTCGCCCTTTCTGAGCATCGCCTTTACCTCCAGGAGAAGTTGAGGGACGTGAAGTTCTTTCCTGGCCACGGGGGGGACGCGCGGGCACCTTCTTTGAAACTCGAGCGCGTGGCCCCGGGCCAGGGCGTCCAGCACCCAACGGTCGGTGGAGATGGACTCCCACACGCTGACGAAGCCCGCCAGCCGGCCTCCCACCGGGGTGCTTCGGTGGGGGCCCGACCCCACGGCCGGTTCAATCCTGCTTGGACGCGGCCTTGCCGCCTTGACCTCCTTGGCGACGACGGCGGGGTCCGCTAGACTTGCCTCGTCCTCTGTAGGCCTCTTGCGACGACGAGCGGGCCGCTTGACGGTAGGAAGCGAAACCGCCGCCGGAACCTTTGGAGGCGCCCTTGCCTCCGCCGCTCCGAAAGGGCGTTCGTCGTTGCTGCAGGACTCCAAGGGCCCGGGCCGTCTCAGTATCCGCCTTGATGGCCTGAAGGGAATCGTCCACTGTCTTCCCAAACAGGTTGTTCCCGTCGAAGGGCATGTCCAGGACTCTGGTCTGGATGTCCTGCCGAAAGTCCGTAGCTTTGAGCCATCCACGACGTCGAAGGCAAACGCCGTTGCCCAGCTGGCGGAACCCAGTGTCGGCGATGTCCGTCGCCACGGTGATGGCGTGGTCCGACGCCACCTCACCTTCCTGCAGGATCTCAAGGGCCTCCGCCCTCTTGTCGTCCGGCAGAAAATCCAGCAGGGGAGCTATCTTGTACCAGAGCTCCCTGTCGTAGCGGGCCACGATAGCCAAGGCGTTGGCCGCTTTAATCGTTGTCGCTGCCGACGAGATGACTCTACGTCCCATAGCATCCAATTTCTTTCCCTCGCCGTCCGGCGGGGAAGTCGATGTGGAGGCCGCACCCCCCCCCCGCTTTCTTCCTGGCTGCCGCGGAGACGACGGAGTCCGGGGTAGGCTGCGCCCGGAGGCATAGGGGGGCCGTGTCCGGGACCCGGTACTTTTTCTCGTACCGGTCTCTTCTAGCTGGCGTCGTGGAAGGGTTCTTGAGGAGGGAAAGGCCCTCATCCCAAATGTCGTCCAACAGAGGCACTGCGAGGACCGTCTTCCTCTTGGCCTCGCGCCGCTGATAAAGGAAGCCTTCCTTTTTCTTCTCCTCAGGGCAGAGTTGGAAAAGCTCGGAAGCCCTGGAGATCATGGAGTGGAAAGATCCGATCTCGTCGGGCGGAGAAGCCCTGGTGGGAGGCGACGACGGAAAATCCTCGTCGTATGCCTCGTCGTCCGTACCCGTCGCTGCCGTGTCAGTCCCCGTATCATCCCCTCGGGTGGACGGGGAGGAGGGCTGGACGGGGCGCGACGGTTGAAAAGGAGGTGGTTGATGGATCCTTCTTTTCTTGGTAGGGGGAACACCAGAAGGTCCCGGTTCTGGATCCCCCGACGGGAGAGGTTCCTTCGTCGGTAACGGTAGCCTCGTCCTTATCTCGGAGCATAAGGACTGTATGGCCAACAAAATGGCTGCCGAGTTGTCTTGCGGCGCTGGCAGAGGGGAATCCGACGGGCGAGCAGGGGCCCCGTCGGTATCCTCGACGATGTCGTCGTCGTCACCTGCGTCGGGGTCCATTCCGACGGGCTGGCCTTCTTCCACGCCTAGGCCGTGGCTTAAAACCTCGATCAGCTCCTCTTCTGAGGTTGAGGCCGAATCTACGACGACGCCCTGCCCCCCCTTCTTCTTCCCCACGGAGGGTTTCACGGGGGTCCTATCGATGGGCACAAAGGAAGACTCCCTCCGAGGAGGCAGGGAGATTCTGGGCCCTGAGGTCGCCACCACTGGTGCAGCCACCACAGGCTGAGCCAGGGCCGCCGCGACCGTTTCGATAGAGGGCTTGGTCGGATGGATCAAGGCCTTCACCACCTTAGGTGCGCTCACCGCCTTATCCTTGAGGGAGGGGGCACTGCCACGCTCCTCTGCCTTAGAGCTCGACCGGGGCCTCTCCAGGAGCTTCGCCGGGTGCTCGGCCTTCCTCTTACCCGACCCAGAGCGTTGGCTCGTGGTTGATGGTGCCGGGGAGGGTGCGCCCTGCCTGGCGCCCGTAGAGCCCGACCGTTCGGCGCTCCCGGTGCCAGCGGACTCGCTGTGCTTGGCCTTATGTTGGGCCCCCGTCGCCGGGGCGCCCTCAAAGGTCTTAGAAGACCGCTCGGATTTCTTCTTCTTCTCGCCAGACGGGCTCTTACCCTCCAGCCAGTTGGCGAGACGTTGATGGCGGTCCTTCATGGTCCGTTCCGACATGTTGCCGCAAAACGCACAGTCCTTCTCCACGTGCGTCTTGTCCTCATGAAGGCAGTAAAGGCAGAAAGAGTGTTCGTCCTCCTTGAAGACGTTCTGCAGCTGGCATCCAGGGCAGACCCTGAACAGCTTTCCGGGCGTCGAGCTTCCCTTCTCCTGGGCCATCTCCGAGACCGGGCCTGAGAAGCTTCTGGAGTCCTCCGAAGTGTAGCTCGACGAAATCTTCACCCTTGAGGGGCACAGATGAATCCGACACGGGTCCCCGTTGATCGGATGTAGGATCGGTGGAGCTTGAGGCTCTTTTGACCGAAAGAATCGAAGTTTTTTGTGAAAAAGCGCGAAAAATAGCACTAACGCTCGAGAGCAATAGCACGAGGATCCCAACACATGAACGTGCGGTAAAAATCTGAAGATGGCTGCCAGAGGCGGTGCTTAGGTAGAGGGCAGTCATTGGCTGTGGTCAGTATGACGCAGAGACCAGTGATTGGTTATTACTACGAAAGACAGATCAGAAACGAAACTGATACTGGTTTTTTCTTTACCGAGGATTCCCAGCCTGACGACGGGGAATATTCATGAGCATGTGAATCCATGCCAGACCCCATGCTGGAGAACCACTTAGATCCAAGACAAGCTGGTTTTGTGAAGGGCGTGGGTTGCGGTCTCAATCTTTTACTACTGAATCTTTTCAAGATGGAAGCTCTAAGAACAAATACAAAAATACATCTGCCACTTTACTTCTCATGCTTTTGATAGCGTTGACCGGGGAATTCTCTGGAAAAAATTAAAAGCATGGAACTCTCCCATACGTCTTATGAAAGATATTAGGGAACTTCACTCAAATACAAACATCAGAACTCGGCTTGACCGAAATGGGACTCTCTCAAAGCCTGTAGAAACATTTAAGGGTGTGAAACAGGGCTGCCCACTGGCCGCCATCATCTTTAATTTGTTCCCATCCGATGTCGGTGAAGCTTTCAGTGAAATTTCTTCTTTTCCACCTAAGATGAATGGCACCCACGTAAGTTGGCTTGTCTATGCCGACGACCTAATACTTTTAGACATGACAGCTATCGGATTGCAACGCAAACTCAAAGCTCTAGAAGTTTATGTGCGTCTAAATGGCCTGCAGATTAACAAACAAAAGTGTGAGACACTAACACTGCAAAATCTACGGACGGTGAAGAAAAATCAGAAGAAACAAGTGTGGTTTCTTGAAAGGACAAATTAATCACTCTATGTGACACAAGATACTTGGGCATGAGAATAAGCTCAAATATAGACGATGCACAATGGGCAGAATTAGCGAAATCCAAATGTCGGCAATTGGCGTGCCAAGCAGCGATTATTAACAGGCAGTATGGGAAATTTTTCGCTAAAACCAACGATTGCATTCTACCAACAAAAAGCTGTTCCAGCCATAATCTATGGGGCCGAAAATGCACTAGGATGCTCCTATGAGCTTTGGAACACTTTAGAAAATATTTTTTGGGTGAGTGCTACATCTGCCACGTGGAACGGCAACTGTCTGTATCAGATATGAACTGGGGCTAATCTCAATACATGGTACAGTGAGTTAGAATTTACTTTGTCTTTTCAGGAAAAGCAACTTATTAACACCTGCCTTGCAGTATGAGATACTAAAATCAAAGAAGGAGTCTGACTGTACCGCCCTATCAATGTGGAATAAGTACTGTATCGAGGTCCTGAAATTGAATGACATCAAGCTATCAATGTTGCTAGAAAATCCAGACCTAGCAAAGAAAAAACTGGCGCTCGGATTGGCATTTAACATGCGAACAAAGACGCAACACAAGACTGATGGCTGACGTACCAGGGGAGGCAAGAGCATTTGGGAATCTTCAAGCTTACTTGACCCATTTTCCGGATCAATTATCAAGAACTCTGTATTTGAGGTTTAGACTGAATTTAATGGACACTAAAAAACGTTTAGGCTTACACAATCCAAATACAGAGTTATCTTGCCGATTTTGCGAATCCTGCAAAGAGACTCTTAAACATCTAACTTTTTTTTGTCCAAACCTACGCACATTGAAATCTTGTACTCTTGGCCCTGTAATTGTGAAACAGCAGACACTGTATGCTGCTGACTTGTGGGAACGGATGTTTGACGGCTCAAACCGTAAACTTATGTTCGCTCTAGTAATATTCCTTGATGAACTAAAACAACGCTTGAAAGATAGTGAAATAGATAAGAAAATAGTCGCTACTGAACCTTGCATCTAAAGATTCTTTGTTCCTTACACAGTATGGACCTCTGAGGAATGATGTGACTTTACATGCAGTTCGAAGGAACATTTTTAAGAAAGGGCGAACATTAAGATGTGGAGGGGGGCTATCAATGTGTGTTTGTCTTCTTTTAAAGGTTTGTATAAACCGTATAAAATAAAATAAAAAACAATACTGTTTGCACTAGTTACTCAAATCATACTACATCAAGTCATGTTTCAACCCTTTTTTGTTATTTTAGGGTCCTTATCAGAACATGCCCTCCTGGGTTTGTTTGGGGCAATAATCTCTCATTCAGAAATATCCCTCATCTGGAAACATTGCTTACCCAAACATGTTCAATGTACATGACATTTTTAACTGCAGTTAACGCTTGATTAGCTTTTCAATTTGTATCTAGCATAATCTCCAGCTTCAGTCAGTTTATGACCACAAATTAAGATGCAAATACTTTAATCGTGTCATAGTATTCCTGTCTTGTATTAGCCACACAAAGAGCACGGTCATTAATCCATAGCCTTTTTTTATCTTTACTCAAAGCAAATCTGTAACAAGCAAGTATGTCTAGGTTACCCATATTGTTTTTTCATACTCACACATTCTTAAATTGTGGTAAACGTTAAAAGCTAAATCAAGGGGGCATGTCTTGGAGCTATGGCAGTCGGAATGGCTCTGTGAGAGCTTCTAGTTGGTGCGACGCAACCAACTACAATGCACCAGTTAAATTGAAGTTACCGAAGTGTTGCTGCAGGCTTTGACCAGCTTTCGTCCCTTCACGTTGCTGGAACCTTGAGTTCTCCCGGTGTGAATCTTGGTGAGACGCAGTGAAGAACCCAGCAGCAAAAAATGGCGGCAGCCTACCCGGACTGAAACTGCCTCCGACCTCAGCCGCCCAAGCGAACCCGGTTCACCTGGAGGCGACTTAGCAGGGACTTTCTACCACCTCTTGGAGATGTACTCCCTCCCCTCCTAGGATCAAAGCCCTCCCCAGCATTAATCACAGGTATAGCCAAAAGCCCGCCGGCACAGAGCCTCCTCATCCTAGTCCCCGCCATTTGGCTACAGCCACAGCGACGTGGAACACGGTTATCACTCGCCACGACGGGCGGAGTGTCATACCGCAACAAGGGAACCCCGGGTACCTGTGTCTCTTCAGGGGCGCAAACCCAGTAGATCTTTACCATGGGTAGCAATTCCACATTAACGGGAGCGGTGGCCTCCTAGGCGATTCACGCGGTTTCCTCCACTCCCAGCTTCGGGGCACCAACATGGAGCAGCAGACAGCTGGAGGAAGGGGCTCGGAACTGACCAACTAATCGCCTTCTCTGCGGCAGACATCATTCTGGGGCTGTGAGGGTGACTGCACCTGCCACCGCAGACCCCGCTACTGAGACCTGCCAAACATCTCTCAGTACAGAAGCCCTCGGTGAGTCTCGCAGAACCCTCGACGCACTGAAACTTCAGAGGTGCAGGTTACATTGGGAAAGCCACGGTTGCGAGCAGAGTCCCTCCACACGGGGGACTGGTTGGAGGTGCCTCTACTCCTCAAGACACTCCCGGCCCCTACAGCAGCTGCTGACCCGCAACCAGCTAACGCACACCCCGGCATCCAGCCAAAGATAAGGCGCCACCTGCTGCACTTCACATTGGGCCCTCCCACACGGCCTTGCAGGCCCTGCCCCTCCCCACCCCCCTCGATCTTGCTGGGGGCCCAGGAGGCACAGCCATATGGAACCCTAGTCATTCATGGATATTTGGCAACCAGAGAAGCCATAGTGTCCATACATACAACCCTCATACAGCTTTAAGCACCAGCACCGTGTCACAGCTCGCAGTCCAGCAACCCAAAAACCAGCAGACTGGGCCATGCAACCACCCACAGCACTGGAGTGGTTGCAGCCCCGACAGACGGATCTGACCGCCAAGCCCTGCTTCTCCCCACCTGAACCCACAATCAAGGCCCTATCTGTCAAAGGAGGCCACAGTGCCTCTGAGGGATAAGCCCGCGGCAACTGCATACCTACTTGCAGGATCATCAGGGGTGACACTCTGGACCACGAAAGCGACATCTGAAGGGAACTAGAACTTAAACACAGCACTCGGTACCATCAAACTCCAGAGCACAAGGTGGGCCACAAACAGCGCAGAGCCTACCCACTGGGCCAGGGGTGACCACAGCACAATGGCAAAGAACCCCAAAACGAAGCAGATCGACATTGCTGCACTGCTGACAACCCACATGGCTGAGAAGACAAGACGAGGGGACCGTCCCGAAGCTATGGCCTCGGGTAACCACACAGAAATGGGGCCTGATCATGCAACACAAGCAGTGATGAAATCTAACCTCCAGGAGCTCCTTTCAGGCATCACCAAAGAATATCAGAAGGGCACTGAAGAGTTGATGAGCAAGATCTGAACCCTGGACAAGCGAATGGGGGAAATAGAAACCAGAACAGCGCAAATTGAAACCACACTTTACGAACAAAACTTTAAAATAGGGGAGGGAGCGGATAGGATTGCAGCACTCGAAGCCAGATGTGAAGCACTTGAATCCAAGCAGAAAGACTAAGAAAACCAATCTAGGCGCAACATCTGCCTACAGGGAATCCAGACTTCAGTCGCTTGACGGGTAACTGGGAACTTATGTAAGCAACCTATTCCACTTTATTCTGACTCTCCTGGATGAATCCCCCTCTAGAACTCGACAGAGTGCATAGAACAAGAATAAAGCAAAGCACGTCTACTTCATCTGATGTTCTAGCAAGAATACACTTTTATAAAGTAAAAGAAGAGCATGCGGGAAGCCAGATGTTCGGCCCGCATACATTTCAGAGACGCCTCAATCTACCTGTACCAAGACCTAGCAGCTGTTACCCTTGCGAAAAGGAAAGCCCAGAAACCAGACAGGATGGCTCAGCGAGAGGAAGGTTCCAAACTGCTGGGGTTTCCCCACTGCTCTAACCTTCATCTGGGAGGGCAAGCCTTGGCATATCCTCTCCCCAAGGGAAGCAGAGAAATTCCTGAACCCAGAGTCCGAGAAGGACGACCTCGGTAAGGGACCTTCCGGCACAGAAGAGGCATCGAGAGAATTCCTGAGGTCCTGGTCCTGGGTGGAGGGATGATGCAGGATCAGAGGGCCCCCCCCCCCATCTAAAAGCAAAAAGAACAATAACTGCTTAGAGTGGAATCTCCCCTCCTTCGCACTCCAACAGCATTTTAGACAACTACAACCCAAGACCACAATGGACCAGATGCAGCAATTAAGACCTTGGAAAGGACGACCAAGCTGCACCGCTGAACTTACACACTGCATCCGGCTCCCACATAACCCAACGCTACAACATAGCTCCCATGGGAACATGGGAGCAAACTCCCTGCAACAGCACACGCAATCCACTAAACTCATGAAACGCCAATCATTTGATCAAAAAGATTTGCCAGAGTCACAAGAGGCGCAGTTGCCTCTACCCGAGTTGGTTGCGTTGGCCTAGATACCCTGTTGGTTGAAGGCTGGCCCTGGCAACAGTTTTTTTTCCTTGGGGGTGGAGTGTTGGGGGGGGGGAGGGGATGGGAGAAGCACGAGAAGGACAAAACGCTTAAAAGGGAGCAAGTTACGCAGAAAAGCAATGCACGCTGCAAGGGAATACTACCACTGAAGTCTACTATCGGCCCACAAGCGGACGCAAAATCGCTCACAGGAGTTATAGGGGACACTACACAAGGTGACCAGACACCGCCCAAATGACCACCAATAACAAGGAACTCACCATGATAACATGGAATATACAGGGCCTAAATGCCCTGGAAAAAAGGAAAAAAAATAATAATAAAATCGGTACAATGCAGGCTCTCCCAGCTCAAAGCAGGCAAATCAACTTCCAGCGATCCCCAAAATGCTATTTCGCCTCCTCAGGATAAAAGAAAAGAGGCGTGGCCCTACCACCATCCCCTACCGCAAATCACAGTCAAGAGACCCGTAGGGGAGATTTCTCCTACTTAAAGGCCTCCTGGTCGAGCTGCCGATCACCCTAGCAGTAATATATTGCCCGAACAGCGCACAAGAGTGCTTTCTCCACAACATCCTACCAATCATAACCACTTTTACCAAGGGCTGCCTACTAATCGGCCATGACTTCAACCTAATCCCAGACCTGGATATTGATAAAACATTGCCTCCCACCAAAGGGAGAACTTCACCAAAGCACTAGGGATGGCAGAATTCCTAAGGCAAACAGACCATCGACATCTGGAGACCTTCCAACAAGTGGGCTCACGACTACACGTTCTTCTTGCATGTCCACAAAGGAGATTCAAGGATCGACCTGACTGGCATCCAGCGCTATCTTCCCATGCATAGAGGACATTCAAATTGAGCACAGGATAATATCAGACCATGCCCCAGTGGTTATGCGCTTGCGAGTGCAGGGGATGCAGGATCCTCCACAAAGATTCTGGAAGCTGCAGGACCACATCCTGACGGACATTGCAACTAGCACGAAGCTGGCGGAAACCCTAAAACTATTTCAAGGAAAACACAACAAACAAAACCTCAGAGGCAATCGTCTGGGACGCAATTAAGCCAGTAATCAGAAGGGTGGCGATCAACTGCACGGCAAGACACAGAAGACAGAACCAACTGCAGTATTCCAAATTGGAAGAAAAGGTCGTAGAGTTGGAACTCAGTTTTAAGAGATGCCAAACCACAAAAATAGGCAGGCAGTTGAAAAAAAAGCAAAGGCAGCAATGGAAATGCACTTAGCGGACCGATCAGCCAGAGCCCTGGCGTACACCAAACAGTATTACCTAAATAGCAACAAGGCAAACTGCTTACTGGCACACAAACTCAAGAAGCTGCACTCGCAGAACATCCAGAGCCTACTAGACACGAATGGTAAGCTCTGTTACGCGGACTCAGAAAAACTGGGTATGTCAGAGTACCACAAGGACATCATGTCAGGTGCCCCAATGAAGAAGACAGCGCAACTTCAATACCTATCCATGGCCCAAAAAATATCGATGCAGCTCCAACTGGAATCCTTAGAACTCCTGATTATGGCCGAGGAGGTTGGGGACACCATTCATTCCTCGCTGACAATCTTAATACTGAAGCTGGGGAAAAACTTGGATCAATGTTAAGCATACAGACCCATCACTTTAATAAACAATGACGCCAAAATATTCTCGAAAATTTTAGCAGCCATACTGGCGCAAATCCTCTCAGACATAATACACCCGGATCAGACGGGCTTCATCCCGGGCCGCAACATACAAGACAACACCAGACACACCATAAACCTAATAGAATCAGCTAACAGGACCGGGTTGGAACTTGCAGTCATATCACTCGATGCACAAAAAGCATTTGACATGCTAGACCGGGGATACATAAGGGCGACCCTGCACCATTATGGATTTGTCCTGAAATCCATGAAATGGACCCTAGCTAATAACCAACACCCTTCCACGACATTCAGAATAAACACAGCCAGATTGACCAAAATCGCCATATCCGACAGAGGTGCCCCCTATCACTGCTCATATTTGCGCTCTCTATGTACCCAATCACCAGCAGAATCCACCAAAACAAGTCAATACATGGGCTCGAACAAAGGGGAATCCTACAAAGCAGCCCTATACATGGATGATGTCCCATTGACTGTAAAATGAACCAAAGCATCCATGAGGGCGCTGTGGCAGGAATTAGAAGCATTCAGGGAAGCTTCTGGATTCAGGGTAAACTTTGTAAAATCTACAGCCCTGGGCATCAACATGCTGAGAAAGCCCAAGGAAACTCTAGCAGGCATTTACCTGATCCAATAGGGAAGAAAAAAAAAATTACAAAAAAAAATAAAAATCACAAATCAGCTACCTAGGAGTCCAGATCCCAGGCAAAACCGAAACATACAAAACAAACTTTCCCCCACTGTTTAACGAGTTTCACAGCGACCTAGCACATTGGCAGAAGCAAGAAGAGGCGTGGTTCGGAAGGATCACTGCACTTAAGATGAAAATGGTCCCAAGACTTACCTACTATTGTCTGGCCCTCCCAATGGACATCCCTAAGAAGGCCATCCAGACGTTACAGGCGAGCATCCTGAATTACATCTGGGAAGAAAAGAAACCACGGATACCGAGGCAAATCATGCTCCGGGGCTCTGCGGTGAACGTGCTAGGAGTCCAGGATGTGGCCAGATACTGCCACGCAGCGCAACTCTCGCAAGCCTTCACATGGAAGTTAAACACCAACCAACCCTGATGGATAAAGCTGGAGAAGACTGGTGTCGGAGCCCAGTAGAATCGCTTGCAGACATCGTAAGACCCCGGGACCCTGCTAACTCAGGCCCCCTAACAGCGACAAGAAACATGGTGGAGTGCTGGAAAAAGGCAGCCCGCCAATGGAACTGCAGAAGCGCTGTGTGCCCTCTCTCCCCGTTCTGGGACAACCCGGACTTCACACCAGGAATCACCCCAAACAACTTCGATAAATGGAAGAAGGGCGGGCTGAAGAACAGACTTCCTCGAGAGTGGCGCCCCGCTAACATTCGTAGCCTGCAAAACTAAATTACACGCAACTCAGACACTGGCTGTCCCACTACGTGATAAGGAAAAACAGAAGCAGTGACCTAACAACTCTACAGCGAACGCTCACAGCGCATCCCCTCCCCCCGCAGGCAAAATATACACCCTTTACAGGCTGCTAGACAGAACAGACCCCAGCAAAAAAAAAAAAACAAAACAAAAAAAAAAAAAGAGAGAGGCCTACATGCAAAAATGGAAAAGGACATGGGTAGAGACTTCGAGCCTGAGGAATGGGGTCGCATCTGGTCCCTAGCACACAAAAGTTAGTAGAGTGTCACCAACAAAGGCGGCGCAATTTAAGTTAGCTACAGGTGGTACCTAACACCAGAAATCCTCAATAAATGCAATCCAACAATTCCACCACAAGTCTGGAGAGGATGCTCAGACACAGGCACGCTGTTCCACCTCCTGCGGTCATGCCCCAAAACCACACAGTGTTGGAAAACTAATCAAATCAATCACAGGTCTATCGATCCCATGGGATCCAGGGATAGTCCTGCTGGGAGCCACGTGTGAAGGCCAATTTCCACTAACTGGCCGCTTAGCAGACTTATGCTTGCATCTACTCACAGCAGCGGAGATCTCAATCGCAAGACAATTGAAACACGCCGAAGGCCCATCAATCCCAATGTGGTGGTCCAAGTGCTGGGGCATAGCAGCGGCAGAAAAAATAACAGGCTTCGGTTTTAGAAATAGGAGCAAGTTCTACACTACCCGGGGGACCCTTTCTGGGCTACGTGCAGCAATTCACCGGAGTGGTGAGAAAACCACCAACCCTTCGATGGATGGCAAAGCAAGACTAAAGATCCAACCAGATGGCAGCGAGCGTAAACCGTGAGGCTTCCATGACTGGACCAGCAGATGCAAAAGCCCTCCCTCACACAACACAATGGGCAATCAACTGTCTCCTCATTATCCGCTCCAGTCCCCCCCCCCCTCCCCACCAACACAAGGACTTTTATATTTATAGTTTATTGTTCACTTTTGTTGTTTCTTGATTTGATAACTTTCATTCCAATCCATGTCTGACAATTTGCTTGTAGCTTGCAATTATAATACCAATAAAAAGAATCTTTGAAAAAAAAATCTAAATCTATCACTTGGTGCAGTGCCGTTTTTCTCTCACAGAAGATCGTGTGGTTAAAGCCTTATTTGTTCATGCCTCTATTGAATTAAATGTATAGATGTAACATACTGAATATGCATCATTGTTGTTAAACACAATGTTCCATTATGGAAATTTCACTATTAGGGGCATGTCCCTTTATTAAGGCGAGAACGAGAGCTTCAACTCCTCCAGACACCCTGTCAGCACACTAACGGGTGCATCTCCTACGTTGGAGACCATATGGTTAACACTTTTTCATTCATCTATAGGATCCAGATTTGTAGACCTGTTCCTCAAACTAAAATAATCGTTTTGAAAAAGAGTAATAGAAGCACACGTAGGTACGCATGTCATAGGAGTATGTTTTTTAAGAGTATGTCATTGGACCGTGAGTTGCAGGAGCATGTGTCATAGGAGTGCGTGTAGTAGTAGTACATCTTGTAGGAGTGCGTGTAAGAAGAACAGGTTAATTACCCCCGGTAAAGTTCTTTCGACTGGATGTTCCTCCCACGTATTCCTCATCTTTTGATATCTCCAATATCCAGCTTCTTCGGATGCGTCGATGCAGTAACTCGATGACCTTCGAGGGCCTCCGTCTCGAGGATGTCATGAAAGGTATATAAAGCACGCACAGCGCCAGTTGGCTTCAGTTCTGTTTTTTCTTGTTATGCTCAAGTAGAACTATCCGCATTAAAGCATATTAGACAATACTAGACTGTGAAGGAGCGTGAACTGCAATAACATGGGCATTCTACTGCAGGGTATGCTGGGAGGGGTGATGAGGACTACCTGGGAGGAACATCCAGTCGAAAGAACTTTACCAGGGTAAGTAAATTGTTCTTCGAATGGATTGTGCCCTCCCACGTATTCCTCATCTTTTGATAGACTCCAAAAGCAGTGCTTGTTTTGGAGGCGGGAGTAAGACATTTGTAACCAATGGTTGTCATGCATAGAACGAAGAACGGCTTTCCCAAAGCTTCCATCCTGACTTAAGGTTGAAGGCAATAATGCTTTGTAAACGTGTGACTTGTAGACCAAGTGGCTACTTTCTGATAGGACCACCTCTTTGCAGAGCACTAGATGTTGCATTCCCCTAGTGGAATTGGCTCTAAAGCCCTCTGGGGGATCCTTCCCGGCCATTCTGTAGCATTCGGTAATAGCTTAAATAATCCATCTGGACAAGGTCTGTTTGGTTACAGCCTTTTGGAACCTATGACCAGTGTATCCTATAAACAGTTGGTCATCCGGACAAAACTATGCCATCCTTGAAATGTAGAAACTCCGAGGTCTTCATGGGTCGAGCCTGTGCATCCTTGGCAGGATTAAGTGGAGGAGATAGAAAGTAGGTAATACTATATTTTGCCCCAAAATGAAAATCTGATATGAATTTAGGTAGGAATGAAGGTTTGACCCCAAGGTATCTTTATGAAATACTGTGAAAGGTGTTTTAAAAGATAGTGCCTGCAACTCACTCTCACCCTACGGGCCGATGTTAGTGCTACCAACAGGATGGCTTTGAATGTGAGTAGTCTTAAGGGACATGGTTGAGTGGTTCAAATGGTGCACACCCGAGAAACTTTAAAACAAGGTTAAGGTCGCAAACGGAACCTGAAGAGGAGATGGAGGGAACACATTGAGTTCTTTTCAAATTGCATCTCCAAAGTAATTTTAAACTATGAGGTTTCCTCAGACAAGCGCTTGAAGATGGAAAGCGCCGCCAATTAACCTTTTATGGTCCCAACCTAGAGCCCCAGATTGGCCAAATATAGCAGAAAAGGTAACACCTCTGGTGTCTTGCATAGCAAAGGGTCACATTCTTATCCCTGCACCAGCTGCAGAATTTGTTCCAAAGGCAGCGGTACAAAGACTTCGTTGATGGCCTTCTGGCTGAAAGCAAAATCTCCATTATGTCATCCGGGAGGTCCCAATCCTTATACCTCAGCCTCTCAGAAACCATGGGTGATGTCTGAGTGTCTTGACTTCTGGATGGAGAACCCGACCCTCCACTCACAAGTGAAGGTCCTCTCTTCATGTAAGACATATTGGAAGGAAGATGGGCATGTCCAGAAGGTCCGGGTACCACGTCCTCCTGGCCCAATCCAGGAGCAATTAGAATCATGGATTTTCTAAACTTTCTTAACCTCCTCATGACTTGATGAATGTTTACCGGTACTGGAGGAAACTCGTACAGAAGTGGATACTCACAGTTCACTACATTCCCTGGAGCAGAACAGTTTGCACTTCCGGTTGACACTGGTCTCGAACAGATCCACTTGAGGGGTTCCCCAAAGGGTGAAGATCTTTTGAAGGACTTAATGAGGTAGTTCACAATCGTGGGATACTGTGCTCTGCCTGATCAGAACATCCGCTGTGGTGTTCTCCTCTCCGGCTAGGTGTATTGCAGATAAGAATGTTCCTTCTTGTATTGCCTAGAACCAGAGCTGCATTGCCTCTCTGCACTGTGGTAGTGACCCCACACCACCTCTCTTGTTCAGGTAGTACATGCCACTGTGTTGTCAGTCATTATCAGAACGTTCTATACCCGTACAGACGACAGAAAAGCCTTCAGTGCAAGTCTGATTGCTCTCAGCTCCAAAAGATTGATGTGTAGTTTGGACTTTGATGGAGACCAACGACCGCTGATTGTCAGATCGTTGGCGTGGGCTCCACACCTCGTGAGGGAGGCGGTCATCACGGTTATCTCTGGCCATGGTTGCCAAAAACATTCTCCCTTCAGACTGTTGTCCTCGCAGGGCCACCACGGAAGACCCTGTGCAACCCTGTTTGAAACCTGAAGTAGGTCTGACATGTTGCCCTAGAATCGAGACCATTTTGTCCTGAGAGCTGTGAGAAACCTGATGGTGTCTCCCTAGCTAGTCCCTGGGGATCTGTTATCCAAGTGGTCAGGACACAGCCATCGCTATTGGATCCATTTTCGGGGGGTGGACCAGTGGGGGAGGATCACCTGGATGGGGGGATATGGGGGGGGGCAGGGCGGGGGGAAGAGTCCTTGGGGAGTGGGAAATCGATGGGTGAGATGTTGTATCCCCCTTCTTCCAACACCATTTCCCCATTCTACCACATAGGATAATCCAAAACACTGCCCCCCCTCCCCCTTCTCCGACACCAACACGGCCACTTTCGCACAACACGAAAGACAATGGAACACCAGAGCTGTTTACCTGAAATGTCCCAATACAAGAGTCAGGCAATGGTCCAGAATCACACACCTGATAGCCCTTCCCCTTCCCCACAGGGATACAAGGTGGAGCATGAGGGCACAGGACGAGCAAGGCAGACTACACAACATGAGGGCTAACTCAGAAAGGCAGTTCAAGAGGAGGAGAAAGACGACGCATACCGAGAGGGTGACAAGGAGAGAAGCGACCTTGTCCTTTCCGACTAAGGCCTGTGAAACCTCAGCAGAAGGAATCATAAGACCACGAACAATAGTCTGCATATGTTGCAGTAGATGTCAACGGTACACAAGAGCCTCCTCCGCTGATTACCAAGCCGGGGAGAAACGATTGTCTCCGTGGTACCAACCTTGATTCAAAAGAGAGAAAGCCAAGCGGTTCATCACAGCCAGTCTTGATAAGAAACCGAACTGTGTTCAACAAAAAGTAGCAAACTGCTCATTTGAACTGTGAAAGGCTTAAAGAGTGATTGATGGATAAGGGGGAAAACCAGCAACAGAGGAGCCCGGCACCAGGTGAGTGCTCACGCATGAAACTCTGTGCAATTACCTGATGGTAAAAGACGAAAAGAGGTCAAAGTGGTCATACAGTGGTCTTGTAAAATCCTCTGTGCAGTCCGAACGACAGATTGTGAAGGGAAATTAAACTCGCTTGGTGAAATTAGTGCATGAACAGTGTGTTGCAAAGGCTGGCAAGAGTGAACCAGGCGGAGGGACGTCCACAGTGAATTGTTTGAAAAGACATTGCGATTCGGGACTGATATGATAAGGCAAGGAGTACTGCAAGACTAGGGGAAGTGGATTGTCCCCCTTGGCATTTGGATCCGAGCCTGACCGAGGGAGAGCCAGGGGTGACAAGTCATCACCCAAAGCGCAGTTGGAAAGGAACTTTGTTTGTCTGTCTGTTTTGTTGAATACATCCGGCCCTCAAAGGCCAAAGACTTTTTATTGAAAAGACACTTAACGATCAAAGAACCCGATAGCTGCTATGAACTGTTGGCTCGTGCTGGGAAAGCTCGACTGTGTGCTTTGAGATCTGCCTTGTCTCGTGCTCAAAACTTGGGGAAGGGAGACCCCTGGCAATCACATCCTGAATTATTATTTGTGAGCACATCTTTCTTTATTGAAAACCCTATCCCACACTTTCCGTTTTTTTTCAGAATAGGCCTTTCACTTTGACAAGACGCCACAAGGACTTCCTTATTTTTCATCTGATGGTCGAAGCTTGTTCCCATTTTAGGTTAGGCCTTTTTCCACCCTGCAATTGCAGCTTAATAAACACCCTTTAACTGTGATCACTTGTGTCTGCCTTTACTGTTGCCCCCATGAGTTCCTTACATATGGTGTTAGGCGTGGGATGTGACTCAATTGAAACTAATTGGGGAACCCTACAATTTCAAAAACTTGGTCAGAGAGCCTCTTAGCCCTTCCATCGCCACCAAGGAATCAATAGGGTTTGCTATGTGTAGCAGATGGGAAGCTATTATGCCCCCTGGGAAAAGAGGAGTGATTCTTACAGACTTGGTTTTGATACCCTCTACAGGGTGTTACATTTGATTGGCCACAAAATCTGGCATAGCGTGGACAGGTATTCGGTGGACCTCCCCCTTGATGCTGTTTGTGGGCTTTCAGTCGAGATCGGCGTCGATTCTTGGCCCTTGGCTATGTGCTTGGGGAAGTGCGAGTGCTACTGCCGCCGGGTGTTCCCATAACATAGCCGCCGGCCTGTCTTTTGGGGTCGGCAGCTTGCACTTGGGAATCTAACAGTTGCCCGTCGCTTTCCCTGTCCATAAACAATGCAACGCTGCCATCACTGGAGGCTCTCTCAACGTCCATGGCGGCCTCGGCCTGCATGGCGCTTCGTCTTTCAGTCCCAGCGTGTCTTTGGCTTGAAGAGCTTGTAGGCTCAACAATGGCCTTCGTCGTGGCCCCAAGCTATACAAAGAATGCACACCCGGTGCTGGTCTACCCAGGGGAATTTTTCATTACAACCAGGGCAAAATTTAAAGGGAGTGTTTTCAATCGCTTAAGGAAAAGGCAGCCAGGTGAGGAAAGAGTGTAAAGGGGAAAATGCATTCTCTAATGTCCATCCCCCACTCTCCCCTACTGTTAGGGCCGAGACTCGGTGCGGCCTTCCAAGGCTGAAGGGGTCGCCGAATCAAGGACTTTGTTAGACGTTTGTTCCTTTCCACTGCCGTTGAAGACGTAGTCGAAGTCGGTAGTAGAGAAATGATAGAAAGAGTAACCAACTAATTTGACAATAATAAATGGTGTCAGCCGAAATTAACTCTGCAATTAAGCGTCCGTCAGGATGGCGAAAAAAAAAACTATCTGAGGGATCTCGACGCATGAAGGACCATGGGTACAGTGGACGTCACACTAGGGATAGTCCTTTTTCGAGTTTCGAAAACAACAACTGTAATACTCAGCAGCTTCCAATAGATGTCGGCCTACGCATAGCATGTGATCTAAGCAGATTCGCCAAGCCTCAGAAATATACATATACACACACACAGGAGGTACAACTTTCTTTTGAGCACAAAAGAACATACAATAGAGTGAGGGACATTCTGACCAGATTATGGAGGGGAGTAAATTGAACAGTCAACATTGACAATATGTAAGTGGACATGCATAGATTAAGGACAACTACCATAGGACATTTTTGAGAGCAGGTAGGTGGTACGGCCAGATGTGCTTGGGATGAGACCATGTGCTAGAGTGGAGGCAGGGGAAGTACGGGATGGAGAAAGGCAGGTTAGAGGCGAGGGAAACATGTTAGCTAGCAGGCACATGAGAAGTAGGTTAAGAGTCTAATCCAGAGGACAGGAGGAAGGCTTTTAGTTTGGTTTTTAGCAAATCGAATGTCCAGGGAAGAGAATTCCATGCAAGTGGAGCAAGAAGAGAAAAAGAGCAAAAGCAAGAGGAAACACAGTGGGGGTCAGAGGAGCCTTAAGGGTAGTCGAGGCGGCAGAGCAGATATATTAGAAGGTTGGATAGAGGAGGATACAGTGCTTCCTTACCGTGGATAGATTTGTGAACCAGAAGAAGACATTTAAATCTGACCCCGTTTTGTATTGTCGACCATCCAACCTGGTGACGGTACGAGGAAGTAGGTGTGAAGTGAGCGAGAGAGTCCAGGTAATTATAATTGTTCATTTATGACGCGCTTAATACCAGGAGTGGTTTTTAACCGCAGCATCGGAATATGAACCTGTGTTGCCATGCGTTGTCTTGCTTCCAAGGCAAATGTGTTGCCTCTGAGCTATCCTTCCTCCCCAGCGAAGTTGATGATCTTGGCTAGAGGACGGAAAGCATAGTTGGAGACCAAAGAGGATGCTGGCACAGTAGTCCAATGTTGATGAGACAAGAGTCGTTAACCCTTTAAGTGCCAAGGGCGCGGTATCTCGTCCTTGGCAGTGCACACGCAGTGCCAAGGACGAGATAGCTCGTCCTTTTCGGCACCTTGTTTTGAGCGAACCCTGCGAAGCAGGGATCGCTCAAAACTGTAATTCAACCCCCGGGCTATGTGAGGGGGAGGTCCCCCCTCACTGCCTGGGGGCTGGATTACCTTCAGTTTCACGTGGGCGTGCGTAACGCACGTCGGCGTGAAACTGAAAGTAAATTCCCCGCAGCAGCCATTTTCGGCTTTCCATTCCCAACTTAAATTTCAATGTCTCTGCCTTGTCTTCAAATCTCTCCATGGTCTCGCTCCCCCTCATCTCTCCTCCCTGCTCTCCTTCTACTCTCCCTCCTGTTCCCTTCGTTCAGCTGACCACTTCCTTCTCACTGTACCCCCCCCGTGCCTCCTCTCGCTGCTGCTCTTTCCAACTCCTAGCACCTCTACACTGGAACTCCCTTCCTCTTGCCATCCGCTCTACCCCCACCTTCACCTCCTTCCGCTCTTCCCTTAAATCTCTCCTCCTCCATTCTCCTCCCTGAATCACCTTCCCCCCTCCTGCTTCCCCCCCTCTCCTCCCTATTCTTCCCCTAACTATCCCCCTCTCACCCTCCCCATCCCTCCTCCTACCATTTTTCACCACTCCCATCCACTCCCTCTCCCCTTCCCAACCTAACTTCCTCAGTTAATTGCTCTTTTCATTGGTTAGTCGACTGATTCATAATGTATTTGCTTCTACTGTTATTGGTTATGTAATTTGTTGTTCAATTGTACAGCGCTTTGGCGTAAAGCGCTTAAATCAATAAATACAAATATTGTGGACGTACTGGTCGGGGCAATTCGATTGCCCCGGGGTCTGTTGTTCGAGGGGGCACGTCTCCGTCTCCCCTGATCGAGTTTTGGCTGGTGGCAGTGGATACTAATTTTTATATTCAACAGCGAATATATCCCTATGGGATTTTCCCATTGTTCGAGGCTACCAACTTTAATTTTTTAATTCCTATAGCCTCGAACATACCGCTGGTTTATTTATTTAATATTAATTCACCGGTTGGTATTTTTTGCCAGAACTCGATTCTAAAATGGCGTTTGTGTTCTCTTCTGTGGCTCCAACCCAAGTGGAGCCCTTGGTTCCACATTTTGGCAAGCTTCTCCACAGAAGCCTCCAAAAGTGGTGCCACTCTGTCTGGGTACCACAGTGGTGTGTGGGAGGGGGTTTAGGCACCCTGGACTGATTTGCCTTGGCAACTCAAGTCGCACTCTTGTGTGATTGGCCCTAGTAGTGAGCCGGCCGGCTCACCACTTAGCATGTTTGATTGACAGCTAGGCTGAATGAATGGGGGTATGCTGCATAAAAGCAGGGCTTTGGGGACTGGAACTTCAGAAGTCGCCACAGGACCTAAGAATCCGAGGAGGGAGAAGCTGAGCCGACCTGCAACGATGACACCACCGGTGGAGCCCTGCTGAACAGTCTCACCACTTTTCCCGACGACAGAGGAGATCTCCAGTCCGGAGAGTCTTCTTCCTTTGACTGGTGGGGATAACCAGTTTTGCCTTCTTTTCACCTTCCTGGAGCATGTCGTGGCTGCCTTGCCTGTGCCAAGCACCCCGGCAACCGGAATACCACGGCTTACCACTACCGCGAAGAGAAGGGTAGTACCTTTTAACCGAAGAACTCCACGGCTGGTTTCTTCCCTGGCAGTGCAACAACCTTCATCTTTCCTCCACAGCAAGACCTCCTCTTCCTCTGGACGAAACACTGCTGCCAGGAACTGCCCCCGCTGGAGCTTCCTTCACACTTAAGGTACTGTGTCCCGCCTGGCTTCCCTTGCGACAGATCGTTCGGGGTGACCGTAAAGCCTCGACTTTCTAACCTGGGACAACCTAGATAACTTTTCCTGACTTTAATTTCATTCTTTGTGTGCAAACTATGTACAAGACTCTTTGGGCATAACCCCACTGTGTGAACCTGGACCCCTTCTGCTTGCTCTCTCCAAGAGTGGGCCTTGCAATTGACTTCCTTGCTCTCCAGTAGAACTCTGCCTATCCTGCCTTACTGTGGTTCTTTTAAAAGTATTGAAATTTGTGTGCTTCCAAAACTCTGCCTTGTTCCCTCCCTTGTTAATAACTTATTAGAGTGACATTTTATGTTAAGTGCTCACCTCTGTCTGAAAATATTACAAGTGTGTCTTTAAATAAATAATTATATACTTTTACACCAAAGCTCTGGTCAGTGTTTGCTTGTGCTACTGTATCTCTGTACCTATTGTGTATATTCTACATACTGTCTAACTCTTCTTGAGGGAAGTCTGACTGCTCAGCCACAGCTACCAAGTGAATCTGTGTGGTACAGACTGCTACCAAGTGGGTTTACTGCCAAACACATATAGTCTTAAATCTTTTGCAGTGGTCCCCGAGGGAACTGCATAGGTTTCTGCCTAACAGGGGGACACCTCATGCTGCCCTCCCTGAGCCTCCTAGGAAGGCTTGCATGATGTGCCACCCCCTCCATTGGGTTGGGGTGAGGAGAGGGCCACCACAAATGGTGGGACAGGCCCCCCAATAGATGGGGCAGTAGGGTTTGGGCACCCTGGGGGCAGATTGGCACACTAATGTGGCCATCTGCGCCAAGCGAACTTGGGTAAACAAAAAAAAAATACAAAATCGTAGGCTGCATTTTAGGGGGGGGCTGAGGGGCACCCTATATTGGCAGCGAATGATGTACTGGAACGGGGGGTGGCCCTCACCCCCCCTCACCCCAAATGGAGGGCCCGACCTCATGCAACCCTCCCTGAGGGCTGATATCTGCTCCTAGGAAGGGGCATCTGACCCCAGGGAGGGATGCATGAGGTGGGGCCCTGCATTTGGGGTGGGGGGGTGAGTGCCACTCCCCGCTGCAGTACAACATTTGCGGCCAATTTAGAGTGGCCCTCAGCCCCCCCTAAAATGCAGCCTACGATTTTGTATTTTTCTTCCCCCGGGTGGATATTTTGTCCCCCAAATTCAGCATTGGGGCAGGGTGCCTTGGCATGGTCCCCATCCCTTCCTGGAGGGGAAAGCTGTAGTGCTGACCTGGAAGCGATGTAGGGTGGTGGTTGATGTGTGACCTGGCCTTCCTCTCTGCCTTGGTAGTTGAGTACCCCCCCCACCCCCCAAGTTCACCAGTGGTCCTGGAGCTGTGGTCGAAACACTCACAATGAAAGTGTCTGAAGGTGCATCCATTTGTGGTGATTGTGGTACATTCTGTCAGGGTACCTATATTCAAAGAGCGTACAAAGCACACTTCCTGTGAACTTCATATCCTCTGGCAGACTAGTCACCCAAAGTATAGTGGTGTAGCATGTGCAAGTCACCTTAACACCGTTCAGTGCAGTTGGTGGCCCACAGGAGTAGAAACCTTCACTGATTGCAATTGTGCCAGCACAACTGTGTTATTCGCACAAGGTGACATACTATCTTCTTCACCTCTTTCCCCTGAAAATATTGTGGCAATTATGTGTCGACCTACTGTTCTCAAATGAGAGGTGCGTTCCGAGTGGGTGAAGTATGTGTCTGGGATTGTTACAAGAGCCATGTGTTGATGCAATCGTTGTGTTATTTGGTAAACTGTATGTATAGCCATAATCATGGGGGTTTTCCTGTTTCCATTTCCTAGTGAGGATGAGGATTGTGTGGATTTTCGGCCACTCTTATATCCAAAGGGTTGCACGACTTTTCCGAGGGCCACCTACATCTGGGTCTGGAAGGGATGGCCTTGCAGTGCATTGGTTTGGGGTCGGGGGGATGCGCCTTCACCAGCTCAGAGGAGCCATCATCGATGCCCAAGCAAAAGGAGAGCCCCCCACTGACCTTATAGTGGTGCACCTGGGAGGAAATGATTTTGCATTTTTGGGACGGAAGGGGGTATGGGAGCAGCTCATGACGGACCTTGAATGGATTGCACAGAGGTTTCCAAACACTGTGGTGGCCTGGTCCTAGATGATTCCCAGGATGGATTGGAGAACTCAAGGGAATACAAGGGCCATCAACCGCTCGGTGTGGAAACTGAATGGCGAGTTCACTAGACTGACAGAGGGCAACAAGAGAATACGGACCATTCACCATGGCATTATCAAAGGTGCTGTGATGTTTCACAGAGATGGGGTCCACCTTTCCAAAACAGGCATGGAGCTGTTCATTGGAGACATAATGGATTTTGCCCAGACGCTATTCTACGAGGGGGTTGCCCAGTAACTGATGGACTTACTGGAATATGTGAAATGTGAATAAAAATGTTAGTAAGTACGTTGGCAGTGAGACTCCCACTTCCTAGCAATTGTCTGCGTTCATGGCATGTCAATGCATTCAGTATGTCTGTGCTGCTAGAAATCGCTTTCAAGCACTGCACCGTATGTTGCACTTCAATGACAACTCGGCAGCATTACCCAGAACGGACCCAAACTTTGATAGGCTCTTCAAACTGAAGACATTTCTGGACCACTTCACTCACCGATTCGCAGAGGTGTATGTTCCTAGCCAGAACATATCCATTGATGAATCGTTGGTGTTTTTCAAAGGTCGCCTAGTATTCAGGCAATACATTCCTAGCAAGAGATCACGATATGGGATTAAAATGTACATGTTGTGTGAAAGTACCACTGGGTATGTCAGCAGCATGAGAGTCTACACCGGTAAAGACTCTACCCTAAACCCTCCGGGCTGCCTAGCCCATTTAGGGACAAGTGAGAAGATTGTTTGGGATCTTCTCACACCATGGCTCCACAATGGACATCATTTGTATGTAGACAATTTCTACACTGGAATTGCACTGTTCAAGGAATTGTTCAATGTGGGCACACTGGCATGCGTTACAATCCGCAGTAACCGCAAAGGCTTCCCCAGACAACTTGTGTGTAAAAAGTTGGCCAAGGGACAATGTATGGCATTGCGGCAGGATGAATTGTTAGCAGTGAAATTCTGCGACAAAAGGGATGTGTACATGCTAAGTACTATTCATGATGAAAGTACTTCAGCTGTCCCTCTGCGCAGGCAGACTCAGCAAGTGTTGAAGCCCAATTGCATTCTGGATTACAACAAGTCCATTGGTGGAGTAGACAAAAATGACCAAGTGCTTCAGTCATACCACGCTGAACACAAGTCGCGTTTCTGGTACAAAAAGTTAGCCACACACATTGTGCATATGGCAACGTACAATGCTCATGTGGTGTGCCGTGCAGCTACTCCAGAAAACAACCTCTCATTGTTGGATTTTGAATTAGCAATTGTTCAATCTCTGGCTAATGTTCATGTACAAATTCCCTCCTTTCCAGAGGTCGAAGATGTGGCCAGATTGCAAGAGCGACACTTTGGTGATTATGTACCTCCCACTGCCACGAAGGCACAACCGTACCGAAAATGTAAGGTGTGTACAAAACAAGGAAAGAGGAAGGATACTCGGGTGTACTGTCCCCAATGCCCTTCCCAGCCTGCCCTCTGCTTTCAGCCTTGTTTCCTTTTGTATCATACAAAGGAAAAATATTGGGAGATCGACTGATTTCCGAAAATGCCCATCATTCCTTGAAAGGGACCCTTAGCCACTGAAATCGTGCATGTCTTATAAAGGAATGGCACTCTTGCACCCTGCCCTGGAGGTGTACCTTCAATGAAAATGCAACAGGATGTCAACTCACTTCACTTGATTTAGCGTGCATTCACGAGCATTGCTAGTCCTGCTTCCTCCACCTGAGGCCTGCCCTGGAAAGGCAACCACAGCCGTAGCTTTCCCTTGAGGCCTGCCTACGAAATTTACATCAGTCTAGATCCCTCAGCTCAAAGCGTGACTTGCAAAGGAACGCTAATAAGGCTCCTTCCATTGGAGGCGTGCCTGCGAAATAGTAATCATTACGGGTCCCTGTACTTGAGTTGTGCCATGTGGGCCATTCCCCTTTGGTGTGATTTGGCAAGCAATGCTAGTCCTACTCCTCCACTTGAGGCCTGCTGGGAAAGAGAAATCACCCCCGGTAAAATTCACTTCAGGTCTGCCTCATAAGGAATAGGCAGTCTAGCTCCCTCTGCGCGTGGTGTGCCTTGCAAAGTAACGCAATGCTGGTTTCTTCCAAAGCAGGCACATCTTGAAAAGGAATGCCACTCCACCGCCTCTAGTTGAGGCGGGCCATGGAGAAGAAGGGTGGAGCACTCTGGGTCACTCCCCTTTGGGGTGTCTTTGCAAGGCACGCTAGTGCAGTTTGCTGCTGTTCGGGATTGCAGTAGAAAAAAACGTCTGGAAAGCCCCATCTGCTTCCAGCGTACTTTGGAAAGGAACACGTCGCCAACAGATGGCCTACCGTCCCGCGTTCCCACAAGTGTCCCAATGAAAACGGTACCTCACATGGGTGGGTGCACCTACCGGGGGCGCATACGGAAAAGGGTAACCCGCTGGTAACCCCAAGCCTTTAGCCACAGCACAATTTTCTCATGTGGGCAACCTACAGATTTGGCCCTAGGGTGTCGAAGCCAGCAAGGAAAACAGGGAAACCCATGCATTTCCCTAAAGAGGACACCCTTGGGAATGCGCAGAGGTCTGACTTGCGCAAAGCGGCCCTGAATTTATTGCCCAGAACCCCAGGCAAAGTGAACATTGTGTTTTTTCCCCACCAAATATCAAACTTTGTCAGGGGATTGTGGCTAATAAAAACTGGGGCAATTTGCGCAAGGCAGACCTCTGTGAATTCCCACGGGTGTCCTCTTTTGGGAAATGCATGGGGTTCCCCGTTTTCCCCGGTGGCTTGGACACCCTAAACCCAAATCTGTAGGTTGCCCACATGAACAAAATGGGCAGTGCCGAAAGGCTTGGGGTTACCAGTGGGTTACCCTTTTCCTTTTGCGCCCCCGGTAGGTGCACCCACACATGTGAGGTACTGTTTTTATCGGGACACCTGTGGGAACGTGGGACGGTAGGCCATGTGCTGTTGGGGGCTTTTTTCGATGGGTGAGCCGAGCAAAATGTGCAGAAAATGTGTTTATTTTCCCACATTTCGGACTCTGCAGGGGTGTCTGGGTAATAAATTCTGGGGAGATTTGCGCAAATCATACCTCTGCGTATTCCCACGGGTGTCTTCTTTTCGGAAATGCATGGGGGCACCTGTTTTTCTTGGTGGCTGCAACACCCCAGGCCTAAATCTGTAGGTTGGCTCCCCAAACCCTTTGGGGGGGGGGGGGGGGGTAGCAGTGGTTTAGCCTTATTCCTTCGGACCCAGGTAGGTGCACCCACACATGTGAGGTACCGTTTTCATCGGGACACCTGTGGGAACGCGGGACGGTAGGCCATGTGTTGTTGGTGGCGTGTTTCGATGGGTGAGCCGAGCGAAATGTGCGGAAAATGCTTTTTTTCCCCCACATTTCGGACTTTGCAGGGGTGTCTGGGTAATAAATTCTGGGGCGATTGGGCCATATCATACCTCTGCGGATTCCCACAGGTGTCCTCTTTTCGGAAATGCATGGGGTTCCCTGTTTTGCCCGGTGGCTTGGACACCCGAGGCCCATATCTGTATGTTGTGCCGGTCGGCAGAGCATCTCAAATTCCGGTCAGAAAACAGACTTGGGGTTACTTGTGTTTTAGGCTTTCCCCCTTGGCGGCCAGGCAGGTGCACCCACACATGTGAGGTACCGTTTTCATCGGGACACCTGTGGGAACGCGGGACGGTAGGCCATGTGATGTGTTTGTGTAGTTTTCATAACGTTTTGACCCATTTGCTGGTGGCCTTTGTCACACAACCCTTTCCTTTCCCAAATGTCACCTACATTTAGTCGCTGCTTTAGGCACCATACACTTTTGTAACCTGCACAAGTCACCTACCCTTGAAAAGGTCTGCCTGTGCTCTTTCAAAAAATGTATGCTTGCCGTTCCTCACCACATTGGTTTTCCCTATTTACACATGCTAAGTGCCTCTGGTCAGGCCGTGAGCGTAAAACTCCTGTGTACCATGGCTCAGTGTTTGGCTTGTGTTATTGCTTGTTTTGTAAAACACTACAAAAAAATGTGGGCTCTCCTAACTGCAAGAGTCGGGGGAATGTAGCGGAGCATTGCTTTTCTCAAAATTCATAGAAGCCATTGCCGTACCAAGCCAACCATGTCCAACACACCATTTTTTTTTCCAGTCAGTTTCCTGCTTTTCCCCCAATCGATGGCAGTTTCCCCTACCTAGTTGTTGCCTGACCTACGCAAATCACCCCTTCCTAAACTTGGAATTTTGTCTACTTTTCAGAAATATATGCCTTTCTGTCCTCCAATTCGGCTTTCCTACCCTTTTCTTCCATTCCGTCCATGCATGTCCAATTGGCAAAAATGGCCAAAATCGCCTGCCTCTCACAAAACGGTTGATGACCACATAAAAATATTTTTTTTCCATTTCCACTCAACTCTTGAAAGCCAGGAAATTGGGGAACTCAGCACAGCAAACCATTTGTTCCTAGCTCTTACAAGGAAAACACCACAGGCTTCTTTGTACATCATTTTATTGGCATTTTTTGAAAAATCCCAAAATTTTCGCCCTTTTTGCTTATTTTCTCTCACACCTCTACAGCAACCTAGGATTCCTGGGTGGCGTTACGACCGCCTACATGTGGGAAAAAAAGGAGCCAAATTTGGCCGAGATATCTCATGTAACAAAAAAGTTACAAGCCATTGAATGGCCGCATACCGAAATCACCAAAAAAGGCCCTGGCACTGGGGAGAAATACCCATGGCACTTAAAGGGTTAAAAGATGCTTGGTGGTGTTGAAAGAAAGGATGTAGATTATTTTCCTAGTATTAAGGAGGTTGAGGCGAGCTGCTGTTCCAGTTTTGGAGATAAAAGTAGAGAAGGTGTGAGAAGGGTCATAGATGACGCTGAGGTTTCTGGCTGAAGAAGAGTAGGGAGAGTGTCGGGTGGGAACTGGATAGATGGAGGAAGTGATATGAGAGAGCTTTTGGCAGGGAAGTATACTAGGGAACTATGCCTAGTGAGGTCCAGGGCTCTTACACCCGCCGGTTTACCACCACCATACGCTACAACTTAAGAAATCATAAGCTTTTGCCTGCCAGATAACATTTTACATTTTATTTTGCACTGACAGGAGTGATGGGATTGGGATTTTAACCAAGAGGGCCAAGCATAAACACAGGGATCTGGGCGAGAGATTAATCTTGATGGCAGTGATACACCCAATCCAAGAGATGTCCCATCTTAAGTCGCTTGAGACGTCTCTAAATAATTTGGGAAAGTTTAGGCAAGCCGAGAGGATGGTCTCCAACACACCCCCATTCCCCCCCAGTATTCTTTGGAATTGTATTTCTAGTTTAGCAGGCATGTGTCTCCCAGTTTATCTAGATTGCCACGGGGCACAGAATGCCAATTCATACAATTTCTAGTAGTTAATAGAAAATCCTAATGCCGATTCAAACCATTACAGCTCTGTGAAAGCATCTAAGTGATTTAGTGTGGTCCATTAGGGGTGCATTAAAGTTGTCAGCATAGAGAGTTCATATGTTACCCTCTTAACTTCCACCCCTCTGATCTTTGGGAGGTCCGCAATTCTTTTGGCGATACACTGTCAGAGCAAAGATAAGGGAGAAACCAGGACAACTGCCTTGTGAAATTGACATAGGGCCTGTGAGGCCTTGTTTACCCCACACTCTACGTAGTGGGGAGGGATAATTGACCCGTATAATGCTGGGAAAAAGTTGCATGCTTGTTGAATGTCCAGTCTACCTTATCAAATGCTTCAATAGCGTCCACGGCAAAGACGCCCAGCTTCAGGTTGTCTTTCCTGACTATCTCAAACAAGTCAAGGGCTCATCTAATGTTGTACGTACATCTATCCAGGATGAACCCCGCCTAATCTGGGTTCAGCAGAGAGGGAATAATGCTGGACAGCCTTGTAGCCAAGATCTTGGAAAAAAGTTTGGCATTAATAATAGGGTAATTGGTCTATACAAGGCACACTCATGTGGGGCATTCCTATGTTTCATGATAATAAGTGCTGAGGACACTTCCATGGAGGGCGAGATTCGGCCAGTCAACATGAAAGAGTTAAACAATTTAGTAAGATCAGGTCCGTTGTGGTTTAATCGTTTTATAGAAAAGCATGGTGAACTCATCAGGTACTGGGATGTGTTTTAAAGAGATGATTAACACCTCTACCTCATCTTCCTCAATATGGCCATCTAATATTTCAAGCTCTGTGTTTACGAGTTGTGGTAGGTCAGCATCCTTGACTTATGCCTATTGCCTTTTGGGGGCAAAGAGGCTTGGCGGTCATCACTTCAGAGAAGTACTGCACTTCTGTTAGCACCTCTTGGTCCTCTGTGCAATGAACCTCACCCTCCAACCGTAAAATGGTATTTCTTATTGTCGTCATTTTTAGTTTGACTAAGAATTTGTTAGCCTTATTTCCCGTCACCTAGTAGGCTTGTTTAGTTCCAATGATCGCCTGAGCTGTTCCATTAGCTAAATGAGCTTAAAGTTTATTAAGCGCAATCCCTACCCTACGTTTTTGTGATTGGAGATGGCACTTCTGTTTATGTAATGTTGCACGTTCCTGCACTTCTTTGTCAAACTCGTCCCAGAGTTTAATGAGCATTTTTGTGAATAACACGATGTGGGCTATCACCACCCCCCCCTCCCCGATGACCGCCTTGATAGCATTGCTAAGTAGTGAGCCTGAACTGAATGCTGTTCCTTAGAGTTGTCTGAGCACGGGATCATAAATCCTCCACAGGGATCTGCTAAGTGGGGGGGGGGCAGTATCCAGCTCCAGAGCAGCATGATCGCAGAGGATACGGGTTCCAAGTTGAACACTGGTATACACAGTGCTAAGGAAGGTGATGCTAACATTTCTATTCTGGAAAACAGTCTATAGACATGCAAGAGGTGTGGGTAAACCCGCTCACCTTCATGTAAGAGTCACTATATGGCAACTAGATACATTTCTGTAAGCAGCCTAGCTGAAGTTAGTGCAGTTCTGAAGTTGGTGGATGTTAGGGAGGAGGCGAAAAAAGGTGGGGCGGGGAAATTTTTTATATGCATGCGGGTCTAGCACCAAATCAAAGTCCCCTGCCAAAATTATCTGGCCCTCCGTGAATGGGACCATTTCAGCAAGGAAATCTATGAGGAAATATTCTGTCTCTCAATAGGGGCATGCAGGGAGATAGTGAGCACATGGCCAAATCTTACAAATCTACAAACAGGTGGCACGTCTAACCTCAATTTCCTTGAAGGTAACACTGCACGCAAAGATGATTGAAATATCCACCTTTTTGTGCCGCTGAAATCTAAGTATTGGCATGGGAAGTTTCTATTGCGTGATCTGTGTACATCAGAGGGACAGAGATGTTTCTCCAACAGGGCGATCAAACCATTTTTGTCTTCTAGTCTTTTAAATTGATTTTCGTTTGTTGGGGGAGTCAAGTCCTTTACTTTGAGAGAGTGTGATCCCCAACATTCAATGAGGTAGTATTTGCGGTCTGTTCTACCACAGTTGTCAGATGGGTCATACTGTTGCTGTGTGATAAATAGACTAGAGTTTCCCTACTGCCAACATAATTAACAAGCATTCTATGCGACCAAGCTTCTCCTAAACAGTGCAAAGCCATAAAGAACAAAAGGATGGGGGGAAAAAAAAGAATGAGAGCCCTTTCCTTTATAGCTTGGGGCTAATTTCAGCGAACGATGGCTGCAGACAGGCCATCCCCAACATCACATCCAAGTGGAGAGGATATTGCTCTAGAATCTGATGGCAGAGCATATGCTTTTGATGCAGTTTGTGTACGTTCTCCCCTGAAGAAGCTGGCTATTTGGTCATCGGGTCTGGATTAGTTAAAAAGGGCAAAGAGTAAAGGCAGGCATATTTAGATAGAACCAGGGCTCTGGAGACAGTGAGCTTCTGGGGAAAGTGAAAAAAGGAAGAATACCTCAGAGGAGGTGCAACTGATATTGCGACTTCTTACAGAAGTCAGAGAAGTGAGTAAAGAAGGAGAGGGTGGAGAAGATGACAATAAGGTTCTTAGCCTCACAGGAAGGTAGAGGGCCAGTGATGGCGCCCAGAGTGAGAGGGGAGGCAGGGGCAAGTGTTCAATGAGTAGGATCTCAGTCTTACTGGCATTAAGGCAGAGGTCATTGGAGGCATACCATTCCTGAATTGAGACCAGACAGTTGGGTATGAGAGAAGGAGCAGAAGAGGCAGAGGGGAGCCTGAAGGAGAGCCGAGTGTCATCCGCATAACACTGAAAGTTACAACAAAAAGGTAGAGATGCAGTGGGGGGCAGAGGTGCCAGGTAGTGGATAAAGAGCCAGGGAGAGTGGTTAACCCCTGGGGAACACCATAGAAAAGAGGAAGGACCCAACTTGGACCTGGGAGGGTCAATCGGAAAGAAAGGAGGTCAATCAGGCTAGGGCGTGACCAGTGATACCCAGGTTGTCGCAGACTATTTAGCAGGATGGCATGGCTGACCGTGTCAAAAGCAGAGGACAGATCAAGGAGAATGAGGACAGAAGAAGGTTAGAGTCAAGATTAGAGAGCAAGTTTTCACAGGTGTTCAGCAGACCTTATTCCGTGCTTGTGGCTGCTCTGAAGCCAGACTGGTGGTTATAGAGACAACAGATTCAGTACGTAGATTAAGCTGGAGATGGCCAGCTTTTCCAGGAGTTTGCCCAGGAAAGGAGTGATGGAGATCAGGCGGTAGCTTGCCAGAGAGGAAGATCGGCAGAGGGCTTCTTAACGAGGGGATGCACAAGGGAGTGCTTAAGGGGGAGGAGAAGGTTCCAGTGGCAAAAGAGTGATTGCAGAAATCGGCCAAGGCTGGAGCAAGGGTGTCAATGTGGTCCTTAATGGTTCTGGAAGAGCAGGGGAGCAACTGCTTTGACAAAACATTCATAGATTGGACTTGTCCACAAACATCGTCGGGAGTGAACAGGGAGGAGGAGGAAGAGGAGATACAGCCAGAGAGGGCCTGGAGAGGGAGAGGAGGAAAAGGAAGAGGAGAGAGTGGACAGGATGTCCCGAGTTTCAGTGGTGAAATGAGATAGAGCCGTGCAAAGGGCCTGGGAGGGAACATGAGAGGTGAAGACTGCAGCAGGATTGGCCAGCTACTTGCAGAATTTGAAAAGTTCCGCCGAGTTGTTAGAGGCTGCAGAGACACGTGCTTGGATGTAGGCTATCTTCTGAGAAGGACAGAGTCTGTATTGCCTTTGGAGCAGGTGGCAGGCCAGTTTGTAAAAGGATGAGCTTGATTCCCGCCACTTCCTCAAGGCAAGGTCGGAATCGGATCAAGAGTTGCACTTGGATGCAGGATTCAAACAGATCCTCATGACAGGGGCAAAGACATCCAGGGAATTAGAGATTGAGAGATGAAGGTTGCAAAGAGCTGTGTCAGAGTGTGAGTCAGCCGCAGGTGTACAAGAAGGAGAGAAAGTAGCAGCAAAAGCCTCAACCGACATGCGCTTCATGGGTCGGGTGACCGAGAAGGTTGGTGGAATTGCTGGGGTCAGCTTGACCTGAGGGGCAGAGAGCGACAGGTGAGAGGAGAAAAGAAAGTGGTTAGAGGGTTGGAGAGGGGGAGGTCTGATGAGATCAGAACATCCAGAGTGTGCCGGGAAGAGGGAAGATCAGGGCTACTCCACCTCCAGGATGGTTGGTTCGAGAGGATCTTGTAGCCATCAGGGAGGACACTGTCAAAACTTGTGACAGAACTGGCCATGAACCAAGTCTTGGTGAGACAGAGTACATCCATATTAAGTTCTTCGAGGAGATGGCAGATGTCCCAGGAGTGTTTGACAGCAGAGCAAGATTTAAGATTAGTGAGGTGGAGCAGATTGCCACTTTTGCAAGACTTCCGTGGAGGGGTACAGGCATGAGATATGCCCTGTGGAAATGTTAGAGGTGCCAGAGAATGGGCAGAGGAGGAAGAAGGAGAAGGAGGTGGCAGGGTAGTCAGAGAGGAAGAAGATAGTGCCAGAGAGGTGGCGGATTAAAGAGAAGGCAGAGCGGCCAGAGAAGCAGAGGAGGGTGCCAGAGCAGTGGCGGAGGAAGGAGGAGACGGGCCAGACACAGAAGCAGAGCAGGGTGGCAGAAGAGGAATGTGGTGGAGGCACCAGGTCGGAGTAGCAGGAGAAGGAAGGAAGTTGATAAGACGTGCAAAGAATCTATCGAAAAAAAGGAGGAGATTGGCCCAAGGGCCCTGGACCAAGACGGTGCCATTTAAGTAGACATTAATGATGGCCTTGGAGGAGTGGAAGGGGCAAGAAGGGCCTCCCACCGGGTGTTACCATTAATGGGAGAGGAGGAAAAAGGAGAGAGAACAGAGACCATATGGGGGATCCATAGGCCTGGAGAGGGAACGACAGAGGATGTCAGTGTGTGTCTGTGTGGAGGAAGCACTGGTGGCAATCAGCGATAGGGAGGCATGGGTTGGAGACCAGGATGTCCCTTTTGCCTTCCAACTACCAGACTTAATGAGAGGGATAGGATAGTCAATAGAATAGCAGTTAAAGAAGCTAGGGGAGATAGAGAGCACCACAGAGGGTGCAGGCGGAGAGAAAGGGGTGGGGGCACCCTAGAGGGCTGGGGGGGAGGTCACACCCTACGGGACGAGCAAACAAAGATGGAGGCACAAAAGGGGTCACGCACAGTTGGGGGGTCAACAAGTACACCACCAAATAAGAACACTGGAACCTTGGGGGGGGGGGGGTGAGAGGACTGTATGGAGAAAACCGTGCAAAGCAACAAATGTACACTACAATAGTACTCAAGGGCGTGGGAATTCAAGTACAGTACAGAATACGCAAAACTGGTAATCCTGGGGGACATGGAGAGGAAGAAGAGAAATGTACATCATGCAGAAAGTATACAATACAGTGGTCAAACTACAAAACAAAATATGCAAATACTAGTAATCCAAGGAGCAGGGAACAATACACTTGTAGTGGCTCAGGTGAGGCTGAAGAGGAAGGAGAGGATGGAAGCACGCCTGGATTGCGTGGGGAGTAATGCTGAGAAGGAGGCGCAAGGCCAGAGAAGCATGGGCAAGTTGCGTGGGGATGCACATGGTGCGCAAGATGGGGGGTGGGACAAGTGGCTTGGGGACGTTCGTGGATGCGTGGGGAGCCCAAGTTGCGTGGGGATGCATGTGGTGCAAAGACGCGGGAAGCAGGGCCTAAGATGCGAAAGGGAGCGCACGTGGGGGAAGCAGGGACTGTTGCGAGGAGGACCGTTAGGGAGAATTCTCATTTTATGGCTAATTTCCCTCACCTAGTGAGTCCCCCAGCAGCTCTGCTGGATTTCTGGAGTTATTTTTTGTAAGAGTGTGAGCTTTTCCTCCACTCTTACCCATGTTTTGCCATGTGTATTTCATCTGTTTTGTGATTGTGGACTCTGGAGTACACCACTTCAGTAGCCCCCGTCTTTTGTGTTACACAGCACCTTTAGTGCAGTGACACAGGGTGGTCCTTTTAGACTTCCCACCGACTCCATTTCTATTACATTAGCCTAGAACTTAAACCCGCTTGACCAAATACTCTTTCTTTTGGCTCTGGTCAGGTTTAGTCGCCATTTCTTTTTGTTAAAGTCCTTGTTTTACTTTGCGCGGCAAAACAGGTTTGCCTCCTTTGTTCACGGTCTTTTGGTGGGCTTCTGCTAAGAAGCCCTCCTCTAGGCGCCTGGGTAGGCTGAATGTGAGGGAGGGGTGTAGTCACCCCCTGCACAGGGTATCCTAGGAAACCCATGTCGCACTTTGGCATGATTGGCTGAGGTGGTTGTGCGGGCTGGACAACCCCCCCCCCCTGCTGGGTGATTGACAGCCAGGCTGTGTTAATGGGGGATTTTCGCATAAAAGGTAGGTCTCTTGGGCTAGAAGTCAGAGTCACCACTGGAACTACAAGGAACCGAAAAGAAGCGGAGAAGATGGCGGCTGCTGCAACTACCCCGTCCCGGTGAAGCCCTGCTGCAGTCCTGAGCCATCTACCCTTCGACGACCAGAGAAGATCCAGTCCGGAGTCTTCTTCCCTTGAGCCTGGTGGGGATAACCAGCTCATCTTCCACAGCCAGAGGATCCTCTTCTTGGTCGAAATCGCTGCACACTGCTGTAGTGGTCCGGATAGCAATCTGAAGAGCCTCTCCTGTTTTTAAGGAGCGCACCTTTTATGCACCGTCGCTGCTGCCGGCCTCCTCCCTTTGAGGTGCAGACCCCTCCAGACGTCGTCCTTCACACCGAAGCTCCAGGAACCGTGGGTCTGCAGGTAACTATCAGGAACAACTGCCGTGGCACTAGCTTCTTCATTTGAATAAGGTACTGTGTTCTGCTTGAAGAATTAGGGTGAACCCCTTTTCTTCGCCTCCAAGGCTTGTCCTTGTTTTCCTACCTTATAATTTTGGCTTCCTCTGTTGACAATATCCAAGTACTCCCGGCAACGTTGAATCTTGAACTATCCGACTGTGTAATCCTCGACAACAGGAACCCGGTTCCCCTTGACACTGGCTCCGGCCTAATGACTCTTGAATTTAGGTCTATGAGTGTACTCTGATTCTGTCTGCCTTGCCAAAAGTATTGCCTATGATTTTTGCCCCCAACTTTCTCTGGTTAACCCAGGTGCTAAGTGTGTTTTTGTCCCGGTAACAATTCTAGCCGCGGATACGCGATTCTTTAGTAAGACCAAACTGTCATTACTGTCAAAAAGTGATCGCAAGTGTATTCCCGGTAACGTCTTTTGTTTCGTAACACCGGTCCATTAAAACACAGGATACCTACCCTGAGTTAGAGGGTACCAAAGTGAATTGGTTGGTTGTAGTGTATTTTACATGTGGTTTTGAAGTAATAGAAGTGTTGTGTTTGTAACGAATGGTTTAAAAATAAATGTACTTATATTTTTTACCTGAAACCTTGAGTCAGTGTTTGCTTGAGTCACAGTAATTTTGGTCCCTTTGTGTAATCTCTGCTACTGCTCATATACTCTTGAGATAAGCCTGGCTGCTCTGCTACTGCTACCACTTTAACATAGTAGTACAGGCTTGTACCAAAGGTAAAACTTGTATTGCTACCTGTAGTCTTAATTGTGTGTAGTGGTCCCTAAGGGCACTGCACAGGATTCTGCCTAACAAGGACGCACGTGGGGCAGGAGGGAGAATGGGACAGACGCACAAGGTCAGGGAGTTGCGTGGAGTGCAGCAAGGCTACTCTCCGAACTGTTGTTTAGTTTGGGCTATTAGGTGTCATTTGCGACACCTACAAGGCCAAACTATTGTATTTGAATACAGATTTTAAGTACAGATGGAAAAGGGTGGCATACAAGGTACACAGTGTATAAGTGTTTGTTTAGTTATGAGCCCACCCATTCCCTGCACATGGCCATGCTAATCCCTATGGCCATCCCTACCCATTCTGGCCTCTCCTCGCTAAAACCTCCTCCTCCCGGGAACTCTGAGCTTGCTTTAATTTTATTTGTTTAGATTTGTATACAAACCTTTACAAAATCAAAAGCACATTAAAATCTGGTAACACAAGAGCAGCATGAACTCCGAACAATTCCTAAGAACATTCCAATTAAAACATAAAAGGTCAAATAAGTCAACAAAAAAAAACAAAAGAATAACCATTTGCTTAATAAAGAGACATTTCCTTGAATACATTTGATGGTTTCTCATGTGTAGTAATTTCATATATTACATAGATTACAACCTTGTTTCAGAGTTACAATTAGATGCATGAAATGTAATTCAATTATTCCAAGTGTACCTAAACAGGACCATCTTAAGGTCCCTTTTAGCAACAAGTTTAAATTTCAGAAGGCACATAGTATACACAATAATTTCATTAACAATCGGAGAGAAATCAGACCACGGTAATAGTTAAGGCGACTGATGTACCATGTAACATGTCTCATCATAGGCCATCAAGATCCACTATTTCTAAATTTACATTTTTAAAACCACAAATACGTTTTGACTTTAGCACGTAGCATTCTAGCAACACATTTCATAGAGTTTCTTTCGTTTTATCACATTTACAAAATCTACATAATGTCCAGCCTATGGTCATTTCGCCTCCACTTCCCATTATTTCACCAATCTTTAGCACATTAAACCTGAATCTCATACAGATAATACGCCAATATTTGTCTAGAAATCGAAGAAGATAAGATTCAGGAAAGCCAATTTATTTATGGCGAGATACCAACTGATAATACAGTTTGGTATTTGAAACGGTCTCCATAGTTTCGGCACAGTCGGCATGTTGTAAAAACTTTTTAACTCTCAAGGGATTACAAATAACCGTTTCCCTTGTCAGACCCAATTTATTTAGAGTTCTGGTATGATATGCTATGATTTATAACGTGCCTATACACAAGTGTTTCAAGTGGTACATGCTTCTTGTAGATGTGATAGAAGGGACGCCTCCAGCATCCCTTGTCTTAAGCCTGTTCCTAACTGGGTATTAAAGTTATTCCTTATACTCATACATAGTTTGCTATATACAGATAGTCTTCGCCATTCAACGATGCTTACAGCTGACTGGAGACCGAGCTCGTACCTCAAAGCTGCTATGGGTACAGATTTGGCCAAACAGTATAGAATGGTTCTCCATATTCGTGACTCGAACTTGTATAGTTCCGCCATCATCCAGACTGGATATAGTTCCAGGCCAAAGCATATTTTTGGAGCTATACAAGCATAGCAATGGGCATAGTGAATATTTGCCAAATTTGCAATCTACTTTTCTTATTAGCACTATTTGGTTACCAACCTTCTCCGATAGATATTGACCATATTGATATTTCTTTGATTGTCAAAAATTGGGACGCCTAAACATTTCATTGAGGTGCTGATAGCTAATTTCTCATGGTTTAAGAAGAACAAGTTACTTACCAACTGTAACGTTCTTTCGACTGGATGTCCCGCCCACGGATTCCTCATCTTGTGATATACGTTATCGCCAGCTTCGCAAAAAAATATTTTCGGCAGAGGGCGCTGTGCTCGAGGTCATGGCATCGATAGTCCCTCGATGGGCTCCGCTCCATGTTGGCGTCACTGTTGGTATAAATAGCTTGAGCTGCGCCCGTTGGCTTCAGTTCTGTTTTTTCGAGGAAATGTTCGAGGAAATGTTCGAGGAACACCCAGGCGCGACCTGTGACTGAAAGGCCCATCGTGAGAGGAAATTGAGAAAAACTGTACTGCGGGGTAGGCTGGGAGGGTCGATGAGGAATACGTGGGAGGAACATCCAGTCGAAAAAACGTTACAGCTGGTAAGTAACTTTTTCTTCGAATGGATTGTGTCCTCCCACGTATTCCTCATCTTGTGATAGACTCCCATAGCAGTGGTCAATTTGGAGGTGGCAGTACTAGTTATTGTTTTCATGGACGGAATGAAGTAACGCCCTGGCAAATAAACCCTCATTGGAGGAGGAGGTATCTAAGCAGTAATGTTTGATGAAGGTATGCATTGATGCCCATGTTGCAGCCGAGCAAATATCTTTTGCAGGGACTCCCCTCTTCAAAGCTGCAGACGTAGCCATTCCCCTAGTGGAATCGGCCCGTAACCCATCCGCTGGGTCTTTTCCTGCTAATCTGTAGTATTCCAAGATAGCTAGAATCATACAGCGGGATATAGTTGGCTTTCTCACCACCAACCCCAATTTACGACCTGTACCCAAAGAGTTTATCTTGACGTCATTTTGACATTCTTGAAATGTAAAAACTGAGGGCCCTTTTGTGGTCCAGTCTATGCAGTCTCTCCTCTTCTTTACCCAAATGTGGAGGAAGATAGAATGTTGGTAAATGAGTTTTTGTGACAAATGGATGTCAGAAACTACTTTCGGTAAGAAAGATGGTTTAACCTTAAGAACTACCTTGTCCTTGTACAATGTGGTATATGGAGGTTTACATGAGAGCCTGTAGTTCACTAACCCTGCGGGCTGATGTTAATGCTACAAGGAGGACAGTTTTTAGTGTAAGAAGCCTCAATGGACAGGAGTGCAGATCCTTAAATGGTATACAAGTTACAAATTTAAGAACTAGGTTTAAATCCCAAGTTGGGACATGAAACGTTACTGGTGGATATACATTGGTAAGTCCTTTTCGGAACTGAATGATTAATGGAATTTTGAAGTAAGAAACCTCTTCCGAGGAGAGCTTGAAAATGGACAGCGCACCAAGATATCCTTTAATTGTTCCGATCTGGAACTCCAGATTGGCTAGATGCAATGGGGAAGAAAGCACTATTATAGTGCCACATTGTTAAGTGTCCACATCCTTATCTTTGCACCAGTTACTGAATAGGTTCAACAGCACCGATTCAAGGATTTTGTCGCAAAATTTCCATTACGTCGTCCAGAAGGTCCCAATCCCTGTATCTCAACCTCTCAGAAACCATGCGTGAAGGTTGAGTGTCTTGACCTCTGGATGGCGAACCCTCTTGCGAGAGAAGATCCTCTTTGCGAAAGACGTATTGCAGGGCAAATGGAAATGTCCAGAAGGTCCAGGTACCACGTCCTAGCCCAATCCGGGGCAATTAGGATCATGGTTTTCCTGAACTTTCTCAACCTCCCGATTACTTGAGAAATCCCGGGGACGGGAGGAAACGCGTACAGTAGGGGGAACAGTCCACCACAAAGGCGTCTCCTAGAGCTCCTCTTGGGGGAAATTCCCTTGAGCAATATTGTTCGCACTTCCGGTTTACCTCAGTGGCGAACAGATCCACTTGAGTGTTTCGCCAAAGGATAAAGATCTTCAGAAGGACTTCCTGAGCTAACTCCCACTCGTGGGAGACTGTGCTCTGCCTGCTCAGAGCATCTGCCACCGTGTTCTGCTCTCTGGCTAGGTGAACTGCCAAACGAGAGATTCCTTCCGAAAATCGAAGGCCGGCAGATGCTGGACTTTCTGGAATGTTGTTACCATCTGCAGAATGTGGCAAGCTCTTATCTCGGGAGGCGAGGCTTTGCCCGAGGAAGTGTCCAAGGCTGCTCCGATAAACTGGAGTTTTTGGGATGGTATAATGTGTGACTTCTTGAAATTGAGGGAGAACCCAAGATTGTGAAGGAAGTGACAGGTGATAGGCAGATGTTGTTGAGCTTGTTCGGTAGAACGTGCTCTGATCAACCAGTCGTCCAGGTAGGGGTAGACGTGAATCCCCCCTCTCCTGAGACTCGCTGCCACTACTGCCATCAGCTTGGTGAAAACCCTCGGGCGGAGGTCAGCCCTAATGGCAGAACTCGAAACGGATAGTGAGAACCGCCAACTGCGAGCCTCAGGTACTTTCTGTGCTTGAGATGGATTGGCACATGAAAGTAAGCATCCAGAAGGTCCAATAATACCAACCAGTCTTGGAGTTGGAGAGCCTGAAGTATCTGAGAAAGGATTACCATCTTGAACTTGTCCTTCCTGAGGAACTTGAACAAGTTTCTTAAACCCAAGATGGGTCTCAATCCTCCGTCCTTTGGGATGAGAAAATAAGGGGAGTACCAACCCTTGTTCCTCTACGCCACAGGTACATGTTCTATTGCACCTTTCTCTAGTAGGGTTAAAATTTCCTGCAAAAGGAGCGGGTCTGGAATTTTGGTCGAGTTGGCTCCCGGCGGATGATCGCGAGGCCTTTTTAGGAAGGGAAGGCAGTAACCTTGAGCTACTGTTTCCAGTGCCCAAGCATCTGAAGTAATGCCCCGCCATTCTTTCAGATGCTGAGAGATTCTGTCTCCCACTGGTGTTTTGTATGATAAGGCCTCAGATTGATTTGGAGGAGGCAGCAGGAGCGGCTGAAGGTAAAGATGCCGTTCCTGAAGATGGCTTTGTAGTCTTTCCTCGTCCACCACGAGTGACATTTCTTTTGCCCCTTTGAAAAGCCTGTCCTCTTCCTCTACCAAAAGAAGAGCAGTACCGAAAAGGACGACCCCTCCAGGAAGATGAGCTCGAATAGGGTTTCTGAGGTTATCGCATGGAGGCACTAAGGGATTTAGCTGCCGCTTTTGAGGTCTGTAGTTTTTCTAGGCTCTCATCAGCCTTACTACCAAACAGCCTCGAGCCATCAAAAGGCATGTTGAGAAGCCTGGTCTGCATATCTGGTGCAAAACCCGACTTTCTCAACCACGCAAATCTGCATAGCACTGTGCTTGATGCCATGGATCTGCTAATACTTTCAGCAGTATCCAGTCCAGACTGGAGACATTTCCCCCATTGCCTCCTTCCCCTCTTTGACAATATTCCGGAAGCCTTCCCTTTCCTCGCCTTCAGGAATATGTTCAGCCGCCGCCGAAATGCATTCCCACAGGGTATGTGTGAACCTGGCTAGTGTACAGGTGACATAGGTTGACTTTAAGGCCATGCTATCTGAAGTACAAACTTTACGGGACCAAGCATCAACCGTAATCCGCTCTATCCGGAGGTATGGTTGGATATGCAGTTTGTCTCGAAGTAGTTGCAGCCTGAATAACCAGACTTTCTGGAGTGGGATGTCTATTCAGATACTCCGGATCAGAAGTAGAAGTTCTATACTTCTTAGGAAAATTGCTGTGTACCGCAGCAATGTTGTCAGGGGTTTCCCACTTCTTTTCCACTGTTCTCTGAAGCGCCCTATGGAAGGGGAGAACTGGATCCTTCTGGGGGCCCCGAACAATTATGTGCGTCATTTCGTCCTGTTCAAAAGTGGGTGAGGCTCTACCCCAGCCCATATATTTTACCACTCTGTTCATTAAACTCCTGCACCCTGAATCTGCATGTTCTGCGGGGTCAGGTCTTGCAAACTAATTCAGGTGACGTCTCAATGCCACTAGCAGAATGCAGAGTCTCGCACAGGTCTTGCATTTTAGATTCTGGGTCTATAAGTGCCTCGGGAACTTGTCTAGTGCCATATTGCACTCCAGAAGGAGAGATTTCCACATCCTCAGAGCCAGTTTCTTGAAAAATCGAAGACATGGACTTAAAGTATGATTTTGGTAATGGTGTAAATCTCTCTTCCTCCTGAGTTTTCCACGAAAGAATGGAAGGTTTATTCGAAGATGTCGAAGGAATCTTTGACGACCCTGATAAAGTCTTCGACAACTTGTTTTTTATGAGGCGTCAGTAAAACACTCTACTCTCGAGGATTCCTCAACGACTTGTCGACTCGAGTTTTACGGGTTTCACCCATACTACTGGGTTTTACCGCAGTAGTTCCCGACTTCCCTATGTCGTCCAATGGAGCGACCGGGGTCCAGCTCTTTTGGGGTTTCTCAAAGACCTCCATCATCTTTCTTCTAAAGTCCTCCCATTTTCTTGGGGAATCCGATTTAGTAGGGCAGAGAACCAATTTGGTCGATGTATCGGATGATGATGGAGATCTAGGTCTCCTTTTAACTTTTTTAGAAGATGAAGATTGCCTCGATCATCTACGAGATCGGGATCTGTGTTTTTTGTGACGTTCTGAATCTTTTGAATCAGAGATTTTTTTATGTCTTTTCGACGAGGCCTTCGAAGTGGCCTTCGAAGCCTCCCGCCCCACCGCTAGTTTACCCTTCCTCTCATGGAGGGCCTTCTCTGTCATCAACTGACAGGAGCCACAGTCTCTGGTTCGATGATCTGAACCCAGGCACTAAAGACAGATGCTGTGAGGATCGGTGATTGACATCTTCGAACCGCAATCGATACACTTCTTAAACCCAGTCTTGGGTGTAGAAGCAGTAGATGACATTTTCTGACAGCAAATCTCGAAGCGCGCCGTTCAAGAGTGAAGCAATCGGAAAAACGGAACTGAAGCCAACGGGCGCGGCTCAAGCTATTTATACCAACAGTGACGTTGACACGGTACGGAGCCCGTCGAGGGACAATCGACGCCACGACCTCCAGCAAAGAGCCCTCTGCCAATTTTTTTTTTCCCAAAGCAGCGAAGCTGGTGATAACGAATATCACAAGATGGGGAATATGTGGGAGGACACAATCCATTCGAAGGAACAAGTTACTTACCTGTAACTGTTGTTCTCCAGCATGGGTCTGGCATGGATTCACATGCTCATGAATATTCCCCGTCGTCAGGCTGGGAATCCTCGGTAAAAGAAATAATCAGTTTCGTTTCTGAACTGTCTTTCTCCTAATAACCAATCACTGGTCTCTGGGTCATACTGCCCCCAGCCAATGACATCCACTGGCAGACATATTCAGATTTGGTAGCACGTAAAGTGGCAATAGGACCAAGAGAAGAGCCACAGAGGGGTAGGCAGGATGATTTGCATGCGAATCCACGCCAGAATCATGCTGGAGAACACCAGTTACAGGTAAATAACTTGTTCCTTCTCCAGCATGGGGTCTGGCATGGATTCACAAGCTAGTGAATAATAGAATACATAGCAGTACACACATGCACGACCACGGGAGGTGGCAAGGTTCAACATTAAGCATTATAAGGAACAAGTTACTTACCTGTAACTGTTGTTCTCCAGCATGGGTCTGGCATGCATTCACATGCTCATGAATATTCCCCGTCAGGCCGGGAATCCTCGGTATAGAAAAAAAACAGTATCAGTTTCGTTTCTGATCTGTCTTTCTTAGTAGTAACCAATCACTGGTCTCTGGGTCATACTGCCCCCAGCCAATGACTGCCCTCTCCCTAAGCCCTGCCTCTGGCAGCCATCCTCAGATTTGGTAGCACGTAAAGTGGCAGTATGACCAAGTGAAGAGCCGCAGAGGAGTAGGCGGGAGGGTTCGCATGTGAATCCATGCCAGACCCATGCTGGAGAACAACAGTTACAAGTAAGTAATTTGTTCCTTCTCCAGCATGGGGTCTGGCATGGATTCACATGCTCATGAATAAGAGAATACATAGCAGTACACACATGCACAACCACGGGAGGTGGCAACAGGCTCAACATTAAGCATCTCTTACCTCCTCACCAGGCTCACCTTAAGCTAACAGGTTGCGCATCACTGCTTGGCCGACCCTGGACTCCTCCCTTGAGTCCCGATCGACGCAGTAGAATCTTGTGAAGGTGTGCGTCGACCTCCACGTCGCAGCCCTGCAGATGTCCAGCAGGGGCACACCAGACAGGAACGCCGTGGTAGCAGCGATCGTTCTGGTCGAATGGGCTCTCGGACGGCCGGGCAGCGGTCGGTTTGCCAACCGGTGACATGATGCAGCGGAGAGCCATCTGGAAATGGAAGTCTTAGAGATTCACAGTCCCAAAGTTCACAAACAGCTGTGATGTCTTCCGAAGACTCTTCGTGCGGTCCACGTAGAACTTCAGCGCTCTAGCTACGTCCAGGGAGTGCAGAGTCCTTTCAGCCGGCGACGAAGGAGACGGGAAGAAAACTGGCAACACCAAGGGTTCGTTGAGGTGGAAGTCCGATGGCACCTTGGGCATGAAGGAGGGGTGTGTCCTCAGCACCACCCTCGTGTCGTGAAACGTCAAGTATGGCGGCTTGCAAGATAGGGCCTGGATCTCTCCCACTCGTCGTGCGGAGGTGATGGCCACGAGAAACGCTGTCTTCCACGACAGAAACTTCAACGGTGCCGAACGCATAGGCTCAAATGGGGGCCCCATGAGCCTGGTCAGCACCACGTTGAGCTCCCACGCCGGGGCAGGGGCCTTCACCGGCGGGAATGATCGGAACAATCCTTTAATAAATTCCTTCACCAGTCGATGAGACCACAAGGACGCCCGTCCCGTAGTTCGGGTGTATCGTGAGATGGCGGCCAGATGTATCTTGATGGAAGCGTGAGCTAGTCCAGCCTTGGCCAATGACAGTAGGTACGGCAATACTTGGGGGGCCGTAATCCGCAGAGGGTTAATCTTCTGTGCACGGCACCAGACAGAGAACCTCTTCCATTTATGTCCGTAGCACTTGAGTGGAGGACGCCCTGGCCTTTGCAAGAACCTCTCTGCAGTCGGCTGGGATGTCGTACCCTCCAAACTCTAGTGCTGCAGGAGCCAGGCCTGCAAGTTCAGCGACTCCGGGTTGTGGTGAAGAATGGCGCCTCCTTCTCTGGAGAGAAGGTCTGCGTCCGTCGGCAGCTTGACTGGTGTGGACGTTGACAAGTCCAGAAGGTCCGGGAACCAGATCTGTCTTGGCCACGCCGGTGCGACGAGGATCATCCTGCACCGGGACCTCTTGAGCTGGTTGATGAGCCGGAGCAGCAACAGCAGCGGAGGGAACGCATAAAGAAATAGGCCGTCCCAGGGGAACGAGAACGCATCGCCCATGCTCCTCGGCTGGGGGAACCTGCTGGCGAACCTCCGGCACTTGGAATTCGTCGCCGTCACAAAGAGATCGATTTGGGGTTCGCCCCAACGTCGGAAGAGTCGATCCACTTGATCCTGGCGTAGTTCCCACTCGTGGCACGAGCGCAGCTCTCTGCTGAGTGAGTCGGCGATCGTCTTTTTTATTCCTGCCAGATGATGAGGCACCAGAAACATCCCTTGGGCGACGGCCCAATGTCACAGATCCTGGGCTTGCTCGGATAGGGCCGGGGATCTGGTTCCGCCCTGATGTAGAACATTGTGGCGGTGTTGTCGGTGAAGATCCTCACCACCTTGCCCTTGAGGGACGGAAGAAAGGACCCGAGGGCCCAGAACACTGCGCGGAGCTCCAAGATGTTGATGTGGGGTGACTTCTCCTCCGGGAGCCAAAGGCCTCTCGCGTGAAGATCTCCGTAGTGCGCTCCCCAACCTTCCAGGGAGGCGTCCGTCGTGACCGTCACCTGGTGAGCTGGGGTCTGAAAGTCTGTGCCCGCCGACAGATGAGAGCGGGTACCCCACCACCAGATCGCCTGACGGAACGTCTCGTTGAGGGATCCTGTCCTCGAAGCTGCCCGTCGACTGGAGCCAGCGGGCGTCGAGGAACTCTTGTAAGGGGCGCATCCGAAGCCTGCAAAGGTGCACCAGATAAATGCAGGAGGACATCATCCCGAGGAGGGACTTGATAGATCTTACCCTGGCCATGTCCGTGGCTAGCAGACGCTACACCTTGCCCATAATGGTCTTGGTCCTTTCCTCCGACGGCGAGGCCAGCCGCGCCACTGTCGAGCTTAGCTCCCAGAAACAGGGCGACTTGAGACAGAACCAGGTGGGATTTTGGAAAGTTGATGGAGAATCCCAGGTCCGTGAGCAACTGGACGGTCTTCGCAGTGTGCTCCACTGCAAGCTCCCTTGTCCTTGCCCGGATGAGCCAGTCGTCCAGGTAGGGGTAGACGTGGATCCCCTGTAGGCACAGCCACGCCGCCACTGGTGCAAGGCTCTTGGTGAACACCCTGGGTGCTGACTTCAATCCGAACGGGAGAGCCTTGAACTGGTAGTGCCGCCCTTGGACCACGAACCTGAGGAACATTTGGTGTCTTTTTAGAATGGGGATGTGGAAGTACGCATCCTCCAAGTCCAACGACAGGAAATCGCCCTACTCCAGCTGTCCCAGCACGTGCTGGACGGTGACCATCCGGAACTTCTGTGCCTTGAAGTACTTGTTCAGTGGTCGCAGGTCCAGGATGGGGCACCATCCTCCGGTCTTCTTTTTTACGAGGGAGTACCTTGAGTAAACTCCGGAGCCCCGAAGCCTCCTTGGGACGAGCTCGATGGCACCCTTCTTGAGCATCGCCCTTATTTCCAACAGTAGTTGAGGGACGTGATTTTCCTTCCTGGCCACGGGTGGAACGCGAGGGCACTTCTTCTGAAACTCGAGGGCGTGCCCTTGGGACAGGGCGTCCAGCACCCAACAGTCGGTGGAGATGGACTCCCACACCCTGACGAACCTCGCCAGCCGGCCTCCCACCGGGGTGCTTCGGCGGGGGCCCGACCCCACGGTCGGTTCAATCTTGTTTGGAGGCCGCCTTGCCTCCTTGACCTCCCTGTCGATGATGGGAACCACCTGACTTGCTGCGTCCCCTGTAGGATTCCTGGGACGAAGATCTTGCTGCTTGGCGGTACGTGGAGGAGCCACTGCCAGATCCCTTGGAGGCACCTTGTCTGCCTCCGGAGCTCCGAAAGGACGGCCGTCGTCGTTGGAGCACTCCTAGTGCCCGGGCAGTCTCCGTGTCTGTCTTGATGGCCTGAAGGGACTCACCAACCACCTTCCCAAACAGGTTGTTCCCGTCGAAGGGCATGTCCAAAACCTTGGTTTGTACGTCCTGCTGGAAATCCGTCGCCTTGAGCTATCCTCGTCGTCTCAGGCAAACGCTGTTGCCCAACTGACGGAAACCGGTGTCGGCGATGTCCGTTGCCACCGTGATGGCGTGGTCCGAAGCAATCTCACCTTCCTGTAGGATTTCAAGGCCCTTAGCCCTTTTGGCGTCCAGAAGGAAGTCCAACAGAGGGGTGATTTTGAACCACAACTCCCTGTTGTAGCGGGCTACGATAGCCAGGGCTTTGGCCGCCTTGATAGTCGTCGCTGCGGATGAGATGACCCGTCGTCCCATCGTGTCCAGCTTCCTGCCCTCGCCGTCCGAATCCGGGGTAGGTTGCGCCCGAAGGCACAAGGGGGCAGCGTCGGGACCCGGTACTTCTTCACGTACGGGTCCCTCTTTGCCGGCGCCATGGCAGGGTTCTTGAGGAGAGCGAGCCCCTCATCCCAGATGTCATTAAGAAGTGGTACGGCGAGGACCGTCTTCCTTTTAGCCTCGCGCCGTTGGTAAAGGAACCCTTGCTTCTTTTCTTCTCGGCAGAGCTGGAAGAGCTCGGATGCCCTGGAAATCATGGCATGAAAGGATCCAATCTCGTCGGGCGGGGACGCCCGAGCAGGGGGCGACGGGGGACACGTCCCGTCATCGCCTCAGTCGTCATCTGTACCTGTCGTAGCCGTGTCCGTGCCTGTATCATCCCCGTGGGTAGTAGACCGGGGGGAAGGCAGAGCAGGCCGCAGAGGTGGGAGAGGTGGCGTAGGATGTGTCGTCCTCTTATGCGGTGGACTTTCCAAAGGTCCTGGCTCCGGTTCCCCCGTCGGGTCTGGCTCAGGTACCTCCGTCGGGGGGAGGGGCAACCTTGTCCTTATCTCCGAGCATAAGGACTGAATCGCTGACAAAATGGCCGCCGAAGTGTCCTGCGGCGCCGGAAACGATGGGCACGAGGGCTCTTGAGGAACCTCGTCGGCGACACCGTTGCTCTTGTCGCCCTCGTCGGGATCCCTCCCGATGGGCTGGGCCTCTTCCACTACTTCGATGAGCTCTTCTTCAGAGGTCGTGTCCGTATCCACGATGGCCACCTGCCCCTCCCCCACCTTTTCCAACGAGGACTTTGTGTGGGTCTTCTCAATGGGCCTGAAAGACGACTCCCTCCGCGGTGGCAGGGAGACTCTGGGTCCTGAGGTCGCCTCCACTGTCGTAGCCTCGACAGGCTGAGCCAGGGCTGCTGCAACATCCTCAATCGAGGTCTTAGCAGGGTGAATTATGGCCCTCCTCACCTTCTGTACGCCTGGGGCCTTCACCTTGGGGGGAGGGTCCGAGCCTCGCTCCCCCTCTGCCGGAATCTTCGAGATCAACCGGGGCCTCTCCAGAAGCTTTGCCGGGTTCTCGACTTCCTCTTACCCGAGCCAGAGCTTTGGCTCGTGGTTGATGGCGCCGGGGAGGATGCACCCTGCCTGGCAGCCAAGGAGCCCGACCGTTCGGCGCTCCCGGTGCCCGCGGACTTGCAGTGCTTGGCCTTTTGTTGGGCCCCCGTCGCCGGGGCACCCTCACAGGACTTAGAAGACCGCTCGAACTTCTTTTTCTTCTCGCCTGACGGGCTCTTCCCTTCCAGCCAGTTGGCGAGACGGAGGTGGCGATCCTTCATGGTCAGCTCCGACATGTTCCCACAAAACGCACAGTCCTTCTCCGTGTGTGTCTTGTCCTCATGGAGACAGTAGAGGCATAACGAATGCTCGTCCTCCTTGAAAACATTCTGAAGCTGGCATCCAGGGCAGGTCCTGAACAGCTTCCCGGGCGTCGAGCTTCCTTTCTCCTGGGCCATGTCCGGGGTAGGCCTCGGAACTTCTGGAATCCTCCAAAAGCGTAACTCGACGAAATCTTCACCCTTGAGGGGCGTAGAAAACACCGAAACGGAACCCCGTTGATCGGATGTAGAAATGGTGGAGCCTGAGGCTCTATTTAACTGAAAAATGAGAAAAATCTGAAAAAGCGTGAAAACGCAGCAAAAGCTCGACAGCTACAGCACGAGGCCTCCCAACACTTGAACGTGCAGTAAAAATCTGAGGATGGCTGCCAGAGGCGGGGCTTAGGGAGAGGGCAGTCATTGGCTGGGGGCAGTATGACCCAGAGAGCAGTGATTGGTTACTACTAAGAAAGACAGATCAGTAACGAAACCGATACTGATTTTTTTCTATACCAAGGATTCCCGGCCTGACGGGGAATATTCATGAGCATGTGAATCCATGCCAGACCCCATGCTGGAGAACAACTCAACATTAAGCATCTCTACTCCTCTCCAGGCTCACCTTCAGGCGAACAGGTTGCACAGCACTGCTCGGCCGACTCTGGACTGCTTCCTGGAAACCCGATCGACACCAGTAGAATCTCGAGAAGGTGTGCGTCGAGCTCCACGTAGCAGCACTGCAGATGTCCAGCAGGGGCACACTGGACAGGAACGCTGTAGTTGCAGTGATCCCTCTGGTTGAATGGGCTTTCGGACGGCCAGGTAACGGTCGGTTTGTAAACCGGTGACAGTATGTGATGGAGCCAGAGTGCCACCTGGAAATGGAGACTTGGAGAGGGTCTTCCCCTGGTTCACAGGGCCAAAGTTCACAAACAGCCAAAAACTCTTTGTGCGGTCCACGTAGAACTTCAGCGCTCTAGCCACATCCAGCAAGTGCAAAGTCCTCTCACCCAGCGACGGGAAGAAAACAGTTACCACCAAGGGCTTGTTGAGATGCAAGTCCGACAGCACCTTGGGCATGAAGGAGGTGTGCGTCCTCAGCACGACCCTTGTTGCGTGGAAAGTAAAGTACGGCGGCTTACAGGAGAGGGCCTGGATCTCTCCCACTCGTCGTGCGGAGGTGATGGCCTTCAGGAACGCCGTCTTCCACGAAAGGAATTTCAGAGGTGCCGAATGAAGAGGCTCGAACGGGGGACCCAGGAGCCTAGTCAGCACCACATTGAGCTCTCACACCGGGACCGGAGACCTCACCGGGGGGGAACGAGCATAGGAACTCCTTAACTAGGCGATGCGAACACAGCGAGCATCGTCCAGGAGTTCTGGTGTAGCGGGAGATGGATCTTGATAGAGGCTTGCGCCAGCCCTGCCTTGGCCAGCAACAGCAAGTACGGCAGCACTTGAAGGGCCATAATCGGTCGAGGGTTTATCTTCTGTGCACGGCACCGGACGGTGAACCTCTTCCATTTATGTCCGTAGTACTTAAGAGTCGAAGCAGCCCTGGACTTGGCAAGTACCTCCTTGCAGTCCGCCGGGATCTCATATCCTCCAATCTCCAACGCTGCAGTAGCCAGGCCTGCAGGTTCAGCGACGACGGGTCATGGTGCAGGATCGCACCTCCTTCCCTGGTGAGAAGATCTGCGTCCGCCGGAAGCTTGACTGGAAGGGACGCTGACATGTCCAGAAGGTCCAGGTACCATATCTGCCTCAGCCACGCAGGTGCGAAGAGGATCATCCTGCACCGGGACCGTCTGAGTTGACTGATGAGTCGGAGGAGCAACAGCAACGGTAGGAATGCATAGGGAAACAGGCCGTCCCAGGGGAATGAGAATGCATCCCCCATGCTCCCCAGCTTGGATAACCTGCTGGTGAACCTACAGCTCTTGGAGTTCGTCGCTGTCACAAATAGATCGATCTGGGGGTTGCCCCATCGTCGAAACAGTAGGTCCACCTGATCCTGCCGAAGTTCCCACTCGTGGCAAGAGCGCAGCTCCCTGCTGAGTGAGTCGGCGACAGTGTTCTTCTGTCCTGCCAGATGAAAGCGTACCAGAACATCCCTTGGGCAACGGCCTAGTGCCATAGATCCTGCGCTTTCTCTGAGAGAGCAGGGGATCTGGTCCCCCCCTGCTTCCGAATGTAGACCATCGTCATGGAGTTGTAGGTGAAGACCCGCACCACCTTGCCCCTGAGGGACGGGAGGAATGACTTGAGGACCCAAAACACGGCCTGGAGTTACAGGACATTGATGTGCAACGACTTCTCCTCCGGAAGCCAAAGGCCACTTGCTTGGAGATTTCCTGTGTGTGCGCCCCATCCCTCCAGGGAGGCGTCCGTTGTCACCGTCTCCTGATGCACCGGGGTCTGGAGGTCTGTGCCCGTCGCTAGATGTGCGCGGACCCCCCACCATAGAATCACCCGACAGAAGGTCTCGTTGAGGGCGATCTTGTCCTCGAAGCTTCCCGTCACCTGCATCCAACAGGGGTCAAGGAACTCCTGCAGCGGCCGCATCCGCAGTCTGCACAGCCGAACGAGGTAGATGGATGATGACATCATGCCGAGCAGGGACTTAATGGACCTCATCCTGGCAACCCTTCATGGTCAACAGCCGTTGTACCTTGCACAGGATGGCCTTTATCCTGTTCTCCGACGGTGTGGCGAGGCGCGCTACTGTGTTGAGTCTGGCTCCCAGGAACTGGGCGTCCTGAGATGGCTCCAAGCAGGACTTTGCATAGTTCATCGAGAACCCCAGTTCCGTGAGTAGGCGACCGGTCCTCGCTGTGTGTCCGACGGAGAGTTCCTTTGACTTCGCTCGGATGAGCCAATCGTCCAGGTAGGGGTAGACGTGGATCCCCTGCAGGAGCAGCAGCGCCGCCACCGGTGCCAGGCACTTGGTGAAGACCCTTGGGGCTGGCTTCAGACCGAAAGGGGAGGGCCTTGAACTGGTAGTGCCGGCCTTGAACCACGAAGCACAGAAACCTTTGATGCCCCTTGTGAATGGTGATGTAGAATTAGGCATACTCCAGGTCCAGCTGTCCCAGCACTTGCTGAAGGGTGACCATCCGGAACTTCTGGGATTTTATGTATTTGTTGAGGCGGCAGAGATCTAGGATGGGTCGCCAGCCACCGGTCTTCTTTCGAACGAGGAAGTACCGCGAGTATACTCAGGAGCCCCGGAGCCTCTTCGGCACGTGCTCTATTGCGCCCTTTTTTTAGCATTGCTCGTGCCTCCAGAAGTAGTTGAGCAATGTGGTTTTCTTTCCTGGCCACAGGTTGAAAACAGGGACACTTCCTTTGGAACTCCAGAGTCAAGCCGTGGACCAGGGCATCCAGCACCCAACGATCGGTGGAGATGGATTTCCACGCGCTGACAAAGGTAGTCAGTCAGCCTCCCACTGGGGTGCATGGGTGGGGGCCCAACATCACGGCCGGTTCAGTCCTGTTTCGCCAAGGCCTTACCACCTTGGGCAGCTTGGCAACGATGACAATGTCCACCGGCCTTGTTGCAGCCTCTGTAGGCTTCCTGCGATGAAGAACGGGCCGCCTGATGGTATGAAGAAGAGCTGCCGCTGAATCCTTTGGAGGCACCTTGTGACTTGCCTCCGGAGGGCCAAAAGGACAGCCGTCGATGGAGCGTGCCCAAGGCACGGGCCATCTCGGTGTCTGCCTCGATGGCCTGCAATGACTCGTCTACTGCCTTGCCGAACAAGTTGTTCCCATCGAAGGGCATGTCCAGTACCCTTGTCTGAACGTCCTAACAGAAGTCTGTGGTCCTGAGCCAGCCCCGCCGGCGAAGGTGTTAGGGAGAATTCTCTTATAAGGCTAATTTCCCAAACCTAGTGTGTCCCCCAGCATCTTTGCTGGATTTTTGAGGTTTGATTTTTTTCTCCTGCCAAGAGTGAGACTCTTTTCCTCCCACTCTTAGGCATGATTTGAGGTATGTCTTTGACTTTGTGTGCTTATGGGCTATGGGGTCTTTTACTCCATAGGGTATCATCTGTTTTTTTTAGTGTATGTGTTACACAGCACCCTCAGTGCAGTAACACAGGGGTGTCATAGTGACCCCAAACATAGACTCCATGCTCTGGGACTGACTACTGTCTCCCAGGGCATGTAAAGCCACCATTGGCTTTACTAGTCCTAAATTGTGAACAGAACCAGTACAAACCATCATATTGTGGACGTACTGGAAGGGGTTAATTTGATTGCCCCTGGGTCTGTTCTCAAGGGGGCTCTGTCCAGTCCCCCCTTGTCGAGTTTCTGGCTGGTGGCAGTGGTTACCACACAAAATATTCCACTGGAATATTTCCTATGGGATTTTCCCATTGATTTTAAACGCACCACTGTTTTGGTGCAATGTTAAAGATCCGCCGGTTTATTTATTTAATATTAAATCCACGGTTGGGTCTTTTTGCCAGAACTCTTTTCTAAAATGGCATTCGTGTCCGTCTCTGTAAGTCTAACCAAGGTCGAGTCCTTTGCTCCACTTTTTGGCGGGCTTCTCCACAGAAGCCCTCCAAATGGTGCCACTCTGTCTGGGTTCCACAGGATGTGTGGGGAGGGGAATTGGCACCCTGGACTGTGTTGCCTTAGCAACTCAAGTCGCACTCTATTTTGATTGGGCCAGTGGTGAGCTGCCCGGCTCACCACTTAACATGTTTGAGTGACAACTAGGCTGTTGAGTGGGGGTTTTTCTGCATAAAAGAAGGGCTTTTGGGACTGGAACTTCGGAAGTCGCCACAGGACCTAAGAATCCGAAGAGGGAAGCTGAGCCATCTGCAACGACGACACCACCGGTGAAGCCCTGCTACAATGAACTCACCACTTTCCCAACGACAAGAGAAGATCTTCTGCTGGTCGAGTCTTCTTCCTTTGAGCTGGTGGGATCAACCAGTTCACCGCTTTCACCTTCCAAAGACGTCTCTTGGTCGAATCGCCCGTGCCAAGCACCCCCGGCGGCCGGATAGCCAAGCTTCACCACTTTGACCGCGAATAAAAGGAACGCACCTTTTACCGACAAACTCCGCGGCTGGTTTCATCCCAGTGCAGTGCATCGACTCCACGTTTCCTCCTCAAGATCCTCTCTTCCCCTGGTCGAAACAACAAACTGCAACCAATGCCAGGAACAACTGCCACCGCTGGAGCTTCCTCTCTCTTTAAGGTACTGTGTTCTGCCTGGCCACCCTTTCTTCGTTTTGCGAAAGTTAATCCTTAATAAATACTTGGCTTTCCAACTAGGTTGGCGCCAGACCTTCTAACTTTAACTTCTTGAATCACCCCAACCTCTTTTGAACATTCTACAAAGACTTTTAGTGCATTTTAAACTGTATGATCCTGGGCACATTTTGCTTTGCTCCATTTAAAGTGGGCCTGGCCGATGAACTTTGGCTCTACAGTGCATACTTCCTTTAATCCCTTGCTGAGAACCCCTAAAAGTGTTGGGAGCTGTTTTATTTCTATGCTCTGCCTTTTTCACTCCCTTTAACTTACTATTGGAGTGCCATCTAGGTTACACGCTCACATCTGTTTTAACAAATCGTGGTGTTTTAACTCTGACTTGTCTGATAGTTATCAAGGGAGGTGTGTATACTTTACCTGACTGTGTTTTAACTTGCTTTTGATTTAGAGTGCTAGTGTATTGCCTAAAGTGTGTTTTAAATAAATAATTATATACTTTTGATACAAAGCTCTGGTCAGTGTTTGTTTGCTCTACTGTGTTTTTAGCCCTATTGTGTATACTCTATATACTGCCCTACTCTTCTTGAGAGAAGTCCGACTGCTCCACCACAGCTACCAGGTAAATCTGGGTGGTGCAGACTGCTACCAATTGGGTTTACTGCTTGCTCCTGTAGTCTTAATCTTTTTGCAGTGTTCCCCAAGGGAACTGCACAGGATTCTGCCTAACAGAAGGCAAAAGCTGTTGCCCATCTGGCGGAAGCTGGTGTCGGCGATGCCCGTGGCCAACGTGATGGCGTGGTCCGAAGCCACCTCGCCTTCTTGCAATATTTCTAGGGCTTCCGCCCTCTTGTCATCTGGGAGGAAGTCCAGGAGGGGGGCGATTTTAAACCACAGCTCCCTATCGTAGCAGGCCGCCTTTATGGTCGCCGCCGCCGCCGTAGACGAAATGACCCGACATCCCATGGTGTCCAGCTTCTTCCCCTCGCTGTCCGGCGGGGAAGTGGAAGTCGATGCCGTCGCCCCAGCTGATTTCTTCTTGGCCGCCTCGGAGACCACAGAGTCCGGGGACAGCTGCGCTCTGAGGCACATCGGTGGAGAGTCTGGAACCCGGTACTTTTTCCTCATACCAGTCCTTCTTTGCCGGGGCAGAGGATGGGTTTTTCAGGAGGGCCAGCCTCTCGTCCCAGATGTCGTCCAACAGAGGGACCGAGAGCACAGTCTTCCTCTTGGCCTCTCGTTGCTGAGAAAGTAATCCCTCCTTCCGCTCTTTGGGGCATAGCTGAAAAGGTGTTAGGCCCTAGCAATAATGGCATGAAAGGAGCCAATTTCGTCAGGAGGGGAAGCCCGGGGTGGGGGCGACGGGATATCAGTTCCGTCGTCGCTGCGGTCATCCGTCTCCGTCTCGTTCCTCAGTGGAGGGGATGGAGGTGAAAGATGGAAGGGCGGGGGGGGATGGACCTGCCTTTGCTTGGAAGCAGGGCTCCCAGACGGTCCAGGTGCCGCTGGATCGCCCGCCGGAGGCAAAGGCATACGTGTCCTGATCTCTGTGCACAGTGTGTGCAAGGCTAATAAGATGTCCTCTGACCTGTCCGCCGGTGGAGGTAGCGGTTGCGACGGGAGTGTCTGCAGCGGCGTAGTGTCCTTTGGTTCCTCATCAATATGCCGTTCCTCATCGATCTGCCGTTCCTCCTTGTCTCCTCCGTCGCTCTCCACATCTGCCTCATCCAGATCTTTCCCATAGGATCTGACGTCGAACTTCTTGTCAAGAACTGACAAGAGGCCCGCAAGCTCATCCTCGGAGGAGATATAGTCCTGCATCCCCCCCCCCCCCCCCCACTTCTCGCCCAGGGGCTTCAGGGGGGTCTTCCCCATGGGCATGAAAGACTATTCCCTCAGGCTGGGAAGTGAAACTCTTGGCTTGGGGGTCGTCTCTACTGGGGCCGCCTCAGCCGTCTTTGCCTGGGACGCTACCACTCCCTCAATCGAAGCCTTAGCCTGGTGAACCTGGCTCGCTCCCACTTGGCTTTCTCCATCGGAACAGACCAGGCCTTCTCCAGAAGCTTACCCGGATTGTCAGATTTCCTTTTCATCGAGCCGGAGCGTTGGCTCGTGGTGGACGGCGTCAGTGAATGTTGCGCCCGGCCTGACAGCCGAGGAGCCCGTACCAGCGGCTCTCACAGTGCCCATGGACTCGCTGCGCTTTGCCATATGTTGGGCCCCCGTCGCGCCCTCAAAGGTGTTAGAAGACCGCTCGGATTTTCTCTTCGGAGAAGTACTTTTCCGGGACTCACCTGCCGCCGGGCTCTTCGACTCCAGCCAGTCAGCGAGTCGCTTGCGACAGTCCTTCATAGTATGAGAGGACATGTCCTTGCAGAATGCACAGGCCTCCTCGACGTGCGATTTATCTGCGTGTAGGCAGTAGAGGCACTGAGTGCCCATCCTCCTTGAAGACATTCTGTAGTCCACATGCTAAACAGAGGCATCGAGTCTCCTTTGTCTTTGGCCATGACCACAAGAAGTGAAATTCGACGTCCAGTGGCAAAACCTAGTCTACTTGCTTTTGTACATGCTCCTAGTAGCATTGCTCCTAGCACCCTGTTTGATGTCTAGGTTAGCCTGCGAAAGATGCAGATGCTTTAATGTCACCTGTTCAGGAACCACACGACAGATGAGCTGGGCCCAGTGGAAGGTGCATCAGAGGTTGGTCCGCCAAGCCGGCAGGGTGCATAGAAGAGACCTCGTGCCACCCTGCTTGTTGATTTAATACATGCTGGTGGAGTTGTCCATTTGAATGAGGATCATCTTGCCACTAATGAGCAGCAGGAAGGGCTTAAGAGCCAGCCAGATGACCTTCAGCTCTAGCAAATTGATTGATACCGGCCTCCTGTTCCTGAAGAGACCAAACTCTGGATGCTGTGCTGTGGTTGTCCAGGGTGGCTCCCCAGCCCTCCAAGGAAGAGTCCATGGTGATGGTAACCTGCGGTGCTGGTTTTCGGAAGGGTCTGTCTATCCTCATGCAGTCCGTGCTCCTCCAGACCAGGTCCTGAGGTAGAAAGGGAGAAATGCTGACTAGTTCCGCCTGGGAACCCTGCTCCTGACTCCACAAGGCTGCGAAGTGTAGCTGTAATCTCATTTTGAGCCTTGTGTAAGGCACTGGCAGAAGACATGATACCCAGGAGGTGCTGGTACCACCATGCTGAGGTCACCTTTCTGCTGAGAAAGTGACTTGTGGCCTTCTTGATGGCTGTGATCTTGTCCTCTGAGGGGGGGGGGGGGGGGGGGGAACTCTGAGCTCGTATCCCATATGAGGCCCAGGAATGCTAGACTCTGCGTCGGTTCCAGCTGTGACTTCTTGAGATTGATGGGGAATCCCAATTCGTGTAGCATTTTCATGAGGGCGGAGGTGTGATGGACCGCCTCCTGGGATCTCACCCTGAAGAGCCAGTCGTCTAGGTACAGATGGACATGGTGCCCCTGGGCCCGAGAAGGCTACCATTGCATTCATAAGCCGGGTAAAGACCCTAGGGGCTGAATTTAGGCCAAATGGTAAAACCTTGTATTGGAAATGAAAGCCCATGATCCTGACCTTAGGAAGGACCAATGAGGCTGCCAAATCGGGACCTGTAGGTATGCATGCTTCAGATTCAGGGAGCACATCCAGTCTCCCCTGCACAGTGTCTCAGCAGTAAGCGCTGGGGTAACCATCTTGAACCTTTGAAGAGGAAGGGAAAGGTTCAGGGTGGAAAGGTCCAACACAACTCTCAGGCCAGCCTGGTTCTTCTTGTGTATGGCGAAAATTCTGGAGTAGAAGCCCATGCCCCGCTGGGAGGCTGGGACTTCTTCCACTGCCTGACTCTGTATGATTGATTGAATTTCCACCAAAAGATTTATTGTCCCAATCTGTGGGAGTTGCGGTGAGAGATCACCAAGGTGATGTTGCCTTGGAGATCTGTCCGGCTGCCTGGACCGTCGTTCCTGGAAGCCCTGTAACCCGCCGAAGCTGTGTCCCTTGTCGGAACACTGATGTGTCTGGCTGTACGTCTTGAGCGTGGACTTCGTGACCCTAGATAAGGATTTCACAGTCTGGGAACTGTTCTTATCAAGTTCCTCATCGGTGTTGGAATGAAAGAGGTCGCTACCCTTGAATGGAAGGTCCAATATGTGCTCCTGGATGTCCGAGTTGAATTTGGTAGCCCGTAGCCAGGCAGTCCTCATGTCTGCAGCGATGCCGATGGCACGGACTGGGGTGTCAATATGTGCCACTGTGGACTCCATGATGTCTTGAGCAACCATCTTTGCTTCTGCCAGCCCCTCCTTGAAGCACACCTGACTGTACACTGGAAGTTCCGGAAGTCAGTCAGCTATTTCCCACCAAAGCCTTTGGTTAAGAGCTGCAAGCATGGCATCCGCATTAAACTGACGAAGGTGCAGTGAGGCGTTGGAATAGACCTTTCTATAAGTCTCCAAGATCTTCTCCTCCTTCCGTGGCAGAGCTGAGGAGGAGGTGGCAGAGGAAGACTGAGGATACGAGTAGAGTGAGGTCGCAGCAATCACCAGAGTGTGGTTGAGGGTGTGCTGACAGCAAGAGTGGATCCCCCCTCCAATTGGATGTACTTGGCATCGAGGCACCTGTTGGTTCGGCTACGCCGAATTGGGTTTAAGCCATCCCTTATTGGCAAAGGCGACAAGGTCGTGCATCGGAATCCCTGTACTAGCTGCGGGGCGTAGAGTGAGGACCTCGGCCAGGACCCCCGCCTCTGGTTGTTCGACCTCAGTTGTGGAAGACCCAAGTACTCGGCCAGACCTGTGAGTTGTTCATGGAGTGCCTTGGCTGAAGACGGCATGCCGGGAGCACCGTCTCATTGGTGTCCGCCAGGGTGTCCTGCTGGTCCGGAGCGGGCAGAGGAGTACTGGGTGCCAAAGGCTGAGGTGTGTTGACCGGAGCTGGAGGCTGCTGTGGAGGCTGGTATGGAACCACCTGGTCTGCCAGAGGCAGAGGAGCCAGCCTATTGGGACCTAGCGTCGGCAGATGGGGCTGCATGGGGGCCTGAGGCACTGGAGCCACAGGAGGAATGACTGGGTAGTGGGACCAAAGGTAGTATGTGCCTGACCGCATCCCGAAGTATGCCTCCCATCTGAAGGGGATATAATCGTGAGGAATTTTTCAAAAAAACGGTCCTCACAGGCCTGTGGGGCACTAGGTGGCTTGGGAACAAGGCCCGGAGGTTGCTGAGGCCTGGGCGTACTCCGACTTGCCGTCTAGAGGGTGTATCTGCCCTGTGATGCTGAAGGATATGCTGTAGGCCACATACATGGCAAAGACCAGTCTCACCTCGTAACTCGTTCTCCCGCTTGTTCCGTGAAAGGGATGGCATTGGACGAGTGGCCATCTTGTCTGGTGCAGCAGCCATTTTGTCAGGCTGCATGCCACGTGCCTGTGCTGTGGTGCTAGCCACAGTGGGCCTGGCCTCCTCCTGGATTCTTGGTAGTGGAGCTTGAGGCCTACCCTGCACCTCAGGACTGGGCCCGCTAGGTGTTGTGCCCATGGCTTTGTCGCCAGTAGTGTTGCGTACAGGCGCCTCCTCAGACATTTGTCCGGTAGTAGGTCGTAGCCAGTCCGGTGGACACCCAGTGAAAGAACTTTGCGGTCCCTCAGCAACCTCACCGGCAGGATCAAGCGGCCGGTAGCTGAAACAGCATTGTGACCTGTGCTTGTGTTGGAACCTGGACAGTCCCTCCCGCTCTGACATTTCCTAGGAAAGGAGTTGCCCTTGTAGGGCGCTGATGAAAAAGGTGGCCCTACCTTGGTCCTGGACTTGTGTCCGACGCAGTTCTTCAAGCCCTCTGGAGGCCATCCTTCAAAGAGCTCTCTCCATCAAGCGAACCTGTTCTTCGGAGCGCACAGTGTAAGCGCGTCACGCGCTGTACAACCTTCCCAGCCGTGGTCGGGCCAAGGCAGCGGAGGCAAAGAGCGTGGGGTTGGGTGTAGGGAAGAGCCATTCGCAGGTTGGACACCTGCTGAAGCCCAACGACGTCGACATGCGCCGGAGAGGAGCGTGGCGCCTTAGGAGCAAGTACCTGACTAAAGACTAAAAGACAAAAAGACAGTATCCGGGGAAGAGCGCATGGAATTACAAGGCCGAAGCCAAACCCAGGAGCACTGGTGAAAGCGGTCCGTTCCAGTCGACGTGGAAAAGAGGACTGAGGATTGGCACCCCTAAATTTAAAGGTGAAGATCTTTCGGGTCAAAAAGGTTCTGTCTCACGTCCCTAGCGAGGGACGCCCATACAGTATGGAGGAAAGGGGACGGGATGTAGGAGTAAGTCTGGTGAGCACTGGAACCAATGCAAAGGGGAGAGGAAACTGGACTAGGAATAGAAGAGTATAAAAGAGTGAAGGACAGTGTGGGTTCCATGGCTGAGATCAGGAGGGATGGAGGTGGACTGAGAGACTAGGTGCAGGTCGGAAGGTGGAGCAGAGTCTTGTAGAAGTGGTGGCAGAGTTGGTTTAGTGTGCCAGTGGGGCACTGCTTGTCAGCGTGTGGTATAGTGTTTTCAAGTTTGAAGCTGTGAAAGTGGATGCGAGGGTGGCTGCAGTAGCAAGGGTGCTTAGATAATAGGGGATTACCAATTGCTAGTTTTCAAACCTGGGGTCATAGAAGTCTGGGTTAGGGAGGTAGGAGCTCACTGGAGGTCTAAATAGGGAAGCGCTTAGAACAAGGTTTACTGTTTTCAAAATAAAAACCCTTGAACCATCTTTCTGGGGATTAATGAGGCCATCCGTGATACCCAACAGTAACAGAATGGTTCAAAGAGATACAAGGATGAGTGACAACCGAACAGAAAATACTAAGACAAAATAGAAAGGAAGATGATGCAGGAGATGCAAAACTAGCTTGAGTAATAAGGCTGGATGATATCTGATATCACCATATCGACCCACACACAGTTACCCGTGTATTTTATGTACAAATACACTAAATGCATAGTCATAACAGGAATACTTTGGGTGTAAAGGGCAAAATATATCCTGGAACTTTCCCTTTGCGGAATAGTCTTCAGAAAAGGATGATGTTCAGCAAAATGAATGAGAATGGACAAAAGCTTAAGTACATAGACTTTCTCGTTGCTGGGTTCTCGGTTACCCGTTTCATATTCCTAGAAGGACAGTCTATTGATTTCTTTAGTTGGCTTAATATGTCTAGATCATTTGCCGCGAAGCAGAGGACTTAAAGATCTAATTCTATTTATTTTTAATGTATTTATTGTGAATCTGGTCGAAACCAGTTAACCTTGTACAATGCATTTAGAAAAAAAATAAACAATTGTTAAACTTACAATACCTAATTTTTCATGTTGAAGAAGGGAAAAGCAAAAGGAAAACCTAGTCTCAACAATATTAAAATACACATCATTCCCTATTATCATATACTGGGCTAAAAACACTAACCTTGCAGAATTCATCACTAAATATATATTCAGATCACGTATGTGCAAATATGCTAACTTAATTGTGCAACAACGCAAGTGTGCAACACAAACTTTCAAGCCTTTATTCTCCACTGATTTTTCAGACCTTTCACCGCTTGTTTCTGCTCCCCTCCATACATTGCCATAGAAGAGCGAATGTTCACATACAGCAAAAAAGGATAGCAGAAGTACCTACTCCCACAATTCCTTATCAGAATTCCCACTTGTGCAAATATGGAGTACAAATCGGTGCAAATCCAATCTTATATGGCCGTAAAATGTATTGCCCAGCCTGTCCATGACATGTTTTCATCTAGTTGCAAGTAGTTTCTATTTCCTTCTGTACAAATAAATACGCAGTAAGAAAGCGTAAACCGATATCGGGCTGCAATCTTCTTAATACGAAGCCAATTCCAAGACCGTATCATATTGGACAGCTTAGCCAACAGTCTTTAACATAGTTCCTATACCAACTTGCTGCGTTAGTTCAGAGATCACTGCTTGACCCTGCAAAATATTGATTATCCCTGCTTGGGCCAAGAGCTTCAATGATGCAATTGTCAACAGTTTTTCCTCCCAATAAGCCATTCGAAAAAACACATCTTTTAAATTGATGTAGCTTGAATTCCATACAAGTCTGTCAAACAATATTTTACACAGCACTGCAATCCCCCACAAGCTCAATTTATATTCCCGACTGTCATGTTAGGGGCTTTGCATAGCGAGCAATATCTCACCCCTTCAAATTCCTGTTTCTCTCTACTTGCCCTGATCTCTCGAATCTCTCCAGTTAATAGTATGTTTAATCTAAATGTGAGGAATTCACAAAGCAAAAGTGGGTTGGGAAACTTCCAAAAATATAGCAGTAGATATCCCAATGGTTTATTATAGGGCGATAAACTACTATATAGTTTGTATGAATTTGCTTTCTCTATCGTCTGACATCAATCAAGTTCCCCAAGTGTTTTGTCAACAAGCCCCGGATTGACTCGTTTTACCCTGCATTCAGCCAAAACCGAATCTGCCACTTAGAGTGAATAACAGATTAATAAAAGTCTATATTGGGACAAGATTTTCCATCTCAGAATATACGACGGAGATGAAATGGCCAATTCCAAACAACTATTGGCAGACGCTCAGGAAGAGTTGAGGCCACCCTCCACATAACCAATCTAAGCCTCGGAATACTGATCTAATTTTATTAGGCCCAAACCATTTAAGACTATCCAATACACAAATTGTATTCAATTTTCAGGTTATGCAATACTAAACCTAATAAAGAAATTACCATGTGAAAGGCTGCATTAAAAAAACGAAAGCGTTTTTAGGTCACCATGATTTGTGCAAGTAGCTTCGTACAGGGACTACTGCTGGGAGAATAGCACAGGGGCATCGCGTTTGTCTAGGAAGCAAGACAGTGCAAAGAAATACAGGTTTCAATACTGGTCCCCCAGTGGGAGACAAGGGTGTTAAATATTGCTGACTTGATAATGAATATGACAGATTTATGTAATAAATATTCCGAACCTCAGATGAGTGATTCTGAAAGATTTTGAACCAGTGGACAATGTGTACATGAGAATTACCAGACTTGTTTTTATTGCATTCCAGAAGTATTCAGAATAAAGAAAAACAAAGCGATCTAAGTTTAAACATTTTGGGAATGGTTAACTATTGCATACACACCTAATCTAGAAATATCAACATGAGAAATGATTCAAGGACACCGTTTTGTGCTATCAGGATGTTATTTGTAAACTAAATCAAACATCTATTGAAGTATGGGGATGTAAATATTTTAGAATGTCTTCTGGTCCAATTGTGTTAACCACTAGAACTACATAGTAACTCAATCATATAAGGGACCGTGGAGAACACTTCAGGAATATCACAAATACACACTGACAAAAAAAAAGTAAGCAGCAAGTAAAGAAAGCTTGATGTTTTCAGAATCCCGAACAATTGGCTCAGTTCAGGAATCATGAGAGCCTTTCCTACTGAAAGCAGTTTTTGGAGGCTGCATTAAATCCACTGCAAATGACAATAGCTTTTAATGAAAGCTTTAAAAAAAAAATTCCGATTAACTAATACTTTAAAATCTTGTGTACTTACAGCACTGATAAGGAGCCTGATAGGTACAGTAACCCGGGTCTTGTTTATCAGTTTTAGAGGCAGTGCTTTCCAACTGCCAGAAGGGAGGTCTCCAAAATCTAGACAGTTTGTCTTTCCTATATCAACCTGTTAAAAATGAGCAAGAGGATATCCCATTATTTAAAGAACCTTAATTTACAAATGTGCAAAATGGCAGGTAATTCAGTCATCAAAAGCAGTAACTGACAAGTCAACCCACCAATAGGAAAGAAAAGTTAATTAGCAACTACTTCAGTCCTCACTCCAACATTCATTAATCAACAATTGGATAACTAAGTGACAATATTTTTCAAAAACATCAGGACTAAAGCACGTACTGGAAACCATGATTAAAAAAAAGAAGTAGGAGTGCAGTTGCTGAGAGTCTGACCACCTCAGTTCATTTGAAGCAATGTATGTTGTCTGTTTCGTGTGTGAATGAAGTCTACATGAAGGACTCCCATTAATACAAATAAATAGGCATCGGGGCATGGAAATCACAAACAATGGATATGCTATTAAAATGCAACCCTAGAAGTCATAGATGTAGCAGTGGCTTTATACAAAAAGTGAACAAAATCAATAAAAGCATCAGAACAAAATGGGATCATTGGTGTGCTAATTGCTAATGTCTGTAATCTTCAGTTACAATGTATCAGTGCAACCAAGAGCACACAATAGGGGAGACCTGCATATCAGAGTTTACTTTCAGACAACTTGAATCCTTAGTTGGGTGTGCATGTCCCATTGGTTTGGATTGTGAATGCTTTACAAAACAAGCCAGGCAGCCACTGTAAAATGACTCAAAAAGTTAGTGTTTTGTCAGGACTTGTGTGTTACTAAAATTGTTTGTTGGTATTCTATGATGCACCACTTGGAAAAAACTGATGCTTAAACATGATGCAATTAACGGCCTTAAGTGATACAGCTACTTCTTTGACAAAACATTTCTATTTTCAGCAAAGAGAGAAGAACAAGTTGCGTACCTTATGGGCAACGGTGGTTCTGATTTTTACAACGTCTTAACATGCAGGCTGGGACCTCAGAAAATGTTAAATTACCTTCTCAGAGTACTAGGTGGTACCGACCACACCTACGTTGCAGCATTCGCCTAGTCGTAACCTCCCCCGGAACTGAAGGTGCCCAGAGCAGGGGTAAAATTGTCAATTTGTAAGCTGCTACTCAGTCATAAAAAGACACTTGCCATCTCAATTCTACATAGACAGCACACCATTTCTTACTCACCAGGAATCAATCCTTACTAGCCAGTGGCAAATGCACATTTTGAGCACTGCCCAAATAGTAAGCACTAACTGCCCCGACAAACAATTTACTGGATTCCACCACAAGTGGAGTGCGTCAGTCCGAAGTGAATTTGGGAGAAAAGATAATAAATCTGCAGTGATAAATACATCCACAGCCCATTAATTGGTATAGTAAAATTGATTAGCCAAGCATGTTGAAACAATGTTTTGACCTGCAATCCAATTTATAGGATTAGCAATTGTGTTAGATTGTTATTTTCAATATAATATGAAGTTAATTGTAATCAATAAGGGCTATAAAACCGCTTATTTGTTTCACACTAATTGTTTTAAATAAGCAAGAGTCCTCATTTAATGTTCATAGCGTATTTTGGCTTTGAGCTGTCATTTTGAATTCTGTTATGTACTTCAGTGTTCGTACCTAAAGCACTACAGATACCAGAATGCAAAGTAATGCAATCTTAAATGCCAGGACTTTCTGTACAAGTTACAACTCTAATTGGACTATCAGAGCAGCACGAGAAAAGACCCGGAAGATTCAGGCCACTTCTCATATAGCAAAAGTGGGGTACAAACCAGGTTGGTCTCAGTGGAGATAGTTACCAGAGCTGCAGGGGTAGGAGCTGGCTGAAAGCAAACCAGAAACAGGTAAGGCAGCAAATAGATTGGGTAAATAAGTTACTCACCGTAGTGACTAACATACTCTTAGTCCTTAGCCCCCTTTCCTTCATACTGCATGGGGGTCCCTTTCTAACTTCTTCCCCTTTAAATTTAAAGGCGTGCGGGGCACGGCCCTGGGTGCATGCGCTACCCTGAATCCACCCACCAGCGCCACATCCCAGTACCCACGGACGCATCAACAACATTTACCATTGCCTAATGACATGTATTATTAGGGGCAGGGTGGTGGGACGTATGGAGGAAAGGGGACTAAGGACTAAGAGTACATTACTCGCTACGGTGAGTAACTTATGATTACTCTTACGTCCCATCCCCTTTCCGCCATACTGCATGGGCGATTACAACAATGTAGGCCCAGGGTGGAGATGAGACCCTCCTTAACCAAATAAGTTCCCAAGAACCGCATGTCCTAAGGTCGCATATGACTTCGAGCCGTCGTCCAAACAGACATGCTTACAGAAAGCCCAAGGGGTGGCCACCCTACTTGTGACTTGCCACGGGACCCGTCGCTGGAATGATATGTCCTCGTCTCTGACAGCGTGAGCGTGCATGTTAGTTGGCAGCAGCTTGTGCTGCCCCTCATAAGCCTCCCTGACGGCCGCGAACCAACCACCGTGCTATGCAAGCTTTGGATGCTTGATACCCGGGTCTGGAGCCCCCAAAGGTGACAAATAGTGCATCTGACTTGCGGAAGCCCTTGGTCCTGTCCAGATAGAATTTTAGAGCGCGCCTGACAACCAGTGCAATAGACTCTGAACCTCGTCCTTGGGGTCAGCGAAAAACGTAGGTAAGACTATTTCCTCGTTTAGAAGGAAAGCGGAGGGTAACTTAGGTAGGGCGAGTCCGCAGGACCACCTTATCCCTATGGAAAGTGGAATAGGGTTCTGAGGCCACCAGAGCCTGGATCTTGTTGACTCTGCGAGCAGAGGCAAGTCCCACTAACAAAGCTGTCCTAATGGTGACCAGCCTGATGTCCGCCGACGCCATTGGGTCAAAGGGTTTGTGTGCCAAGGCGCCCAACGCCCCATTGAGGTCCCAGACAGGGTGTGGCCTCTTGATGGGCGGGTAGAGCCTGGACAATCCAGCCAGATGTTTCTTGACTATCGGGTTGGAAGAGAAGACCTCCTCTGAATTTCTGTAGGCCCCTATGGCTGCCAAGTAGGTGCAACATGTGTCCACCTGCACTCCTGAGTGCGCAAGGTGTGCCGAAAAGGAGAGTACTTCTCATCAGGGTAGGAGCATGCAACAGCAGCAGTGCTCTGCTCTCAGCCGCCGGCGTCGCACTCATGCTGCAGGAGAAGCTGGAATTCGTGTGATCGCCGTACAGCCCCTGCATCTGTGATGTCCCGTGGATTTTATGGCCAGCAAAGAGGTGTACTGAGGCACCTTGGCCAGGCCATCAGTGCCACACTGCCCTGCCAGCCAATTTTGTCCACCTCGCCGACCCCGAGCCACGAGGATTTCTCCCCCTACTACCCTAAGATGGCCGCCGCATCCAACGCTCTCTCGGCGTCGTCTATGGTTGCCTAGCAACCAACCAGGGTCCATAGCCTTAAGCGGTGAGGCAAGCCGGAGGCGGAAGCCGGCCCACCTTGCCTAAGGCCCACTCAGTCAAAGGCCCCTTCCTGTCTTCCCCTGTGGAACAGCGCTGGACACTTCTCCGCGGAACTCTAGCAACAACCCTCATTCCCCCCGCTGAGCCCACTCCGTACAAGTCCCATAGACTTGCACATGCTGCCAGGACTTCTACGTCCGACGGCAATCTACAAACGTCCACTACCAGGCACCATTCTGGCCGAACATTTCGTCTTCTTCCCTATGTTCGGTAAGAGTCCGAACGAGTATCGACTACTATATTAACGTGGCTCAATTCAACTTATTGAGCGCTCATTGTATAATCAAGCCCGGGAGTATACCAGGCCCGCAATATATCTATCCCTGTCCCCTCCACCAGTCAACATTGATATCTATTGTTCATTACTGCTACATCGCAAACGTATCTCATATTGCCTGTTCTAGGGTGCATGCCTACTACCTCACTGTTACTCTACTGTACCTCTGCATTCTCTCCTGTCTAACGCTAAAACACCTAAACCTCGGAACCACGTAGTGTATTACATCTATAGAGTGAATTGAACTGCTAATTACCTGCTGCTTTAGAATTGTTGTACCGCCGTGATACTGCTTGTCAAGAACCCTTGCCTTATATATCGCCTGTCTACACTAGTACCTGCCTTGCGGTCTACCACCACAGCCTTATACCACTATCTCGCCCATACACGCGACTATGCAAGCACCTCACCGCATGTTCTAGGACTGCTTTCCTCTACCTGTACAACCCCCCGTGACCACGCTCCTTTTCTGCACCTTTATCAGTTTACAAATTGTCTAACCTAATTATAGTGATCCTGTGTCTCGACATGCAGCTGCGCCTCCTCGCCTGCCTCCTCCTTTCACACCTGGTCACAATCACGCCATCAGCCTGCTCACACCGTGTACCACACATCTCCAGACTCGAGACCCTCTCTCACCATCTCTTCACACCCTTCTCCATCATGATCCATGGCACCATACCTTTGGTTCACGACCCTACCACATCCATCACGCCCATTCATAACAACATGACTAACTCCCCTCGACCACTCCACCAATCTTTATCTTAATGCGCCTGCCTTGTGGCTTCAACATTTCGCCACCAAACCCACACCTAATCAACCGTGTTCGCTCCAACTTAGGAATTATAGACTTAGATCTAGATAGCCTCACATACCGTGCGCCCATCTTAATGCACACCAACAGCACACTACCAACCTGCGCCCATCTATGCAGGCTCAACCTGACCACTCTTTGGCCCCTCCTAACAAAGATGTAAAGGGAGCCCTCATCAATGCTAGATCCCTTCTGGCTCACGCTCTTGATATCGCAGACCTCATCACTTCCCAAAACCTTGACTTCATCGCCATCAAGGAAACTTGGTTACATGCTGCCTCAGGCACGCTTTTGGCCCTAGCTATCCCAGACGGATACTCCATTATCATAAACGACTGCCACCCCAATCTCTCAAAAGGTGGTGGCGTTGCGTTCATACACAGAGACAACATTAACATGAGACTTATTCCCAACACTCAACTCAGCTCTGCCGAATCTCTATCAGTCAAAATCTCTCTATCACATACTAACACTGCTTCACTGCACCTCATTTACAGACCTCCAGGCCCTCTCACCTCCTTCTCGGATGATATATCCATCCTTACTGACAACACCAAACCTAACTCCCAAGTCTTACTACTGGGCGACCTTAATCTTGGCCTATCAGACCCCAAGGATCTCCAGGCCGATGAGGTTGCTAGTAACATCTCTAACGGATTTTCGCATCACATTCTCAAACCTACTTATAACAAGGGCAGAACTGTAACGCTCACCTGACTCCCACGGAGGCGCTGGCCTGGTTCGCGCTGCTGTGACCTCTTCTAAGGTGATGCGCAGGGTTCGGAAGACGGACTGGACCGGGCCCCCAAATCTGGCTTGTCTGGCTCGCAGAAGTATCCTTCTGTAGGCGAAATTAGGGGATTAACTGTCTGCGGGGTAATGCAATCGGCCTCCCACTTTCCCCTCTCACCCTCCCCGAAACCCTTCTGTGATTCCTCGTAGCGTCTCACCTTAGGGTCTGGAAGGACGAGCTCTCCATCCTGCTTCTGATGCAGGGGCGTGTTGGTATCCAGTTACTTCACTGGATTTTCGGATTGGTGAGAACCAAACTTGCTTGGCTTCCAGGTAAGTTTTTTGATAAGAGGTTCCCCTAGTGTCCATGCATTAATGTACTAATGCTAGTGTCTTTTTCCCCATAGGGGCCGGGGTACGGAATGCCGGGGAACAGGCACCGAGACGAGAGGTGAAATCCTTGTAGAAATCAGGTAAGTCTTTAATGAGCGTTTTTTGGTAATGTCTTTTAATTCGCTCATTAACTCTGATGTCTCTTTTTCCCCTTAGGGGCCAGGGTCCGGAAATGCCAGGATGCGGCGCGGACCCGAAATGAAGAGGGAATGAATCAACAGGTAAGTCTTAACATGGAGATTTAGCTTTCCTTATTCCCTTCTCTCTCTCACCTTTTGTTCTGGTCTTTTTCTCCCTAGGCGCTGGGGCGTGACTGCGAATCCGGATGATCGCTGCTCAACATGGAGGCGCCCTGTAAAGGCGAGTGGAATGCGGCGCTGCAGCGATCGACGCAATGAGCTTTTAAATAAGTCTTCCTTTTCAGGATTGTCGGCGAGATGTCTCCGGGATGCGGATTTAGCAGGTAAGGACTTTTCCTTCTTCTGTTCTCTTCTTCTCTTCCTTTGCAGGTGATCCAGGATGCTGGCAGGCGTGGCAGAAGTCAGGATGCAGGAGCAGACACGGTGAGCGTCCAGCTGCTAGATGCAGAACAACGCAAAGCACGTGTGGCTGTTCGGGTGGGGTTTAAATAGCCTTGGAAGAAGTTCCAGGTATGTATCCTTCCTCCAATAAGGTATGTATCCTTCCCCGACCACGCCCGGATGGTAAATTAGTCCCACAGGTAAAGTAGTTCCTTTCAGGCCTCAAGGAGGCCGGGATCCTGCAGCATGGTTTGCATCAGGTAAGTGCACCCAAGCACTCCCATAATGAGCCTGGCGCCTATGGCGCCAGGACACTGTCCAAAGGGCCCCTATATGGGGTTGCTGGGTCCTTCCTTGGGGACTGGATGTCCGCTTTCGGGGACGCAGGGCTTGAACCGGCTCCCCGGGAGCGGGCATCATGACAAGAATGCTCGATTGGATTGCGGACCTAAACTGCAACACGTCAATAAGCTCCAACTCCGCCTGAGCTTGGTCCGACCACCATATTATCATCTTTAACCTACCAGCCAACAACCCACGACCCAAACCCAACATGGCACCCCCTATTCCCACAAGAAACAAAAAGGACATCACCAGGGACAAATTACTCCCTCTCATCTTGCCGATACTCAACAAATGTGCCTCACAGGACAACGACCCTACAATCCTAGTGGACATCTTTAACCAAACCCTGCTCAAAACCATCAACACCATAGCTCCCCTCAAATTACGGAAATCTAAACAACGAGCCCACCTGAACTCATGGTTTACCCCACAATTGAGAGTACTACGCAAAGAAAAACGTAATGCCGAAGCTCTCTGGAAAAGTCTCCCATGCGAGACCAATAAAGACAACCTCTTCATAGCATCCATTAATTATAAAGAAGCGATTGTTCAAGCCAAAAGAGACGTACAACCTACGCATCTCGCAAGCAGAATCCAACACAAAGGAGCTATTCAAAATTCTTAAAGAACTAGAATCCCCTTCGCCCATCCCTGATACCTGCAGCAAAGACAGCACATGGTGCAACAGTATTCAAAAAGCCCTCCTCACTAAAATAACCACCTTAGTCTAAAATCAATGTTAAACAAAACTGCCTACTAACCACCTCCCAAACTAAACACCCGGAATTCAAGATGACTACCCCTTCTTTTACTCATACTCAGTTCAGCGTCGTACCTCTCACCATCCTAAATGTAGAAAATATAAGCAAGTTGAAACCTTACAACTGCCAGGATGATTCCTGTCCTGCCCCCATCATTAAGGAATCCGCGCATGATCTTGCCCCTTTCATCACCACCATTATTAACTCCTCATTTCAATCGGGCATTGTCCGTGATAATCTCAAGGACTCCTGGGTCATCCCTTTGTTGAAAAAACCTACCCTAGACCCATGTATACCTTCTAATTATAGACCCATCACTACATTCCGGTTTCTTCCAAAAATACTAGACAGAGCAGCCTACTTACAGATGCAGAAGTACTTAGAAAGTAACAATTTACTTGGTACTAGACAATCTGGATTTAGACCTCAGCATGGGACAGTAACAGCCCTATTAGAGCTCAAAATTCAAATTGAGGATTTAAAAGACAATGGCAAACTGGCCCTCCAACTACCTCGACCTTTCAGCAGCTTTTCATTTGGTCAATCACCAAATTCTCTGCCGCAATTTGAAATCAGCTGCCCAATTCCTGGAAAAAGCCACCAACTGGATCAGTTCCTTCTTGGACAATAGACATATGAGAGTATTTTCCCCTACCTCATCCACAGATCCAACCCAGGTGCCATGTGGCGTGCCACAAGGTTCTTGTGTTTCACCTACACTCTACAATGTATTTACCAAACTATTGTTTGATGTACTTGATTATTTGGGTGTCACCTACACCAACTACGCAGACAACACCCAAATACTCATTCCCATCACTGGTGATTACATGGCTCACTCCCAAGCACTGAATGACATCTACCAAGTCATCCAAGCTTGGTTGGCCCAACATGAGCTCTGTCAACCATGACAAGACAGAGCTTCTCATCCTGGGTACCCAACAGAGACTGAACAAGCTTGACCCATTGTTCAAAACCTTCGATATTGATGAAAATTCCATCAAAGTGTCTAATGACACCAAAACTTTAGGAATCTATCTTGATTCTGTGCTTTCCCTCAATAGACAAACTAATGTGGTTGCCGCTGCCTCTGCTTACACATGCAAGCTCATTACAGCCTGCCGCACCTTCCTCTCCACACAGAACTGCATTTCCCTGGCCAGGACACTGGTTAGGTCTAAACTTGATTACTGCAATGCACTATATCAAGGGACTAACCAACGCAACCTCAACAAACTCCAGGTCACTCACAATAATGACATTTCTATTTATTTATTTCCATTTATAAAGCGTGCAGCTGCCCTAGGGCGCTGTGGCGCTGTTACAGCATATTCACTTGGGTGCAAGCAAAAAAAAAAAACACAGTGTACAGTTCTCGGCTTCAGGATCATAAAGATTACATACCTACACCATTAGAGCGGCCCTCAACATCCCCAGATCTGCACACATCTCTGAAACAAGGAAGAGACAACATTGGCTTTCAGTTGCCCAAAGGATATCACTGAAATCCCTTGCCCTTACACACAAATGTGTAAACAATCAGGCCTCGATCTACCTAGCTTCTTGCTTCTCTCAATCTGTACCCACCCGGTCACTCAGATCAGCCCAAGCACTTTGCCTGACCATCCCCAGATACAAACTTCAGAAAGCCGGAGCTTCTAAACTATGGAACTCACTTCCACTTACCATCAGATCCTTATCTTCTCCAACTTTATTCAAACAATCAATCATGCTATGGCTATCCTCCACACTTGACTAACTGCCATTTGCCCCTCTACTTAACATTCTTCTTCTCACTCCTTGACAACAACCACCTGTTTATTGCACTTGCTGTGTACTTTATTTATCCTGCTCACTATGTACCTTGCTCTTGGCACTACATTCATGTATTCTGCCTGAATTCCAATGTAACGGTATGCCTTATCTGTACCTTGTTGTTCTAAGATATGCGCCCGGATGCCCTCGGGCCTGGAGCGCTATACAAATAAATAAAATACAAATCATCCAGCGTGCACTTAAGGGGGCGGTGGGGTTGATCACCTTAGAGTCTGCCCAATGACAGAACCTAGTCCCTATACTCCTGTATTGGCTCCTGGTAGCCTTGTTTCTGACACCCTGAATGATCTCCACATTAGCCTGTGATAGGCTCAGGTGGCTGAGGGTGACCTGCTCAGGAACCAAGCTGCGAGGGCTAACTTCTGTGGGGCGGGTGTATAACCCTGCCCCCCTGCTGGGACAGGAGATGTGCTGGACCCAGCGGGAGGTGAATGGGAGTTCTGTCCGTGAGGCTCAGCAGTTCGAAGAACCACAGTCTCGCCAGCCACCATGGAGCTATCAGAATGATGCTGAGGTGACAAGTCTCCTTCATCCTCTGGATCACCCTGTGGATCAGGGGCGTGGGCGGGAAGGCGTAGACCGTCATGCCCTCCCACCATATCTGTAATGCATCGCCCAGGGAGCAGGGGCTCTTCCCAGACGCGAACTGACGGCACTTCCTGTTCATCCAGGAGGCAAACAGATCCACCCGAGTGTGCCCCAATCTGCTGAAGACCTCCGGGAGCACCTGGTCGTTCAATTGCCATTCATAATTGTCCACACCCAGTCTGCTGAGCCTGTCCGCTTCCAAGATGGCCTCCCCCGGGAGGTGGACTGCCGTGAGGTAGATGTTCTCCAGGGCCCATTCCCACATGCTGACCGCTAGGCTGCACAGAGGGGACCTGGTACCCCCTCCCCCCCTGCTTGTTGACATAGTACATGCTGGTGGATTTGTCGGTCTAGATAAGGATGGTCTTGCCCCCAACAAGCAGAAGCAAAAGCTCTGAGAGCTAGCGATATGGCCCCCAAGTTCCAGCCAGTTGATGTGCAACTCCTGCTCCTGCCGGGTGCAAACTCCATGGATGCTGTGGCAATCCAGAGTGGCTCCCCAGCCCTCTAGGGAGGAGTCTCTGGTGATGGTGACATGCAGGGATGGATGCCAGGAGGGCTTGCCCGTCCGCAGGTTGCAGTCCCTGGACCACCATGTGAGGTCCGAGTGGAGAGACGGCAGTATGCTGACCAGCTCCGCTTGGGGACCCCTCTCCTGATTCCATGAGGTTGCGAATTGCAGCTGTAGCCTCCTCATCCTGAGTCTTATGTGTTGCACGGCCAGGAGGACTGCTGCCATGATACCCTAAGGTGCTGGTACCACCAGGCCGAGGTCACTGCTCTGCCAGGAAGCGAGTATTGGCTCGCGTGAAAAGCCGTAATCTTGTCCTCTGAGGGAAAGACCCTCTCTGAGCTAGTATCCCAGAAGAGGCCCATAAAGGTGAGGCTCTGCGTGGGCTGCAGCTGAAACTTGAGGTTGATAGTAAACCCCAGGTAGTGGAGTGCGTTCCTAAGTGCAGCGGATGTGTGGATAACCCTCTCTGGAGATCTCACACCGACAAGCCAGTCGTCCAGGTATGGGTAGACGTGGTGGCCCTGGGCCCTGGGGAGGGCTGCCACTGCATTAACCTAGTTAATACCCTGGGAGCTGAGCTGAGGCCAAAACGGTAGCACCTTGTATTGGAAATGGCAGCACATGATCCTGAACCGCATTAAGGAACGATTCGGCTGCCAAATCGGGAAGTGTAGATATGCGTTCTTCAGATCCAGGGAGCACATCCAGTCTCCCCAGGCCAGTGTTTCTGCGATGAGTGCTGGCGTCACCATCTTGAATTTTTACCGAGGAAGGGAGAGATTGAGGGTTGAACGGTCCAACACAACTCTCACGCCAACCTGGTGGTTATTCTGTATGGCAAAAATCCTGGAATAAAAGCCCAATCCTGGCTTTGAGGCTGGAACTTCTTCCACAGCCTGGCTCTCGACGAGCGGCAGGATCTCCACCGAGTTGCTGTCCCAATCTGTGGGAGAAGAGGGGAGGAGGGTGTAAAGGAAGGGACCGGTAAGCGGGACTCAGTGTAGACTACGGCTAGGATCCAGGGGTACAAAAAGTTCTGGCGCAAAATTGCAGTGAGAGGCAAGCCTGCCCCCACCGGAGACACATGGACCTGAAGGGACGTGTTATGCCTTCTGTCCCTGTAAGGCTGTTGCGGAGGAGAGGGATTGGAAAAAGCATGTGCCTCCCCAACCCCCTTTTGTTTCCTCCGGTGCCGACTCAGAATGCTCAGGTTGTCTGGACCTCCGTTCTTGGAAGCCCCGGAACCCGCCGAACACCCGACCCTTGTAAGAGCGTTGATGTGACTGGGAGTATGCCTTGGGCGTGGCCTTTGTAAGAATAAAGACTTTGCTGTTTACAAGCTGTTTTTATCGAATTCCTCATCCGCTGTGGAGTGGAAGAGGTCACTCCCCTCAAATGGAAGGTCCAATATGCATTCCTGGACGTCGGGGTTAAACTTGGTATCCCGGAGCCAGGCAGTCCTTCTCATGTCCGCGGCGATGCAGATGGCCCGGCCAGATTTATCGATGAGGGCCACGGTGGACTCCATGATGTCCTGCGCTACCAGCCTGACTTCTCCTAGGCAGGGCTTGATGCGTGCTTTGCGCCTGAAGTTCCGGGAGGAAATCTGTAATTTCCCTCCAGAGCCTCTGGTTAACGGCTGCCAGCATGGCATCCGCGTTAACTTGACGCAGGTGCAAGGAGGGGTTGAAGTACAGCTTTTTCCGGTACTCCACCAGAATCTTTTCCTCCTTGCCTAGCAGCGTCGAGGACGGGGTGGCTGAGGACGACTGAGGCTGAAGAGTAAAGTGACACCGCAGCGATCACGGAAGAGTGCGGTTGAGGATGCGCCAAAAGCAAGAGTGTATCCCCCCCTCCATCTGCCTATACTTGGCGTTGAGGAGCCATTTGACAGGTTGGGCTGAGTGTGGCTTGGGCCACCCCTTCTAGGACAGGGCAACTACATCTTTCTGCATCGGGATCCCTGTTTTGATAGGGGGTCTTATGGTGAGGACTTCTGCCAAGACCCACCTCCTCGGGCTGCTCTACCTCGGCCTGAGGAAGGCCCAAATATTCTGCCACGCCTGCAAGGCTTCGTGGAAGGCCTTGGCTGAAGATGGCGTGTCTGGGTCGTCATCATCGTCAGTGTCCACCAGGGTGCCCGAAGCAGGAGGTGGAGGGCTGGGAGCCGTGGCCTGCAGTATAGAGACCAGTGCCGGTGGCTGTTGCGGAGGCTGGTCTGGAACTGCTTTGTACTGTGGGAGGCAGGGGAGCCGGAATCTAAGGAGCCGGCTGGTGTAGCGGGGGCTGCGCTGAAGCCGCGAAGGGGCCTGTGGCGCTGGAGTCATAGGAGGAATGACTATGGGTGCCGGTGGAGTGACCGGAGGGAGCATATCCCTGATAGTATCCCGAAGGATGGCCCCCATCTGTGGAGTTCGCATCAGTGCTTGGAATCTTTCGAGGAACCTGTCTTCGGATGCTGAAGAGGTGGCAGGTGATATTGACGGAGTAGCTGGCGGCTGCTGGGGACGGGGAACACTGCCTGGGGTGCAGGGGAAAACCTGCCCTGCGCTGCTGAGGGATAAGCTGTAGGCCACATACCTGGTTGACACCAGTCCCACCTTGTATCTCGTTCCTCTACCCACTCCGTTCCTAGGGGAGGTATTAGACGAGTGGCCAACTTATTTGGCGTGGCGGCCATCTTGTTGAGCTGCGTGCCGAAGACATGGTGCCTGTCTCACTGGACCCAGCCTCATCCAAGACGTTTGTGTTGTAACATAAAACCTATCCCGCACCTCAGGACGGTAACCCTGGTAAAAGAACCTTGCGTCCCTCAGCCCTGACACCAGAAGGATCAGAGACCGCGAGGCCGGTAGCTGGACTAGCCTCTGTACGTCTGCTGGTGTGAGAACCCGAGAGGTTCCTCCAGCTTGGGCACTTCCTTGCGATGGAGTTGCCCTTAAGGGGTACAATGGTAAATAGAGGCCTTGCCTTTGGCCTCGAGCAAAGTCCTTTAGGTACTCCGGAGGCGACTTCTGGAACAGCTCCCTCCATCGAGATAGCCTGTTCTTCAGTGGAGGTGAGGTCAGTGCATCGCAGGCGGAACAACACTCCCAGCCGTGGTCGGGGTCAAGGCAGCAGAGGCAAAGAGTGTGGGGATCGGACGTAGGGACAAACCCCCTGCAGGCTGGACACCAGCTGAAGTTGGCATGCGCCGGGAAGGAGTGTGGCATTGGAGGACCAAGTACCTAACCGAAAAGAAAAAGACAAAGATAGAAGAATATCTGGGGAAGAGCGTGTGGTATTATATGGCCGAAACCAAACCCAGGAGCGCTGGTGAATTCGGCCCGCTCCCGTCGACACGGAAAAGGGGACTTGTAAGTGGCGCCGGTGGGTGTAGTCAGGCGAGCGCATGCTCCCAGGGCCGCTCCCCCGCACGCCTTTAAATTTAAAGGGGAAGAAGATTTTTCTGGTGAAAAAGGTTCCGTCGCCAGTCCCTTGCGAAGGACGCCCATACAGTATGGAGGAAAGGGGACGGGACGTAAGAGTAACAACTATCACTTAAGGACAATTCAATGCATTTATTTTGTTGTTTTTTTAAAAAAACATTAGTTATCCACAGAGGCACTTAATAGTATGTAACTTGTTCTTCTAATGGATACCATATCCTCTGCAGATGCCTCAACTTTCAAACATTGCTTCAGCAAAGCCAATCAATATAACAAAGTAAGGAGGGGTATTGGAGGTACCAAATCAAGGAGACAGACCACAACGAAAGATGTGTTACATCACAACCCTACCAAACAAGGACCCTGACTTTGCGTCTCAGTCCAGATAGTATGCAAGTTCAATCAAGTGGCTTTCCAGCATATCTCTTGAATTAAACCCCTTACGATACCTTCAGTACATGGTCATAGCTGCCCGACCCCTTGTTCAACATCACTCTCTTCAGGAAATCAGTCTCATATGAAACCCAGAAGCATGTAAAAATCCATTTGGAGATCATCTGGTTGGTCACAGCCATCCCTTTGAAGAGTGGCCAAAGGCCAGCAACAGCGTACTGTCCATTTAGAATTCATCTGACCCTGCTATGTGGTGGCAAAGGTCCCCTTTAAGGCCCCGTCCTATGATACTTCTATTCCACCTTGGCTGAATGGGGTGGTCGAAAGAAAGCTGGCAGATGTTTCGACTAGATGATGTGAAATTCACAGATTACCTTCGGAATAAAAGTCAAATTCACTCTACATGTGTTTGGTTTATCGTAAAAACTGTGCAAGTCCCATCGGGGCCCTGAATCTCACTAATGGCTGATGTTAATAGGGTAAGTGCAAACCTTTGAGTGGTGGAAGGCCTTCATGAGCGCCATGTTTAACACCGCCCCTATGAATTACAGAAATGCGATAAATTCTTTTTTTTTTTTTAAACTTCTATTTATTCGTTTTCCAAGAGGAGAGAAACAAACATCAATGAACATAAACAGTAACATACTTATAAACTACGACCCATCCCTCCCACCCTCCCCCCCCGTGGTGCAGCACCTAAGAGTCACTTCTCATTCCCTTCACCCCTGGGCCTCATCAGATCGTATATGTCCAATAATTTTAGTCTCTTTGGACACCATTGGGCTCTACAGTCTCCTTTTAAGAATTCCAGGGTCACCCCCCAGTCCGCGTAAAAAGACCCTAATTTATCCTCTGCAGCATAGGATGCCCACTCCAACGAGACTATATCCCATAACTTTCTCAGCCACTCCTGCTCCGTCGGGATCGCAGCCCCCTTCCACCTCTGCGCAATGAGAGAAAGAGCTGCCAGTATGAATATCACCCGAGCTTTGCTGCAGCCCCGTCCTGTCTCCTCTACCCCCACTCCCCGCTCCCTCCTCCCTCCCAGTCCTCCCCAGCAATATCTCGCGTGGGTTTCGGAGGGGCCTCCTCCCAATGCCTGAGCGATGGCTGTCTTAAAATCATCCCAGAAGGGCTGTATAATAGGGCAGTCCCACCAGATATGTGTAGCTGTGCCCCTCTCCCCACATCTCCTCCAGCATTCTCCTGAAACGGCGGAGTTCATTGCATGTAGACGGGCGGGAGTGTAGTGCCAACCCACCAAGCATTTGTACCACATCTTCCTAACCTGGATCGCTTTCGCTAGCTTGGGTATCCGTGCCCATAATCTCTCCCAATCGGCTTGCTCCATACGGACCCCTGAATTATTCTCCCACTTAGTCATGTAAGTCCACTTGATGCTTGGGTTACCCCTCTCAAGTTGTCTGTATAGGTCCGAGACTAGTCCCCTTGTGCCCTCGTGAGTTGCTATGAATCTTTCAAAATGGGTCAGATCTCTCGTCGCCGCCTGCCTAACAGCCGGAGACATCACCCAGTGGCGAATTTGAAAGTATCGATGCCTCTCTCTTTCTCCCACACCAAATTCATTTTTACATTCCACAAACGATTTCACTCTCTCACCACTGAACATGTCCCTCAATGTCCTGCAACCCCCCCCTCCTCCCAAGCCAGAAACGCTCCCTTTTCCATCCCTGGAGTAAAATCCCCGTTCCGGAAGATAGGGGTGAACGGCGAAGGAAAAGACGAGATCCCCCCTTTTAGCACAGACCGATCCCAGCAGTCAACCACATTTTTCGTGATGTCGCTCAAGTAAATGTGTGAGGGACGTAGCCGTCGCGGGAGCCAGAGAACCTCTCCCAGATGATGCCTCGCCACCGCCCTGTCCATCTTCACCCAGTGTTTCAAATACTCTTTCGAAAACCTTTCCCTAATTATCCTGAGCTGTGCTGCATCGTGATATCGGCGGAAATCGGGGAAGGCCAAACCCCCTCCATCTCTGGAGGCAGTGAGCAGCTGCCTGGACAAACGAGCTTTCCCCCCCCCATACAAAACCCCGTACCAATCTAACCAGCCTCTTAAAGAACGTTTCAGGCACCCTCAGTGGGATGTCCTGGAAAAGGTAGAGGACCCGGGGAAGTACAACCAACCTGAGCACCGCCCCCCGGCCCAGCCAGGAGATCGGAAGGGCCCCCCATCTCCGCAGGTCTTTCTGGATTGCTAAAAGCAGGGGGTCAAAATTCGCTCCAATCCAGCCAGCCAGTGAGGGGGTGATCCTAACTCCCGAGTACCGCAACCCTGAGGGGCTCCACCTGAAAGGGGACAGGTCCCTGACAACCCGCGCCTCCTCCTCCCGCAGGGAAAGATTCATAAGTTCCGATTTCTGGAAATTAACCCGCAGGCCTGATGCCTCCCCGAAGGAGGATAATAGTGCTATGCAAGCTGGGAGGGATTCTCTAGGGTTAGTAAGTGTAAGCAACATGTCATCTGCGAAGGCCGCGATTTTATGTTCCCCACCAAAAGGGATCCCCTCGATCTCCGTTGTCTGGCGGATCGCCAGTAGGAGGGGTTCCAGATAGATAGCAAACAGCAATGGGGAGAGGGGGCACCCCTGTTTCGTCCCCCTCTGAAGCCTAAAAGGTCTAGACACCTCTCCATTAACCAGAATGTGTGAAATGGGATTTTTGTAATTAGCGGCGACCAGGCTGATAAAGCCCTCACCGAGCCCCATCTTCTCCATCACCCGGAACAGGAAGGCCCACTCAACCCGGTCGAACGCCTTCTCGGCGTCAAGCGCCAGAAGAATCGCCGGGGTACCTGTTTTGCGGGATTTCTCAACAAGATGCGCCACACTTCTAATATTATCCGCTGTTTGCCGTCCCATAACAAACCCCGACTGATCCTGGTGGATCAGAGTTGGAAGATGTTTTTCCAGGCGCCGTGCCAAAACCTTAGTGAACATTTTTGCTTCGGTGTTAATAAGAGCAATAGGGCGATATGAGGTACAGTCCTCCGGGTCTTTTCCTGCCTTATGAATAAGGGTGATCTTAGCTTCCTCCATTGTCCGGGATATGCCGCCCTCCTTATTAAACGCATTAAACAACTGCGTCAAGTGTGGGACCAGGAGGTGAGAAAACTTTTTATAAAAAGAAGCAGGATAACCGTCAGGGCCCGGTGCCTTATTACGAGGAAGAGCAGCAATAACAGCCCTCACCTCGTCCTCCGCGATGGGGCGGCCCAGCTCCTCTGCCACTTCCCTGGATACCTGCGGGAGAGGCAGGCCCTCCGAAAATCCCCCCTGTAAACGAGGGGGTGGACCCTGGGAGGAGTACAAGGCCTCATAGAATTCCACAAATCTCTCCCTTATCTCATCATTCCGGGTAAGACGCCCACCACCCTGATCTTTAAGTGCGGTAATGGCCCTCCGGTCCCTTTGTCCCCTCAACAGACGAGCCAGCAGGGTGCCCGCTTTATTGGCCTTAGCGTAAAATGTTTGTCTCGTTCTGAGCATAGCTTCTTCCGCCCTCTTATTCCGCAGAATCCCCAATTGGCCCTCCGCCAGCCTATACGCCGTGAAGGCTCTCCTCGTGGGAGCGATCCGTAGTTGGGCTCTGGCGACCTCCACCTCTCCCTCCAGTTGGGCCTCCAAACCCCTGAGCCGCTTATTCCTCTCCGCCTGTAGGGTGATAAGATCCCCCCCTAAGAGTCGCCTTAAAAGCGTCCCACCTCGTACCCAAGCTCGTATCGGAGGGGGGATTGTTCCCGAAAAATCCTTGAATCCTAACTTCTAGCTCACCGCAAATCACAGGGTCTCTCAAGAGCCCGTTCGGAAATCTCCAGCTCCACACCCCTGGCCTATATCTCCCCAGCTTAAGGACCATCTCTACGACCTTGTGATCCGCCACCCCCAGGGGGCCCACCTCCACCGCCTCCAGCGCCCCCACCAGACTGGCCGATACCCAAATGTAATCAATTCGGGATTGTGTCCTATGTACATCAGACAGGAAAGTGAAGCCCTCCTCCCTCCCCCGCAGAGACCGCCAGACATCCCGGAGGCCAGCCCCTTCCATCTCTCCCTCAACTGAGAGAAGGCCACTGCCCCTCCCCCCCCCCCCAGTCTCCACTCCTGGAACGATCCCCAACTCTGTCCCAGGCAATGTTGAAATCCCCCATCAACACCACCTGGCCCCTAGCGAAATTCTCAATAATGTTTAAGAGCTCCCGTAAAAACTGGTCTTGACCCACGTTAGGCGCATATATGGACCCAATAGTGTAGCATGAGCCCAATATGGTCCCCTTAACCAACACGAACCTCCCATTACTATCCCTAAGAGCTTCCTGGAGCTGAAAGTCCGTGCCTCTACCAAAGGCGATGGCCACCCCCCCCCCCTTTCTCGTGGGGCCTGACGCAAAATAAATCTGGGGAAAGCCCTTAAGTCGCAGCCGGGCTTGATCTCGTTTCCTCAGGTGGGTCTCCTGAAGGGCTAACACGTCTGGCTTATGGGATCTAACAAAATGCTCCAGCTTTGTACGCTTAAGGGGGGAATTGAGCCCCCTCACATTATGTGTTTGCCACTTGAAGGAAACAAATGGACATCACGTGCCCACCGCAGCTTGCACTCTGAGGTATCGAGAGACCGCAAAAAGAAAAAAAAAAAAAGGGAAATTCCCTCCTGCATTCTATTTGTGGGGCCTCCCCCCCCAACCCCACTTCCCTTGGTGCGGCTCTGTAAATGCCAGGCTCGTAGGGTGATTCTTCCATGATAAGTGCTGCAAAAACCCACCCACCCCCCTCCCTCCATCCCCCCCCCCGCACACCCCCTTCCCCTGTCCCACAACTAAAGCCCCTCCCCTGCCCTCCCCACAGCCTACCCAACCCCAACTCGGGAGGCCTCCCGCATGTCCCCTCCCCATCCCCCGGACACTCTCTCGTCCTTGCGTGATCCAAGAAGTGCATCCCCGCCCCCTCCCCGCTTCCAATCATAGCCAACTTCCCACCACCCCCTTTTACATCCTCCTCCCCCCCGCGTCAGCCGCATCCACTGTATCAACTGGAAGCCCCCCATTCCGGGGACCCCCCCTCATCTCCCCCCCGAGCGGGCTCCACTCTCCCCTCCTGCGGACGTTTCCGTGCCGACTTCTTTACGTTGGAGCCCACTGTGGACCACACCCACGGCCTCGCCCCATCCCCCGGAGCAGGCCGAGTGCTCTCGGCGTCCCCCCCGGAGACTCCAAGATCCAGGTGAATGATGTTCGCCGCCTCCTCTACACTGGTGGCCCTTCTTTGGGCGCCCTCCCATTCGAACACTAACCCAAACGGGAAGGTCCACTTGTATTTGGCATTCTTTCTTGAGAGTTCTTTAAGCACTGGGCGCATTGCCCTCCTCTTCACAAAAGTACTGTAAGCCAAATCCTGAAACAAGGAGATCTCCTGGCCCTTGTAGTGCAGTGGTACGCGAGACCTTGCCGCCCGTAGAACTGCCTCTTTTTGGGCATACCGTGAGAATGCTGCCAGCACATCACGCGGCCTGGCGCCTGGGCCGCGGGGAGGTCGGTCCACCCTATGTACTCTGTCCAACTCTATAGCCGCGGGGTCTTCTCCTCCCAGCAGGCCCATAAAAAGTCTTTGCACCTCTCCCTTCAGCTCCCCGTCTGTTACTGACTCCGGGAGTAGTTTTACCCTTATATTGACCGTCTCGACCTATTTTCCAAGTCCTCCAGTTGGATTTCTAGGTTGCGGGTCGCTAGGTCCAGGCGATCAATCGCCTCCCCGTTGGCCGTACCGTCCTTTCCCAATTCCTGTAGGCCCCTTTCCAGTATATCGGTTCTCTCCCCTAACTGAGCCACCTCCTGCTTCAGTTCCCCCAGGGCCATATTTAGGTCCGACCTCAACAACTGAAACTGGTCCTCGAAGGCTTTGGCTAGAGTTTCTCCTAAGGCGTGCATCTCACCCCTGAGATCCCTCCTGGTCAGGGGCTCCCGGTCCTCCGCCTCTCCGGGTACTTTAGGGGACTTGAGGCGCTCGGTGTCCCCCCCACTGTCGCCCCTGGCTTCCATTGCTGCAGACCACAATGAGGGGAGGGTGCTCAGGGGGTCCCCCTCTCTCAGACCGGTGCGCGGCGCCCTGCCCCTGGACTTCGCGGGCAGCAGGTCTCACCCGGGGAGCCCGAGGGATCCAAAAAGTGGGATCCGCCGGGGAGCGCTCCTCAGTTCGCCCACCACACCTTTACTGGGCGCCACACGGGGCCGCCCACCGGCTCCAATTCCACAGTTGGGGGGGGGGGGGCGGCAACCGCCCATGAAGACAAGGGTGGGGGTCCCCGCCCCCCCTACCACTGCTCCCACCACCTTTTGGAGGGGGGGAGAGGCCCGGCCAATGAGTGACCCCTCCCCGGGGTTCCCCAACACCAGCCTCGGGGACCGAGCCTCCACCCCGTGGATCCGTTCAAATAGGGGGGAGGAGGGCCACCCCCGCCTCAACTCTCCATCCCCGGGGGGGGGGCCCGCCCACTCCTCACCTCTCCGCCGACGACCAGGAGGCTCCCAACTCTCCTCCGGGGCCTCCCCACAGGCGGATCCCCGGCGGCTCCCGCTGCTCCTACTCCGGATGTGGGACGCTTCTCTGCTTCTCCTGCACGAGGCCTCGCCAGAAGGCCCGGTCCTCCCCCTCAGGGAGATGACCTCCCCCGCCTCGTACCGCCGGCGGCGGGTGCGTCCCTCTCTTCGGGTCTCCCCTCCTCCGCGACAGCCTCCTTATGCGGGTCGACGCCCCGGTCCGCAGTTCGCCCGTACAGGCCTCCGCCGCCAGAATTCCTGGGGACTGCAGCTCCGCGCCCGCAGCTGGCTCACGCGGGCCTCCTCAGCCGCCGCAGCCTGCCGAGATCACAGAATCCACAGCACCCGCCGCATCGTGCCGCCGGTCCTCCAGAGTCCCGTACGTCTTCTGACACCGCGCGGGGCACCCAGGGGGTGGTGGATCCCTTTGAAAGGGCCTCGGGGTGCGGGAGCCGCCGTCAGCGCGTCTAGTCGCTGCCGGCAGCCATCTTGAATCCAATTCTTTTGTTTTTAACGATTAGCCAAAACAACGAAGAGACGCACCATTGTCTGTAAAAATGCAGACATGACCCCCCTTCCGACTAGACTATTTCACCAGCCAATTGGTGAAATAGGGCAAACCTTTCACACCTGGTGCCCACAGATGGGTTACCACAATAACCAGCAACTTGGTGAAAAGGTTTGGGTTGCTGTTATGCAGAAGGGCAACACCTTCAAATGCCAGTGCAGGCACGCGACTGTAAACTGCTCAGATAGGAACGTGAAAATTAGTGGTTCTAGGACAAAGTTTCGAAAACAAAAGGCACAAATGCCTTTTTTTCAACAGTAAAAGGACCGACTTTTTTTTTTAATGGGGGGGTTCCACCCCCTCAATGCCCCCGTTTTCTCTTTATAAAAAAGTTTTTTATACATGCTAAACTAAAAGAAATATAAATAAATATTAAAAAATGTCGATCCTTTTTTCGGTTCTTTTTTGTTTTCGATCAAAAGGACATTCAACCCTTTGCAGTCAAACCTTTGACCGGACACCAAATTAAGTGTCTTGGTGGTCCAATGATGCCATTCAGTTGCCATGGCCAGCATGCACAAATCCTGTGACATCACCATTTTCTACTTGTCAATGCCCAGGTTTGTTTAGGCTCAACAGGTCTCAAATGGGCCTCAACACTTTTGGTTCTCTTCACAGTATGAAAAAAATGTAGACACCCTGGGGAAAGTCAAGAAGGATAGACAACGGCACTATCTGATCCAGTATACAAAACGAGCCTAACGCAGCATGTCAATGAGCTCTTTGAACACAATGGAGGTCCAGTCACTAGACAAGCCATATTATGGCAAGCTTTCAAGGTCTATATGATAAATGTTGCCATGTCCACTGTAGCGGGAGTATTGAGGGATATACCGAGAGTACTTAGGAGGAAGGAAGGGGAAATAGTTTAGCTGCAAGAACGATATGCGTCCGCCCCATTGGCGCAGACGGCGTCCGCAATCAGGGAATATTTAGATGACTACCGGGCTGCTGCGGATCGAGAAGTCCAGTACTTCGATAGACTGGCAGAGGTGCGACGGTACGGCAAGCAGGTAAGGCCAGGCAAACTGTTCACGCCGATGGTCCGCGGCGAGATGGTCACCACGAATATACCATGTATAAATAGGGCAGATGGGGTTGTGGTAACAAATCAGGAAGAGATCAGCAAGGTTTTCTTTGAGTTCTACTTCACATTATACTCCCCTCAAAGCACTGCTACGGACAAAGAGATAGACAATTCCGATTACTTGTCTAAGATAACAACAACACTATTGTCTGGTGAAGCTAGAGAGGCCCTCGATGCTCCCCTAACACTTAGTGAAATAAAGGAAGCTATAAAGGCCCTAACGGGCGGGAAAGCAACGGGAAACGATGGCCTAGGGTCAGAATTCTACAAAGAATTTGTTGAATTGCTGGCCCCGCGCCTCCTTCGTGTGGGCTGATGCGCTGGAGCTGGGGGAACTACCAGCTGTTATGACTGCTTTTCAAAACGGGGAAACGGCCTGAGATATGTGGCTCCTACCGCCCTTTATCCCTTAAACACGGATGCCAAAGGGTTCACAAAGATCCTAGCTATTCGTCTCAAACCTTTAATGCCACGCATAGTTCATGAGCACCAAGCAGGGTTTGTGCAAGGCAGGTTCACAGTAACCAATAAACGCTGCTGCTATTACATTATGGCGAATATTCCGAGAGATACACAGGGAATAGCGATGGCCATGCAAAAGGCACTCAACACTATATACTGGCCCTTCGTGTTCAGAGTCCTTGGAAATTATGGGTTTGGCCTGAACTTCATAAAATGGGTACGTGTATTATATACACATCCCTAAGCAAGGGTCTGTGTTAACTGAGTCTTATCGTCAATTTTAAATTTGGGAGGAGGCAAGAGGCAGGGCTGCCCGCTCTTCCCACTGTTATTTGCCTTGGTGATTGAACCACTTGAGGACTTATTGAGGGCGAGATACACTGGAGCGGGGATAACACTAGAAGGCAGGTTTGAGCTTATCACCCTCTACGACGATGATGATATGCTGTATATCTGGAACCCGTAGAGGAATATGGCAAGAATTCTAAGGGCCGTGCGTGAGTTTGGTAACTATTCATGTCTCAGGCTGAACGCCTCCAAATCGGAGATCTTCCCTCTAACGGATGCAACGGGGTGCCCCACCAATTTGCTTGTACTCCAATGGGCGCCTAGGAAGGTGAAATACTTGGGAGTGGACATAGCATGTACAACGCAACTAACTAGGACGCTTAATTATGAGGGCCTATTTGAAACACTCCGTGCCAAGTTAACACTGTGGAATCATCTACCGATGTCATTGATGGGACGTTTTGCACTAATCACAATGGTCATACACCCAAAGTTGTTTTACCTATTCAGCACTATACCGGTGTGGCCGGCGAGGACCTTCCTCACCAAAAGGTTAAGAGTTAACTGGGAACGGCTGACTGCACCATATGAAAAGGGTGGGTTAGCGGTACCTAACTTCCAACTATCCTTCCTCGCTGCACAGGCCTATTACGCGAAGTACTGGGTTGAGGAGGGACCAGATGCACCGCACACCGCAATCAAAACATACAAGGAAGGACCAGTGAAACTCCTGCACAGCTTGGTTGTGAGGGGACCCCATAACGATAAGTCTATGAACCCAACACTGGTGACATGCAGGGCATGGGACAGATTAGCCGGGGATACCAGAGACAGTGCTGTACCACCCTGGGATGCCAATATGGGACGCACCCCATCTCCCCCCGTCGCAAGAAACGACACTTGCCACACACTGCAAGGAGAGAGGGGTGGTACTCTTTGCTGATGTATTTGTAGATGGACACTTTGTAGATTGGGACACGATCAAGACGATTGTGGAGGTCAATCCACTCCAAAGACTCCAGTACCTCTGACTGCGATCAGCAATGACAGATGTGTGGGAGAGCTTCCCAAATGAACCCCTGATGCATCGAGGTCTGATATACGTGTTTAACCCAAGTTCGTTGAGGAAATCGGCTTCCACGCTTTACAAAATCAGCCTTGCTAGTAGGGCAACCCAGGCCATAAAGGCAAGAAGGGAATGGGAACAAGACTAGGGAACATCATACACAGAAGCACAGTGGTTGCAATTATGTTATTTAGCAAAAAATATATCATGCAATTCCAGGTACCGACTGATCCACTACAAGATAATTACCAGGTACACTATACCCCAGCCCGACTCCAAAGCCTATACAACACAACATCCAGGAAATGCCCTATATGCAGGAGTGAAAACGCTGGTATATTACACATGCTGTGTGTAATACAAAACTCACTGTTTACTGGACTGATATATGTGCAGCATTGGACGAGATGTCTGACCACATCATACAGTGGGACCCGGGGATATGTGTGCTCTGCATTGTGGCTAAAATGAATCCAGTCCTACGCATATTTCTTAATTTGAGTTTATTACTGGCAAAGCGGGCAATATTAATGCACTGGAAAAGCAAAGACCCCGCCGTCACAGGTTTCTTACAGGCCAAGAGAAACACCAATACAATAATTTCCACACAGCACACTTCTCAAACACAAACCATGAGGTTTTGGTTTCAAAGTGGAAAAAGTGAATTAAATTGTACACCAATTTGTAATACTGCTTTTACTCCACCAAATCTGATAATAAATCAGTGACAGACACTTGTGGCCTTCATTGCGGTGCGGGAGCGTCATACAGGAGACTATGCAAGAGACGGCCACAGTTTTGAGAAAGAAGACTCCAAACTAACTCAAAGACACTTAACATGGTGAGGGAAATCCTAATCACATGGAAAATACAAACCTTTGAAAGAAAGAAACTGCAAATGTAATGGACATGCAAATATGAAAAATGCAGAAAACTCATACACTCTGCAGCTGAGAAAGTTGACAATAAATGAGCATGGAGTATCAGAATCTGAAATTTTTAGCATATATTTACTGACCAAAGTATTACTTTAATCTCCAGCCACCTAGATCGATAAATGGCAAAGCTTTCCCTTCACTAGGGCTACTTTTTGTTAAATAACTAATTAGGATGTCATGTAGCATACATCCCTTCACGCATCATCCATTACCTCAATAGAAGGGTTTTCTGCAAGAGCAGTCAAAACCACTTTTGATGCCAAAGCTTCTGAATGGAGCAGAGGGTTTTCATTAGAATTCGCAGGCCAAGAAGAAACACTGAGCACGCACTGGAAGATTCCAGAATACAGAGGCACAAACAGAATTTTTATATCTGAAGCAGCACGAGGTCCAATGGCCTTATTCTTTTCAAAAACCAAACACTGAGATGCTGATGTATCAACCTGAAAAACAAAAATGCATATTAAAGATTTTTAAAAAGTGCATAAGGCTAAATCAGTACCACCATAATGTTTCTTTACATTGCCCAAGTGCAAGAGGACATCAATGGAAACACAAACATTAAACATCTAATAAATGCCAGGGTTAAAAAGACACATTATTCCCTTGTAAAAGTATAACCCAAAAATCTTCAGGACTTCGATAATTAAAATCCTTTACAAATCGGGCAAAACAAGTCTTGCCTACCAAACGAGCGCAGAACATATGATTTAATCACAAGATGGCGCAGTAATTCGGTCTCAGAAGGATGATTACAAAATCTACAAAGCGTTTCTAGGTCTGCAAGCTTCGCCCTAATTCACATTATTTCTTTGGTAGGCAAAACATTTAGTCTAAATTTCATTTGCCGCCTACAAGGACAAGGGAATTTAAACAAATACTTGGGCAGAACTCTGACCACTTTCTGTTCGCAATACCGATTTTAAAAAAGTATGTATTTTCGGTATTGTTCTCTTTTTCTACACCAGTCAGATAGTCAATACCTTTATAAAATTACAGTCTGATTACCAACTAGAACATCCTTGCTAGACTTTTCAGACAGCAAAAGTACCCTGCAATAGCTCCTCCAATCCTCAATACTTACATTAATAGTCTTCTTAATTTCTAAATTATTATGTTTATTTCCTTGAAGATCCCTTTGCTGTCTCTGCAGTCCAATAGGACTGCTATCTAGAAGAAACCGATCATTTGCGTATGCTACCCGCCGTGCTCCCAGCACTGGCAGAAAAGATCTGGTCTTGCAAAATGCAGCTCCTAAATCTGAAATTTTTATATTAAAAAGAAAGTGTGATAAGGCGCACCCCTGCCTTAATTCCCTTGTAGCTTCTATTAAGGTAGTCGCATGTCTACATATTTAGGCAAACCTGAAGATTGGTACCTGAATGTAGGTGCTTCAAAACTCGATGCTAATGCCACGGGCAACCCCAATTCAACAGTTTATCCCATAGTCTAGTACGACAAACTCCATCAATTACCATCGTCAAATCGACAAAGGCCAAGTACAGTGGCTGCCTTTATTTACCAAAACCTTCTTGAAGGAGAAATAAGAAAACCATTCAAGGCTGTTGCCAGACTGCCGCCTAGGGTCACACCTACCTGAAAGCTTAGCCCAAGATTGTAAATTCCTTAGTAATAGGATAGAGAAAACTTCTCCACACTTAGAGTAGAGCAATGGGACGATATATTTTGGCTCGCTCCGATCCCTTTTTAAAGATCAGAAATAAATGAGAAACCTTCCAGGTGTGGCAGTCAAGCAAGTAAGAATGATTTGCTCAAATAGGTAGAACAAAAGACAAGCCCTAAAACCAGGGTTTTGATTTAATGTAAAGTTGGATACCCAATCCAGGGCATGAGCTCTGAAAGGTTTAATATGCTGACCAACATTCTAATATGTCCTCCATTGTGAAATCCAGTTCCCATCTGGTGTTATCTAAGGAGTCAAACGAACGAGGATTCCCATCTACAGGTGCATATACTTTTTTTTAAAAATGTGCTGCCCATTTTTCCTCTGGCACAGTATTTAAAAGCATATATTCCTGACCACCTAGATCATTAATTTGCAGAAAATTGTTGGATTGGTCCACCGAAAGGGCTGCTAGCATACATTCAGAGTCTTTGTGCAATAATTGGTATCTTTTTGATCTTAACCAGTTTTTATATTTCAGTACTAAACTTTTTACAATGCCTTACTTCGGTGTACCTGTGCATCAAAACAATGCTTGTGTTTAGCAGCAATACATTTGTGTTAGCAATTTTAATACAACCTACAAAAACACCTGTAAAATTGCAAGGTTCAACTAATATGCCCAAGTTAAAACTTTCGTTATTCTTCAATTTAGCAAATAGCCGACTGTTAAAATGTTGAGCATTTCTCAAATTCCGTTGGATACCATTTCATTTCTGGTTTACTGACAGAACCTTCCTGCGACAAGTTCCGAGAATGTACCATTTTGTTACCATATATTAAAGACAGAGCCAAGTGACCACTACGAATTATGCTTAATGATGTACAGCAGGCAAAGAAAAAAATAAGGTAGCAAACATTTAATCCAAGATTGCCATTGAGGGAACATCCACAGGAATTCATTTTAAACCAAGGTATCCCTCGCTCACTGGATGGAGTCATAGGGCACAACACGGATTTCGTGAAGCGTTTGGACTCTGGCCACAGTGGGGAACCAGCCCCTGAATTTACAGTTGCAACGTTTGAACAAACGCCCATGTTCTGGGAATGTACCACAATCTATCAGTAACGGAGACTGCTTCAGTTATTTGCCGCTTATATTCTTGAGTAGAATCAACTACTTTAGAATTGGCCCATATATCTGCCCCTAAGGAGGGCTTGGGTTTTCCAACTCAGTTTGAATAACATACGTCTTGCCTTGAAAAGGACCCGTTGTTTTGGGTCGAAACACGGGTCGGCAGTCTTGTTTTTGCATCAATTCACAAAATCTGTCTCAACAGCGTTTTTCTGACTGAAGAATCTATTGCTTTGGATTCTTTGTTTCACTGCATTTGTTGTCCAGTTACACATTCAATTTGAATAGGACATTTACCATTCGCTTAGGGCTGCGCAATCATTTAGGTGTGATATTTTTCAAGTGTTTGTACTTTTCAATACTGAGCAAGTGAAACATGGCAAAAATGGCACAATTTTGCTTTTTGATACAGCAATGTGGGTTAAAGATTTACCAAAGTTGACAACCACCAAGAGGCTAAAAAGGAAATAAAAGGGCAAGCCCCTAACCCTGTAACCCATATTGCCAACAGTCGAGAGACTGTAAAGATAGGCAATCATTGTTCAACCCGCCCCACCTGGGATAACGGTGTGGAAACCTGGGAACAAAGATTGCTACTCACAGAAGAGACCAGTAGTAGAAATTAATCTTCCTGGCAGGCGAGCAAACCAGGAAATAAACATTTGTATTTATTTGATATGTGGTTTTGGTTAAAACGTGCTGTGAAAACAAATTGTTAACTTTATCATCCTGACAAACTGTTGCATCATAAGAGACCGTTGCTGTGCTATCCTGACAAAATTATTCCCCTGGAAGAAAAATGTTATTCTAATATTTCCTTTACATCCGGGGAAGGATACGGTGTGAAGGAAACAATTGCTTTTGTTTATGAACAAGTGTTATGCCAAAGACATTTACTTTACCAAGTGGAAAGATGCATTGGCTAGAAGAGACATTTATGTTGAACTGAACAAAACTTTGTTGCAACAGAACTTTTTCAAGGGTTTAGCTGAATTGATTCAGGGGAAGGGAGCCAAACCCTGGTCACAAGGAGTCCTTTGAAAACGCCACAAGTTTGAACTTTTGCACTGTTCTGTTGCACTGAAGTCAGATACATTTACCTTGTATACTTTGGTTTTATCTATTAGTGTTAGGGTCCGATACATTTGGACACTAGGACACCTTTTCTTTAGTTTGCTAGGTAGGGACATACTAATAAGGATAGGGCCAGATAGTTGTTCATCTCACCCCACTTTTGCTCTAATAAAATGGCAAACATTCAAAAAAATACAACTTTGTGTCCGTCCTGCATTTCTTACCCCTCACAGATCTCAGCCAGATACTGGCTGCCTTCGATTAACCCTCTTTTTGAGGATAAACGCCAGGGCCTACGAGAACAAAGACTCGAAAGGAATCCCCAGTCTCCAAAGGGTGCTCATCCAGGATGACAATATTCAAAAACACTGCTACTTTAATAACTGGATCAGTGAAGTGCCTAACCGACAAAATAATGTCCTCCACAAAATCATCAGGCCCTGAAGAACAAATTACTTACCTCTTGGTAATGTTTTTTCTCATGGATGATCCTGCCCCGGATTGCTCATCTATGATATCCTATCCACGGAACAGCTGTTTCTCTGAAACTTGTCTGCGACCAGTGGGCACAGTGCAGCTCCATTCAACACCTCTAGGTGCCGACATGATGCCGGGGGTAGTATATATTGAGGCGCCATGCCCAGCAATCTCAGTTCCATCTTTTTCCATAGCAATCTGATGTGAAGGCCCCGCAGAACCAATGATGTACTGGCTATCCACTGCGAAGGCATCATGAAGCAAGACAGACAACAGATGCAATGTTCAAAGTAAAGTATTAACTCAAATGGCAGGATGGTAGAATGCCTAACTTGCCCTATGCGAAGGTGAGATTTCCCTACCTGAACGAAACTAAGGAAAGACTGAGTCAAAGAGTTCAACTTAAAAGTTTGTGTGTCCAAAACCTATTGTTGCCCTCACAACTAAAGCAAAACAATGTGCAGAGATGTCAATAATAGAAATGGTGTTCAGCGCTCAGCTTCTTCTTTAGCTCCCCCTTCCCCAAGTTTAAGAAGATTCCACAAAAGTCTCAAAATCACCTTTACAAAGTTCAAGGCACTATAGTTCCACAAAATCCTCGGGGTTGCATTCCCCAAGTTCAAGGCAACACAATTCAAAAGGTAGAGTGGCCTTGAGGCTCTGTTCTCAAGACAGCATTTGCAGTTCATTAAGTCTCAGGGTTACCTTCCCCAATACTTCAACGTAGCAACCAATACGGGTCTCAGTCTTTCAATGTTTAACTCAACTCCAGGCCAACTTGGCACTCACTCTAGGTTGCATTAACAGTTCATACACAGTGCTCCTTCTTGGATTATTTCACAATGTCTTTGGCTTTCACAATTCAGGGATCTCTGGTCCAGACAGTTGTCAGACCACACAGTCCACCCATCACAGGTGACGCAACCAGGAACCCTAGGCTCTTCAGCCAATGAAGCGTGTGTCAGTGGAGGCTTTCAACGCTACTTTCTCTCCTCCTGCACCTAAACCTTTAGCTGACTCACACAACCCTTTCCAAAATTCATCTCAATCGCCAACACTCTGGATGTCCCTGCCCCTGTCATGAGGATCCGTTTGAAGCTCGCATCCAAATGCAACTCTTGGTACAATTCCGAACTTGCCACCATTAAGCACAAATGTAGGGGGACTAAAAGGAAGTGGAGGGCATCAGGCTCATCCTTTGACAAACTGCCCTGCCTGCCGCCAATACAGACTCAAGGCGCTGGCAAACACTGCTGCAGTCTCCACCTCTCATGTTCCCTCCCAGGCCCTTTGCAAGGCTCTGGCATCTCATTTCACCACTAAAACACAGGACATCCTGTCCACTCTCTCCTCTTCCACCATCTCCTCGCCCTCTTCCTATACCATTCCAGGACCCCGGTCAGGCCATATTGCCTCTTCCCGTCTCCTCCTACTCCCTTGTTCACTCCCGGCAAGGTTTCTAGACAAGTCCAATCTATGAAACTCTCGTCAAAGCAGATGCTCCCCCTGCTCCTCCAGAACCACGAAGGTCCACATCGACACCCTTGCTCCAGCTTTGGCAGATTTCTGCAATCACTCTTTTGCCACTAGAATCTTCACCTCACCCTTAGGCACTCCTTGTGCACTCCCTCCTTAAGAAGCCCTCTGCCAATCCTTCCTCTCCGGCAAACTAACACCCAATTTCCATCACTCCTGGCTACCAAATACATGCATTAAGTATCCACATGAACTCCAGAACGAGGCAGGTGTGCTGAAAAAGAGTATGTCATCCAGAGGACAGGTGACAAGGGCAGAACCTAGTCTGTTTTATTGATTTATCAAGCGCGCCACATCCTAGGGTATTTGGGCGCATTACAAGACAGCTTAAATGTGAAGAATTTTCTTTTGATACATACAATTAGGTCATAAAAGTGTGACCTGGATACATACGTAAGTGGCAAGAGAGTGGGGATATAGGCTATAAACAAGGCAAGTTAAACAGAGTAACTAGGGCAGACAAGCATATGTGAAACACAGAATTTACAGAGGGCAAGGGACAAGTGCATAATCAAGAGACATAGGTAGCAGAATCTAGGCGCTCTAGATGCTTCAGTGAGGGGTGTAGTTCATGGATAGCCATTTTTCAGTGTTGGACCTAAAGCTTTGAAAGGTCTGAGTGGAACGCAAGTGAAGAGGGAGGGCGCCCCAGACTTGAGCCGCTAAGACAGGGAAGCTGTTACCCCAACTCTTTAATTTGAAACATGGGACTGTGATGCAGAAGGAGTTGGCAGTCCTAATAGGTTGAGATGAGGTTTTTGAGAAGATTTTATCTTTTAGGTACTGTGGAGCGGCATTATTGAGGCATTTGTGCGTGATTGAGACTATTTTGTAGAGGATCCTGTCCTTGAAGGAGAGCCATTTATCATTCCTTCTACTTTCCGAGATATGATCTCTCCTTGGGATGCTCAAGGCAGCTCTGAGCATTATTTTGTAATATCTATAGAGTTTATTTAGGATTTGTTTGTTGGCACCTGCATATAAAGCGTTGCAGTAATCCAGTTTAGACAGGATTAACGCTCTTGCTAATATGATGCAGCTATTTGTCGAGAGGTAAGATTTGCAAGCATGTGTAAGTTTGCAAGTGTAGGACATGGCAGAGGCTGTCGCATTTACTTGTTTACGAAGGGTCAGAGTGCAATCTAGGTAAAAACCCCAGAGTCTTCGTTTCCTTAGCAGTTTTGATAATGTTGCAATCAATACTAAAGGAGGAGTATTTGGCGTCAAGCTTTTTGAGGTTTGTGAAGACACCTAGTATTAGGATTTCGGTCTTATCATTCAGGCAGAGGCTGTGAAATGCCATCCATGCCTTGAGAGAGATTGTTAGTAGAGCAAGGTCGGCGTCAGTGTTCCGAGAGTGGTATAAGTATGTGGGTGTCATCTGTGTAGTTTGGGTAGATGACACCTAGATGATCCAATTTGTCAAACAGGGGCTTGGTAAAAACGTTGTACATAGTCGGGGAGACACACGAGCCTTGCGTAACTCCGCATGTAATAGGGGTAGGGTCTGCAGCCGCAGACAAAGAGAAGACTATCATTGATCGGTTGCTTAGAAAGGATTTGATCCAGTCGGCAGCTTCTTGAGAGAAGTTTTCTGCTATTGAGAGGTGTTCACATAGAATGTCATGGTCTACGAAATCAAAGGCAGTCGAGAGGTCTAGTAATAGGAGCAGTGCGCATTCTCTATTATCTTTCATTTGATCAATTTGCAGTTTCAGATCGATCGAGGCAGTTTCAGTTCCGTGGAGCAGCCTGAAGCCTGATTTTCTGAGACCTAAAAGATTGTTAAACTCAAGATATTGCTGTATTTTGAGGTAAGCCGGTTTACCAATAATTTTAAGAAGGAAGGGGACAGTCGTTATAGGCCTGTAATTAGTGGAGATAGTTCGGTCTAGAGAAGCTTTCTTGAGTAGGAGCAGAACCCACGCATCCTTAAGGTTAGTTAGAACCTGACATGTTCTGAATGAAGCATTTTTAAAAGTTTATTGATAAATGGGGCAAGATCTCTAGCTGCTTCTTTGATTATTTGGGCCGGGCATGAGTCGCCTTGGCATCTTGACGGTTTAAGGGAGGCAAGAATCTTTTCTACCTCGGGGATGGTAACTTGGGCAAATTTGAATTCTTGAAGTTTGGTAGGGTTATTTTGAAGTTTCAGAGTTGTGTCTGATTTGGGAAGGTTGAGTCTTTTGGCTGCTATTTTCTTTTGGAGCGAAGCGATTTCATTAGAGAGCATTTTGAAAGTCTGTGCACCATTCTTTATTTTTTGGGCAAGAGTCATCTGGGGCTATTGGTGATTATAATTCCCTCAGGATTACAAAAAGTTCCTTGTGTTAGAACTGGCCTTCTGAATCACATCGTTACAGGATTCTTGTTTAGTTATAATGATCTCAGCTTTATAGTTAGTGGTTAGTTTGTTCACCCTATCTTTGTTTTCTTTAGAGGGCAGGATTTTCCAGATGGCTTCAAATTTCCTTTTTCTAGTCTAAGGGCTTTCAGATGAGGGGTGAACCAAGTATTAAGGTGAGCATTCGGTTTACGGATTTGAAGTTTAAGTGGTGCGATGGAGTTGAGGGCTTGGGTCATAGTGTTACTGTACAAGTTGACAAGTTCTGCTGGGTCTGGAGATTTGGAAGCATTTAGGGGGGCAGCACGATCGGCATCAGCTTGTCGGAAGTGATGTTTATTTTGTTTCTGGTTAGAAGGGGTGGGAGCATACTTTTAGGTTTGTTGGCTGGCCGCTTGGTGCAGATGGTAAAGGAGATTAAAAAGTGGTCTGACCAACTCTGGGGTTTGATGGCTGTGATGGAGGTTTCACAGTTGTAGTCTGCCACCCCATCTAATATTGCCTTTCTCGTGGGTCGGTTGGACAATTCTTTGAGAGAAGTTTAGATCAGTTAGTGAGTCAGGCAGTAGTTTGGCAGGAAGGTCATTGGGGTCTAGGAATCCTAGATTAAATTCGCCTAACAGTAATATTTGAGATGTGGGTTTAGTCTTGTTTGACAGTATGGTGTTTATATCCTCCACAAATGAGCCAATAGGGCCAGGAGATTGGTATATTAAGTGGATAGTTAAGGTCCTAGTTTTAGAGGTGGCTAATTTAACTGAGATAAGTTTGCATGATTTGACCAAAGGGGCAGTGGTAACTCATAGCTAGGCTAGCCTTGGCAATGAAGGCGACCCCACCACCTTCAAGTTTCTCCATCCGCTCTTACAATGGTGTAGTCCATTTGCTTTCATACTGGGACCGAGTCGAGGGCCTCCCGATTTGCTGAATGATGTCCCAGTTGTCATCTGAAAATTAACCATGCTAAAGCGTCAGCTGATCAGGAACCAGGCTGCCAGGGCCAGTTCAGTCGGGTCCAGATATTCCACTGCCCACCCAGCTTGTCAGGAAGCCCCTGTTGGGGATCGAAAAATAGACACCCAGGGAGCACAACTGCAGCTGATCCGAAAACCAGGGGCCAGTGGGGAGTAACCAGGATGAGGCTGCAGCCAACAGAAGCCCGGAACTTGAGGAGGGGCTGCAGGAGCAGAGGGGTGGGCGGAAATGCGCAACACCTGCGGCCATGTCAGCAGATCTAGAAGGCGTCTTCCAGTGACCCCTGACCTACCCATGAGGCAAACTGGGGGTACTTGGCATTCAGGGGAGATGCAAACAAGTCCAGGTCCATGAACCCCCAATGCTGGAACAGGGGCAACAAGGAGTCATGCAAATCCCACTCGTAGGTGCTGAAGCCCAAGCGACTCAGCTGATCCGCTTATGCATTGATGTGACCCAGCAGGTGGACTGCAGAAATCCAAATCCTCTCTGTAAGGACCCATTCCCAGATTGAATCCACCTCCATGCAGAGTAAAGGGAGAGTGGGGGGCGGGGACGTGTGCCACCCTGCTTGTTCAGGTAAAACATTTTAGTGGAATTGACAGTCCTGACCAGAACCGACTTCTCCCTCATTAGGGCAAAAATGCCTTGAGGGCAAGGCCCACTGCCCTGAGCTTGAGCAGATATGTGGGAGGGCTTCCGTCCTGATCATGCACCATGAATCACATAGCCCTGCAAAGTAGTCCCCACAGCCCAAAAGAGGAGTCAGTCGTCACCACCAAGGTAGGCTCCGGTCGGGTGAAGGGGGATCCCACTGACACATTGCCATCCATCAGCAACCAGCGAAGATCGGACAAAAGGAGGCATGGTATTGGGATCCTGTCCGACTGGGACCTCGGCTCCTGAACCCAATTAGGTGCCACGTGGAGCTGGAATCACCTCATCTTGAGACGGGTGTGCTGTACAATCAGTACGCAGGAGGCAATTAGGCCGAAAAAGTATTGGAACCGCCATGCTGAGGTGGTCGAGGTGGCCAGAAAGTGCCCCACTGCCTTGCAGAGGGACATCAGCATATTGGGCGTGGGGAACACCTGCTGAATGCTAGTGTTCCAACGCGCCCCTAGGAAGACCAGTTCCTGAGACGGGCAGAAGGAACAAGTTACTTACCTGTAACTGTTGTGCTCCAGTATGGGTCTGGCAAGGATTCACATGCTCATGAATATTACCCATAAGGCTGGGAATCCTTGGTAAAGAATAAAATCAATTTCATTTCTTTCTCCGAACAACCAATCACTGAGCTCTGGGTCATACTGCCCCCCATCCAATGACTACCCACTACCTAAGCCCTTGCTCTTGCAGCCATCTTCAGATTTTGTAGCACGTAAAGTGGCAGTAGGACCAAGAGAAGAGCCACAAAGGGGCAGGCAGGAGGGTTCATATGTAAATCCATGCCAGACCAGAATGGGGTCTGGCATGGATTCACAAGCTCAAGAATAAAGCAGTACACACATGCACAACCACAGGTGGTGGCAAGGCTCAACATAAGCATATCTTACCTCCTCACCAGGTTCACCTTTAAGCAAACAGGTTGCGCAGCACTGCTTGGCCGACTCCGGACTCCTCCCTGGAAGTCCTGTCGACACAGTAGAATCTCAACAAGTGTAGCAGCCCTGCAGATGTCTAGCAGGGGCACACCAGACAGGTACGCCGTGGTTGCAGCGATCGCTCTGGTCGAATGAGCTCTTGGACGGCTAGGCAACAGTCTGTTTGCCAACCGGTGACAATGGGTGATGCAGCCGGAGAGCCACCTGGAAAAGGAAGCCTTGGAGAGGGCCTTCCCATGTTTCACAGGGCCAAACTACACAAAATGTCTTCCGAAAACTCTAATCGGTCCACGTAGAACTTCAGCACTCTAGCCACATCCAGAGTGCAAAGCCCTTTCAGCCGGCGACGAAGGCATCGGAAAAAACAGAGGCAACACCAAAAGTTTAGATGAAAGTCCGACCGCACCTTGGGCATGAAGGAGAGGTGTGTCCACAGCACCACCCTTGTGTTGTGAAAAGTCAAATAAGGTGGCTTACCGGACAGGGACAATCTCACTCACTCGTCGTGCAGAGGGGATGGCCACGAGGAACGCTGTCTTCCATGACAAGAATTTCAGTGGAACTGTCTGCATAGGTTCGAATGGCGGGCCCACAAGCCTAGTCAGCACCACATTGAGTTCCCACGCCGGGGCTGGAGCCTTCACCGGCGGGAACGAACGTAACAGTCCTTTGACAAACTCCTTAACCAAATTGTGTGAGCACAACGACGACCGTCCTGGAGATCTGGTGTAGCGGGAGATAGCCGCCAGATGCACTTTGATGGAGGCATGAACCAGTCCTTCTTTGGCCAATGACAGCAATTACTGTAGTACCTGCGGAGCCGTGACTCGTAGAGGATCGATCTTCTGTGCACAGCACCAATGACAAAACCGCTTCCATTTATGTCCGTAGCATTTTAGAGTAGACTATGCTCTGGCCTTGGCAAGCCCCTACTTGCAATCTGCTGGGAGACCGTAGCCCCCGAACTCTAATGCTGCAGGAGCCAGGAATTCAGGTTCAGCGATCATGGGTCGTGGTGAAGAATTGAACCTCCTTCCTTGGCGAAAATATCTACGACCACCAGAAGCTTGATTGGAGGGGACATTCGCATGCTGAGAAGGTCCAGGTACCAGATCTGCCTCGGCCATGCTGATGCGACGAGGATCATCCTGCACCGGGACCGTCTGAATTGATTGAGGAGTCTAAGAAGCAACGGCAACAGAGGGAACGCATACAGAAACAGGCCGTCCCAGGCAAATTAGATTGCGTCCCCCCCATGTTTCCCGGCTGGGGAAACCTGCTGGCGAACCTCCAGCACTTGGTGTTCATCGCCATCGCAAACAGATCGATCGGGGGATTATCCCATTTGCGGAACAGATGATCCACTTGGTCCTGCCAAAGTTCACACTCGTGGCAAGAGCGTAATTCCTTGCTGAGAGTCAGTGACAGTGTTCTTCAGTCCTGTCAGATGAAAAGGAATGAGGAACATCCCCCTGAGCGACGGCCCAGTGCCATTGGTCCTGTGCTTCTTTGGAGCGCACCAGGGATCTGGTGCCCTCTGCTTCCTGATGTAAAACCTTGTGTTGGTTGTTAGGCAGAAACCTGTGCAGTTCCCTTAGGGAACACTGCAAAAGATTTAAGACTACAGGTGTTGGCAGTAAACCCACTTGGTAGCAGTCTGCACCACCCAGATTTACCTGGTAGCTGTGGCTGAGCAGTCAGATTTCTCTCAAGAGAGTTAGGCAGTATGCAAAGTATACAAAATAGGCACTCAGATACAATAATACAAGCAAACACTGACCAGAACTTGGGTATCAAAGTATATAATTATTTAAAAACATACGGTTTGAAACACTCCAGCACTCTTTTTTTTTTAAATAGTTTTTATTATTTTGGAAACCAATAAACAATACAAACCAAACTTGCAGCATTATTTACAACAGACTTATGAACATCAATTAACGCACGTTACTGCTCCCCAAATCCCTCCCCCCTCAAGAGCTTATTTGCATTTCTTTTTCTGTATCTGCTGCGTGTGGCCGGGTATCGCTTCCTTCCGAAGCTGCAGAATCCACCAATGTGCCAAACAGTCCTGTTATTAGCATTCTCCAGCACTCTTGTTGTAAAATATTCTAAACACAGTTACTATTGTAATATGTACACCCCTTTTTCCTTATCAGATAAGTCACAGTAAAACACCACTTATTTTCATACAGAGGTGAGCGCTTAACTAGATTGCACTCCAATAAGTTTGTGAGAAAGGGAGGGAAAAAGACAGGATATGGAAAGGTACACCACTCTAAGGTTCAGGAACACTGTTAGCAAGGCAGAAGAGCAAACGTCACTGGTGAGCCAAAGTCCAAAGGCTGGGCCCACTCTTAGAGAGCAGAGCACAAATGCGCCCAGGATCACACAGTTACACTAGGCTTAGAAAGTCTTGCAGAGAGTTCAAAAAGAGTTTAGAGAGGCTTAGGAAAGTTTAGCCAGGGTGTCCCAGGCTAACCCAGGTTCGAAAGCCGGGGACTAAATCTACCCCGTACAGTCGGTAGCAAGGGAAGCCAGGCGGGACACAGTACCTTAAGTGGGAAGGATCCTCCAGTGGTGGCAGTTGTTCCTGGTAGTGGGTGCAAGTCTTGTCGTCCAGGGGAAGAGAAGATCTCGACTTGGAGGAAAGATGAAGGTCGTTGCACTACCAGGGAAGAAACCAGCCGCAGAGTTTTCTGGTTAAAGGTGGTACCTTTGTTTCGCAGTCGTGGTAAAACGTGGTATCCCGGTTGCCGTAGTGCTTGGCACAGGCAAGGCGACCACGAGGTACGTCGGGAAGGCGAAAAGACGGTGAAACTGGTTATCCCCACCAGTCAAAGGAAGAAGACTCTCCGGCGGGAGATCTCCTCTGTTGTTGGGAAAAGTGGTGAGGCGGTCCAGCAGGGCTCCACCGGTGGTGGTGGTGGTGTCGTGGCAGGTCGGCTCAGCTTCTCCCTCGTCGGATTCTTAGGTCTTGTGGCGACTTCTCAAGTTCCAGTCCTCAAAGCCCTGCTTTTATGCAGAAAACCCCCATTCACTCAGCCTAGCTGTCACTCACACATGCTAAGTGGTGAGCCAGGCGGCTCACCACTTGGGCCAATCAGGACGGAGTGCGACTTGAGTTGCCTATGCAACTCAGTCCAGGGTGCCTAAATCCCCCTCCACCCCTCCTAAGTACCCCAGGCAGAGTGGCACCACTGTGGAGGGCTTCTGTGGAGAAGCCCGCCAAAAAGTGGAACAAAGGGCTCAACTTGGGTTGGAGTCACAGAAGGGAACACAAACGCCATTTTAGAATCAAGTTTTGGCAAAAAAACAACCGGAGAATTCATATTAATTAAATAAACAAGCGGTATGTTCGAGGCTACCGTAAATAATTAAATAAAGATAGTAGCCTAAAACAATATGAAATCCCATAGGAAAATATTCGCGGTTGAATATAAAAAGTAGTATCCACTGCCACCAGCCAAAACTCGATCAGGGGGGGACGGAGACGTGCCCCCTCGACTAACAGACCCTGGGGCAATTGAATTGCCCCAGCCAGTTCGTCCACAATATGATGGTTTGTACTGGTTCTGTTCAGAATTTAAGACTAGTAAAGTCAATGGTGACTTTACATGCCCTGGGAGACAGTAGTCAGTCCCAGGGTATGGAGTCTATACTGGGGGATTTACTAGGACACCCCTGTGTCACTGCACTGAGGGTGCTGTGTAACACACATCACAAAAACACATGAAGCCCTATGGAGTAAAAGACCCCATAGCCCATTAAACACATCCAGATTCAAAGAAACGCACTCAAATCATGCCCAAGAGTGAGGGTAAAAGAGTCTCACTCTCGGCAGGAGAAAAAAATAAACCCCAAAAATCCAGCAAAGCTGCTGTGGGACTCACTAGGTTAGGAAATTCAGCCTAAACAGAGAATTCTCCCTAACATTGGTATTGTCCGTGAAGACCCAAACCACCTTGCCCTTGAGGGACGGGAGGAAGGACTTTAGGGCCAAAAACACTGCCCGCAGCTCCAGCACGTTGATGTGCAACGTTTTCTCCTCCGGCAGCCACAGGCCTCTTGGGTGAAGACTTCCAGTGTGAGCTCCCCAGACTTCCAGGGAGGCGCCATCATTACCGTCTCCTGGTGCGAAGGGGTCTGGAAATCCACGTCCCCGGACAGATGAGCACGAACAACCCACCACCTTATTGCTTGACGGAAGCTCTCGTCGAGCATGATCTTATCCTAGAAGCTTCCAGACACTTGCATCTAACTTTCGTCAAGGAACTCTGTAGTGGGCGCATCCGTAGCCTGCATAGTCCGATGAGGTAGATGTATGACGACATCATGCCGATCAGAGACTAGATGGCCCTCACTGTGGCGACCTCCAGTGCCAACAGCCGTTGCACCTTGCCCAAGATGGCCTACATCCTTTCCTCTGGTGATGCCAGGCACGACACTGTGTTGAGTCGGGATCCCAGAAACAGCGCGTCCTGCGATGGAGTCAAGCAAGACTTTGCATAGTTCACCGAGAACCCCAGCTCAGTCAGTAGGCAAACGGTCCTCACTGTGTGGTCGACGGCGATGTCCTTTGAACTGGCCAGGATGAGCCAGTCGTCCAAGTAAGAGCAAACGAGGATTCCCCCTAAGTCGCAGCTGCGCCGTCACCGGCGCCAGGCACTTGGTGAAAACCCTTGGCGCCGACTTTAATCCAAAGGGAAGGGGCTCGAATTGGTAGTGCTTCCCTTGATCCACAAAGCGCAGAAACGTGCGGTGTCCCTTGTGAATGCGGATGAGGAAGTATGCATCCTCCAAGTCCAGAGACGACAAAGTCTCCCTCTTCAAGCTGCCCGAGCACGTGCTGAAAAGTGACCATCCAGAACTTTTGGGACTTGATGTATTTGTTTAGTCGAAGTAGATCGAGGATGGGCCTCCACCCTCCGGTTTTCTTTTTCACGAGGAAGTACCTCGAGTGCACTCCAGAGCCCGGGAGCCTCTTTGGGACAAGCTCTATCGCGCCTTTTCTTACAATGGCCCGCACCTCCAGCAGCAGCAGAGGGACGTGGTTTTCCTGCCAGGCCACTGATGGTATTCAGGGACACTTCTGTTGAAATTCCAGGGTGTGTCTGTGGGCAAGAGCGTCCAGCACCCAACGGTCAGTGGAGATAGTCTTCCACACATTGATGAAGTTCGCTAGCCAGCCTCCCACCGGGCCCGACGCCACGGTCAGTTCAATCCTGCTTGGACATCGAAGGGTCGAATTGGGGACCTGGCGACAACGTCCTCCTCCGAAGGCCTTGGAGCATCCTCTGTTGGTTTCCTGGGCCGAAGAGCAGGATGGTTGGCGATAAGAAGCGGAACACCGCCGATACCCTTGGAGGATCCTTGGGACTTGCTGCTTGAGGGCCGAAAGAATGGCTTCCGTCTTTATGGCTTGTAGAGACTCATCCACATCCTTCCCGAACAAACAGTCCCCGTCGAAGGGCATGTCCAACACCTTCGACTGAACGTCCTGACGAAAGTTGGTGGCCTTGAGCCAGCTCCAACGACTAAGGCAGACGCTGTTGCCCAATTGGCGGAACCCCGCGTCGGCAATGTTCGTGGCCACCGTGATGGCGTGGTCCGATGCCACTTCCCCTTCCTGAAGAATTTCCAGCGCGTCCGACCTCTTGTCAGGGATGAAGTCCAGGATGGGAGCGATCTTGAACCACAGTTCCCGGTCGTAGCGTGCCACGATGCAGAGGGCAGCCTTGATGGTCGTCGCCACAGAATAGATGACCCGTCGTCCCATGGCATCTCTGTCCAGAGAGGTGGATGCTGCCGAGGAAGAAGCGCCCAAGGACGTTGACACCAACGCGTCCAGAGATGGTTGGGCCCGCAAGCAACTGGGCTCAGAGTCCGGCACCCTGTACTTCTCAAGGTGATCCGATCCCTCTTTTCGACGGGGCCGTAGAAGGTTTCTTCATGAGACAAACCTTCGTCCCAAATGTCATCCAGGAGTAAGACCGAGAGGATGGTCTTTCTTTGCCTCGCGGCACTGATATAAAAGAGGCCCGCCTCGTCCTCTTCCGTGAGCTGAAGAGTTACGAGGCTCTGGAGCTCATCGCGATGAACAAGCTTATCTCGTCTGGTGGGAAAGATCTGGGGGGTGGCGACGAGAGGTCCCCCACCCCATCGTCGTTTGTGCCAGTCATCGCTGTGTCAGGATCCGTCTCATCCCTCAGGGGCAGAGGGGGTCGAAAGGTGGCAAGGAGGTGGAGGGTGATTTGTGTTGGCCAGAGGCTCCCCCGTTGGCAAGGGGTCGGCCGTCGGTGGGGCCACCGGCGTGATAGCCATCTTGTCTGTATCTCAGAGACCAGGGTATGCAGTGCAGAGAGAATGTCCACCAAGAGTTCTCTAGGAGGCAGCTGAGGCGGGGTGGCAGCTGAAGCAGAATAGGCAGCTGGGGCACCGGTCGTGAGCCCAAGCCCTCGTCGCCTTGCCACTCTTCGATGGTATCCTTGCCGTCGTCGCTGCGCTCGTCGTAGGGCCCATTCCCCCAGTTTTCCTGATCTTGGATGGTTTGCAGGTAGACAAGCTTCTCCTCAGAGGAGATATCCGTACCCCAGAGGGCCAACGTGCCCATCCCTTCTTCGCTTACAGAAGGGAAAGTCTTGGGGAGTGACTGGCATCTTCTCCAGGGTCTTCTCTAAGGGCCGGAACGCAGCTTCCCTATTGGGAGGAAGGGATCCCCTCACCTTCGGGGTTGCCCCCTGCGGAGGCATCTCGGCGGCCTTCACAAGAGACGCCACCACGCCCTTTATGGAAGGCTGGGCCTTCATTGGGTGTACTTGGGACTTAAGTCAGGATTGGAGCATTGTCCTGTATGGCCTTGAGAGTCCAAGCCGCCTTGTCCTGCCTGGACTTCTCCTTAAGCGGAGGGTCCACACCCTGATCCCCCCTTGGCCTTCTCCGGCAGGTCAGTCTTGGGCGTCTCCTTGATTTTGCCCAGATTGGTCAGACATCCTCTTGGCCGAAGATCCTGACCGTTGACTGATGCTGGAGACGTTTAACGCGCCCTGGCCAGCGAGGAGTCCATTGTAATGGCGCTCCGGGTGGCAGTGGACTTGTGGTGCTTAGCCGTATGTTGGACCCCTGTGGGAGGGCCGCCATCAAAGTTCTTAGAAGCCCGCTCAGCTTTCTTGGAACTGGGAGAGCCATGCTGATGGGACTCACCCAGAGAGGGGCCTGCACCCACTCCTTCAGCCGCCTATGCCGATCCTTCAGCGTGCGAGGTGGCATCTCCTGGCAAAATGCACAGTCTTCCTCCACGTGCGTCGGGTACAGGCAGTAAAGACACTGGGAATGCTTATTGTACGAAAAGACATCCTGCAAGCCGCAGTCGGAGCAAATCCTGAACAGGCTGCTGAATCCTCCTCCTCCGACATGGTCCATGCGGCGTAGGCCTGAAGAATCTTCTGGAAGCCTCCACGAAGTAACTCTACGAAATTTGCCCTTGTGGGGCGCTGAAGAATCCAAAAAGTGGGTCCCTGTTAAATCAGAAGTTTGATCGATGGAGCACAAGGCTCGATTGACCAAAAAAATTGAGTAACACTCATCCAAAAACGCAGTAAAAGCTTGAGAGTTAAACACAAGGACTCCCAACACTTGAACGTGCGGTAAAAATCTGAAGAAGGCTGCCAGGTGGGAGGGGGGTGCCTAAGGTAGAGGGCAGTCATTGGCTGGGGGCAGTATGACCCAGAGCTCAGTGAATGGTTGTTAGGAGAAAGAAAGAACAATGAAACTGATTTTTTTCTTTACAGAGGATTCCCACCCGACGACGGGTAATATTAATGAGCATGTGAATCCATGCCAGACCCCATGCTAGAGAACTGCAACTTCCTCCAGTTGAGGGCAAACCCCCAGCAGATAAAGGGTATCCACCAATCTCTGGCAGGTGTGTACCACCCCTTTGGGTGACCCGGCCTCACCAACCACTCGTCCGGATAAGGATATAGACAATGGCCCTCCAAGCGGAGAAGGCCCGCACTGTATTCATCAACTTTGTGAAGACAAAAGTGGCCAAATTCAGCCCGAAGGGCAGCACTTTGTACTGGAAGTGGTATGACAATCGTGAATCACAGAAACTTCTGATGTAGTTCATATATGGGTACATGCAGGTAGCATCATTTAAGTCCAGGAAACCCATCCTGTCCCGTGCACATAGACTCTCGGCTATGTGTGTGGTAGTATTCCTCTGAAAGCGTTCCAGCAGTAAAGATAGATTTAGCAATTACAGGTGCAGGACTACCCTTCAGGCCAGCCTCGTCGTTCTTTGGTACCATAGTAACCGAAAGCCCCTTTTGTCAGAAAGAGCAACCAGTTCCATCGCCTGCATCTCCAAGAGGGACAGAACCTCCCGCAAAAAGGGCCAGGAACCCGATCCGACAAAGAAGAGAGGATAGTAGAGGCAAAGGAAGAGTAAAACTGAAGCCTGTGGAGACTACAGATAGGATCCACAGGTTGCTGAAAAAGACGTTTCCAGGTGTCCTGCAACAGAGCGAAACAGCCCCCCCACAGGAGAGCTGTGTTTCCCTAATCCTGACGTCACTGCTTCTTGGCGGCGGAGGAAGAGGAGGGGGAGCGGAAAAACCAGCACAACGTCCTCTGCTGCTTCCTTCTATTGTCGCTGGGCGACCTGTTGGGACTCCACGTACCGTTGTCTCTGAAACCCTTGGAGCCGGAGAAAGTTTGGGGTTTGAACTCGGTCTTACCATAGGATTGAGGGAAGGATTTCTTTTTTTTTTTAAACTTTTTTTATTTGACTTGACAACATACCAGAGAACAACAGGGGCCACATGACACCAGCAATAAGAACCAAGCGATACACATATTAAGCAGCACATCCTGAATAAACTTAAGGATGCTGGAGCGAGGCAATATACAAAGTATTAATAACTGTACCAGGGGGGACAACATCTACGAGGAACCTTCCGGGGAGGAAGAGAGAATTTGACGGCGACGCCATGGAGGACATATAATCTCGGAATTTCCGCCAGATGTCCCTTGGCCTTGAGTGTGGGTGTTGCATTGCATTCCAGGACTCCTCCGTTTCATGAGCCCATGTGATCGTCCTGAGCCACCGAGTATAGGTAGGCGCCCTAGGGCGGAGCCAACATAGCAATATGCAGCGGACTGCCAACAGCATGCAGAGACCTGCTAGTTTCTTAGAGTCACGGGGCAACTGAGGGAGGTCATGAAACAGGCAGTCCAGCGGGGTGGGGACAACAGTGTGTTCCAGAATGTCTGAGAGTGTGGAACAGATGTCCAACCAGAATTGGGTCAGGCGGGGACAGTACCATAGCATATGGATATAGGAAGCTTGATCCGTGCCACACCTGGGGCAGATGGGAGGGCGGAGCAGAACATGCGATGAAGTCTCATTGGTGTATGATGGTATTTGTGCAGGACCTTGAATTGGATTCGTTTAAATTTGGTGTTGTAGGACACATCGTGGGTGCGGGCGCACATTCGGGACCATCTCTCGTCAGTGAGCTCAACCCAGAGATGCTCCTCCCACCTGCGCCTCAGTTTGGTGAAGGGAGGGCTGCTCTAGTCTGCAACAAGGAGTAAAGTCTCGACACCTTACCCCTGAAGGAGAAAAAGGAACAAAGCTCTGCAACTATAGGCTCGTCAGGCGGTAAGGCGGGGAAATCAGGCTATCTGGATTTGAGATTCTCCCGGAGTGAGGAGTATTCTAGCCACACCGAGGGCCGACGTTTGAGGGAGATCAAGACACTCGATAAAGTTTCCCTGTTCATAGGCATCACGAAGTGCCAGAAGGCCGGCATCCGCCCAGTGAGATACCACTGATTGTGGAACATGCGGGACGTCAGGAAAGAAGTTCCATAATGGCAGATCCCCGTGGAATGGGTCAAGTGTGTCGACCATTGTCCAGAGTTTGGTCAATGCTAAGGATGTACTAGCTACGGGGTCTGCAAAATCTGAGTCGGGGGGGGGGAGGTGAGGGGATTGGCTTGAGGATCAGGGATCCAATCTCTCGGTCACAGACCGTTAGTTTCTCAAGGCGGACATGTGGGGGAGGATCAATGGTGTTAAACCAATGTGTGGCGAAATGAGATTGGGCCACCACCCAGTATCTGATGAAATCTGGGGCGCTGAACCCGCCTAATTCCTTGGGGGCGGTTAGTGTAGACAGTTTGTGGCGAACTGCCCCTGAGTGCCAAAAGAAGGTGTTGCTTATACTGCGTAGTGTTTGGAAAAAAGCGTCCCCGGGCCACACAGGCAGATTGGTAAATCGGTAAAGTAATTGAGGTAATACAACCATTTTAAGTATTCCAATTCTGCGTGCCAGTGAGATGGGGCGTCTGGCCCAGCTGGTGGTTTTTGCCGCCAGGTTAGTTAGGTAATTCTGATAATTGTCATCGCGCAGCTGCGCCGTGTGACGGGAGAGCACCACCCCCAGGTAAGTGATACTAGACGGAGACCAGTTGAACCCACATAGGTCAAGGGAGGTGGAGGGGTTGTGTGGAGTCTGTAAATGGGAATAAGGCAGACTTGGAGCAGTTTACTTTCAAGCCAGATATGTCCACAAAACAGGCAACATCTGCTAGTATAGAGGCAAGGTTGGTTTCCGTGGAGTGGATGTACAGAAAGCATCGTCAGCGTAGAGGGAGACTATATCGGATTGGCCGGCTGTGCGCAATCCCCTATGCGAGTAACTGCCAAATCATGTCAGCAAAGGGCTCCATGGCTATGGCAAAAATGAGCGGGGAGAAGGGACATCCTTGACGCGTGCCCTTGGATTGCTGGAAGGGAGCGGAACACCTGTCTTCCGTACGGACTCTGGCCGATGGAGCGGTGTAAAGCAGCTTTATAAAGGTTCGGAAGTTGGGGCCGAACTTGCATTTCTCGAGAACTCGCCATAGATATTTCCATGAGACCGAGTCAAATGCCTTCTGCATGTCCAGAGTGGCTGCAACCGCCTGTGTGGCCGGGCTGATCCTGCTAATCACATTGAAGAGCCTTCTCAAATTCAGGGAGGTGGACCTACCAGGGACAAATCCCGCGTGGTCGGGGTGGATGATGTGGGGCATTGTATGGGGCTAATCGGTTGGCTAGCAGTTTAGCGTATATTTTAATGTCACTGTCAATCAACGAGAGTGGTCGGTATGAGCCGCCCTGAGTAGGGGGTTTACCAGCTTTGAGGAGAACTGTAATCAGTGCCTCCCGGAGAGATGGGGGAAGTATTCCCCCGTCGCTCGATTCCTCCCATAGGGCCAGTAGGGGCAGGGACAGGTGAGACTTGTATTCTTTATAAAAGTCCATAGGGAGCCCATCTGGGCCCGGGGCCTTCCCAGACGGCAGCGACTCAATGGCCTCGATAAGCTCCTCCGAGGTGAAAGGCCTCTCAAGGAAGCTGCTGGCGTCGACTGACGGGACTGATGGGGGCAGATTCTCTAAATAGGAGTCAATTTCGGGTACCTGGGGCCCGTCTGCTTCAGAGTACAGGGAGGTGTAGAACGAGAGGAATTCAGAATTGATATCCTGTGGGGAGGTGGCGAGTGAGCCATCAGGTCTCACTATGGCCGGAATATTGGGGGCTCCGAGTTCACGGCGCAGCAGTCTAGCTAGCATTCCGCCGGGTCGCTCTCCTTCACCGTATTTCCTCACCGACTGAGGGGAGTTCAGGAATTTAACCTCGCGCTCGGCAAGGGCGCGGAACCTGTCCAGCTCAGATCCCAGCGCCGTTAGGGTGGTTGGGGAGTGATTTTGGGCATATTGGGACTCGAGGAAGGCCAGGGCTGATTCGCTAGCGGCAATATCTGCGCGGATACCCTTCAGGATGCCACAACCTTTGGAAATGGCGATCCCTCTTGTGTGCGCTTTAAAGGATTCCCAGAGTACAGCTTGTGTTGATACAGAGTTTGTGTTGATCTCGAAGAATTCCTTGATGGAGGACTGGAGTTCGGTTGCAAAGACCTGGTCAAGAAGCGAATAAGGGCTCATCCTCCACTGCCTGGTTTTATTGGCGTCCAGTCCCCAGTTTAAGGAGATAAGTACCGGTGAATGGTCTGATACCGTCCTCGGAAGGATATCAAAGTGAGTTAGGCATCTGACCAGCATGTCCGTAATCAGCCATCTGTCTATTCTAGAATGGGAATGATGTACTGAGGAATAAAAGGAGTATGTTCGGGAATCCGGGTTCATCAGACGCCAGGCATCCACTAGTGCCAGATGGGGAAGTGTGGTAAGGACAGTGTATGCTGCTTTGGACAGTTGATGAGGCCTAGAGCCCGATCTATCTAGGGTGACATCCAGTATTGTATTAAAATCACCTCCCCATAAAATAAGAATCAGGGGGTAGCCTTCAAGTAGGGAGGCCAGGTGTAGGTAGAAATCGGGGTCGTTGACATTGGGACCATATATATTCAGTATGACTACCTCCTGGTGTTGCAGCTTGCCAATGATCAATACATATCTATCAAGCGGATCTATGTGGGATTGGTGACATGTGAACTTCAGGCTCTTGTGTATTAAGGTGAGAGTGCCACAGATTTGAGTGGAATAGTTGGTGTAGTACCTCTGGGGCCCCCCATTGCTTAGCGAATCGTTCACATTGCTCACAACGAGCATGGGTTTCTTGTAGACATAAGATTTTAACCCCGTGGTGCTCAGCATGGAGCTGTATCTGCCGCATCTTTTGGTAACTGCCCAACCCCCGGATGTTCCAGCTCATGAAGGTCAGGTCGGTATTAGCCATACTTCCGAGTGTACGGATTGTATTTCTGCGGAGGGGCTATCAGCGAAAGGAAGTTGAACGATCTGAATGTATGTGGCCTCCTATCTACATGTACAAAATGTACTGCTGTGGTGCATGCGACGCCTCTGGCGGCTGTCAAGACTTTTTTTTTTTAACCATAACGTCCCATCCTCCCTCCCCCATCCACATCCCTCCGCCAACCAGAGGGACGAAACCCAAACAGAACCAGAACCACCACGAACTTCTAGGCATCAACGCCTGGGGTTCTGTTAGCAAGCCGGGGCAATGGCGCACCGGACTGGGGAGAGTGTAAGGAGAGTTATGCTAAACAATAGGATTAACCAGAGTATTCGGAGCGGGTACGAGGTGTAAAGGGGCCTTGGCATATAGGCGGAGGACCAGTGAAACCATAGGGACGTAGCCATGGGCCCCGACACCATCTCAAGAGCAGAATGTAGTCCCAGAACAGCGAAGTCAGGATCCCGGGGTCTAGCCACCGGGGGACCCGGCTGTAGAAATAGGATAGTTACCAAACTGGGAACATAACAGGAAGTTGTACGTTTCCGAACACAATGAGACAGTGTGGCGTACAGGGCCACTTTTGCAGAGGATTAATGGAGCAACATTAACAAAACCAACGAACTACAGTTGATGAGTGGCCATCATAGAGGGGACTCGCCAACAGCGGTCCCATATGTGGCTTAGGTGCAACAATAACCATAGTGAACATAAATCTTGTATTGTCGATGAGTAGATCAACCGGGAATATGTTTGTCTATAAACTTTGACGCCTCTTCCGGAATAGTGAAGAAGAATGTTTGGTTGGAGTGTTCGATCCTTAGTTTAGCGGGAAAGAGCATGGAGTATTTAACTTATAAGTCCCGCAGTCTTTTTGTTGACCGCCAGGAAGGTTTTGCACTCTTGTTGCACAGCCACGGAGAAATCCGGGTACAGGTGTATCCTCGCTGCACCAGAAAGTAGCTCGCCCTTGGCCCTGGCCGCTCGTAGGAGGGCGTCCCGATCGGGGACATTTAGGATCCTGGCTATGATGGGACGAGGCAGTGCCCCCGGTCTAGCCTTCGCGGTCAGGGAGCGGTGAGCGCTCTCCACTGCAAATTGTGACGAGGGCTTGGGGTTATCGAGGAGTGTTAGAAGGATGCATTCCACGTAATCCTCCATGGGCTCTTTAATGTTGTCCTCTGGTACGCCGACAATGCAGAGGTTATTCCGCCTAGAGTGAAATTCTAGGTCATTTTTCTTCTCCACCGCAGAGACCCGGTTGGTGAGAGTGGTCACAGCGGAGCGTAGGGAACCCAGGTCATCCTCTGCGGTGCCAACCCTTGTTTCGATCTCGGCAACCCTGCTGTCTGTTCTTTCGATATGGGCCTTTATAGAGATGGTGCCATTCATATCGTCCAGTTTAGTATGCAGCGTGGTGAAGCCTTCGCGCATATACTGCAACATTTTTTGAGAGTCATCGGGGGTTAAGGATGCCGAGGTAGTTGGTGATTCCTCTGGGGGCTCGGTCGGCGGCCTGGAGGTTGTTTTGGTGAACATATTTAGCGAGCTTTGCTTCTTTCCCTCCCCAGCTCCCTTGGTCATGGTGACGAGTTGTGCATGGTACCCAGGACTTTAGAAGGAAACAGCGATCAGGGAGATCAAGTTCCACCTTGCTGAGTGCACAGGGAAGGGTTGACAGATAATGAGGCGCGTTGCGTGCAGCGTTGGGGTGATCCCTCTCAATCCAGTAAGGCCCAAGGCATGCCACACGTAGCCGTAGAGCAGCTTCGGAGTGATGGTGCTACAGGACCGCTGCTTCAGTAAGGTAATACAGGAAGAAATAGCTCGGATCGATGGCAGCAGGGGTCCACGTGATTCAGCTCAGTGAGGCACTAGGCAATGCAACTCAGTCACTGTGGAGGAACCATGGGCAGGGCAATACAGGTGCCAAAGAGGGGCTCAACCCCTAGACAGGAGAGTGTGGGGCGCTTCAACAGTGTAGCGCAGCCGGAGGGTTGCAGGGTTGGCCCACGGATTCAGATCGGCACAGTGAGGGGGGTGGGATCTCAACGGATTTAACTCAACAATTCGTAGTAGTAGGTACAGAGGTCGATGAAGCCCCACAGGTTAGCCCATTCATATAGCTGCACCGCAGTGAGGGCAAGGAAAGCCAATGTTCATGAGACAGGGGTGGAGGCGTGCAGCAGGGTATTTTCCCAGTGGGTTGCCCAGCACAGGCCTGAGGTCCCTGGAACGTGTGCCTGATATCCCCCGGTAAGTGTACAGGGGAGGGGGATGGGAACAGCAGGAGAGAGCAATGGCGCGTGTAGTCTAAGCGCGATCAGGTGGGTGCCCCCGAGGTCCACAGGCGGGGGCAGCTCCACCACAGATCCCAGCACCTGGGGCCCCGCGTCGGCCCGCGCCACCCAGATCCTGCGGAGGCACCACGGCCACAGCAGGAATGCAGGAAGGCGGGCCGCACACAAGCAGCAGTCGGGGCCGGCCGCTCCCGCCCCCCCGCAGCCCCTACCTTGCAACTGTCCGGGTGCAGTGTCCTTGAAGAGGGGGCAGTGGGGGGGGGGGGAGGCCGGCGAGGTGCCAAGGGGCCGCCGCGGCACACAGGGAGGCGGTGCAGGAATCCAAGCCTCTAGGGTACGTTGATGTCAGTGAAGGAGGCAGCGTCCACTCACGGAAGGGGGGGTCAGGGGCCCAAGGTTGGCTGCAGTAGGGTGGTGAGGGCCCAGGGGGCAGCCCCACCGGCCACAGCAGCCAGGCGCGCCTCAGGGCTCAGTGCCCCTCCCCCACAGCAGGCCGCTGCACCGCGCCTTCAGGTGGTTGAGAGGGCCGCGGTCCCTGGAGCCCCGGAGCGGGGAGAGCAGGAAGCGGCAGCTCCAGCCCAGCCACGAGGCTTGGCTCGGCGCTCAGGGCGCGTTCGCTCCCGATATTTCGCAGGGATGCGGCGGAGGGGCTTCTGAGGAGGCACCGGGGTTTTCATACGGATTAGGCAGAGTTGAAGGTGTAGAAGCGAGGATTATTATCTCTGCCGTCAGGAGCACTACACTTAGGCGGCCATCTTGCTTCGGCGCAACAGCACCCACGAGGGAAGGATTTCTGACCCGGCTTTGGCAAGATGGCCAAAGACTTGGCAGTTTGAGTGGAGGTTTTCTTTGTCGTTAATTCGTCATTGGAGGACAAATTAAAAAAAGATCCATGCCCTCGAAGGGCAGATCCAGGATCCGCTCCAGCATGTCAGATGAAAACTTTGTGGCATGCATCCAGGTTTTCCTCCTCATCTCAACCCAAGACAACGCTCTGCTGGTTGTGTCGATGTGGGGGAGCGACGAATCCATGAGGTCCTGCACAATGGCCCGGGCATCTGCTAGACAGTCCTTGAAGAAGGTGTGTTTGTCCGAAGGGAGGTCGGGCAGAAATTCCCTGACCTCCCTTCACAGCTGCTGGTTAGCTGCGGCAAAGAGGGTGTCTGAGTTGGCCTGCCACACATGCAGTCCTGATATGGAGCAACAGCACTTCCCAAGGACTCCTTGGAGAGGCAACTGGAGGTGGCTCCCATGGAGGAATATGAGGAAGACGATGGTTTAGAATATAACAAGGCTGCGGCCACCACAGGGGAATGGGGCTGTGGGTGGGAGGCAAGGCGGATTGGCACCCTGTCCATCAGCCTAAACATGCTGTCCAACTTCTTGTTCATCTGGCATTGGTCCTGGGCCTAACCCAGGCCCACTGCACAACCTGGAGCACATCCTTCTGGAGTGGAATGCTAGACCAGGTTGTGGTGTGTTTCCTCAAGACCTCTGCAAGCACACGCGACTACTGGGGGGCTTCCTCAGGAAAAAGGACTCTCCTCCTGCCCCCCACCCCCCCAACAACTCCACCAGGCCCTGGAGGCAGTCTAGAAAGGCCTGAATGGAGGCCAAAGGCCCATTGTCCTAAGCGTTATCACCTGCCCCCATCACAGGCCATGGGGAATCCAGGCCCTGGGACACAGGTAGCAGCGGGGTAAAACCCACCCGCCCACCCCACCAGGTACGGAGTGGCAGACAAGTCCAACGGCTGTTCAGGGGAAGGCATTGGGATTAGCACGACCGGTAAGGCCTGATCCAGAGGAGGCACCAGCAGAGAGGGAGGAGTACCGAAGAGAGGGCGTCGCCTGGGGGATAACCATAACAACGTCCTTCAGGAGCCCCTTCATCTGAGGGGAATGCATGAGGAAGCGTGCAAAGAAGTGGTCCTCACTAGTCAGTGGGTCCATAGGAGCCCTGGCCTCTGAGGCGCTGGGCCTCCGCTCCATGTCAAAGTGCTGAGGCGCCTGGAGCATGTAGCTGTAGATTTGTGATGGGAAGATGTACCCCTGAGGGGACCAAAACCCTGCAGCGTAGAATCCGCTGCCGCTTCGAGGCATGGGGACTAAAATCGTTTTTTAAAGCCCACTCAATGGGCAAAGGCACGGAGTACTAAGCCTGATCCAAGATAGCCACCTGGCAGGCTGTCACATGCCACTCCGCCATTTTGAAACCTTGTGCCACACTCTGGGCCGGAGTACATGTAGCCCCTGAGCCAAGAGAGGCCTCAGACACAAGAGGATACAGTTTGGGTCTTGAACCTGACCCAGAGGCGGACACCTCAGATCCCCTCTGGTAGGCTCTGAGCCCTCCGCCAGATTGCCCATAGTCGAAACGCCCTGTATGACTGCTTCGGAGCGAGCCACCGTAGACTGGGAGCCCTCTGCACCTGTGCCGGTAGCTGTGCTGGATCTAGCCGAGGACGACTTCTGGAGGTGGCATTCGACGATGCCCTTACCCCCTGGGGTAGAAGAAAAAGACAGACTTGTAGGGTCCCTCGGCTTGGAAGCTGGTAGCCTTAGAGGCCTCAGGCCTGCCAGAACTTGAATGCAAGGAACGCTGACCCATGGGAACCCTGGGGAAGGAGTCACCACGATGTGGCGCCATGCGGAGCAGAGGTCCTACCTTGTCCTGACGAGAGGTCCCGGGGACAGAGTCCTTAAGGTGGGGTGAAGAAGTGTGGAAGATCTCCCTCCACCGCAACAAACTATTCGTCAATGCCCTGTGACCGAGAGCGCTGCAGGCCACATATGAGTCTCAGCGGTGGTCAAGCGCCCAGAGAGCATGGGGATCCGAGGCTGGGAACGAGCTGTCACAAGAGGCACATCTCGTGAATACTCCTGTGGGTGACATGCGCCAGCGAAGTGAGGCACCAAAGGGAAGTGAAATAAGAATTGAAAAAGAAAAAAACGGTGAGCAAGCGGAAAGCTAAAAAAGGTCTCTGCACTGGCTACTAGGTCAGACACTGTCCGTGTGGAAAAAGGGACTGAGGCGAGGCGCCGGAGGGCAGGACGTTCCCACGACCGAGAGCGCGCCCCGGTACACTATACTAAATTTAACGGGGAAGCTCAATTTTTCACTGCCAAAGGTTACGGTACCGTCCCCATGTTGGGGGACCCCCACAAGGATGGAAGGGGACAGGACATACAAGTACTTAAGCTTGGATCTGGACGGATCTGTAAGCCCCAGAGTACTGGCCACCTTAGCCATCAATCAGTGAAAAGTAGCTTGTGGCTTTTCTGGGTTGGGAGCTGGCAGAATGCTAATCTCTTAGGAACTATTGAGGCCACTGCAGTCCTGCAGGTACTCAGCCACTCCCAGAATACCCTTGCCTTCCCCCGAAGAACTACTCTGGTAAAACTCACCTTAGCGATCAGGGGTTCCAAACCAAAAGGAACCTGGTCACCCTCTTCTTCATGGATGCCATACATCCTAGACCTAAATGCGTCCATAGGGAGTGGAGACATTACTGCAGTCTCACTTTGGCAACGAAGTAGAGCGGCGACAAAGTCAGAACCAGTGCGGAGGAACCTTGGCCGTCTTCTGGTCCAGGCCCAAGCCCATAGGTATGCACGAGTTGTCCCCCAGAAGGTAGCCTGCCGGTCGCAACTGACGTGGTGAGACCTGTTGATGCTGCAGCTGGAGCAGACAGCGCCAAGCCTGAGCCAAAGGCGCAGAGGCCAGAGTCGTCAGCACCTTGGCAAAGATGCCTAGCATCTTAAGGCAAAGGTTCTCCCATACCTCCAGGGTGGAGGATTGGGCAAGAAAAAGGTATCTGCACCAGCCCCTCAGGAGACTCCTTGGAGTGGTGGCTCTTCTTTGAGGAAGGAGTGTTTGTGGGAGGACTCACTTGTGGAACAGGACCTCTTCAGATGCAGACGCTTTATTTCCTTCTGCTTGCATGGCGCCACCATGTCTAGAGCAGCGGTACACACTGTAAGACTTCGAACTTGACAGCAGAGACTCACCCTTTGGCCTTGTGAACGACTGTGAAGCGCTTCAATCCTGGGTGTAGTGATCCTTGCCCAAGCAGTAGAGACAAATCCGGTGTGGATACAGGACTGACTTCTGCCAGCCTCAATGCTCTTGCGGCTTGAAGGGCGAGGCCTTAGATTAGGCATGGCAGAGAGAGAAAGAAAATTCTCATAGCTCGACGAGCGTGGTCCAGATTAGTGCGGAAAAAAGGAACTGAGTTAACAGGACGCTGCTCCACAATATATACTAGCCACGATGTCATGGTCGGCTCAGGGCACGTAGAGGCATTGGGCACATAGAGGCATTGGCCGGAGCCGCACAGCACCCCCTGGCGGCATAACAGTTTGCAGAGAACTGCTCCGCTGGGATAGGGGTATCCTAGATGAGGAACCCGTGGGAGGAAGGAATCCATTAGAAGTCAAATTAGAATAAAGATTGAAGTGCCCATGACCATGGGAGAAGAGCAAGATGGCATCCGAGGGTTGATTCAATGCTCTACTGTTCACTGGTAAAGAGTGCAATGAGCAAAGGAGGTAGATAGTTTGTAGATTTCCAACTTACACTCCCAGTTAGTCGACTAGTTAGTTAACGATTGAAAATTTGCCTCCGGAAGATACTTTTGCAATATCAGCTGCAAAACTTGGTGCCTCACAAACATGTTTGGGGAAAAACAATTATCTAACTCTACATTCTACATTGCCTCGGGAGGATAGTTCAGGGGCAACACACTCACCTTGGAAACAAGACGACGTGGAGCAACAGGTTTGATCCCTTGCCCGCACCTAGAAATCTCTGGTTATAAATCACGTTATAAATAACTGAGGTGCAAAGGGCTGAGGACGTTGCTGTTGGGCTGTGGCGAGTGTGTTTGAGAGAATACGGACTCCCTACCTACAGAACTGCATTTGGAAGTGCTACCGTGGAAGCAACTAGGAGGTGCGTGTGCCTGTACCTTCAATTCCTGGACCCAGTGACCCAGTCACCTGGTACAAGAGGCCGCCTCCAACGCCCTTGTGGCGCTAAGCCCTGAGGTGCAAAGGGCTGAGGACGTTGCTGTTGCGCTGTTTGGCGAGTGGCAAGACCCAGAAATCATGGCTAATGAACGGCAATCAAGTCATCTGTCTATGACTACATCAACACTGAAAACACGCGCACAGAAAAAACGTGAGGGCATCGTGGAATCTAATGACAATGGAAACACAGCGCCTCAACGTGATCGGTCAAATAAAGTAAGCAATTACTATTCGTGCGCTTCGGCAAGTGAAGATATTGCTGCACTTACGCAAATTCAAATGTCCGACATTATTACTAGGTCGGCACTACATGAAAATGTTGCAAACGCTGCAGACAATGTATTCCCCGAGGTTTTGGCAACTAACATCCTGGTTCAATGTGACCTAATACCGGAAACTTGTTCTAAAGATACAGTGGTGCAATGTCATACAGCAACTGTTTTTACGGATACAACTCAAGCATACAAGGCAAGAAACATGCAACCACAAAGACTCTTGCCTTTGGCGACTGGCGTTGGAGACCGCTGTGGTTGGTGGAGGCGGGGATCTGCTGTCCGCGGTGCGAGAGCGTGCGGAGCCACAGATTGGACTGCTGATCGAGCTGCCGAAAGCTTCGGCTGAGTGCACTGACGGAAGTCCTGATGGCTGTGGTGAGCTGGCGTGCATAACGCGCAAGACCGACATAGTCTAGCGCAGCACGACCGATGTGGGATCCTATACCATGCATCCCTTGAGAGCCAGCTCGCCTGGCATGTATACCGCCGCTATTTCCCCTACTTCTCTGGATCCGCCAGGAACAAGCGCGAGCGGTAATTAAGGCTGTGACGTGTCAAAGCCGGTCGAGGCGACATTTGGGGGCTGGCCAGAGGAGCAGGATCCTGGTTCAAATACAGGTATGTTGGTTGACCCTGTAACACTGGCAATAACCACCAATCACAAAGTGCAACATGATTCTATTGAAATTGTACACAATGTACTTCAAAATTTACTTTCCATGAATAAAGCTTGTAAGATCAATGCTTTGGATACACTGTTGACTAACAAAGGAGGGTCCAGGGTATCACTGAAACGCAATAATATGGAAATAACGGACCTTAGCGAAGAGTCAGTATCTAGCATTCCTCAAACGTGCTAAAATGTCTGAAAAAGGCTGTTAGGCAGAAACCTGTGCAGTTCCCTTTGGGAACACTGCAAAAGATTTAGGACTACAGGTGTTAGCAGTAAACCCACTTGGTAGCAGTCTGTACCACCCAGATTTACCTGGTAGCTGTGGCTGAGCAGTCAGACCTCTCTCAAGAAGAGTTAGGCAGTATGCAAAGTATATACAATAGGCACTCGGACACAATAATACAAGCAAACACTGACCAGAGCTTTGGTATCAAAGTATATAATTATTTATTTAAAAACACACTGTTTGAAACACTCCAGCACTCTTATTGTAAAACACTCTAAACACAGTACTATTATAATATATACAACCCTTATTCCTTATCAGATGTGTCTTAGTTAACACCACTTATTTTCATACAGAGGTGAGTGCTTAACTATAGATGGCACTCCAACAAGTTCATGAAGAAGGGAGGGAAAAAGACAGAATATGGGAAGACACACCACTCTAAGCTTTAGGAACACTATTAATTAGCAAGGCAGAAGAGCAAAAGTCACTTGTGAGCCAAAGTCCATAGGCTGGACCCACTCTTAGAGAGAGCAGGGCACAAATGCGCCCGAGATCACACAGTTACCCTAGGCTTAGAAAGTCTTGCAGAGAGTTCGAAAAGAGTTTAGAGAGGCTCAGAAAAGTTTAGCCAGGGTGTCCCAGGCTAACCCAGGTTCGAAAGCCGGGGGCTAAATCTACCCCGTACAGTCGGTGGCAAGGGAAGCCGGGCGGGACACGGTACCTTAAGTGGGAAGGATCCTCCAGCGGTGGCAGTTGTTCCTGGCAGCGGGTGCAAGTATCGTAGTCGTCCAGGGGAAGAGAAGATCTCGACTTGGAGGAAAGATGAAGGTCGTTGCACTGCCAGGGAAGAAACCAGCCGCGGAGTTTTCCGGTTAAAGGTATTACCCTTTAATTCGCGGTCGTGGTAAAACGTGGTATCCCGGTTGCCGGGGTGCTTGGCACAGGCAAGGCGGCCACGAGATACGTCGGGAAGGCAAAAAAGACGGTGAAACTGGTTATCCCCACCAGTCAAAGGAAGAAGACTCTCCGGTGGGGGATCTCCTCTGTCGTTGGGAAAAGTGGTGAGACGGTCCAGCAGGGCTCCACCGGTGGTGTCGTCATGGCAGGTCGGCTCAGCTTCTCCCTCGTCGGATTCTTAGGTCCTGTGGCGACTTCTGAAGTTCCAGTCCCCAAAGCCTTGCTTTTATGCAGAAAACCCCCATTCACTCAGCCTAGCTGTCAATCAAACATGCAAAGTGGTGAGCCAGCCGGCTCACCACTTGGGCCAATCAGGATGGAGTGCGACTTGAGTTGCCTAGGCAACTCAGTCCAGGGTGCCTAAATCCCCCTCCACACCTCCTAAGTACCCCAGACAGAGTGGCACCACTTTGGAGGGCTTCTGTGGAGAAGCCCACCAAAAAGTGGAACAAAGGGCTCGACTTGGGTTGGAGTCACAGAAGAGAACACAATCGCCATTTTAGAACAGAGTTTTGGCAAAAAATACCAACCGGAGAATTCATATTAATTAATTAAACCGGCGGTATGTTCGAGGCTATCGTAATTAAATAAAGATAGTAGCCTCGAACAATGGGAAAATCCCATAGAGAAATATTTGCGGTTGAATATAAAAAGTAGTATCCACTGCCACCAGCCAAAACTCGATCAGGGTGGACGGAGACGTGCCCCCTCGACTAACAGACCCCGGGGCAATCGAATTGCCCCAGCCAGTACATCCACAATATGATGGTTTGTACTGGTTCTGTTCAGAATTTAAGACTAGTAAAGTCAATGGTGACTTTACAGACCCTGGGAGACAGTAGTCATTCCCAGGGTATGGAGTCTATACTGGGGGGTCACTATGACACCCCTGTGTCACTGCACTGAGGGTGCTGTGTAACACACATCACAAAAACACATGAAGCCCAATGGAGTAAAAGACCCCATAGCCCATTAAACACATCTAGATTCAAAGAAACACACTCAAATCATGTCCAAGAGTGAGGGTAAAAGAGTCTCACTCTTGGCAGGGGAAAAAAATAAACCCCAAAAATCCAGCAAAGCTGCTGGGGGACTCACTAGGTTAGGAAATTCAGCCTAAACAGAGAATTCTCCCTAACAAAGGCGAGTATACTGGGCTTCCTCTTGACCAATCTTGTTTACCGTCTTTGTCTCAGAAAAGGCTTTGCCCCAACAAGAAATGTTTGACTGCTTGTAGGGCCACAAAAACGAAAATGCAACATTTATCAAGTACCGATGACTCTGAGACTGACCCTGATTCTGATGAGACTGTTGACGCTTCTTTTATAGAACGTCCTTTCCCTAAAATCAGGAGAAGAGGCAGCGCCGATAGAATGCCCCATCGTTCCAAAGTCCTGAAACATGGTTGGTACTTAAGTACAGCATTGCCGTTAAGGGACTTACAAGAACTCTTATTTTCTACACTAACCATGTCATTGTCCAAATTCATGAAATTGTACGAAAATCTACATGAGGCAACTAGAGACTTAACAACAGTTGTGGCTTTACTAAACTCTAAAGTAGTACATTTGGAACAAATATGTGGCCAAACAAATAACAAGCAACTTGAGGGTTCAAAAAGATTAGAGGAACTATATAAGTTAACATACGAGCAAAGAGCAAATGACGCGATTGATAAAAAGCTGTTTGCCAAAGTTGCAAAAGAGGCACTTGCGTTATTTAAACAAGGGAAAAGATCACTACATGCCGAGTATAGTAATAGATCAAATGTTTGTATATGCTCGACCAAGGGCAGAGAAGTACTAGACACAGTTAAAAGTGGTAATGACTTAAAGGCATCTGGTTATAATGCATCAACAATGAATAACCAATTGCAGAACACCTTGAAACCCTCTATTGAGGCACCACACACACACACAAACGCTGATCGCGGTGCCCATGACCTTGAATCTCAATAACAGCGAGACAAGTAGCCAGTCACTTCGGGACACACCTATGCCACAGGGCATTGATGTACCCAGTCAATCTATAGCACCGATTATCGAAATTGTGGACGTGTCTTTCCATACCGCTTTTGAACAAGCAAGAAGCTCGGCAAACCCGGCTCATGGCATTTCTCAGGTTGAATCTACATCTAAGAAGATCCCTCTGGACGAGGCTATAAATCATATCGTGGAAAAATCCAACAAAATACAGCTCCAATGTTATTCCCTATCTTTAATAAGGAGGAAGGAACACCTTTAAAGACAGGTACGGGAAAACAACAAAGCGCCACAAGCCAAAAACTTATCAGCCATGAAAGGGAATAAATTAAACGGAGCATGTACATTTCTTCAAAACATCGAAGTGGTGCAGGTGTTAGTAAACGAAAAAAACAAATATCTAACAGTTAAAAATCAAGCTGGTGTAATCCCCCCAGTTACTGAAACCAGAGATGTCTTGAATGACAATCTGAGTGCGGAACACGAAATTCCAACTGAATTGCTCAACATGTCAACTTATGACGATACTGAATATGAGGACGTGGTCGAGTCCACCATAGTAATTGGTGAAAAACTACAACCTGGTGCTGACACGCTCACGGATAAAAAACTGTTGAGTGAATTGCCTGGGGGAAGACTTGTACCTATTGGAAATGAAGAACTAACAATAGACATAGTAGTCGCTTTTCCGGCCAAAACACAGTTCTCATTGGAAACGTCTAACTCTTGCAACGACAGAGTTGAAACACCATCTGAGACACTGCACATAAAGATCCCTACTTTTATGACAATGCAGGCTAAACAACAGTAGATACATAGAAGTGATTGTGCACAAACTACAAACAAGGCGAACTATGATCAGAGCGATGGGGCCCAGTGGATGAAGCAAGATCAAGGTTGTGAGGAAAGGGTTGCTCAACATCACCCTAAGCTGTCTGATAAACAAAACAAGGGTCAACAAATAAAAGATTATAAAGCTGACCCCACACGGCGCAGGATTAATTTAACCAGAGGGACAGTGCAACAACTTTGGGTTAGATTAATGGTTGAGAGGCTACAATCGTCTGATAATTTGATCTTAAATCGTGGTAAAATCATCAAATTACTACACCACGTACCAGGACTACGCGCAGTCAACTCTGAAGATCTGCAGATTGTTGAATTTCCAGATGAGCGGCGTAACGACAAAGTGGTGCTTCACATAGCTTCGCCTTTAATAGCTACATCTATTTTGGACGCCAATGTCTTTTTTCCTTGGGTTTCGATGTCTATAAGTTGCAAGACTGTCAGGCAATAGTACAAACAAATGACCGAAAAGCGGTACCATATCGCCCAGAGCGCGCACCCAATTCGCACAACTCATCAATGGATTGGTCACAGCTGCGTTAATCGGTCTGTAGGACTAACAATGTCCTCCCGTGACACTCAAAGATGTGCTTAAAAAAAGAATGGGGACTACTGGAAAGAAACAAGTTTCGTTTGCTGAAGATTGTTGTCCAAAATCAGTGGGCGAGTTTAAACAAACCAGCATAACCATACGATGTCAAATGCAAACAGATAGATGCAGTATTTCACTTTAGGTTCTTGGAATACGCAAGGTTTTGGTCACCTGTTTAATAGAGAGTGGTTAGGGGATTTGTCTATTGCTTGCCTACAAGAGGGTTTATAGTCAAAAAGTCGAACACTTAATTTCGAATAGCAAAAATGTCGAAAAAAAAATGTCGAATGTAAAAAAGTCGAAAACACATACATATAATAGGAAAAGTCATAATTTCGAAAAAAAAATGTCGAAAAAAAAATCGAAACCCCAAAAAACTTTTTTTTACACAAATACTAACATTTTTTATGGGGGGGTCCCCCCCCAACCCACCCATCCCAAACCCCTACCCCAACCCCCCCCCTCCTCCCCATCCCCCCCACCCCCCATAGATATACCTTTAATTATTTTAAAAAAATCTTTAATATAATATTAAATAATTAATTATTAAAAAAAAACCATCCCAAACCCCTACCCCCAACCCCCCCCTCCTCCCCATCACCCCCACCCCCCATGGATATACCTTTAATTATTTTAAAAAAAAAGTTTAATAAAATATTTATTATTAACACAAAATCGAAAAAAAATCGAAAAAAAATCGACATTTTTGTAATTCGACATTTTTATTTTCGACATTTTTTTCGACATTTTGACTTTCGATATTATTGTATTCGACATTATGACTGGACACCCTACAAGAGACCTGGCTAAGTGCTATTCCAACAGTATTAGACTTGCAGATTGCATTAAATCCGGCAAGACACCCAGAAAAGGGGCGTCCTATGGCTGGTCTGATAACTTTGGTAAAACGCTCTGCAGGCTTCGACATACTCAACTCAGTAAACCACTCTCCATTCATTCAAGAGTCAACGATTGTAAAACTGGATGGCAGATCTAAAATAACAGAACAAACGTCTATAATAAATGTTTATTGGAACCATGGAAGGGCAGGGAAACAAGAGTTTATCGATGCAGTTTCAATCATTATTGACCGCTTGCTTATTGAACAAAAGAGTTCTAACATAATACTCTGTGGTGACCTGAATATCGATCATCTTAACCCGAAGACATCCCTGATCAAAAACCTTTCATCACAATGAAGGAAATGAGTGCAAGAAATTTACAAATGCTGAATGGATGCACACTAGGTGACATACCACCGGCCGCGACATGGAATCGGGCCAGCCACGGTTCCATAATCGATTACATCTTTGTATTGGCGGCCCTTCATCGACGTGTGAAAACACAAAGTGACTCAAAAAGAAAATAGTGACCATGATATGCTGATCATGGAATTCATGAATACTGTGGAAAATGTCAAAGCAAAATGGTCACAGAAAATTGAAGTGGAAGCAAGTAGAGTGAGGCTAAGGTTAACTAAAGATGAGGTATCTCAGATATCGAACCAATACTGTGTTGAGGGAACTATGCTTGAATATGCACATTTATTGGTTGCTTTCAAATCAAATAATGGTGGATCAAAACATGCGACTATGAAGTGTCTTCACTGTTTTGATTTAGACATATTTACTCAAAAACGATTGATGAGACGGACAATTCGCCAATCTCGGACCGCTGATAAAGACTCAGGTGGATCAAAGAATAAGGCAGCCAAACAAAGGTACAGAAATTAGATCAGATCACACAAAGGCTTAATGTTACAAAGAAACTCAGAGCGAATGCTGGAAAGTCTTCAAAATAAGAACTCGAGCCTTTTGGAACATCATTAAAAAGACACAAGCCTCACACAAGCCTCCCAAGTGGCCCTACAAGCATCCATGGTATCGGAATCAGCATGGATATCTCACTTTACTGAGCTATATAAAGAGAACACAAGTTCTTTAAAGGCATGGTCTGGTAAAAATTGTTAATGTCCATACGGGTCCGGCCATGTTTTTTTTAAGCCTAAGTGGCTCTATTTTAGAAAACTTTCCTATGGACCTTACCCGAGTTTTCGTCCATTAAACGCACGCGAAAACAAGCACCAGGGAGCCGCCATTTTCTGATAATCCTATCTTTTCCCCGATCGCCCTGGCTGACCTGCTTTTGCGGCACTAAATCAATTCCCCCGCCCCTGAGCCTGACATTATCAAAACATTCATATTCCACGCCTCTCTCCGTGATGTTTGTGCTGCGTAGGCAAACGCGCCCAGTCGTCTTCTGCGCGACTCCACACAGAACCCGGAAACCAACACAGATCAACTCACAACACAGCGCGCCACAATTCGGAATATGAAACTGTACTTTAAAATGAAACAACAACACGGTACATTTGGTAAAGTACATTTATTTGACATTAAATGTTTAGAGAATATTCAGCAATTGCCATATGAACTCCGAAAGCCATTTATTTTCTTTTATCTGTATGCGCAATAACTGTTCCGTTTCATCTTGAGTCACGCGCTGTTCCTTTATGGTACACAGGGTGTTCATTTTCGTAAAAAGAATCACTTTGGAAGCACGGTGAACCGCACGGCTGTTCCATCAACTAGGCACTAGTCCAGCCTAAAGGTTGATATGTTGCTTCTAGACACTAGTACAGCGTAAGGGCATGTGGGCCCTTGGCGATCGTCCCATAATATGGTGATCGTGCTCCAGTTGTTGACACGAAGCTGCAGGTGTCTGCTGAAGAATCCATCCGCCGGTGTCTCAAACAGATGGCAGTGGCAGAATGGGATCAAATACCTGTTATGAAAACAAAAAAATTATAATTAGTCTCGCTAGCCGAACTTCATTAATATTACTCATTTTATTTATTACGGCCGATCAGAAACTATTTGCTTGCAAGGATAGTTCAATGGAGTATGTTCGTCTCTAAAATCAATGCGAAAAGTAACGAGATAAATCGAGGCCCACACACAATGATAAACGACAGTTAGTCTACATGCGTGAGGAATGATATGATATATGATATGGCATTTGTAACACGGCTATACTCAAGTGTTTCTAGGCGTGACGAGGCAGGTGGGGAACAAGGGCAGACAGACAACGATCCTACTAGGCCAGGTGTCTTTCTGATCGCGCATGGGGAAGGGCTGTACATGGTTAGTTGAATACAAATTAAATAATAGGGCCAGCTGGTGGCAAGTGCAAGGTAAATGCCGGGAGAACGGGCTGAAGGATACAGAGACAGTCCCGTAGTGCAGGTAGGCAGTGCAGGGAAAAGTGGCTGGGCAAGGACCGAGATCGGTGAGACCAGTGGACCTGCATGCCCATGTGCCCACTACGAACACGTTTTACTTGCTTTTCCTAGCTCTTCATTCATTCATTCATGCATCCATTCATTAAATCTTCATTCCGGTATAAAAGCGTGTAAAGATTTACTTACATTATATTTGAAATTTCCATTGTGTCTCTTCGTAATGCAGTCTGTAAAACGGACCGTGCTCTTGACAACGATTTTTCGTATACGAACTAAAATGAACTTGGTCTAGTTTCTGAATTTTCTGCCTTATCGTCTTACGTTATTGCGCACTTCCTTCAAATGTAGTTCTTTCGGCATGGTCCCTGTCTCAAGGTCAAAAAACAATAGACCCTTATACTTCCAGTGCGACTTGTGGGCCTCATCTGGGCGCTGTCCTTCGCATTCTTTATTTGCAACATCACGTAGTATAGGCATCTGTGAGAACTTGAAGTTTAGAATCCGTCTATGTAGTGCGCCTCAATGTGCAAATGCGAACTGGCTTCTCTCCCAAATGCCACGGCCCGCTTGGCTGGCGCGTTCTAAGTGCCCCAATTTTGTCCCCGTTGTCTGCGAGCTTTGCAGCCCAAATTGAGACATTTAATTTTTTGCGGAAGGTCAGGGAAAGTATAAAGTACCACAGGAGTTGAGTTAAAAGTGAGATTTATTGTTTGTTTTATTATTTGCAATACGCAAGCCTCCCCTCCGTTAACAGTGCGCAGCATTTACATTTACATGAGATGAGACATGAGAAAAATATATACATACACATATGTGAGGTGAATAGAGGGAATTCAAAGATGACACCCAGCGTGTTCGCCACCCATGATGGTGAAGGTAGGGGTTAGGTTTACAGGTACACTGTACAATAACATTTATTTACAAAAAGACAATCGTATTGCAATTATTTAAACCGGGATTTGTACTTCACAACCAGCTGTGCTTCGGGTGGGCATGGCACAGTCGCAATGTTCGGTGGCAATGGATCACTGCTTTGCACAGAAACGTCCAAAATTCCATATCTGTGCTTCTCTAACACAGCAACAATAAGGCCTTTCACAAAGTCGAACTGCATTTCATCATAGACTGGTCTGATCACCCATTGCTTACTTCGTTTTGAAAACACCTTAGTGTAGCGAGGCATCCTTACTTTACCCCATGTCCTAGATTGTTCACGTCCAACATTGCTGTTATGGGCCAAGACCGCTAGTAGAGTGCGATGTTTCATGCCCCGAAAGCTAAAATGCAAGCGCTTTGGCCAGTACTTTAGGCACATATTGTGGAACACCTCCAAATCTCCTGTGTGACAGAATTCTGTCAGTCCTCTCAAATCCCTTGTTAGAGTTTTGTCGAGAACAATCTTCTCAATGGCTTTGTGTGTCGGTGAAGATGGAATCAACCACCACTTCTTCCGTGCCTCCTCTGGGGACAAAGGGCCATGTTCACATTGGTGGAAATGTTCATTTGCTGTGCAGCGGTGAACGTTGGTACAGTGGTGCATCAGTGACTGCCATTTTTCAAGTAGTATTTCCACTGACCCCTCACAAGTTTTTGAGCTCCACCAAAGATGGTTGGTGATAGAATGTGACCACTGCAAAATACTTTCAAAACCTTTTTTTTTCCCTACAGCCGAGATTTTCTTATTGATTGATTTAGCAAGATGCCATACGTCAAATTGATGGTTAATATGTGGTAACTGCTCTCTCATTGTCTTGGCAATTGAAACGTGTCTATCCGTGGCTATGAGGTCGATGTGCATTCCCCTTGATTGTAGATATTCCACTGATTTTATAAATCCTAGTTTCTCCATGGCCACTGAGGATGTACATTGTGTTACCTGCACGACCACCGAACTCACAATTTTCTTACTATCCATGTCCTGAAAGTGGTAGGTGCAGTACTTGGCAGAAAATCCAGGGCTGTCGCACTGTCCATCGCCAGCTAGCCTGAATAGTTTGCCTTCGAATGTACTTGCTAGAGACAATTGTTCAATTTTCCAAGCATCACTAATGGCCGGAAACAGATAATCACGTTGGTATATGTAGTACAGCGCTTTAGAAATGAAATGGAGTCCCACAAACTGAAAGAAAGCCTCTAACTTTCTAAAACTGGAGCCACTAAAAAGTGATGCAGCTGCACACAGTAGATTGCCTGCTGGCAGTTTCCCCAGCATCAGTTGTGCAGACCATGAGAACCTATGATTTAATCTACAGGCGGCATTTATTTTGACGTTACTGCCTTTTATTTGACGAGTCACATTAATCAATGGCTTCCCACATACTTTCCCTCTAATGGAATGCACACATTTCAGCATACTTATTATTTCCATCAAACAACTGTCGAATACAATGTATTTGCTCTCTTTCATTACACTGTCATCCTGCGTCAACGTTGTTTCGGCCTGCGACGTTGTGGAGATTTCAACACATTGGAAAGTAATATCGCTGATATCAAGTTCTGATGCGTCTATGGATGCTGCGGCTGGTTCATTCTCTGTCATTTCGACATCTATTACTTCAACATTGATGGGAGAATACAACAATGTAGACAGGTTTTTTGGTGGCAAATTTTTGGCGGGTGTAGATTGTGTAAATTGATCTGCAACTACTTCAGAGCTATCTTCAATAGATTCAATAACATCTTCTTGTGGTGGTGCGGTCGCACTGTAGCTATGGTCCAATGCAACTTTGCTGTAGTCTCCAAACACAGTTAATTCATGTTCTGGTCATTGGACATGAGCATCTCGAGCCTGAACACTCCTCGCCTCAATTAATAGTTCCTCCATAGTGTACACGGTCTGGCAAGCCACATCTCTCATTCGCTTCACTGTCTGTGTGTGTATAGTTCTGACACCCACGGGTAACTGGAGGAGAGATTGGAAAAGGGATGTTCAGTTTAAACACAAGATGGAGTGTAGTAGAATTGACTGGAAAAAAACATGAAATAGTCCCCAGCACAAAAGTTATGAACTGTTTGTAACTAACTTTTTTTGTTTTTTTTCTTTGCAACTTTTTTGACTCGACCTTCAAAATCTGCACGCTGTAGCTCCGATTCGTTTCCGCATGTCCTCCCTTCCTCTTGCGCTGCAACAACTATATTTTCTGTATCCACATAGACAGCACGGAATGAGGATCCATCGTCTCCCTGAAACACAGTACTTTCATTACTATGTATCAAAATATTGTTAGCATAAAACACACGTGAGGACGAACACACAGGTACATCTCAATATCCAAACACGATTTAAACATTGTGTGCAACAATCAAACGACAAGTATTCGACCAGTGATGATCTATTTCGATGGAACTGTCAGTATCCATACCTCTGGCTCTGCATGGACTGCCATGAATGGTTGTATTGGAGAGGAGGCATCCGCATCTCCCTGAAACACAGTACTTGGATTAGTATGGTTTTCAACATTGGAAACATAACACACACTTGGGGTCGAACGCACAGGTACATATAAAGAGATAACCGCAAATGATGCATTGTCCAAAAGAATCAAGTAAAATCTAAATATGATCACATTTCATCGACTTTTTTCTCCGATTTATTTACATCTGCATCATCTAAATTGGATGTTGTGATTGTAGTGGAAGCTTCGTCGTCTCCCTGAAACACAGCCCTTGCGTTAATAGGGAAGAAAGAATAGCAAATGGAATCACGTTATATGATCACGCATGATGGAGCTGTCATTATCCATACCTCGTGCTGCTGAAGAATATCTATGGATGTTGCAAATTTAGTGCGCACTTCCGAAAGCTGTTGCGCCGATTCGTATATGCATGGTCCCGCTTCCACTTCCCCTGGAATTACTTGAATGTCAGGCTCTGCATCAAGTGCAGGGGTTGATGCTCCATCAACTGCCTGAAACATAGTACTTGCATTAGTGAGGATTACAATAGTGAAAACATAACACACACCTGGGGTCGACAGCACAGGTACATATCAATGGCTAACCACGAATGAAACATTGTGTAGAACAATCAAACGGCAAGAATTCAAGCTCCGATGATGACGCTCGATGGAGCTGTCAGTATCCATACATCCTGCTGTTGAAGAACATCTAGAAATGTTGTAGATGTGGCGGACGCTTCAGCATCTCCCTGAAAGACAGTACTTGCATTAGTATGGATAACACTAATTATAACTGAAAACAAACACCAGTGGACGATAACTAAGGTGTATATCAATTGGAAAGCACTAACCAAACATTTGGTAAAATGATTACACGATAAAATAAAAATATTACTTGACATGCATAAAACAAGTCTGTAGCGGATTATCCTAGTAAGATTACCTGAAATGCGCTAGAAGTGGTTGATAACTGCGACCACGTCAAGGATGTAGAATGTTCTTGCTTCAGATTCAAGGGATAGTCAAGAAGTTGTAAAGGTAAATTAATGATTGATAATGAAATGCCAATATTAAAAATAGCCATGTAAGGCGACAGAATACTTGTAAAATGCTCAATACAGCACAGTTCCCTGTTCCCATATATATACATTGCATTTGTGGGTTATGAAATCGAAAAAGAATATATTGGTAAATGTCATTATTCAAAAAACTATACACTCATTTCAATATCGAAATTATTACAAGGGATAGACCACCTACAATATCAATTAATTCGTTCGGATACCTACACACTACCGCAAGGCCTAAAGCTAAATCCGGACACTTGACTCACCGGTGGCGGAATGTGGACGAATAGAGTGGGAATAGCGTTTGAGCAATTTCCTTGTCGTTCGCCGTTTATTCTTCTTTCTTACCCAAGATGTTGTGTACATGTCCAAGGAAAAGTGCCGGCTGCAGATGCGGTATCGATCACCCCTCCTGTCCTGTAAGACTTGTTGGACTCTACTTTCCAGCTCATCCAGTGGATATCCGCAATGTCTGACCCATTCTCTTATTCGATCAACAGTTTTCGGGAATACATGCATTTTAGTGCCTTCAGATTTCGCATGGGTCTTCGAAGGGCAACCGCTAATCGAACAGGCAGGCATTGTTGATAAATCTGAAAAGTAAATATCAACATTATTATACAATCTTCAAGAATAAAGATTTGATACAAAAGTAAATGAATCATACAATGATCAATGCAAGGTTTGTTTTGGTCGCAGGAACTATACCAGTTCATTATGTGCGGCTTAGTATTTGCATAAGTTGCAGAAATGTATAAATGATGTGACTAAAAACTGAACATGTGACTCATCCCTTGGATGTTCTGTATTGCACGAGAAGGAAACATGCTTACATTATAGAATGGACCCCCGAAGGGTGTAATTCGATGACAATAGACACAGATGAAAATAAATAGATCTATTGATAGCATAGCAATGGAAACTCAAGTCAATAGCAATGAGACCAATGAACCTAGCACTATTGTGTACTCAACTCGCAAATAGATAGAAATTTAAAAATCTGCGAAATATGACCAGGATACATGGCCTTACCTTGACCAACAAACAGTTGGATTCAGCAAGCAGAGCAGTATGTTGCAGGAGAATAGGTGGGTGGCCACAGTAGCACACTGATGGGTTTGCTCTAAGCGGTCACAGAAGTTCACGGATAGCACGACGATGAGCAGATTAGCGTAGATCTCAGTGGTTGCCAGGTAACACGTTCAGGAGTTGACTTGCAAAGCACAAAGATGTTCTCATGAGACATATCAAGTGGTTTATAAAGTATTAGAAAAAGGGGCGTGTTTGTGAATGAATGACGTATGTATGTCGTGGTCTTAGGGGGGCGGCCTGCTTCAAGGGGAGGTCTGGCTGGAGACACGGGGTCTGAGGAGGTCATGTGACCGATGGCCCCTTGGCGTGGGATACTTTTTGATGTGTACATGTAGTTTGGCACCTTGGCCTTTCGCGCCCCTGACAGCCCCCCATGCCAGCACGCATCCACTGGCCCGAACTGCCTTTGATAGAGGGGGGTGGGATGGATGGGCCTGGGGCGTGCAGATAAGGCACAGGAAGACTGCTGAATGGAGAGACACTTATGTGGATTGCAGGGGGGCGGCCTGCTTCAAGGGGAGGCCTGGCTGGAGACACGGGGTCTGAGGAGGCCATGTGACCGATGGCCCCTTGGCGTGGGATACCTTTTGAAGTGTACATGTAGTTTGGCACCTTGGCCTTTCGCGCCCCTGACAGCCCCCCATGCCAGCGCGCATCCACTGGCGCGAACCGCCTTTATATCAGTATATCGTTGCTCATCAATAACAAATGCCACATACCGGAGATTCTTGTGAGCACAGACCCACACTTCAACCGGTGTATTATAGTGGTCAAGACCCTAAGGCCTGTATAATCCAATGGTAATTGTTAGTATAGACATATGTGTGACTTTTATAGAGACATAACCCACTGAAAGACTTTGAACAAGTGTTTTTTAGTGCATGCATTATCGAGAATATGTTCTGTTATCTTAGATAGATAGTGACCACCCTGCTTCACAGCGACCAGACCGTCACCCATTCGGAGCACAGATGTCTGACGTCCATCCTTGAATGGAGACACTTGATTCATTTAAAAAAAATCGAAACAACCGTTGTTAAAATATATGTGGTGTTTTATTTTGTATCTTATTTTCATGACACAAAAATACAAGACTTTAAAGATTATACAGGTCAGGTTGCAGCACAGCGAGAGAAAATCCCCTGTACTGACCGCTGTCACTCGGGAACGTTTCTCTAATGGCACGAACGGCACAGGCGGGTATCACTCTTCGAACGCGGTGTCCAAGCCTCCCGTGGAGCCACCATGTAAAGGAACGATAGGCCACCAGCCTGTACCACCTGTGAAAAGGAATGAAACAAACTGTTTTTAAATGACCAAGGTAAGTTTAATAAACGTTTCTTGTCAATGACAATTCTTGTAACTAATGGCATTCTGCACGGACAAATGCTATCTGGACAATGCACACTATTGAACGACTTACATGCGTTACAATGATATGTAGATGTAATTTTGGATATAGTAGAAGAACATGAAATAGGAGTGGCATGACAAACAGAGTATACTTACTCGTTACTCAGATTACGAGGACGAACAGTTGCGCGAAGTTCGTGCATGAGCACCATCATTATTCTCAACACGGCTCGTGTGAGGCAGGCTGCCCTGAAGTCTGGCAGCTCGGTGATGCATTGCGGTCGTGGCTCGCCTTCCGAAATGTAGGCCAGGCATCCCGAGTTTTCTCGGCAGCAGCAGTTCTCGTCCTCAGTTGGCATTAGCTCGCACCGATTGCATGTGCACCAGGTGGAGACGGCGTCCATTCGACTAGGCCCAGGCTCTTCATCTGTCGATTCGTCCTGCCAACTGCCGTCCGAATCCCCATCGTTTTCGCGTGCTTCCCTTTCCAGTAGTTCCTCCTCAGTATACTGGGGCTCGTACATGTAGGGCATTATTGTAGCCATTGTGTGTTAAACTAAAATAATTTATAGCGGTGGTACTGGTATCTGTTCACACGGGCTACAAGCGGCAAAGGTAGCTGACCAGAGCACTGAAACGAGTCACAGAATACTCAAACACAGAGAGGAATGGAATCGAAAATCTGCTGCTGTGTGTTGTGAAACGGTCTGTTTATACTTATTGAGGAAAGAGACGTCCTGCCATTTCCATGGCGACACGTCATTAGCTGAAGCGCAGCGAATGTTGACACAAGACGTGCTTTGGCGTTGGGAAATGGGCGGTACGAGTCTGCTGATGACAGGCTCAGGGGCGGGGGAATTGATTTAGTGCCGCAAAAGCAGGTCAGCCAGGGCGATCGGGGAAAAGATGGGATTATCAGAAAATGGCGGCTCCCTGGTGCTTGTTTTCGCGTTCGTTTAATAGACGAAAACTCGGGTAAGGTCCATAGGAAAGTTTTCTAAAATCGAGCCACTTAGGCTTAAAAAAACATGGCCGACCCGTAGGGACAATAAACATTTTTACTAGACCATGCCTTTAAATTCGCAAGTTCCAGCTGTTACAAACTGGGCTCTAACATTTTCCAAAGACGAGATTGTAAGAATAGTCAAGAAAGCAAACAACTCCCGTGCACCCGGCCCAGACGGCTTAACACATTTTATGATTAAACAGCCAGAGTTATGGGCAGACGTCTGTGTGGCCCTCTTTCAGAGAGCAAACGATCAGTGTCAGACGCCTAACTCTTGGAAACCTGCTGTGATTGTGCCGGTGTCTAAAAAGGGGGATAGCACTTGCCCGAAAAACTACCGACCGGTTGCCTTACTCGAGGTTTTGGGGAAGATTTAAGCAACCATGTTACAAATCAAACTAGTAAAATGGGCTACAATTCCAAAACACGTAGATGTTAGACAGACTGGATTCGTCAAGCAGGTTGGTTGTTCTTTGAACTTGTTGCTGCTGAACTTGCTGAAAATGGAAGCGATAAGATCACAAACAACTGTATATCTTGCATTCATTGAATTCTCCTATGCTTTCGACATGATTGATTGGGGATTGCTATGGAACAAAATGCGTGCATGGGGATGCCCGGAAGACCTACTGGCGGCAATAAAAGAACTGCACACTGGAACCTCAATTAGGGTACGCCTGGATCAATCTGGCTCCCTGTCATCATCGACTGAAACATTCAAGGGAGTTAAACAGGGTTGTCCCTTGGCAGCCACGATATTTAGCCTGTTTATATCGGACATTTGAAATTCCATCGAAGTTAAATCATTTCCCCCAAAGATGCACAGATCCCATCTAAGTTGGCTACTTTTCGCCGACGACCTCATATTGCTGGATTTAACACCAATTGGCCTACAAAGTAAAATCGACGCAGTTCATCAATATGTGGTTAACTATCGTCTGCTCATCAACACAAAGAAATGTGAAATTCTCTTTCTTAAAAATCTCAAAGGAGGCAGGGCACAATGGACAAAGACCATTTTGGTCTATGGGGCATGAAAAATTGAAGATATCATCTAGTGTAAAATATCTTGGCATGACCATTAGTGCCTGTCTCAATGATGGCCCATGGATAATGATGACAAAACAAATGTAAACAACTGGCGATTCAAGCCCTGGTGCTAAAAAAGAGATTTGGAAATTTCTCAAAGCGGTTTTATGATTTTACCAACAAAAGGTAATACCAGTACTAACGTAAGGGGCAGAAAATGCCCTGGGCTGCTCGTGAAAGGTGTGGTCAACCCTTGAGAACATTTTTTGGACCAAAGTATTAGGCTTACCGAAAGGAATAGACAGCTTCTATTCGATATGAATTATCCTTAATCTCCATCCATGCACAAGTTTGTTGGAGCCTGCTATCTTTATACCGAAAAACTAAAGCATGCAAACAAATGTTGCAATTAGAAATCTTGCATAGCGCCACTTCAACAGTCTCAGGTGTAATGGCAATGTGGTTGAAACAATGCGAAAATTTGATGGTAGAACACAACATTATTCCAGAGCTGCTTCAAGGCAATCCGGAAGCAGCAAAAACAAAAATCTGGCGACTGGATTGGGAGCTGACTTGCTCCAAAAAGGGGGGCATCTAAATTATTGAGTGAAGTTCCACCGGAGGCACGTGCTTATAATAGCACGCAAAAATACATCAAACTATTTCCAGATCCAAATGCTAGAAAGTTGTTTAGGTGTCTTCGGCTTAATAGGTTTAGAACGAAAGACCGTCTGAGAGCATGGTCAGCCAACGCGAATTTGGACCCGATGTGTCGATTTTGTACACAGGAAACAAACTCTAAAACATTTAGTGTTATTTTGTATCAACTTACGAACAGAAAGAACTCGATATCTGGGCCTTTGGGGCGAGTCTCATCCATCTCTCAATGCAGACGATTGGTGGTAACAAATGTTCAATGGAACAGATAATAAATTAATACTGCCATTGACATATTTTTTGGCGATAATTGAAAAGCGGCTATTGGCCTAAGCGTATTGTGACTGCTGTGGGACATGCTAACCAACACTTTAAAGTATAGTTTTGTTTTGAGAATGCATAAACATAGCAAACAAAAATTGTGAGTTGATAAAAGGATACACTGTAAATAGATGTAATGAGTAAATAATGAATGGTCTTATTTTAAAAGGTATGTAAACCAATAAAATTAATTTAAAAAATAACCAATTCAAATTATAACAATGTGGTTTCAAATTGCTGGGAGCTATTTAGCTCAAGGTTGCAGCCTTGATAAGTTTGGTTTGCATAACGCAAACTGCTACCAGGAGTTACTTAACTGCTCAGGCCAGCAGATGCCATACAAATATTTCTGAGTTTGGGAATTTGTATGAAGGTACACAAGGAAACTTCCATTTACTGCGTAATTGTCACATTTAAATTAAAGAAAACTAAAAGTTTGCATCCGACATAAAAAGTTACATTTGTGGCACATTATGCATTAGCTACCCAGTCTCCAGAAGCTCCTGCTTTCCATTTAACACCTGATATCCAGGAGCAACGTTTAGCTCATGCTAAACAGAAAGCTTATCAAAACATTGGGGGGAAACCAGTTTAAAAAAAAAAGGTGATTGCTTTAGTCGACACTCAACAGCATTAAAGCCTGCTTTTCTAGATTTTCCTTTATGAAAAGTATTGCCCATGCCATTACTATAAACTCAGTTAAAAGAACATGAAGACTAGTGTGTAAACTACAGTCAGTCAATTGAAAATGTAAATAAAAATTCAAATAAAGACATACCTTTTCTCCATTTACAGACACGCTGAGAGTTGCAATGCTTACATACATCCAGCCGCCAGTGGGATTAAATACACTAAGTGATGTCTGAGATGCAATCCCTACGCAGCATGCATTAGGGAACCTTATTTCGTCTGGAACCTTGACATGCTCTAAAACAAAAGCATAACACATCTTTTTAATAGGCTTTTTAAACCGTGACGGGTGAGGAGTACTACATGTTTTACATTTTCAACTTGTTGAGTGTTTAAACTGTATTAGCTACGTAAAAAACAATAAGTAGTTCAGAGCCAAGTTTACACTGCCTATGGGAATGGTGGATCTTTTGGACATATGCTGCAACTTCCAAAGGAGGTTTCTATATATTTTTTAATTTTGATCCAACACTTTTTTTCTAGCATTCCCTCCACCCTTTGTATTTATGTAGGGGGGGGAAGGCATTTCCCTCCCACCACTTCTCTTTCTGCTGATCCACTATACAAGTTTGATGTACTGCTGAAATGGAATGCCATAATGCATTTTCACAAGTAAAAGTGTTTGCTCATTTCGTTTTTTGTTTAATGTGTTTTATAGCTTTGTTTACAAAAGGAAAAAAAAAAACACAAACCACATATGGGAATAGAAAGTCTATCCACTCTAAAAGAGGGAACTTGGAGAAGCTCGCCAAACACTCCTTCAGTATTTCAAGAATGTTTTTTCAGTCTCTCATGGGATCCCACGTCGCATTTTGTAACAGGCGACAGCTGTGTGATCTAAAAGACAAATGTACTTACTCTTGCGCTGCCCACTTACTTGCTCTTCAACTAATTGGTTATACTGTGTATGCCACTAGTAAGTAGTTCAGAGCCTTCCTTTGTCGCCTCAGAGTCTTACAGCGAATTCCAGAAACCACTCTGCCTACTCTGGGTCCCAGAACAAGTATTCCCTCTCCCATCACAACAGTCTTAATTTACCAGGTTGTCACAGTGCAACCCAAACCCCCTTATCAATGAACCTCTTTATTTCATTACACTTCTTTCTTTTCTTGACGGATTGAATCTGTGAAGAGGTGCAATGTATGCTCTGCAAAAAAGGGCCCCGATTTCCTTAGCTGCTAAGAGAACTCTCTTTAGCTCAAATGCCCCAAAACGGTAAGAGTTGGACCTCCTCCCTTTGAGTAGCACCCCTAGGACCATCTTTAATATGTTAGCACATGTCAACATACAAAATGTCTTCTTCCATGTTTAGGTCAAGATGGCTGGGAAGCCGCTACTCAATTAAAGGGGCCGGATCATCTACCTCTGAACCATTCGGCAGACCCATAAAGCCAAATTTGATTGGCCCTGTCCCAGTTTTCCAGAAACTGTCTGGATAAGGCCACATTATGTTTTATGATGCCATTCATTTTATTGTTAGAAATATACACCTTCTGGGCCCTTACTAGCCTGGATATAGAGGACTTGATTCGCCTACCACCCTCCAGAAACAGGTCTCTGTTGGATATGGATGCCCTCTGATCCATGAGGTTTTTCATTTTTTGTTTTGCCGAAATACACTTTTGCCAAATTCTTTCTCCCGATTTTACCACCATCGCAAAATTCAGGGGAAGGACCTGCACACAGTTTTCCATCCATCCCAGTGTACATAGTGGAACCCCAGCTTACATATGCATTTCTGTGCAAAAAAGGCAAAGGATTGCGTCAAAAAACATTCTGCAAAAGTGTATTTCGGGAAAAGTGAGGAATACCGAGGGTCCCTCCGCAATGAGTGTTTCTTGATTCCGAGTTCGAAGAACTCAACTATGGGGGGCGCTAGATAGCGCGATCAAGATGGCCGCGCGACCGCAAGCGCTCCACACTTCAAGTAGTATCTGATCATAATGCAGCCGTGAAACTGCCCCAAACTCGACCTCTACATTGGGCACTGTGTGAATAAGGGTCCCTGGCACATAGTGGCGAAATTTGGTGCCTTAAGTGCCATGTGCGGCTGAAAAAGGAGAGGAAACCTCACAAGACCCTGAGTAGACTGCAAGCACTCAGGGTATTGGATCTACTCCATCCGGATTACCAGCACAGGCAGGAAAGGCCCTTACTGCTACTCTCTGTGCCCAATGACTTAGTGATATAAAACGCAGTGTGCAAAATACTACGTAGGGAGGAAGTGAACTGTTCTCTGACCCAGTGGACAATCAGCCCACCAAGCTGGTTCTATCATCAAGGTGCCGCCCGGCCATCAGAGTGCACCTCTGGAGGAATACCAAAGCCTCGCCCAATCTGAGCACCGGACCCATTAGCCTGAACCTTCCGAAGTCGCCACGCTCACTAGGGACATATCACCAGCAGCACAGGGCAGGAGAAAGTGGCTTTCATTCACCTACCCCAAAGATCAAAGACTGGACAATACTGGGGTACCTCATAACAAATGGTTCAAGTATTGAGCCTGCATGATGCCAGACGCCACTACGCAGTGCAGCATAATGCACAGTCAACCCTGAAGGAGCAACCCCCATGTGCCACCACATACCCTCGCGTTACAGCACCTGAGGGCGCCACCTGTACCAGCGGAACAAAGGAGTATACCAGCAGTAGCATAACACACAAGGATCAGGCTGCGCTACAAGGGCGACCCCCACCACATCCCACCCAATGCCCCTGCTGCACAATATCCTGTAAGCAACACCTGCACCCATTGGACAGGGCCATATAACGTACCTGTCACTGCAGATATCGAAGAGTGGCCCTTCAGGCACATAACTGGACAAGTTTTGGGATGGAGCTTACACTTGGTCAACGAACGCACCCTCAAAAGGACGCGGGAGGCGCAAGCAACAGACAAGACAGGACACCCGCCTCCTCAGTCCTGCACTCCTGTGGACCCCTATGACCACCAAGGATACATCACCCACATAGAGGCCTGAGTATAAGTGGACAACACCCCATTCTTTTTTTGAACAGACTGAGAGGGAAGGGGGGGCAAGTGGCTGAACAATAAAACAGAGCTCCGAGCGGAAGGCACCTATGGGTGGTGTGATATAGACCTGGGGCGTAACCACAGTTGTGTCAAATACACAGCCTCAAAACCACGCACAGAGATCTATAAGCAGGCAGCTCCCAAATTCACAAACCAAAGACACGCCACGAACAAAGAATTGGCTCAAAAAAAAGATACTGGTGAATAGTGACAAACCGGAGGATGTCTAAGGCAAACAAGGGCGGTAAACAGCAACTCAAACTCTGATTCGGGGCTGCTTCACACTCCCGACAAGCGGAGACTATGTACCCGCCACAGAGCAACAACCTGCAGACCATCCATGACTCCTCAACGGCGTACCACGATATAAAGGAAAAGTTTAGTCAGCTGCAAAGTAGCATACAGTTGCTGGATGGCAAGATGGACACGCTGACCTACAAAGTAAATCACATGCAAGTCCGCTTGGACAAAAATGGAGACAGACTGGACGAGGCAGAAGGGAGGCTTTCGGTTGTTGAAGACGAAACTACCACAACGTCAAGGGACTTGCAACAAATGAAGCGAACTCTAAAAGAACTTAGAGAAGCAAGATGACCTAGAGTCGAGGTCCAGAAGAAATACCTTGCGATTAATCACCATCGGAGGCAGCCGATCAGCGGAACATGGAAACAATGGAGGAGATCCTGGGGGATGCACTAGGGTGGGAAGGCTTCTCAGACATTTTCATTGTTGAAAGAGCGCACAGAATACCAAGCGGCCGGAAACCAATCCACGGGGCTCCAGCACGGCCGATAATTTCACGAATGCTAAATTATTGGGACCGGGATTCAGCATTGCAGAGGGCAAGAGAGAAAGGCCCCCTCACAATGAAAGGTGACACAAAGATCTTCCTGGATTTCTCTGACTAAGTACAGGCATCACACAGAACTTACATAGATGTGAAAAAGAGGCTGCAAGATCGGGAATGTGCATAACTGACAGGTTTGGGTTGTCGGTGGGGGATGGGGGACGCAAGAGGGCGGGTATATGTCAAGTGGAAGCATCATGACATGCAGGAAGACATGGAATGGGCGATAGGGAAGGAACAAGTTACTTACCTGTAACTGTTGTTCTCCAGCATGGGTCTGGCATGGATTCACATGCTCATGAATATTCCCCGTCGTCAGGCTGGGAATCCTCGGTAAAGAAAAAACCAGTATCAGTTTCGTTTCTGATCTGTCTTTCGTAGTAATAACCAATCACTGGTCTCTGCGTCATACTGACCACAGCCAATGACTGCCCTCTACCTAAGCACCGCCTCTGGCAGCCATCTTCAGATTTGGAAGCACGTGAAGTGGCAGTATGACCAAGTGAAGAGCCGCAGAGGGGTAGGCGGGAGGGTTCGCATGTGAATCCATGCCAGACCCATGCTGGAGAACAACAGTTACAGGTAAGTAACTTGTTCCTTCTCCAGCATGGGGTCTGGCATGGATTCACATGCTCATGAATAAAGAATACATAGCAGTACACACATGCACAACCACGGGAGGTGGCAAAGGCTTAACATTAAGCATCACATCAACTCAACATTAAGCATCTTACCTCCTCACCAGGCTCACCTCAGGCGAACAGGTTGCGCAGCACTGCTTGGCCGACCCTGGACTCCTCCCTGGAATCCCGGTCGACGCAGTAGAATTTCGTGAAGGTGTGCGTCGACCTCCACGTAGCAGCCCTGCATATGTCCAGCAGGGGCACACCAGATAGGAACGCCGTGGTAGCTGCGATCGCTCTGGTGGAATGGGCTCTCGGACGGCCAGGCAGCGGTCGGTTTGCCAACCGGTGACAGTACATGATACAGCCGGAGAGCCATCTGGAGATGGAAGCCTTCGAGAGAGCCTTCCCCTGATTGACAGGTCCAAAGTTCACAAAGAGTTGTGACGTCTTCCGAAAACCTTTCGTGCGGTCCACGTAGAACTTCAGCGCTCTAGCTACATCCAGCGAGTGCAAAGTCCTCTCAGCCGGCGACGAAGGCGACGGGAAGAACACAGGTAACACCAAGGGTTCGTTGAGATGAAAGTCCGACGGTACCTTGGGCATGAAGGAGGGGTGCGTCCTGAGCACTACCCTCGTGTCGTGGAAAGTCAAGTACGGGGCCTTGCAGGAAAGGGCCTGGATCTCTCCCACTCGTCGTGCAGAGGTGATGGCCACGAGAAAAGCTGTTTTCCACGATAGAAACTTCAACGGGGCCGAGTGCAGAGGCTCGAACGGAGGTCCCATAAGTTTGGTCAGCACCACGTTGAGCTCCCACGCCGGGGCCGGAGCCTTCACCGGCGGGAACGATCTGAACAGTCCCTTCATGAACTCTTTCACCAGACGATGAGACCACAAGGACGTCCGGCCCGTGGTTCTGGTGTATCGGGAGATCGCAGCAAGATGAATCTTGATGGACGCGTGTGCCAGACCAGCTTTGGCCAGCGTCAGCAGGTACGGCAGCACTTGGGGAGCCGTAATCCGTAGAGGGTTAATCTTCTGTGCGTGGCACCAGACAGAAAACCTCTTCCATTTGTGTCCGTAGCATTTAAGAGTCGAGGACGCCCTGGCCTTTGCAAGAACCTCTCTGCAATCGGCCGGTATGTCGTATCCTCCAAACTCTAGCGCTGCAGGAGCCAGGCCTGCAAGTTCAGCGACTTCGGGTCGTGGTGGAGGATGGCGCCTCCTTCCCTGGAGAGTAGATCCGCGTCCGCCGGCAGCTTGATTGGCGGGGACGCCGACAAGTCCAGAAGGTCCGGGAACCATATCTGCCTCGGCCACGCAGGTGCGACGAGGATCATCCTGCACCGTGACCTCTTGAGCTGGTTGACGAGCCGGATTAGCAGAGGCAAGGGAGGGAACGCGTAGAGGAACAGGCCCTCCCAGGGGAACGAGAAAGCATCGCCCATGCTCCTCGTCTGGGGAAACCTGCTGGCGAACCTCCGGCACTTGGTGTTCGTCGCCGTCGCGAACAGGTCGATCTGGGGTGTGCCCCACCGTCGGAAGAGGCGATCCACCAGATCCTGCCGTAGTTCCCACTCGTGGCACGAGCGCAGCTCCCTGCTGAGTGAGTCGGCGATGGTGTTTTTTATCCCTGCCAGATGAAACGGCACCAGAAGAATCCCTTGGGCGACGGCCCAATGCCACAGGTCCTGCGCCTCCTTGGACAGCGCTGGGGACCTGGTTCCGCCCTGTTTCCTGATGTAAAACATGGTGGTGGTGTTGTCGGTGAAGATCCTCACCACCTTGCCCTTGAGGGACGGAAGGAAGGACCTGAGGGCCCAAAACACTGCACGGAGCTCCAGGACGTTGATATGCAGGGACTTCTCCGTCGGGAGCCAGAGTCCCCTTGCGTGCAGGTTTTCGGTGTGCGCTCCCCACCCTTCTAGGGAGGCATCCGTGGTCACAGTCACCTGGTGGGCTGGGGTCTGGAAGTCCATGCCCGCCGTCAGATGCGCGCGGGTGCCCCACCACCGTATCGCTCGTCGGAAACTCTCGTCGAGCTTGATCCTTTCCTCGAAGCTGCCCGTCGTCTGGATCCAGCGCGCATCCAGGAACTCTTGCAACGGGCGCATCCGGAGCCTGCACATGGGAATGAGGTAGATGCAGGAAGACATCATCCCGAGGAGGGACTTGATGGACCTCACCTTGGCCGCGTCGGCCACCAACATCCGTTGCACCTTGCCCAGGATGGTCCTGGTCCTCTCCTCCGACGGGGAGGCCAGAAGGGACACTGTGTCGAGCCTCGCTCCCAGAAACAGTGCGACTTGCGCGGGCACCAGGTGGGATTTGGCGTAGTTCACGGAGAATCCCAGGTCCGTGAGGAGTTGGACGGTCCTTGCCGTGTGGACCACGGCGAGCTCCCTCGTCTTGGCGCGGATGAGCCAGTCGTCCAGGTAGGGGTAGACGTGAATCCCCTCGCGGCGCAGCTGCGCCGCCACCGGTGCGAGGCACTTGGTGAAAACCCTGGGTGCCGACCGCAGTCCGAAGGGAAGGGCTTTGAACTGGTAATGACGCCCTTGGACCACGAATCTGAGGAATTTGCGGTGCCCCTTTAGGATGGGAATGTGGAAGTAGGCATCCTCCAAATCCAACGACGATAGGAAGTCTCCTTCCTCCAGCTGACCCAGGACGTGCTGGAGGGTGACCATCCGGAACTTCTGCGCCTTGATGAACTTGTTCAGGCGTCGCAGGTCCAGGATGGGGCGCCATCCTCCCGTCTTCTTCTTCACGAGGAAGTAACGCGAGTAGACTCCGGAGCCCCGAAGCCTCTTTGGGACGAGTTCGATGGCGCCCTTTCTGAGCATCGCCTTTACCTCCAGGAGAAGTTGAGGGACGTGAAGTTCTTTCCTGGCCACGGGGGGGACGCGCGGGCACCTTCTTTGAAACTCGAGCGCGTGGCCCCGGGCCAGGGCGTCCAGCACCCAACGGTCGGTGGAGATGGACTCCCACACGCTGACGAAGCCCGCCAGCCGGCCTCCCACCGGGGTGCTTCGGTGGGGGCCCGACCCCACGGCCGGTTCAATCCTGCTTGGACGCGGCCTTGCCGCCTTGGCCTCCTTGGCGACGACGGCGGGGTCCGCCAGACTTGCCTCGTCCTCTGTAGGCCTCTTGCGACGACGAGCGGGCCGCTTGACGGTAGGAAGCGAAACCGCCGCCGGAACCTTTGGAGGCGCCCTTGCCTCCGCCGCTCCGAAAGGGCGTCCGCCGTTGCTGCAGTACTCCAAGGGCCCGGGCCGTCTCAGTATCCGCCTTGATGGCCTGAAGGGAATCGTCCACTGTCTTCCCAAACAGGTTGTTCCCGTCGAAGGGCATGTCCAGGACCCTGGTCTGGACGTCCTGCCGAAAGTCCGTAGCCTTGAGCCATCCGCGACGTCGAAGGCAAACGCCGTTGCCCATCTGGCGGAACCCAGTGTCGGCGATGTCCGTCGCCACGGTGATGGCGTGGTCCGAGGCCACCTCACCTTCCTGCAGGATCTCAAGGGCCTCCGCCCTCTTGTCGTCCGGCAGAAAATCCAGCAGGGGAGCTATCTTGTACCAGAGTTCCCTGTCGTAGCGGGCCACGATAGCCAAGGCGTTGGCCGCTTTAATCGTCGTCGCCGCCGACGAGATGACTCTGCGCCCCATGGCATCCAATTTCTTTCCCTCGCCGTCCGGCGGGGAAGTCGACGTGGAGGCCGCACCCCCCCCCGCTTTCTTCCTGGCTGCCGCGGAGACGACGGAGTCCGGGGTAGGCTGCGCCCGGAGGCATAGGGGGGCTGAGTCCGGGACCCGGTACTTTTTCTCGTACCGGTCTCTTTTCGCTGGCGTCGTGGAAGGGTTCTTGAGGAGGGAAAGGCCCTCATCCCAAATGTCGTCCAACAGAGGCACTGCGAGGACCGTCTTCCTCTTGGTCTCGCGCCGTTGGTAAAGGAAGCCTTCCTTTTTCTTCTCCTCAGGGCAGAGTTGGAAAAGCTCGGATGCCCTGGCGATCATTGAGTGGAACGATCCAATCTCGTCGGGCGGAGAAGCCCTGGTGGGAGGCGACGACGGAAAATCCTCGTCGTATGCCTCGTCGTCCGTACCCGTCGCTGCCGTGTCAGTCCCCGTATCATCCCCTCGGGTGGACGGGGAGGAGGGCTGGACGGGGCGCGACGGTTGAAAAGGAGGCGGTGGATGAATCCTTCTTTTCTTGGTAGGGGGAACACCAGAAGGTCCCGGTTCTGGATCCCCCGACGGGAGAGGTTCCTCCGTCGGTAACGGTAGTCTCGTCCTTATCTCGGAGCATAAGGACTGTATAGCCAACAAAATGGCCGCTGAGTTGTCTTGCGGCGCTGGCAGAGGGGAATCCGACGGGCGAGCAGGGGCCCCGTCGGTATCCTCGACGATGTCGTCGTCGTCACCTGCGTCGGGGCCCATTCCGACGGGCTGGTCTTGTTCCACGCCTAGGCCGTGGCTTAAGACCTCGATCAGTTCCTCTTCTGAGGTTGAGGCCGAATCTACGCCGACGCCCTGCCCCCCCTTCTTCCCCACGGAGGGTTTCACGGGGGTCCTATCGATGGGCACGAAAGAAGACTCCCTCCGAGGAGGCAGGGAGATTCTGGGCCCCGAGGCCGCCACCACTGGTGCAGCCTCCACAGGCTGGGCCAGGGCCGCCGCGACCGTTTCGATAGAGGGCTTGGTCGAATGGATCAAGGCCTTCACCACCTTAGGTGCGCTCACCGCCTTATCCTTGAGGGAGGGGGCACTGCCACGCTCCTCCTCTGCCTTAGAGCTCGACCGGGGTCTCTCCAGGAGCTTCGCCGGGTGCTCGGCCTTCCTCTTACCCGACCCAGAGCGTTGGCTCGTGGTTGATGGTGCCGGGGAGGGTGCGCCCTGCCTGGCGCCCGTAGAGCCCGACCGTTCGGCGCTCCCGGTGCCAGCGGACTCGCGGTGCTTGGCCTTATGTTGGGCCCCCGTCGCCGGGGCGCCCTCAAAGGTCTTAGAAGACCGCTCAGATTTCTTCTTCTTCTCGCCAGACGGGCTCTTACCCTCCAGCCAGCTGGCGAGACGTTGATGGCGGTCCTTCATGGTCCGTTCCGACATGTTGCCGCAAAACGCACAGTCCTTCTCCACGTGCGTCTTGTCCCCATGAAGGCAGTAAAGGCAGAAAGAGTGTTCGTCCTCCTTGAAGACGTTCTGCAGCTGGCATCCAGGGCAGGCCCTGAACAGCTTTCCGGGCGTCGAGCTTCCCTTCTCCTGGGCCATCTCCGAGACCGGGCCTGAGAAGCTTCTGGAGTCCTCCGAAGCGTAGCTCGACGAAATCTTCACCCTTGAGGGGCACAGATGAATCCGACACGGGTCCCCGTTGATCGGATGTAGGATCGGTGGAGCTTGAGGCTCTTTTGACCGAAAGAATCGAAGTTTTTGTGAAAAAGCGCGAAAAAATAGCACTAACGCTCGAGAGCAATAGCACGAGGATCCCAACACATGAACGTGCGGTAAAAATCTGAAGATGGCTGCCAGAGGCGGTGCTTAGGTAGAGGGCAGTCATTGGCTGTGGTCAGTATGACGCAGAGACCAGTGATTGGTTATTACTACGAAAGACAGATCAGAAACGAAACTGATACTGGTTTTTTCTTTACCGAGGATTCCCAGCCTGACGACGGGGAATATTCATGAGCATGTGAATCCATGCCAGTCCCCATGCTGGAGAAGGTCTGCTATCACGGTTCGAGAGGGCATCAACCCGGGATATGGCTGGGTCGATCAGAAACCGAACATGGAATGTACGCGGACTGAATTGCCTGTTGAAATGTCGTAGTGTCCTGCTCTATTTGCAACTTCATCAGCGTTTTTACAGGAGACGCATTTCACAACAACAATTGAAGCAGGCTTTGGTAAAGAAATGGGGTTGTCACCGCTACTTCTCATCCTACTCGTCCTACGCGGGAGGGGTGTGCATTCCTATTCACAACACAACAGGATCCAGCCTAATCTTCCTAATCAGGCATGGTGAGGGGAGGGTCCGATAGTGCGGGGCACTATACAGGGCGACCTATGCAGTCTGGTTCACTACTATGGGCACATCTGGATACAGTCGCAACCTTAGAGTGGCTTAAATAGACAGCTGGGGGAGGCACCACCGAGGAACATATGGGTGGGGGACTTCAACAAGATCATGGAACCCGCACTAGACCGCACCACAGGCCCAAATCCATCTCAGACAATAGGCCAGAACAAGAAAAGGAACGAGACATCGGAATTAGAAGATGTATGGAGACTAAAGAATCAGGGGGAACGTCAATATACCTTTCACTCCTCGGTCCACAGCACAGCATCTCGCCTGGACTAGTACTTCATCTCTTAGGCATTCATGTGGTCCATCAAGGAGGTCACCATTCTCGCCCGCACTCTTTACTATCCTGCACCAGTATTATTAGACATAGAACTAGCTGAGAGGAGACTTTGGCGGTTCAAAGGGGAGGCCCTGGCGGACACACTATTCTCGAAGGTGTCTATGGCTTTTGAGACTCCATCGCAGAACAATGAGTGGAGTCGGCAGGGATTCTCTGGGAAAGCTTCAAATGTGTGATTCGGCTGGGATTGTATTGCCAAGGAGGTGGGGATGCTTAGACAAGAATTGAACACCATTGAGTCACGTTTAATTGCACTACAGATGACTGGAGGCCAGGGAACCGCTGGCCAACAAGCAGAAACTAAGCAACTCTTGGAGCAGTTCAAGACACTTGGCACACAGTGAGGTGAAAATACTGGGGTGGGGAGCGGCCGCGAGACAATATGGGGAAGGGCAAAAACCAGTGAGGCTACTGGCAAGAGCTGCCAGGTTAGAAACATACAAGGGACGGGTCATGTCTATAATAGACGCACAGGGAGTGGAAAGATTTGATGATGCTGGGATAACGTGGGAGTTTGGCCGCTTTTACACAGATCTATACTCGTCCGATGCAAAGGCCTCCCAAAACAGACTGGTGGCATACCTAGACCAGACTGCCTACTGCCTTATACTGGTGCACAGAAGAGGAACGAGCAGGACTGAATCATCAAATAAGCTTAGGAGTAAATCCCTGCCATCCGGGAAAGCCCCGTACCTGACTGATTTGGTGCAGAATTTTACAAATACTTTGCACCCAAGATAGGCACATATCTCCTGCAAATGTACCACCAAAGCACCCTAGAGGGTAGACTCCCGGACTCCTTGAGGGAAGCCCTAGTTACAGTTTTATCTAAACCTGGTAAGCCGTTAAGACTGCGCTTCATACAGACCGATCTCCCTCATTAACTTAGATAACAAGATAATAGCTAAAATACTGGCCTCCAGATTTGCACCCTTAATGAACAAGATGGTAAGAGCTGACCAGGCTGGATTAATTCTGTGCTGATAGATCCATGTCCTTTGGGATAAGAAGACTGTTTGGATTAATCTCAACAGTCTATCAAGAGGATCATGTAGTCGCAGCACTGCTAGATGCAATCAATGACTCCGTGGAGCAGACCTTCCTGTTTACAGCCCTGCGCATAATGGGGCTGGGAGAGCAATACATTGGCATGGTGGCGCAGCTTTACGAGTCACCTACTGCTAAAGTGAAGGTAAATGGCCAACTCACCCCAGGGATAACTCTCAGCAGAGGCACTAGGCAGGGATGCCCCCTCTCTCCCCTCTTATTTGCTCTGGAAATGTAATTGCTTGCGGAAAGGGTCTGAGATCTCCACATACACAGGGGCATTCAGTTCTTCAACCACAAGGTGGTCATTTCACTATATACGAAAAATATGGTACTGTTTATCAGTGAACCAGATCAGAACCTGGACCCTATAATGGAGGATGTTGCCGAATTGGGGTGCTTCTCGGGCCTCATGATCAACGCAACAAAATCAGTTCTCTTCCCATAAACAAAGTGTAGCACAATATGTTGATAAATTAATAGTTACTCACCGTAGTGACTAAAGTACTCTTAGTCCATAGTCCCCTTTCCTCCATACTGTATGGGCGTCCCTCGCGACAGAACCTTTTTCACCAGAAACATTTTCTTCCCCTTTAAATTTAGAGGCGCGCAGCCCAGGGAGCATGGGCTCACCTGACTCCGCCCACCGGCGCCACCCCTCAGACCCCCATTGACGCGTCGATAATATGCAACATTGCCTAATGACACCAGTTTTAGGAGGGAGGATGGTGGGACATTTGGAGGAAAGGGGAGTATGGACTAAGAGTATGTTAGTCACTACGGTGAGTAGCTATTAATTACTCTTACGCCCCGTCCCCTTTCCTCCATACTGTATGGGCGATTACAACTGAGTGTAGCCCTAGGGTGGAGAGGATACCCTCCTTAAGCAAACAGGTTTCTCAGAACCGCCTGCCCGAAAGCCACGTCTGACCTAGAGGCGACCAGTAGTGCTTGCAAAAAGCCAGGGGGGTGGCCCAGGTGGCCGCCCTACTGATTACCTGCCACGACACATGGCGTTGGAATGCTATAGCCGTGCTCTTGGCCCTGATCGCATGGGCATGCAGATTGGCCGGAACAGGCTTGTTCTGCCCCACATAGGCCTCCTTGATGGCCGCAACCATCCACCTAGAGATGGAGGCCTTGGAAGCCTGATAACCTGGCCTTGAAACTCCGAAGGTGACAAAAAGGGCATCCGACTTGTATTACTTGTCCAGGACCAAGGATTTCCACGTCAGAGCACTTCTGACATCGAGGCGATGGGAGACTCTGAGGCGCATCCTTGGGATCGGGGAAGAAATTAGGTAGAACAATCCCCTCGTTAAGGTGGAAGGCGGATGAGACCTTGGGTAGGAAAGCAGGGTGCGTCCGAAGGACCACCTTTATCTTGTGAAAAGTGGTGTAGGGCTCTGAGGCCACGAGGGCCTGGATCTCGCTGACCCTGCGAGCTGAGGTGAGGCCCACGAGCAGAGCTGTCTTTATGGTAACCAATCTGATGTCAGCGGACGCCATTGGCTCGAATAGTTTGTGGGCCAATGCGCCCAATACCACATTCAAGTCCCAAACTAGGTGAGGCCTCTTTATGGGCGGGTAGAGTCTGTAGAGGCATGCCGCTTGACCACAGGATTAGGAGGAAGAGACACCCCCCGAACCACCTCTGAATTTCTGTAGGCACCGATGGCTGCCAGGTAGGTGCAGCATGCGTCGACTTGCACTCTGGAGTGTGCGAAGTGTGCTGAAAAGGAGAGGACATCATCCAAAGAGCACTTGAGCGGGTCGACATCCTTAGAGCTGGCCCAATGACAGAATCTAGACCATTTGCTCTTGTATTGGCTCATGGTAGCTTTGCTTCTGGTGCCCTGTATATCTATGTTAGCCAGCGACAGGTTCAAGTGTTTCAGAGTGACTTGCCCAGGAACCACGCTGCGAGGGCTAGTTTGTGAGGCGCAGGGTGGAGAACCCTGCCTCCCATGCTGTGTCAGGAGCAGAGCTGGGCCCAGCGGTAGGTGAATGGGAAGCCTGTCTGATAGGCTGAGCAGCTCGTTAAAACAGTCTCGCCGGCCACTAGGGAGTTATCAAAATGACGCTGAGGTGACATGACTGCTTTATCCTGCAGATCACCCTGTGGACCAGGGGGGAGGGCGGGCGGTAAGGCGTACGCCCACATGTAGTACCACTGTAAGTGGAATGTATCGCCCAAGAAGCCGGGGCGGTGAACTGCTGGTATTTCTTGTTGTTGTGGGAGGCAAACAGATCCACTTGGGGATGCCCCCATATGAGGAAGATTTCCTTCAGAACCAGTTTGTTCAATTGCCACTCGTAATTGTCCACCCCCAGTCTGCTGAGTCTGTCCACCTCCAGGTAGGACTCCCCCGGGAGGTGGACAGCGATTAGGTAGATGTTCTCCAGGGCCCATTCCCACATGCTGATTGCAAGGTTGCACAGTGGAGGGGATCTGGTACCCCCACTGCTTGTTCACAAATATGCTGGTGGAGTTGTCCATCTGGATAAGTACTCTCTTTCCCTCTATGAGAGAGAGGAAGGCTTTGAGGGCCAGTCATATGGCCTTCAACTCTAGCCAGTTGATGTGGGACTCCTGTTCCTGCCGGGTCCAGACTACATTGACACTGTGGTAGTCCAGAGTGGCTCTCCAGCCCTCCAGGGAGGAGTCCGTCGTGACAGTGACCGGAGGGAGAGGCTGCCGGAAGGGATTGCCCCGCTGTAGGTTGAAGTCTGCAGACCACCACAGGAGGTCCAGGTGGAGAGATGTGGGAACGTCCACAGGCTCCAATTGTGAGCCCCTCTCCTGATTCCAGGAAGAGGCGAATTGCAGCTGCAGTCTCCTCATCCCGAGCCTCGTGTGAGGGACGGCCAGCAAAACCACCACCATAATGCCCAGTAGGTGCTGGTACCACCAAGCCGAGGTCACAAACCTGGAGAGGAAGTGCGTAGTAGCTCCCTTGATGGCCGTGATCTTGTCCTCCGAAGGGAACACCCTCTCTCAGATAAGGCACCGGAAGGTCAGCTTTTGCGTGGGTTGCAGCTGAGACTTCTTGAGATTGATAGTAAACCCCCAGGTCGTGGAGTGTACTAGCGTGGAAGAGGTGTGAAAAACTACTTCCGGAGATGAGGCCCGGACGAGCCAGTCATCCAGGTATGGGTAGATGTGGTGACCACCACCGCATTCATCAGTCTGGTGAATACCCTGGGGGCTGAGTTGAGGTTGAAGGGTAGAACCTTGTACTGGAAATGGCAGCACATGATCCTGAAGCGCAGAAAGGACCAATGAGGCTGCCAAATCGGGACGAGTAGATACGCGTCGTCCAGATCCAGGGAGCACATCCAGTCTCCCCTGTTCAGTGTCTCCGCAATGATAGCTGGTGAGTTTTTGCAGAGGTAGGGAGAGGTTGAGTGTGGAAAGGTCCAAGACAACTCTCAGGCCAGCCTGGTTGTCCTTCTGTATGGCGAAAATCATGGAATAGAAGCCCAATCCTCTCTGGGAGACTGGGACTTCTACTGCCTGGCTCTCGACGACCGACCAGACTTCTGCCAACAGAGTTGCTGTCCCAATCTGTGGGAGAGGAGGGGCGTAAGGAGCAGAGGGAGGGACCGGTAGGCGGTACCCCGTGGAGACTACGGATAGGAGGCAGGGGTCTGAAAATATTTTGAGGCCAAAATTGCATGTGAGAGGCAAGTCTGCCTCCCACCGGAGACACGTGAATCCGCAGGGCCGCGTCATGCCTTTTTACCCTCTGAGGTTGCTGAGAAGGAGGGGGATTGGAAAAAAAAAACCTTACCCCCCCTTTGTTGTTTCCTCTGATGCTGGCTCGCAGAACTGTCAGGTTGCCTGGACCTCTTGGAAGCCTCATAACTATCCAGACACCCGCCCCTTGACAGAGCATGGATTGGACTGGGTGTACGCCTTGGGCGTGGCCTTCGTAAGAATAAAGACTTAGCGGTCTGTGAGCTGTTCTTTTAATCTAACTTCATCCGTGGAGGAGTGTTAGCGGTCACTACCCTCCAATGGAAGGTCCAATATGCGTTCTTGGATGTCCAGGTTGAACTTAGTAGCCCAGAGCCAGGCCGTCCTTCTCATGTCCGTGGCGATGCAGATGGCCCGGCAGCGGTATCAATATGGACCACTGAGGACTCCATGATGCCAGACGCTACCAGCCTGGTTTCTCCTAATCTCACTTTGAAGCAAGCCTGGCTTTGGGGTGGGAGTTCCAGGAGGAAGTCTGCGATTTCCCAACAGGTCCTTTGGTTAGCAGCAGCCAGAATGGCATCAGCGTTGGCCTGATGCAGGGACAGGGAGGCGGGGTACAGCTTCTTCCCGTACGCCTCCAAGATCATCTTCTTGCCTAGCAGGACAATTGAGGCTTAGAATACAGTGACGCTGCAGTGATCACCGAGGAGTGTGGCTGCATATGAGCCAAAAGCAAGAGTGTATCTCCTATAGCTGCCTGTACTTGGCGTCGAGGCACCGATTGACATGGTGGGCCGAGTGCAGCTTGAGCCACCCCTTCTGGGAAAGGGCAACAATGTCCTTTGCATCGGGATGCCCATCTTAGAGGGGGGCCTCAGGGTAAGGACTTCTGCCAGGTCCGCCCTCCTCAGGCTGCTAGACTTCGAGCTGAAGGAGGCCCAGGCACTCTGCCAGGGCCGCAAGGCGTTCATGGAAGGCCTTCGCTGAAGATGGCGTGTCGGGGTCTTCCTCCTCATCTTTGTCCGCCTGAGTGATTGGAGGATCCAGAGCTGGCGGAGGGGTACTGGGCGCCATGGGCTGCAGTGTGCGAACCAGAGCCAGAGGCTGCTGTGGAGGTTAGTGTGGAACCGCCTGTACTGCCAGAGGCAGGGGGGCCGGGGTAGGAAGCGGCAAATGAAGCGCATGCAGCGCTGGGGCCTGAGGTACCAGAACCATTGGAGGAATGACTATGGGTACTGGTGGGGTGACCGGAGGGAGCACGTCCCCGATACCATCCCGAAGGATAAACCTCATCCGGGGCGTTCGCATCAGCACCAGAAACCTCTCAGAACCTGTCTTCGGAGGCTGAGGAGTTGGCAAGAGATATTGACAGAGTGGCTACAGGCTGCTGGGGCAGGGGTACACACTGTCAGGGGTGCAGGGGAAACCTGCCCTGCACTGCTGATGGATAAGCTGTAGGCCACGTACCTGGTTGACACCAGTCCCACCTTGTGACTCGTTCCTTGACCCGCTCTGCTGGAGGAGGTATCGGACGAGCAGCCATTTTGTCGCCATGCATGCCAAGTGCCGAAGTCGTGGTGCCTGGCTCGCTGGAACCAGCACTATGCAAGACGCTTGGTGTTGGAACTTGAGGCCTATCCCGCACCTCAGGCCGGGGCCTGGAAGGCAGATTGCACTTGGCAGAGCTGCCAGTAGTGCTGCATGAAGGCGCCCCCTCGGACATGATGCCGGTACTAGGGCGTTGGATCCTCGGGAGTAACCCTGGTAGAAGAACCTTGCGGTCCCTCAACACAGATACTGGAAGGATCCAGAGACCCCCTCGGCCGCGAGCTGGACTAGCCTTGGTATGTGTGCTGGTGCTAGAGGCCGACAGGCTCCTCCCGGTTGGGCGTTTCCTAGGAAAGAAGTCACCTTTGCGGGGTGCAATGTTGAATAAAGGCCTTGCCTTAGGCCTCAAACGAAGCTTGACAAAGTGCTTTAAGTCCTTTGGAGGTGACGTCTGGAAGCCTAGCTAGCCTGTTCTTCAGTGCCCGAGGTGTCAAGGCGTCGCACGCAGAGCAGCCCTCCCAGCCATGGTCAGGCCCAAGGCAGCGGAGGAAAAGGGCGTGGGGGTCTGATGTTGGGAAGAGCCCCTCACAGGCTCGACACCTGCTGAATCCTACTGAAGTCGACATGCGCCAGGGAGGACGTGGCATCAGAGGACCAAGTATCTAGAATAAAAAAGAAAAGACAAGATAGAAGAATATCTGGGGAAGAGCGCATGGTATTACAAGGCCGAAGCCAAACCCAGGAGCGCTTGTAAAATCAGCCTGTTCCAGTCGACAAGGAAAAGGGGATTGTGGAGTGGCGCTGTTGGGCGCAGTCTGGGGAACGCATGCTCCCAGAGCTGCGCCTTTAAATTTAAACGGAAGATTTTTTCTGGTGAAAAAGTTTCCGTCTCCAGTCCTTAGCGAGGGACGCCCATGCAGCATGGCGGAAAGGGGAAGGGACGTAGGAGTAGCGCTATTGGCCTGTACGAGGAGCTCAGCTGCATGGTCTTCCCCCAGCTTCAGGATCAGGGTAATATGAGCCATCTCCATGGAGGGTGCTATCTCCCCCCTCACCCCCTCCTACAAACTAACTCCACGAGGCCTTTAGACAGCTGTTGTGTAGAATGCTAAGGTTAACCCATCCTCTCCCAGGCTTTTATGAGGCTTCAATCTAGTGATTGCCCGTTGCACACCCTCCCAAGATATCGGGAACTCTAGTTCTCTCTGGGCCTCAGCCTCTGCTCAGTCCACCCTTCCAGATATGCCTTCTGTCCCTCAATATTGCATGGTTCATCCTTGTAAAGGGTGAGAAAAAACACTACTCTATGGCCCTTCTTTTATCCCCTTCCGTCCCCACTATTCTCCTACCTACCCCTGCCCTCTGGATTTGCTATGAAGGCTCTCGGCTCCTTATCTCGCAGCCATCTCGTTAAAATGGTCCCAACCGTGTTCCTGTGCTCATAGAAGGTCTGCCTGCACATCAGTAGGGTACCTCTACTGACATACCAATGAGATGTTTAAGCTGTCCCCTTGCATGAGCCAGCTGTCTAGTGACTTGGTCAGGCCCCGTCGCCTTGAGGGCTGCCTCCAGCCTCTCCATCTTTTTTTCCAGGACCACTTCGGTCTCCCTACTAGCTTCACTCAGCTCTTTCGACATTCCTATCAGGAGGTTCTTGATGCAGCTCTTGGAGCTGTATCAGGAGGTTCTTGATACAGCTCTTGGAGCTGTCCCACCTCTCCCCTATGACGCCCCCCCCCCTTACCTGGTTGCCCCCACATTTTTGCTTATTTCAGCTTCCACTAGCATCCATATCCCTTTGTCTCCGAGGCGGTATTCTACCAGACTCCACCCCTTATGTCCTCTCTGCAGTCCTCCCACTCCAATGTGACCAGTGCATGATCGGATAGTCATACTACCTATATGCGCCCTCGTGGCAACCCTCAGCATCGCCAGAATATAATCCATTCGGTAATAGGTTTTATGTACATGCAAGTAAAAAGAGTAATCCTTATCCTGTGGGTGGTGCATTTGTCATGTATCCCAATTCTCCCTTATTTTGTGATTCCCGTTGCATGATCCCTCGCCCCACTCGATCGGTCAATGCTCAAGTCTATGGCCAAATTATAATCCCCTGCCACCAACAGTTCCATTCCCCAAACTTGCCTCATTCATCCAGACAACTCCAAGAACTGCTCCTGCCCCTGTTTAGGCGCATATAGTCAGACACATACACATGACCTCCCAGACTCCCTTTCACCATCACAAACCTGTCCCCAGAATCCCTCCTTACTGTGACCTCCTCCAGCTTGATAGATCTGTGGAACAAAATAGCCAACCCCACTCTCTTGCTATCCGCCACTGCATGGTACTGCACCGGATATTTATTGTTCCTCAACCGCCCCACATCCCAATTTATCAGATGAGTTTCCAGCAAGCAAACATTCCCTGTCCCCCATCTAAATGATATCCCTCTAAACTCATCTTTAACCTCTCTATAAAGTACAAGCAGGCTGCAAAGAATCTTCACATCACTCAACTGCCCTGCACTGGCCATTTCTGGAAGTTAGAATCCCTGAAAACTCTGGTTTTAAAAAATGTATCTTGGCTGTGAACCTACACAAAATGTACTTAGTAATTTTCTTTCCTATGCCCCCTGAAAGTGATATATTGTATAACTATTTGTAGGAAAGCCTTATGCTGCTTCTCAACTAAGTTGCACTATTGATTATAGTCAACGACTGGGTGGGTATTAGTGGGCTCCAGGCAGGTTTTCAAATCAGAAAGAGTACTCTGGACCAAGGGTTTCATCTTCACCTTTTGGTTCAGAATTATATTGCTCTTAAGAAAATAAGCCTCCATGCAGTCTTTGTATACCTAAAGACTGCATTCAACAGGGTCCCTCGAAACCTACTTTGGCAGGTTTTGGAGAAGAAGCGTACTCCTGGGCATTTATTATCTGCTCTTTATGGGTCCAATAATGCAGTGCTTTGTCATGGTCTTGCAGGCGAAGTCCCATCCCTGTTTGAGGTAAACTGCCCGACAGGGATACATCGTCGGTCCACTTCATTTCAGTATATACATTAAGAATAATAGAGGACCTGCTAGTATACAGTCCTGATCCCTCCCATGTTTGGCAAGGAACGATTCCTGGACTATGCAACGTTGTGTCCAAATTCACTGAATTGGGCTCGGCACTAAATGCTGATGAAACCAAATGAATTTGTTTTAGACTAACATTTTTTAAGAAACGAATACTGTGCATCATGGTGGATGGAGTCAAGCTAGAGCAGGATTAAACTCGATTATTTAGGAATTCGGTTCTCCGAGAAGGGTTTGAGGGCTCCACAGATTGAAAAATTGGTTATAAGCCTAGTGAAGTATAGCAGGGGAGCCAGAGATTTCTTGGGGAAACATGGCATGGATGCAGTTACCCCGGCTCTTGAGCTTTACAGGAACGGAGTAGTTTCTTACCTATAACTCCATTTCTCCAGCGATGATATCTTTCATGGATTCACATGCTGTGAATATTTCCCGTCAGGCTGGGAAACCTCAGTAACTTTAACCTAGCGTTTTCCTATGGAAAACTTCGACACTTTAGTGTCCTATCGATGCCCTTTTTGGGTGCTTTAGGCGACACCAATAGGATGTCTGGTATAAATAGCACCGCCCCCACGGCTTCCCTTCAAATTTTGACCTCCAAGGTAGAGGAAACTCGAATCAAGATTTGCCTGCAGGGGGAGGCCGGTGGGCACAGGTGAATCCATGAAAGATACCAACGCTGGAGAAGAACTAGTTACTCTTACCTTGTAACGTTCTTTCGATGGGATGTTCCTCCGACGTATTCCTTATCTTAGAATATAAATCCTTCAGCTTTGCTGGCCTCGGAAAATTTTTTCGCCAGAGGGCGCTGCGCGTCGATGATCGCCGAGTCGATGACCCTCGACGGCCTCCGTGCCGACGTCGACGTCATCCTGCCTATAAAGGCCGCGCGCAGCGTCCGTTGCTCAGTTCCGTTTTGTAGTCCCCAGTAATGTTTTTGGATTAGACTAATCACCTTGAAGGAGCATAGGCTGCAAACCCACAGGAAGTCATACTGCGGGGATGGATGGGAGGGTCGATAAGGAATACGTCGGAGGAACATCCCATCGAAAGAACGTTACAAGGTAAGAGTAACTAGTTCTTCGAAGGGATTGTGTCCTCCGACGTATTCCTTATCTTAGATAGACTCCCATAGCAGTGGTATTGTGACTGGAGGCGGGAGTAATAAAAGTTATGTTACCCTTCCAGAATGGACAGAGTGTAACACAGCCTTGCCGAATCTAGTTTCTTGACTAGAGGAGGAATCCAGGCTATAGAATTTGGTAAATGTATGTGCGGACGACCATGTGGCAGCCGCACATATATCTCGAATTGGCACCCCTCTTTGAAGGGCTGAGGATGTTGCGATACCCCTGGTAGAATGAGCCCTTAGATTTTGAGGAGGCTCCTTTCCTGCCAATTTGTAGCACTCCAGAATGGCTAAAATAATCCATCTGGAGATGGTTTGTTTTGTTATTGGAAGGCCCAACTTATGTCCTGCATAACCTACAAAGAGTTGGTCTGCTTGTCTGATCTTAGCCAATCTGCTGATATAGAAGCTCAAGGCTCGCTTAGGGTCCAGCCTGTGCAGTCTCTCTTCCTCCTTCCCCGGATGAGGAGGAGGGTAGAAAGAAGGTAATATAATCTTCTGAGTGATGTGAAACTCCGAGACTACCTTCGGGAGGAAGTTAGGCTTCACCTGAAGAACAACTTTGTCCTTGTAAAAGATTGTATGTGGAGGTTTACACGATAAGGCTTGCAACTCGCTAACCCTTCTAGCAGATGTCAATGCTATTAGCAAAACAGTTTTGAGGGTGAGAAGCTTCAATGAACAAGAGTGTAGTGGTTCAAAAGGGGCACCCTTTAGGAAGTTTAAAATTAGGTTTAAATCCCATAAGGGAACTTGAAAAGGTTTCGGGGGATAAACATTAGTTAATCCTTTTAGGTATTGTATTACCAATGGAATTTTGAAGTATGAAGGCTCCTCTGCAGTGCGCTTAAAGATTGATAGCGCTGCGAGATAGCCCTTAATTGTGCCAACCTGTAGGCCTGAATTAGCCAGGTAAAGTAAGAATGACAACACCATAGGTGTACCACAAGAAAAGGGTTCAATATTCTTTTCTCTGCACCAGCTGCAAAATTTGTTCCAACGGCAGCGGTATAGAGTTTTAGTTGCCGGCCTTCTGGCCGAAAGCAACACCTCCATAACATCATCCGGAAGGTCCCAATCCTTGTACCTCAACCTTTCAGACACCAAGCGTGAAGGTTGAGGGTCTTGATGGCTGGATGGAGAACCTGACCTTCCTTCTGCGAGAGAAGATCCTCTCTGTATGGCAGTCGAATTGGAGGGCAGATGGACATGTCTAGAAGGTCCGGGTACCACGTTCTCCTGGCCCAATCCGGGGCAATTAGGATCATGGTCTTCCGAAACCTTCTCAACCTCCTGATCATTTGAGGAATGACAGGGACCGGAGGGAACGCGTACAGAAGTGGGAACTCCCAGTCCACTACGAACGCATCTCCTAGAGCTCCTCTCGGGGGAAATTCCCTTGAGCAAAATCTGTCGCACTTCCTGTTGATACTGGTGGCGAACAGATCCACTTGAGGGGTTCCCCAAAGGGCGAAGATCTCTTGAAGGACTTCCTGAGCTATCTCCCACTCGTGAGAGACTGTGCTCTGCCTGCTCAGAGCGTCCGCTGTCAAGTTCTTCTCTCCGGCTAGGTGAATTGCCGATAGAGAGATTCCTTCCTGAATTGCCCAAAACCAGAGCTGCATCGCCTCTCTGCACAGTGGTAGTGAGCCTACGCCTCCTCTTTTGTTGAGGTAGTGCATGGCCACTGTATTGTCCGTCATTATTAGGACGTTTCTTCCCCGTACAGACGGCAGAAAAGCCTTCAGCGCTAGTCTGATGGCTCTCAGCTCCAACAGGTTGATATGTAGTCTGGACTCCGATGGAGACCAACGACCGCTGATGGTCAAGTCGTTGGCGTGAGCTCCCCACCCCGTGAGTGAGGCATCCGTGACTACTGTTATCTCCGGCCATGGTTGCCAAAACATTTCTCCTTTCAGGATGTTCTCCCGACAGGCCCACCACTGAAGGTCTCGGGCTACTTTGACCGGGATCCGAAGGAGATCTGTCATCCTTCCTGAGAACTGTGACCACTGAGTTCTCAGTGCCCACTGGAGGGATCTCATTCTCAGGCGAGCCTCCGGCACGAGGAATATGCAGGATGCCATGAGGCCTAGCAACCTCAGAAAGTCGTAGGCTGGGAGATATTGGGCATTCTGAAATCTGATGACCATCTGCAGAATATCTCGAGCCCTCACCTCTGGTGGCAAGGCTTTTCCCAGGGAAGTGTCCAGGACTGCTCCAATGAATTGGAGTCTCTGTGATGGTATCATCTGTGACTTCTTTAAATTGAGGGAGAAGCCCAGCTTGTGAAGGAAGTGGCAAACATAATCTAGTTGTCTCTGAGCCTGTTCCGAAGATACAGCTCTGATCAACCAATCGTCTAGGTAAGGGTAGACATGAATCCCTTCCCTCCTTAGACTTGCAGCCACAACCGACATTAGCTTGGTAAAGACCCTCGGGGCGGAGGTTAGCCCAAATGGCAGAACTCGAAATTGATAATGAGAGCTGCCAATTGCGAACCTCAGGTATCTCCTGTGCCTGGGATGGATCGGCACATGGAAATAAGCGTCCTGGAGGTCTAGAGATACCAACCAGTCCTGAAGCTGGAGGGCCTGAAGGATCTGAGAGAGAGTCACCATCTTGAACTTGTCCTTTCGGAGGAATTTGTTCAATTCCCGTAAGTCTAAGATGGGTCTCAGTCCTCCGTCCTTCTTCGGTATTATGAAGTAGGGGGAGTACCAACCCTTGTTCCTTTCCGCTACAGGTACCAGTTCTATGGCACCTTTCTCTAGCAGGTCTAAAACCTCCTGCAAGAGGAGCGGATCTGGAAGCTTCAAAGGGTTGTTCCCCGGTGGATGACTCTGAGGGATATGTAGGAAGGGCAGGCAGTAACCTTGGGCCACTGTCTCCAGAGCCCAAGCATCTGACGTAATAGCCTGCCATTCCGTCAGATGGTGAGTTAACCTGCCCCCTACTGGTGTTCTGTGAGGGGAGACCTCAGAGTGGTTTTGAAGCGGCTGATGCAGTTGCCGAAGGTAAAGTGGCTCCTGCTCCTGCGGGTGCGGCTTTCTTTCCCCTACCCCGTCCACCACGGGTAAATCTTCCTTGGCCTCTTTGAGCCGGTCGTCCCCTGCCCCTTCCATATGAGGAATAGTAACGAAAGGACCGTCCTCTCCACGATGATCCCGAAGGACGAAAGGTATTCTGACGGATAGCAGCTCCCAATGACTTGGCTGCTGCCTTGGACGTTTGCAGTTTCTCCAAACTGTCATCCGCCTTCTTTCCAAAGAGGGTAGAACCGTCAAAGGGCATATTCAAAAGCCTGGTCTGCACGTCAGAGGCAAAACCAGACTTCCTCAACCACGCATGCCTGCGGATTGTGGTACTTGCCGCCATGGCCCTGCTGATACTGTCAGCAGAATCTAGGCCAGTTTGTAGGGTCTCGCACATCGCATCTTTACCATCCCTGATGATGTTTAAAAATGCGTCCCTTTCCTCTCCTTCTTGGAGGCAGTCAGCCGCTGATGAAGCGCACTCCCAAAGGGTGTGGCTGAACCTAGCGAGCGTACAGGTCGCGTTAATAGACTTTAACGCCATGCTACAGGCAGAAAAAACCTTCTTAGCCATGGCATCATACTTTTTGTCATCCCTATCCTGCGGAGCAGTGGGGTATGCAGATGTGCTGCCTGATGAGGTTGCAGCCTGTACAACCAAGCTCTCAGGAGTAGGGTGTTTTGACAAATATTCAGGGTCAGAACTAGCCACCCTGTATTTTGTTGACAGTTTTTTATTTACTGCCGGGATAATTTCTGGCGTTTCCCAGTTTGTCAAAATCCTTCTCTGTAGAGCAGAGTGAAATGGAACCACAGGATCCTCCTGTGGGCCCTTGTCCAGTATGTCAGTGAGGTCATCCTGCTGAAAGGCAGGAGAAGGTGCAGACCAACCCATAAATTCTATGATTCTAGACATCAGAGCTCTATATGGAGTCTCCGCATGTTCTCCTGGGTCTGGTTTGATAAATTCTGCTTCAGGAGAAGTGTCCAAGCCACTAGCTTCCTGAAGTGCATCCTGAAGATTTTTTAATCTTCCTTCCTCAGAGGCGAAAGTCTCTGGCTCTGGTGATGTGGTCCTCTGTAAATCAATATCTTGGTCTGAATCCTCCCTTTCCTCAAAAATCGAGGTTAAAGGGGGATACATTGGTTTTTGGAATGGTATAAACCCCATTTCCAATGCAGAAGGAGCCATCATCACAGGCCTTGAAAACGTCGATGTCGTCGACACCGACGTGAAAGTACTCGAAGGCGCCGTGAAAAGCGTCGAGAAATGTGTACTAGGCCTCGAAGAACTCGAAAGGATCGGAGTCCTGCTCGAGAACGACGTCGACGTTCTCGGCGTCGAGTCGGAGGTCTTTTGTCTAACCGTTGGCTGTGGAGTAGCCGTGGTTCTTTCCTTCACCGGCGTCGATATCGGCGTCGACGTCGGCGTCGACTCGATCGACTGATGCGCCGATGAATCCTTCGACAACGGCGTCGATGGCGCCGACCTCTGTTTCGAAGGAGTTTTCGACGATGGCGTCGATGATGCTTTATCTCCCGATGGCTCGAGGCGCTTTCGGGTTGACTTTTCCGCCGGGTACTGCGACTCGCGGCGTTTAGATTTTTTGGGTTTTTTACCCGGGGTATCACCCTCAGCTGTCTTCGAGGGGGACGAGGCCGCTTTCTCGAAGACGCTTAGCATCTTTTTCCTGAATTCCTCCCACTCAGCTTGCGAGCTGCGTTTTGTGGGGCAATGAACTCTCTCAGGAGAACTCGACGAAGATGACGAAGGGGATCTCCTACGTCTCTTCTTCGAGTGTCTCGATGTCGACGAGTGGTGGGAGCCACTTCGTGATCTAGATCGAGAGTGTTTTTTATGGTGAGGAGACGAACGTCTCGACTCTACCGAAGAAGCTTTCGAGGAAGTTAAAGTTGACCTACCTCTCTCGAGCTTCCCCCTACGCTCCTTCAAGGCTTTCGCCGTCATGGAAAGGCATTCCTCACACTCCGAACTCTGGTGCGTGATTCCCAGACACCACAAACAGACCCTGTGAGGGTCCGTCAACGACATTTTCTTCCCGCAGTCTCGGCACTTTTTGAAACCGGACCGAGGGGTCGTCGGGTCGGAGGAGGATGCCATCGATATCGAGGTAAATAGTAGTTATTATATACGTTATCTTGACGAGAACTGAGCAACGGTGTTCCGAGGCACAACGAAGCGCGGAAAAACGGAACTGAGCAACGGACGCTGCGCGCGGCCTTTATAGGCAGGATGACGTCGACGTCGGCACGGAGGCCGTCGAGGGTCATCGACTCGGCGATCATCGACGCGCAGCGCCCTCTGGCGAAAAAATTTTCCGAGGCCAGCAAAGCTGAAGGATTTATATTCTAAGATAAGGAATACGTCGGAGGACACAATCCCTTCGAAATGAAGTTACAGGTAGGAAACTACTCCCTTCTCCAGCATTGCATCTTTCATGGATTCACATGCTGTAAATAGATCACATAGCAGTATAACCAACCACTGGAGGTGCATGACAGGCAAACCAACCCCATGCCCCCAGGTCATAACGACGAACAAAGAAAAACATCCAACAACATGCATGATAACAGAACCAGAAAGTGATAGAGTAAAACACAAACCCCCAGAAGCTGCAGAGCTTACCACATTGAAACAAGCGCTGAAGGACCACCCGCGCCACCTGCACATCTTCCACATGTTAATGGCCCAGATAGTGTCTGGTGAAGGTATGCGGCACCGCCCAAGAAGCTGCCTGGTAAATGTCAGTGAGCGGGATTCCAGCCCAGAGCGCCGCTGACGACGCTGTGGAACTTGTAGAATGGGCCTTAGGATTTCACCTCAAGGGCTTGCCAGCCTTTCTGTGACAAAATGAAATTGTGGACGAGACGAGCAAGTCTTTGCTTGGAAATGGATCACAACGGCCACAAACAGCTGTTTCGACTGCCTCAAGTCCCGAGTACAGGCCAGATAAAACGTCAACACCCTCTTGACGTCCAGGGAATGCAGGGCTCTTTCCGCCGGCGTCGTCGCCTTAGCGAAGAACGAGGGTAAGGCAATTGTAGCAGGTTTGTGAAACGCCAAAGGCACTTTTGGTATGAAAGGTGGATTAGTAGACAGGAGAACCTGGTCTCATGAATTGCAGGTACAGCGGGTCAATGACCAGCGCCTGAAGCTCTGAAATCCTTCTGGCAGAAGTGATTGCAACTAGAAATGCGACTTGCCACGAGAGGAACTTCAAGGACGCCGTCAACATGGGTTCAAACAGCGGTTTCATGAGAGCAGCGAGAACCACATTGAGACTCAATACTGGAGAAAACCTTTTCTCCAGGGAAATGTCCGAAAAAGTCCCTTCAGAAAATGCTTAACCAATATGTTACTAAACAGAGGAGTAGCATGGCGCCGTCTGGTGAATCTAGAAATGGCAGCTAAATGTACCTAGACTGAAGACAATGCCAGGCCCCGCGCCAGATGCAGCCGGTATGGAAGAACCTGAGCTGTTCGAACCAGGCACTGAATCTCGCCGGTGTCCGGTCAAAGTTTCGAATCAAAAGGGTCAAATGCCCTTTTGATCGAAACCAAAAGGATAGAAAATAAAAAGGTTGATTTATTTTTTTTCTTTTTTTGTTTGGTATGTGAAAAAAAGTTTTTTTAAACCAGAAAACAGGGGGTTGGGGGGGACCCCCCCCAAAAAAAACAAACAAAATATTCAACCCTTTTTTTCGGTCCTTTTGGTGTCGAAAAAAAAGGCATTCGAGCCTTTTGTTTTCCAACCTTTAACCTAGAACCAATCTTGCCCATTTTCTACTGTACAAGATATTAGCGGAAGGCGCCCTTGCTGCATCAAGAATCCGACGACTCCTGTGAGATACCTAGATGACCAAACTGGTCAGGAGTCATGCAGCCAGGCTGAGAGATGACGGATTGTGATACCACACTCCCCTCGTCCTGCAACAGCATATCCTGTTCTCCCCCCAGATGAAGCAGCTCTTCCACCGTTAGATGAAGGAGATCTGAGAACCACGACTGTCTGGGCCAGCATGGTGCGACTAAGATCACTTTGCAATGGTATTTGCGCACCCACTGTATCGTCCGCCGAACCAGCGGAAACTGAGGGAACCCGTACCCGAAGAGGCCCGTCCAGGGGAACGCGTCTCCTTTTGAATCTTTGGCGGCGCACCCCAACCCACCTGGGAGACGTCAACCACTATCTTGAACTGAAGTCCGGCTCCAGCAGGGGCATGCTCCGTACAAGATTGTCTGTGCATGACACCATTTCAGGGCTTCTACCAGTCCCCGGCAGATGACCACCTTGTCCGACCATAGCCCTCGACTCTGCGACCACCTGTCTGCGAGGAATTCCTGCACTGGCCGCATGAACAAGCGACAATTCAGGATAAGCGGGATGCAGGACGCCATGGAACCCAGCAGTGACATGTAACTGGGGAGCGAGACCACAGTAGCCTGGCCCCATTCGGCCGCTATGGACGGCAACTTCACCACTCTCTCATCCGAAGGCTTCACTATATTGTCCTATGTGAGAAACTGAGCACCTAGAAACACCAACTCCTTGGATGGCATCAGAAAGGATTGAAGTGCAATGTCAGTTGAGGCTTTCGTCGCCACTTTCTCAACCCCCCCGCCCACTCCCTTTGGCTGACGCTGACCCTGCCACAGCCCTTTCTATGCTCCACTCTGCTATATCTGATACCCTTGATATTCTTGCCCCCATCATGACAATCTGCCTAAAGCCCAAAGCCAAGTGCAACTCTTGGTACGACTCAGACCTCGTCACCCTTAAACGCAAGTGCAGGGTGGCCGAAAGGAAATGGCGTGCTTCATGTAAATCTTCTAACAAACTGGCCTGCCACCTGTTCCAAAGGCAATACCGGCTCTCTGTTCTCACCAAGAAGAGAGCTCATATCCAAGCCCACGTCTCTGCGGCATCCAACAACTCGGCTGAACTCTAAAATCTGTAAGGAACTGGCCAATCCTGGCGCAGTCTCTACCTCTCCTGTCTCTTCCAAGGCCCTCTGCACGGCACTGGCTTCTCACTTCATCTCAAACTCAGGACATCCTGTCCTCCCTCTCCCCTCCCTCCCTCTACTCCCTTCTGCAGCCACCTCTCCTGCCTCCTTCTCTGCCTTTCCCCTGTTCTCTGCAGATGAGGTTTCTAGAAAAGTCAGATCTATGAAAGTCTCGTCAAAACAGGTTCACCCTTGTTCCTCCAAAACCATCAAGGACCACATCGACTCCCTGGCTCCTGCCCTGGCCGACTTCTGAAACCACTCCTTCGCCATTGGAGTCTTCCCATCCCCCCTGAGGCACTCACTTGTGCAACCTCTTAAGAAACACTCTGCTGACCCCTCCTGCCCGGCTTACTATCGCCCAATTTCCATCACTCCCTTCACGGGCAAATTCCTAGAAAAGCTGGCCATCTCCCAGCTTAATCTCCACACTGAATCTGTTGGTTGTCTTCATGACCATCAGTCTGGCTTCAGAGCTGCCAAAAGCACAAACACTGCTCTCCTGAACATCTGTGAAGATCCGCTCTCCAACCTTGATTCTAACACCCCCTGTGTCCTCATCATGCTTCATCTCTCTTCTGCCTTTGACAAGGTGCACCATGCCATCCTGCTGAAATGTCTCCGTGATAACCTGGGTATCACTGGTCAGGCCCTGGTGTTGCGGACTTCTTTCCTCTCTGATCGACCCTCTGAGGTCCAACTTGGGTCCTTCCTCTCTGCTATCTTTTTCTCTACCTGTGGTGTCCTCCAGGGGTCTAACCTCTCTCCCTGGCTGTTCAACCAATAACTGGCACTTCTTGCCCACCACTTTGCCGCTCTCTGCCCCAACTTTCAGTGCTATGTGGATGACTCAGCTCATTTTCAGGCTACCTTCGGCCACCTCTTCCCCATCTCTCATCACTGTCGGTCTGCTATCCAGGAGTGGTGTGCCGCCAATGACCTCTGCCGTAATGCCAGTAAGACTGAGATTCTCCTCATTGGCACACCCACTCCCTCCTTTCCTGTTGCACTCTAGCCGGCCTCTCTTGGCCCTCTTCCTGCTCCCACCTGTGAGGCTAAAAACCTCGGGGTCATCTTCAACTCCACACTCTCCTTCTCTCCTCACATCTCAACGTCTCTAAGAAGTCACACTACCAGCTGCACCTAGTCAGAGGTATTCTTCCTTTCCTCTCCTTGCCCCAGAAGCTCACTGTCTCTAGAACGCTGGTTCTCTCTAGGCTGGACTATTGCAACAGCCTTTCTAAATCTGCCTGCCTCTACTCTCTGCAACTCATCCACAACATGACTGCGAGACTTGCCCTTGGTCTCAAGCCCCGGGATCGTATTTCTCCAAGACTAAAATCTCTGCACTGGCTCCCAGTGGCTGTGAGGATTAAGTTCAAACCCCTCTGCATTGTCCACAAGGCCTTCTAGGACCTGGGGCATCAATACCTTTAACTATCTCTTCCTAAATATCTTCCATCTCGAACTCTTCGCTCATCCGCCTCCAACTCCCTCAGGGTCAGCCACTTCTCCAAGCAACAAGTTGGTGGTAGATCTCTTTCTTCGACTGGTGCCTCCCTCTGGAACAGCCTCCCTGCCTCCCTGAAACTTGAGGAGAATCAGCTCCGGAAGCACCTCAAAACCCTTCTCTTTGCTTCTGATTTTTCTCTTCCTCTCCCCTGCTGACCTCCTGGCTGAAACTGAAACTGCACAGGTTACCTGGTCACCCTCTGATCTCGGGTCCAGGTACCTCCCCCGCTAGTCTCAAACACTTGCACTGCCACCTGGCAATCCCGGCACTTGGGGACTGTTTCTGTATCCTTACAGTCCCACTACCAGCAATCGACACCTGATTTCTGCACTTACTTTTGCACTTGCCACCTGCTGACTGTTACTTTTACTTATTATTATTCTATTCCCATGTACTGCACTCTCCCTGCCCCCGCACTTTCCCCTTCCCCCATCCCATGCACTTGCGTGATCTGAATGACACTTGGCCTAGTAGGATTGTTGTCTGTCCTCCCTTCATTCCCCCCCCCTTGCCTCGTCGCGCATTGAAACACTTTTGTATAGGCGCGTTATACATATCATATCTTAACATGAATCAGAGTCCAAATCACAAGACGCTGGCTGCACTAGTTGGAGTAGCTTTTCTCTCTCTGTTTTTAAGTCCTTAAAAAACATGAGTAGTTGTTGGAGCGATTCTTCGTGTTTGTTGCATAAACGACATGCGTCGTCCGGGGTCAGACCATATTTCCTTAATATGTGTTTTGTTCTTAAAATGTTAAGCCAGAAGCGCAAAATTGCCTCTCTGTGTTAGGGATTTGAACTCTTGTTCAAATAGTTGGGAAGACTTTTCGTAAAGTTAACAAATTTAGTTGATAGTGTGTGAGATTTTGAATTTCTACTAATGTTTTCAGTCTGTGCCCAATCTGCTAATAGTAATGCTGTTTTTGCTTTTTCGGGATTGGCGTGTAATGTTTCTATGTTGACACAGAGGTTCTCCACAATTTCTTTGCATTTGTTCCTCCATAAATTGAGAGGCCAAAAAGTGGCTTCCTCATTTTGAGATTTCAATATTTTGTATTGAAGTGGACAGTATTAGTTCCACTTTTCTGGACGTGCAAATGTAAAGAATGGAGACCCAAATCATGTCTGATCACACCTATAGCTATGCAGTTTGGCAGTCTTAAGAGTCTTTTCCAAAATCTGGCCTCCAACATTTCCCATGTCTTCCAGGGCAGCCTTATGTAGGTTTCAGTGCAATGCGCTGCAGGCATTGGGCTTGGTGGCAGAGGCATACAAGGTTAATATGGTACTCCTGAGATCTAGGGGGATGCGATAGACTTTAACAAGGCAGTTGGTGCTGGCAACGATAGTTGGCTATGGGATGGCAAAAGGAAGGCAAATAGGGTTACAGAGTGGGTCGAGAACTGATGAAGTGTGCATCAGCGGAAAAAGTATGCTTGGGTGCTATGGCTGAGCACTGAAGATGAAAGCTCAAGTTGGTCTAGTGGCCCCCATGAGACGGATATTGCCACACCAGTATTGATAGCTCTTGAATGTTCCAAGTACGTACCAAACAGTCATAGAATCAGATAGCTTGTAAATTGTAATCCGATGTTGCAGGATGTGCCCCTCCTTCTGTAGGGATGTTGGATGATCGTCAATAATAAAATACTGCTATATACAAATATTTGTGGGCTTGGATATGCAAAACTGATGGCACATTGGGTTTTTGATTTACTACGGACACTTAATTATGGAGTTTGTTTGCATGCGTTCCTATTATGACTTGATGGTAACTTCTAGATTTGGAGATTATAATTGGGACATGCAGGGTATTGGGAAGGAAGGAACAAGTTACTAACCTGTAACTAATGTTCTCCAGCATGGCTCTGGCATGTATTCACATGCTCATGAATATTCCCCGTCAGACTGGGAATCCAACTGTATTTCTCCTTTAAAACAATTGTTGTCCTCTTGGTCATACCGCCCCCATCCAATGACATGCCTCTCCTTAAGCCCCACCTCTGGTTGTCCTCTACAGATTTGGTAAGCACGTAAAGTGGCAGTATGAGGAAGAAGAGCCACAGAGGGGACGGAGGGAGGGTTTGTACATGACCCTTGCCAGAGCTATGCTGGAGAACAATAGATACAGGTAAGTAACTTGTAACATCTCCAGCAAGGGGTCTGGCATGGATTCACATGCTCAATAACAAATACATAGCAGTACAACATTACACAACCACGGGAGGTGGAAAGGCTCAACAGAAGCAATCAACTCTTACCTCTGGAACAGACTGGCTTCAAGCGAACAGGTTGCATAGTACTGCTTGGCCGACTCTGGACTCCTCCCTGGAATCCCTGTTGATGCAGTAGAATCTCGTGAAAGTGTGCATGGACCTACACGTAGCCACCCGGCAGATGTCCAGAAGGGGCAAACCAGACAGGAACGCCGTCGTCGCAGCGATCAGTCTGGTGGAGTGGGCTCTCGGACGGACGGGCAGCAGTCGGTTCACCAAGTGCGCGGTGCAGCCGGAGAGCCACCTTGAGATGGAAGCCTTGGACAAGGCCTTCCCATGGTACACAGGAACAAAGTTCACGAACAGTTGAGAAGTCTTCCGAAAACTCTTTGTGCAGGTCACGTAGAACTTCAGGGCACGAGCAAAGTCCCACAAGTGCAAGGCCCTTTCTGCCGGTGACGAAGGCTTCTGGAAAAAAACAGTAACACCAAAGGCTTTTTGAGATGGCATTCCGATGGAAACATCGGCATAGAAATGGGGTGCATCTGCAGCACCACCCTCGATTTGTGGAAAGTCAGGTATGGTTGCTTGCACGAAAGGGCCTGGATCTCACCAACCCTCCAGCCAGAGGTGAAGGCCACAAGGAAAGCAGTTTTCCATGAGAGGAATGAGAGGGGCCCGATGCATAGGCTCAAAGGCACCCCCCCCCCCATGAGCCTAGCAGGCACCACATTGAGTTCCCACACCGGAGCCTTCACCAGCAGGAAAGATCGAACAGCCCCTTGAGGAACTCCTTGAATCGGTGAGGTTAAAGCGATGATCTTCCTGGAGACCTGGTGTAGCGGGAGATGGCTGCCAGATGTACCTTGCGGATTCCGACACCCGGTACTTCATTTCTAGCCTGTCTCCTCCCACACGTCATCCAGAAGGGGCTTCCTCTTAGCCTCGCAATCTGTGTCTGCTGGGGGAGAGAGGGACCAACGCGGATGTGGAGGTTGAAATGGGGGTGTCAATCGGTTCCTCTTCTTCACCGACAGCTTACCGGGGAGCTGAGGGACCAATGGAACCAGGCCCTGTGGCATCCTCATCCGGATCTCCGACACCAAGGTGTGGGGTGGGGGGTGGGGGGCAGGGGGATGGAAGACAGTCAACAGGGTGTACAGAGACAAATCCCTTAGCTGAGCTGGCATGATTGGAACACTAGTACCCCACGCCGTCATCCTCTTCCAAGTCCTCGTGGACCGTGTGTAAGGACTCCAGGTCCTTGTCCGTGGATGAAACTTCAATGGTTTGGGCCATGGCCTGGGACTGATCCGGGGCCTCCTTATCTCTCCCCCCCTACTTTTTTTCCACCATTAGGGGTCGGAACCAGATTCTAAGACTGTATCCCCTTCTCCGGCATGCCAGAAGACTTTGCCAAAGTCACTGCAGTGGTTTTGCGCCTCAGGGGCATGGATACCTTCTGCGCTGCGGGGGTTACCTTCACTGGGTCAGCCCCTTTAGCCTTTGTGAGAGCAGCTGACACCAACTCTATCTTCAACAAAGTCTTATCCTGTGTCGATTGGGCAGTTCGCCGCCTTCTCTTTCCGCAGCTTCTCTGGTTTCTCCTGCATTTTAGCCAGGTTGGAAGATTTCCTTTGAGGAGGAGCTTGATTGCCAACTGGCAATAGGAGCCAGAGGGTGAGGTCGATGGTGCCGTGTCCACCGTGGGACCCGCTTCCGCGGCGACCCTGGTGGACCAGGACTTGTGGTTCTTGGCCTTAACTTGGGGCCCCCACGGATAAGGTGCCCTGAAAGAACTGCAAAGATCGCTCCTCAGACCGGCCGGTCCTGGGTAAGGCATGACCCTGCTTGCAGAGCGGGGCAGAGGCCTTGGCGTTCAGTCACACCACCAGTCTACTTTGCATATCCTTCATCGTCTTCTTGTAGAAAACAAGTTTATTTCTCAAATTGTCCTTTTGGTCTGAATGCAGTCAGTAAAGTCATTGCAGGTGCTTGTCTTCAACAAACCCATTCCGTAGCCTGCACTTGGTTCAGAGGGATCTTCCTTCCTTCATTTTCCTCCGTCATGGTCGGAGGGCACGAAGTAGGCCCGATGGCCTTCTGGAAACTTTGCGATCTTCGCCCCATGAGGGGCGCTGAAATTCAGCGACAATGGCTCCCCACTGTCGGCAGATGGAGAGCACACAGGCTCTTTTGGAACAAAAATAGAACCCTTTTCCATCGGAAAACAAAAAAAGTAGAAGTAGCTCACAGAGCAAACTCAAGGACTCCCAACACTGCCGCATTCGGTAAAAATCTGCAGGTGGCTACCAGAGGAGGGGTTTGGGGAGAGGACAGTCATTGGATGGGGCAGTATGACCCTGAAGACAGTGATTGGTTTAAAGGGGAAATAGAGTTGGATTCTCAGTCCGACTGGGAATATTCATCAGCATGTGAATCCATACGAGACACCATGCTGAAGAAAGGCTGTTAAGAGGTCAGGTGGTTAGTATGGTGGATTTGTGGGGTGGGACATGAACAGTTCTATACTGCACCATAATTAACATGCACATCATATATTGTTTTCAAAATAAAGTTTGAAGAAAAATGTGATGTCAATAGCGTGAAAAGAGCATGTGCCCCCGTGCTTCTTGGACTCTGCAAAAACACAGCAATTGGAAGAGAATGTCTTGACAAATTGTACAAGGCTGCAGTGTAAAGCACTGTTCTTGCATTCTGAGAAACCCAAAGGACATTGTGTTTTTTATATGTGCTAAATGATCCATCAAAGCAAACATCAACCATCACACAAAATATTACATGGATGAATATCTCCCTGCCAGACACTTCCCAGTCACCGCCACTGTTCCAACAAAAACTCTCGACTCCCGACAAGAAAGCATCTGTGACCAACCAGACTTCTAGATCTGGCAGTCTAAAGAAGATGGCAATTAATGGTCGACTAAGACGTCCAGGGCCACACAATGTTAAACAATGAGCAGGTCAGACAACATGCACAAATATTGCACCAGTGCGCTTCGAGGGCCCGTAGTCTCGCAGAATGTATCGTTAGGTCATTTTCCGATCTAGGAACCATTCCAACGTATTAGGAATGGAATGAGGATTTCAAAATATTATTTCATCAATGATAAACTGGCATTACAGTATCCCCTTACAACAAAATGTTGATGTTAAAAAGGGCAAGCTTACCAAATCCAGAAGACCTTCTCATATCCCAGTTTTGAAATCCACCTGAAGCAAGTGGCAGTGAATTTATCAATCCCGGTCCAACATTGCAGTTTTGTATATAGTTCTCTGCATAGCCAGCTTGGGAGGCAGGATCCAAAAACCTTGATGTGGGTCCATATACTGTTGAACTGCCAACTGTATACTTGATAGTTGATGGCTCTGATCCTACAAACTGCTGGGCAAGTTGTGTTGTTGAAAAGGAATGTCCTGGCAAAAGTGCAGAAATGCCAGAAGGTACTGGATACCCATCTGAGTAAACACCAGCAGATTTAAAATTTGAAATAGGGACACATGGATTATCTAGAAGATGCTGCTTCAAAGTAGTATGTATACCAGCTGGAGGTAAAACTGGTACATGTGCCAATAGAGGTGTTATAGGGACATTTGTCAGCTCTGGCTTTGTTATTGGTTCACTTATGTGTGCTGACTTCGAGCTGTAAGGGAGACCGGCTTTGCTTGGGACGGCAGAATTACCACAATCAATTTGTTTCTCCACTGATGCAGTGCTTCGACTATCAGATTCCAGCTCGTCTTTATCTACTCTGGAGGAACCCTTACAAATTTCATTTTTGCTGTTAATATTTTTGGATTGAAGTCCTTCCGGTTTTGTGCGTGTTTTTCTGGAACAGGTATTTAAAGATGGTCGATCTTCATTATGCTGGCATGAGGAATTTTCAGACACACCTTTTGCAGCATATTCTTCTGATGGAGTTGGGCTGGCTCTAATAATTGTAGTACTCAGCTGAAATGTGTTATTGCTCTATGGAAACAAGAAACGTAACCAGATGAAATATACCATTTTCATGCATAAAAACTATACTACTGTTCCTAATCAAAATTGAAGTATAAGTTAAATAATGCATACATTTAAACACAATACAGTAACACCATGAAAAAAAAAGTCTGTTCATGCGTAGGTCAGCCATGCAAATTCATGCTAAGATGAGGCCTGCTAACTCAGTCTCCTTTCATCACTTACTAAAAAACAGCTGGAGAAATTACTAACCAGTAATGTGGTTTCTATGGATTCTTGTTCGCAGATTATAAACTTCTAGCATCAGCTGCTCTGAAACGTTTTCATTAGGGGGCATGGTACGACTTGATATACATCATCGACTCTTCACTCGGCCGTGCCAATCGTCTGCTCCGGACGCGGTGTCGGATAATTATATGACAAAAACGAGGAAAGGGGCGCACTCCAGTTCCCTGCACACCTTTCCTTATTTTTCCATTTTTCGCAGGACTTGAGGGGTGGAATCCTCAAGACCTGCCAAGGTGCCGCACCAGGGTTATATATATGCCCGGCTTTGGAGTGCCTCACTTGAGCGTTTTCTCTGCAGACCAGATGACTACATCTACCAGTTGCCCTTGCAGCAGATTTTTATCACCTGCGGTGAGCTGCAAGTCCACCCAGCCTCCCAGATGACGTGTATTGGCACAGAAACCGGTTGGAGGAGTACACCAATGGCCTGGAAGGTCATGCAGAGAATTGGAGTGCGCACCTTTCCTTATTTTTCCATTTTTCGCAGGACTTGAGGGGTGGAATCCTCAAGACCTGCCAAGGTGCCGCACCAGGGTTATATATGCCCGGCTTTGGAGGGCCTCACTTGAGGCTACACTCCCCCCACCTTTCTCCACTGTGGGATTGGGCGTGAGCGTTTTCTCTGCAGACCAGATGACTACATCTACCAGTAGCCCTTGCAGCAGATTTCTATCACCTGCACCTGCGGTGAGCTGCAAGTCCACCCAGCCTCCCTGATGACATGTATTGGCACAGAAACCGGTCGGAGGAGTACACCAGTGGCCTAGAAGGTCATGCAGAGAATTGGAGTGCGCACCTTTCCTTATTTTTCCATTTTTCGCAGGACTTGAGGGGTGGAATCCTCAAGACCTGCCAAGGTGCCGCACCAGGGTTATATATGCCCGGCTTTGGAGTGCCTCACTTGAGGCTACACTCCCACCCCCCCCCCCCTTTCTCCACTGTGGGATTGGGCGCGAGCGTTTTCTTTGCAGAGCAGATGACTACATCTACCAGTAGCCCTTGTAGCAGATTTTTATCACCTGCACCTGCGGTGAGCTTCAAGTCCACCCAGCCTCCCCGATGACGTGTATTGGCACAGAAACCGGTCGGAGTACACCAGTGGCCTGGAAGGTCATGCAGAGAATTGGAGTGCGCACCTTTCCTTATTTTTCCATATATATATATAACAAACAAAACTGGAATTGGGCAGTTTACAGCAGCACTCCTCTATTTTCAATCCAAGAACCACGCCACAGACCCCGAAGTAATAGTCCTTCATTCATTTGTAGGTGAACAATTGAGAAAACACAAGTGAACACGTTTCACCCAAAACGGGCTTCGTCCGATTGTTACTGGCACACTTAATGCATTCTATTTAACCAGTTTCCTGTTTCCATGTAAGCTCATTCCTCTACTCGAAAACACTAGAATTATCATTCATTGTACACCGATTGTCCATTGAAGGCTGCCATGTTGGCTTTCCAATTCCATTTGTAATTTGAATTGTTTTGGCTTGGCATGGCATGGCAATGCAGAATATGTATTTTATACTCCGTACACACTCTTAAGATATATGAGATACATTACTCACCGTAATCGTATTTCTGATGCTTGTATCTGCTTAGATTCACATGCTGTGCATAGGCCGACATCTAGTGGAAGCTGCGGAGTATTACAGTTTGTTTTTCGAAAATCGAAAATGGGCGTCGACACAGGGCGTGCCAGTAATACTATCCCTAGTGTGACGTCCACTGTACCCATGATCCCTCACGCGTCTAGGATCCCCAGATTGTGTTTTTCCTGACATGAGGTAGCATGAGGAGTAGCGTGAGTACAGATAATCCAAGCAGATAGGTAGAAAGGTAGGACTACAAGCAACCATGCGCCTTCTCTCAGAGGGGAGGAAGGGTGGGTCGCATGTGAATCTAAGCAGATACAAGCATCAGAAATACGATTACGGTGAGTAATGTATCTCTTCTGAGGCTTGTGGAATCTGCTTAGATCACATGCTGTGCATAGATTAGCGAGCAGTACCTGAAGAAGGAGGTGGGGTGTGAGAAGGGTCATGAGCAAATAAATGTCTTAGAACCGCTTGTCCCACTTGTGTATCTGTCTTGGAATGAGTGTCAATGCAGTAAAAGTGTGAATAGAGCTCCAAGTAGCTGCTTTGCAAATGGTGTCAAGGGGTACATTTGCAATGAAAGCCAGAGTGGCCCCAATACCTCTTGTAGAGTGGGCCCTAGGCGTGAAAGGCAGAGTCTTTTCAGCGAGTGAGTAACACAGCTGGATACAGTTAACAATCCACTTAGAGATGGCACCCTTAGAGACGCGATCCCCCTCTCTGCCTGTAGCTACGGAGACAAACAGCTGATCTGTTTTTCGTAACGGTCTGGTCTTGTTTACATAGTAGAGGACCGCCCTACGCACATCTAGTGTGTGTAGTTTCACCTCAGCCGAGCTTTGTGGGTTTTGGAAGAAAGCCGGAAGCTCGATGGACTGGTTTACGTGGAATTTAGAGATAAATTTAGGTGAGAACCTACGGTGTGTGCGTAAAACCAGTTTGTCCTTGTGGACAGTAAAGAAGGGATCCTGCACTGACAGAGCCTGGATTTCACTGACCCTTCTTATAGAAGTAATGGCTACTAAGAAGGCTGTTTTATAAGTCAGATGTTTGAGACTACTTTTATGAATGGGCTCGAAGGGCGGGCCCATGAGTTTAGATAGCACCACGTTCAGGTCCCATCCTGGTGGTGGGTTGGAAATTGGAGGATGAAGTCTCTTTACTCCTTCCATGAAAGCTTTAACCACTGGTATTTTCCACCACGATACCTTGTTATGGGAGGTGGTGGAGGTGGTTGTCCTCACTGACCTTTCTGCTTGTGATGGGGCGCTTGGATGCCTTAGGGCTTGTAGCGCTGTAGAAATTCAATAACATAACATAACGTAGGCTGATAGAGCTGCCAGGTGCACCTTGAGTGAGTTAAAAACCAGACCTGCATCTAGCAGGTGGAGCATGTATGTAACAATAGTGGAAGGAGTGCATTCAATTGGGTTGATTTGTTTATTCTGGCACCAAATAACAAATCTTCTCCATTTGTCAAAGTAGCAGTGCCTTGTGTTTGGTTTCCTAGATTCTTTTAGGATGTCCATACATCTTTGTGGTAGATTGAGATGTCCAAACTCTATGACCTCAGGAGCCATGCTGCGAGGTTCATTGAGTTGGGTTGAGGATGCACTGTTTGACCTTGGTGCTGGGACAGAAGGTTGTACCAGGTTGGAAGTCTGATGGGTTCGCACACCGCCATCCTGCGTAAGTGTGGGAACCAAGGTTGTCTTGCCCACATGGGAGCAATTAGGACGAGCGTCATCGACTCTCTGTTCATCTTGTTGACCACCTTCCTGATGAGGAGTTGGTGGAAAAGCGTACGCAAACATCCCTGACCAGTTCATCCACAGGGCGTTCCCCTGGGAGTCTGGTTGGGGGAACCTGGATGCAAATCCTGGGCATTGTCTGTTTTCGCTTGTGGCGAATAAGTCTATAGTGGGGCAACCCCACTGAGAGAAGATGTCTTCTACGACCTCTTTGTGTAGAACCCATTCGTGTTCCTCTGGGAGGGAGTCTCTGCTTAAAGCATCCGCTAGGGAATTGAGTTCCCCTGGAACATGTTGTGCTGACAGGAAGATGTTCCGTCTGAGTGCCTATATCCAGATTTTCTGTGCAAGCTTGGACAGATTTGGTGAACGAGTCCCTCCTTGCTTGTTCAGGTAGAACATGGCTGTTGTGCTGTCCGTCCGGATTTGCACTGCCAGGTTGAGCAGGTAGGGCTCGAATGCTAGAAGTGCTCTGAATACTGCCAGAAGTTCTAGCAGGTTGATGTGGTTCCTGGCTACTGAGGGAGACCAGAGACCTTGGGCTGTGTGGAGGAGATGGTGAGCTCCCCACCCAGTGAGGCATGCATCGGTAGTGACTATTGCCTGTACCTCGGGATCGTGAAAAGGTTTCCCCTGAGCAAGATTCTCTCTTGTCCACCAGTGAAGGCTTTGTACCAATGTTGGCGAAACGACCACTAGATCGTCCCACTGACCCCTTGCCTGAGACCACTGTTTCGCCAACCATTCCTGCATGGGACGCATGCGCAGTCGCGCGTGGGGGACCAGGTAAATGCATGAAGCCAACATGCCCAGCAAACGCATTGCCCTGCGTACCGTTATTTGGCGACCGGCCTGATATTGCGGAATTTGCAGTAGTATATTCCGAATTCTTTCCTCTGAAGGAAACGTTAACCCTCTTTGAGTATCCAGGATAGCTCCTAGGAACTGTTTGGAGGTGCTTGGCACTAGGCTTGATTTCTTCTCGTTGATTGAGAAGCCTAATTCGTGAAGGAGGTCGATAGTCCTTTGAATGTTTGTCCTGCAAATCACTGGGGTTTCCCCCGTTATGAGCCAGTCGTCCAGATAAGGGTATACTGGGATAGCTTTCCGGCGTAGGTGTGCAGCCGCCACCGCCAGTACCTTGGTGAATACCCTTGGTGCCGAAGCTATCCCGAAGGGCAGCACTTTGAACTGATAGTGTTGGCTGTCCACCTTGAAGCGTAGGTACTTTCTGTGCGCTGGGAGCATGGAAATATGAAAATAGGCATCTTTCATATCCAAAGTTGCCATGTAATCCCCCTTTTTTAGGAGGGGGATTACCTCTTGTAGTGTAGTCATACGAAACTTTTGGGGCTTGACATACTTGTTGGCAGGCCGCAAGTCCAATACTGGGCGCATTGTTAAGTCTTTCTTTGGAACAAGGAAGTAAGTTGAATAAATACCCTTGTTTACCTGGTGGCTTGTTGGTGTTCCACTGTGTACCCTGGGTGTGGGAATAGCTATTGCCTCTATTGGAATTTTGGCCGCGGGGGTGACGAAAATTGCCGTTCCCTCTTTGGTTATGTGGTTTTGTAGTTAACTGGCCAAGGGATTTGAGGGTGTCGAATTCCTCCTTAGCGTTTTTTAGAGCGTCCTCGACTGCCTTACCAAACAGGAGATCACTTTCCACTGGTTTGTCTAAGAGTGCAGCTTGTGTTTCTGCTTTGAATCCCGACTGCCTCAACCAAGCATGTCTTTTGATGACAGTCCCCTCTGCTATAATTCTACCCGCATTGTTTGCGGCGTCCAAAGTTGCTTTTAAAATGCAGCCTGAGACGTTTCTTCCCTCTGCACAAATGCGAGATAGCTGGCTCTTAAGTTCGGGAGCGGAATCTATTAGTGCTGCCACTTCTTCCCACTGATGGCAGTTGTAGCTGGCCAACAGTGTGGTGGAATTCGCGATTCTGGTTTGGTAGGCTGCCGTGGAAGCTACTTTTCTACCAAAACCATAGAGTTTCTTACTTTCCTTGTCGGGGGGAGCCTCAGAGGAAGATAATGGGGTTCCAGCTCTCTTGCGGGTGTTAGTTACGACTAGAGAGTCTGGCTTAAGTTGACCTCTAATATATAGAGGGTCCGACTGGGCTGCTTTAAACAGCTTCTCTACTCTCGGGTTTACAGGTCTTGTCAGGTTTGGGTTGATAAGGGATGGTGCTATTCTGCGTTGAATAGATTTCAGGATGGGAATGGTCTGGGCTACTGTCTTCCTTTCCCCTATTAGTTCCTCCGCGAAGTCCCTCTCTTCTTGGACACCTTGTGTGTCTATGTGGAAGTGGTTAGCTGCCCGAGAGAGCAGTTCATTCAGGAGGGGCTGATTATCTATTGGGGAATTAGACACTGGGGCTTCCCTTTCGACTGGTGAGTCCATTCTGAAAATATCTGGGCTATTTTCTGGCTCATCCTCGTCTTCGTCCTCCCCGTAATAATCTGACACTGCGAGATCTTCTGGCGTCTCAAATTCTTGACCCTCTATAAGGGAAGAGTCTCCTTGGCCTGTAGGGAAAAGGCAAGAATAGGGTTGGACCTCAAAGGGGTCTGAAGCCCTTAATGGTGTCTCGACCCGGGGCCTTTTATTTGAAGGGATAGGGTCCCTTGAACCTGAGGGAGAAGATTCCTGAGGGTTTAAAGCTAGGAGTTGGTCAGGGTGTCTTTCGAAGAAATTTGCCAAGGAAGACATCCTTGACATTACTCTGTCAATGTCCTCGCATGACCAGAGTTTGGAGCTTGGGGTGACCTTGCTGGAACTTTCTATGGACTGTCCCTGAGAAGACTTGGACGGGGAAGTCAGTTCTCTTGTTGTGGAGGATTGCAAGGGTTGTTTCCGTTGCTGCTTACCCCCTTCCCCGTGGGTGGAAGTGTGTTTACCATTTCCCTTATCTTTCGACGCCTGGCGTTGAGGATCGGAGGTGGAATGCCTGTGTTTCGAACTAGGCTTCGAAACTGGGCCCTCCTTACTCCCAAGTGATGTACCCTTTTCCTGGGGTGCAGGCTGGGGATGGAAGTCGTGTTCGTCTCCGGACGAGTGATCTTCCGTGATGTTAATGGGCGAGGCACTATGTGCAAGTGTGGAGGCTTGCCTGACGTCGTGCGGCGACCTCGACCGGGACCGCCCAGAGGACGTCCTTTCGGACCGCTCCTTCTGTGCCTCTTTTCGAGGTTTCGACGACGTCGAATCTCGGGTGGCTTTTTTGTGTTTAGCGTGTGTATGTGTAACGCTTTTGTCGCCGGGGGACTTCCCCATAGTCGCAGGGACGGACGACCTTCCGAGGCCGGGGACGTGCGTTAGGCTGTCTTTCGACGCCTTGGTGCCCTCGCCGTCCGAAAGTCCGGCGTCGCTGCCGTCGCTGAAGGTACCCTCCGCCTCCATAGCTGCTAGCTTGGCGTGGTGGGCCCAACGCTTGGTGGAGCGGTCCTTAAGAGTTTTGGTCTTAAACCTACTACAGGCCCTGCAACCCGCCTCGGGGTGGTCTCTGGGCAGGCAAAGATTGCACGTAGCGTGCTTATCTACCCAAGGGTATTTCTTATTACACTTGGGGCAAAACTGAAAGGGTGTACCCTCCATACGCGCCTGTGGGCAGCGGGCAAGTGTGTGTAGGTAAGAAGGTGTCTATATGATTATATATATCCGAGTGTGGAAGTGTACCACCCCCCACTCTCCCTACTTGTAGGGCCGAGGCCAGCGGCCCGGGCCCGAGCCGAGGCGGAAGCCTCAAGGCCCAATCCGTCGGGTATTCGACGTTGATCTCCTCCCCGGTTCGGCGTCGAGATGTTGATCGACGTAAGGGTGACAAAACGGGGCAAATTAGAATTAGTTTTGAGTGCAAATATGGCAAAGCCAGGGAACTCCGATGAAGTGCTTCCGACCAGAATGGCGGAAAAAAACAATCTGGGGATCCTAGACGCGTGAGGGATCATGGGTACAGTGGACGTCACACTAGGGATAGTATTACTGGCACGCCCTGTGTCGACGCCCATTTTCGATTTTCGAAAAACAAACTGTAATACTCCGCAGCTTCCACTAGATGTCGGCCTATGCACAGCATGTGATCTAAGCAGATTCCACAAGCCTCAGAAATATATATATATATATATATTTATATTTGTCGTTCAGTTTATTACTTTATGGCACAAACATATACATATGCACAGATGCGATAAATAAATAATATTTAACAATAATAAAATGTCTGAAGCATTGGTAAATCTGAAAGGCTTAAATCTGAAAGGCTTAAAAACTGCCTCGACTTTATAAAGTGCATAGTGCTAATGATGCCAACAGTGCTTAAATGTGTTGACTGTTAATACGATCCCGTGTTCGTTTTTCAGTATTTTATTTATGGTCAAGTGCCATGGACATTTTTTGTTATTTCGTAATATACTCTGCTATAGGGACAATACAGCTGGTAAGCCGTTGAACTCCAATGGTGTATTTATAAAGTGTTTAATGCTGTTATGAGTTTGAGAAGCTTGGCTGTGCAAAGGATTGCCTGGACTTGATAAAGTGCATAGTGCATGTCGTGCGGGATATGTAAACAATGGATATATATATATATATATATATATATAGATAGATATATAGATATTAAAAAAACGATGCCCCTGTCCCTCCGTCCAACCCCTCGAACTAGGCAACCATAGAGGAAGAACCCATAGGATTCGGCTGTGAGGAACAGAACCAAACTGGATGCCACTGGCTGTCAGTACTAATACGACGAGGCATCAAACTGTGCCAAACACCTAATCATCATCATCATCATCATAACCTTGTCCCATTAGAAGCAGACAACCAGATATATAAAGCAGACTACTTTCATAGCAGGCTGGATGGGAGTGCGATTAGAAATCTGCGAGAAAAGAAGCCATAGAAAGTACATTACTGGTAGTAATGTTCTTTCTAAGGATTCTTTTCCTGCAGATTCCTCATCAGATAGACTCCCAAAGCAGTACAGAGTGCGGAGGCGGGATGAAAGTCTTCAGACAAGGAAGCTGTACAACACCGCTCTGCTGAATCGTACGACTGAACCACGTGCCACATACGAGCAGAAATACTTAGTGAACATGTGGAGGGACAACCAGGTCCCTGTTCAACACATTTCCTTCAACGGCACACTCCTCTGCATTGCAGATGATGCTGCCACACTCCTTGTAGAAAGTGCCCTGATGCCAGGTCTTTACCTGCTCTTGGATAACTCTGCAATGCAGAGTTATCCAGCGAGAGTGTGTCTGCTTGGATGCAGCCAGAAGGATATTGCACCTAAATTCGCCGGATCAAGCCACGTAACAGCAGAGTGCCCTCTTAGGTTGCAGCTTCTGTTCTTCCTTAGAAGGATGCATAGGAGGATAAAACGCTAACAAATCAATGCTCTGGGAGATGTGTCATTCAGAAACCACTTTTGGCAGAAATTTAGGGCACACCCTCACAAATCTTAGGAAAGGTTGCTTGCAAGATAGAGCATGAAGCTCACTGACACATCTTGCTGATGTTATTGCAAACATGAAAGCAGTTTTCAGGGTAAGCAGACTGATGGGGCACGAATGCATGTGCTCAAACAGAGCCGCCATCAAAAATGTCAAAACCAAGTTCAGGTCCCAGTCAGGAACCAGAAAGAGTAGGCAGAAACCTATTTACAAGGCCTTTCAGAAATTGAGTCATTACCGGGATTGTGAAGAAACATCCTTGATTCAGAGACCTCTTGAACACAGACAAAGCCGCCAAATAGCCCTGGACTCTGCATATTTGAAGGCCTGTAGAGGCCAGTGACAGAAGCAACTGAATCACTGTAGTGGTGAGACAAGTAAGAGGGTCTATCCTGTGTTGCCTACACTACGCCTCAAATGTTCTCCAACAGCACCTGTATAAAGATCTCGTAGAGGGTCTGCAGAATTTCTTTCAATGTCAACATCCTGGACTTGCCTTTCCTTAAGAACTTCAAGGCACTGAAGTCCAGGAAGGCACAGAGTCCTTCTACTTTCTTGGGTAGCAGAAAATAAGAGTACCAGCCTGATGCTCCCTGCTTGGATGGTACCTCTTCCGCTGCACCCTTCAATAACAGGGTGCTCAGTTCCTCTTGGAGCTCCTGTTCCGGTTGTTGCTAGGGGCAGCTGGGGATCAGTCTGGAGGCTTTCTTAAGAATGGCAGACAGTACCCCATTTGATGAGCTGCAAGGCCCAGGCGTCGGAGGGTATCTCCTTAGACCTGGTCAAGTGCTTGGAAATTCTCCCTCCAACCGGGGAAACATGTGGGGAGAACTCAAAGTGGCTTAGTGGGGCCATCATCCCTGCTGCTGCTGCCAGTCTGCTGGCCCCTAGAGGCCCCTCTGCCACAACCGGGACTCAAACTCTTATCCCCTTGCCTGGCTTGCGGGAGCTGGGCCCCCAAACCGAATGTACCGCCTGTAGCCTCTATCAGTAGAGGAGAAGCCGAAAGACTGCTTTGCAGTTTGTTGCACAGCTAGGCCCAGCGACTTTACAATCAATTTAGCCTTAAAATCTCCAAGGATTCATCAGCCTTCCAGCTGAACAGGTGCACACTGTCAAAAGCCATGTCCAGAAAAGCAGTCTGAACATTTGGTGAGAATCCTGAGGTGTGAAGGTAGGTTGACCTCCTTAACACACTGGATGTCCCTGCTGCTGTGCATACACAATTCGTAGTGTCCAGGCCCAACTGCAGTGCTTGGCATGCCACCTCCCCTTGTCATTGTCAATGATCCGTATGAAACCATCCCTCTTTTCAACTAACGAGATGTGTGCTGTTGCTTCTGCCATGAATCTCCACAGTCAATGAGAATACTTTGTGAATGCGCATGACCACCTTCAGGGCCATGCTATCCGCAGCAAAGACCTTTTGGGTCAGGGCATCCGTCTTTATGGATTGCCTGTCTTTAGGGAGATTAAAGGTGGGTGTGGTTGGTCTAGAGATCTTTGCAGCAGCTTCCACTATTAGGCCTTCTGACATGGGGCGTAAAGACAGGAAAGGACCCCCACCCCCTGCTAGCCTTCTTGAATTTCGTCGTGAGTTCTTCATCCATGGCTGGCATGGAGCAGGACCTTTGCCACAATGTGGTAATGGGGTCTGAGATGGCTGCATTAAAAGGCTATGCCCTTTCTGTTTGCAGTCCCTTATCTAGGATGTTTCTTAGCTCATATGCCAACAGGGGTTTAACGGGAATGCCTAGACCTAAGGCCTTCACTAACCTCTCCACAGACCTTCTGTACTCTGCACTTTAGGGTGACCATAAAGAGCAGCCTGTTTCAGATCCTGGTCAGGAGAAGCTAAAAGGTACTTCATCCCCCTTGGTCATCTTAGATCGACCTCATTGAGTCGATAAAACGTCAATCAGGATTCAGGGATAAAGGAGCGTTTGACTGTGGGTGCCAACGACAACGTTCCTACCTGGCCTCCTGTTGCCAGTACCTCAGGGCCCTTCGGCCATAGAGCCGGTTTTCCAGTCGAGCTCAGGGGCTTAGGACTAGAATTGGTCACCTTGGCGCCGGAACCTCCGAGCGCAACAGGTGCCCGATTAGCCTACAGCATCGAGACCAGCAGAGTCGTACCTGCTGCAGTCATCTTAAACATCTGGAGCATTTACTCCTTGAATACTTCCCACTTTTCCTTCAACGCACCCAGAGTCTGGCAGATCTTACCGTGATCCTGCGACAAATCTGAGTCATACCTGTGTCGTTGGCTGCAGCTTCTTATGGGAGGATTAATAGCTTCAGGAGTGCAAATGCTTCTTCGCTTTCTTATGTAACCTGTCCACCTTTTCAGGCATTGGGCCTTCAGTCTCTTAGCTCGACTACCTGACTGTCAAAAGCACATGAAACACTAATTTAGCTGATCTTTCCCCAAGGGATTAAGGATTAATTTGCTTACGCTAACCGCAGTCTCCCATAGCGTGATCTTTTCCTAGACACCACACACCGGTAACATGCGGATCAGTGATCGACAACTTACGAGTTGCAGTCCTGGCAATGCTTGAACCCCAAAGCCTTAAGGGGCGACACATCGATGAGACAACCAAAATCTTCTCCCACGAGAAACGTTCCGAATAGCAGCTTGCTAAGCGAATATATATATATACATATATATATATATATATATATATTTATTTCACAGCCTGTGGTAGCGGCCATGTAGTTATAGTTAAGTTGCTAAACTCATAGGAATAACACTTCGGCGGCTTATAACTTTGCTCCCCGTCGAGGAATGCTCACCAAACTTTGTAAAAAAAAAAAAAAAGGTATATGGGCCGCTCTGAATTTTATCGCCAACTTTGGTGAGGTTTCGGGTTAGGGGGCTGAGTTATAGGGGGTGGTCCCAAATTTTTTTTCCCCATAGACTGAATGGGGAAAAACTTTGTGCACAGCTACAGCCCGAACGGATGGATTTTCACCAAATTTGCGCTAGGTGTTCGGTTGCAATCGGACCAGTAATTTTTTTGCTAAACAGTGAAATGTAAATCCCCAAAAATGTGTGATACCTGTTAGCTGCGCTGTCCGAAGTGTCATTGGCCTGCGGTACGCCGAGCTGTCCACGAACAGTGGACGCAGCCAAGTGTGCTGTGAGTCAAAGGTTTTAGGAAACGCCGCCATGGTGTATTGGAGGACAGTGTTGCGGTGTGTGGCAAAGGTCTACAGTACTGTGTGCATGGCTGGGCCTTTTGTAACGAGCAGTGTGCATATATTCAAAATAGGCATGTGGAACCACTCTGCCGTCCTATTTCCCTGTTTGCAGCGCGGCCAACAGTTTGATTGCACTGCAGTGTGCAGTGACAGGATGTGTGAACAGTGTTCCATGTCGGCGGCCTGTTGTATAAGAAGACAATGCGGCGGGAAAAGGATTTGAAAGTAACAGTGTACTGCATCTGGTGGTGGAAAGAAGGGATGGAAAGGGTGTGGGAGTTTGAGACCCTTCACGTGGCATCTATCCATATATACAAGACGGTGGTGTCACAGCGGTGTCTGGTGGCAGGGACATTTGCTGAAGGGGAGTGCATTGCACGACACATGATGATGTACACTTAGCATGTACTATGGTGTGCTGTGTGAGGTAAGTCCATAGGCCCTTGGCTACATGCCTGCAGCCGTTCTACAGAAAATGATGTACAGTGGTTCAAAAGAGAAGTGCACTGGGTCAAAGTAGATGCCACATTGCTGCTCTTTGGCTCTCATTTGGCTGCAGCGCAAACAATGTTGGTTGCATGTAGCATACATATTATAGAGGTCCCGGGGCAAATGTTTCTTGTATATGCTTGTGTAGTGTCCATTGCACAGATTACTAAGTGTTGCCACGCAGTATGCACCATTGCTTCTATGCACATACTGCAGCGGTGGAAGTACGCTGAACGCTGTGAAGACTGTTTGGTTGGCATGCTTGTAATGCTTTCAGGTTGGAGGTTGGTAGTGGTGCACAATACACTGGTATTTTGCTGCATTATGGTAAATGGAACATGTGTCGTCATCTCTGCTTTATGGTGTGGCGTTTGGGTGGAAGTGCCAATGCCTATGTTGGCTTTGCGATATTTGGCACATGCGTAACTGGTTGCCTGCATGGCTCTGTTATGATGCGGCGACTGTGGCCTAGACTGTCTAGGCCTCAATCACAGCCTCAACATAATAATATAGCAATGCAGTTCTTACTGTGCATGCTTCTGGTGTTAGTGAGTAGCACACAATGGTTGTGGAGGACATTGTTCACTTGGCGGAACAGCAGAAGTGAGCTGGTATGCGTACATTAGCCTATGCACATGATTGCCCCAGTTGCACAGTAGGGAGCCAAATCTCACCATTTACATTTGCAATGGGTAGGCCCTTATAAGACCCTTCTTTGACAAAGCCTTTCACCACATTGCGCCACGAAAGGAAGCCATCAGAAAGTTGGGAATTGCACAAAGTATGCAGCCACTCACACACCGGCATGCACAGGCAACACAATGTAATTGACTAACGTATGTACAGATATGGCCAGAGTGAAAGTTGGCAGGGTGATTTGCAGATGGGGCCTGCATTACACATAAAAATAGGTTCCACTAGGGTGCTCAGTGTGTGGTGAGCTTAGCGGTCAATGCTGGTCCAGCAATGATAGAAGGGGAAAACAATGGAGAACACATGAATTGTGGAACCTACACTGCAATATGGTGTGCTTTGTGTGCTCAGACTGTAGACCAGTCCTTGCATGGGTGTCCACCTTGCACTGGCAAAAGAGTGCTGTGGGGTGAAGTTGGTTTACAATCCTGTCCTCGATGTGTGGATTGTGATCAGTGCGTAAAATGTTGCTTTTACGGTTGTGGGGATTGGTTGCAATTATTACACTGTGTAGCGTATGCTTGGACCTGATGAGTGCGGACTCTTCCAATGTGTCCTGCGGGATAAGTGATGAAGTAGTGGATGCTTAGAAGTGGCTAGGGGTGACATGCATGTACCTGGCTACTTGTTCACCTGCATAAGTCTGTTATGGTGAGCTAGGTGTGGACAAGCCCAACACTGTTGGGTGTATGCCAAAAAGCCTGTAGCCCGTAGGGTAGTCTCCAAAGAGGCTAGGCTTGCGCAACAGTATGCCACCACAATGCCAAAAAGAACTTTTAAGTATGCATGCCTCCGCTGGTGGCGACGTTACAAAAATGGTTGTGCACGACCTTGTAGCCGTGGTAGAACACCAGAAGTGACCTGAAATGCGTCTAGTACCATATGGTACCCATTATGTCACCACCTGGTACATTAGGGAGCTACATGAGGTTGATATCAGTTGCCTTTAGCACCATCCGGCATGTGTGACATTTCTGGATTGTGGTATGTGGGAAATGTTCTCTTTCATGAGTCCATTATGTTGTGCTGGCGTAGGTAAGGCCTACAGTATTGGGTACATAGCCAAAGGCTGTATTCCGTTGGTTATGCACCCAAGAGCCTATCCCTTGACGACATCCAGCATAACAAACTGCAGCCATGTACAATTGCCTCCGTTTGTCTCCGAGGATGGTGACCTTTGAATAATGGGTGTGGAGAGCATTTCACTCTTGGTGGAACAACCACAGTGAAGTTCTATGCTTTCACAAGCACATGCTGTATGTAATTGCATGTGCAGCACACTAGGCCGTAATTTGCCCACAGCTACAGGTCGAGGGGTGTGTCAAACAGAAGCATGTGTGCAGTGTTGGGATGTTCAGCACCTACTAGGACAGCCTTAAGGAGCAAGATTTGCACTGGGTGCAAGGAAACAATTTTTGTGCCCTCCATTGGCAATGCTGTTTTGTTTGACACTCTACATGCAGCATTGGTCACAATCTTGTAGAACTGTACGAGAAGCATTGACCTTCTGTACGTACAAGTGTGAGGAGGAGAAGGAAACAGGAACACATCAAAAGACAAATGTGTAAGCTAGCATGTGCATAACAAAAACAGGACAGAAAGTTAAAAAATATTTTATGAGTCAGTACTACAGACCCAACTCATCCTGTTTTACAATTAAACCCCCAGCCCCACCCACCACCAACCCATCCCTTTCCCCCCTCCCTCCCTACCACGAAAAGTCAGCGGTTTACGCTGAAAGTTACGCTTTCATGTGACACATCCAGCCATTTTCTGGATGGGACCCATGGAAAGGAAACTGAAGCGAAAGACACTGTTTATAAGGTTGATGGGTCAGCTGTGCATTGAAAAAAAGTGTACCAGAAGGTTTCTTTGCACAAAGCAGTGCAGAAGGCGAAGGTGGAAGTGAGCAATGTAAGGAGCAGGAAGCATGGTTGTATGCAGCAAATGTATGCATTTCTTTGGTAACATGCTAAGTGTGGTGCGTGTCCCCAATATTTTTTGACAAGTGTGCAGGAAGGGGGGGTAGTGCCAAGACCAATCTGCACCTTTGCAGTGCACACGGTAAGTGTGTAACGCTCACCTGATTCCCACGGAGGCGCTGATCCCGGCTGGGCTGCTATCGTTTCTTCAATTGAGAAGCGTAGAGCTTGGACGACTCTCAGGACTGGGCTTCCTCTTATCGAATGTCTGACTTGCAGGGTAAGTTTTCTGCAGGTGGAAGAAAAAGGGTTAATCACCGTTGGATGGGATTCCTTCTCCCACCAATAGCAGTTTCTCCCACAGCCTAGCTTTCTACTTGTCTCGGCGAGCTCTCACCTTAGGCATATAAATGCTGAGCTCTCCATCCTGCGTCTGGTGCAGGGGTGCGTGGATTCCAGTTACGTCACTCGATGAGTTCAGTGTTGAGGCTCAAGTCTTTTGCGGCCTTAGTTGTGGCACTGGTGCTGGGATGCCGAAGAGCGATGCCGCCGTTACTGCACAAGCGGATGCCTTTAAGTATACTGTAGTCTTTAGGCTTTAAAAGATGGGCACCTCAATAATGTCCCTTTTCCTGTTTCAGGCCTCGGGATGCTGTGGGCGTAGTTTTCCGTTGCCGCTGCACGTGCCGATGCACGTAAGTATAATGTTCGTTGGCCGCTTTTAATGGCACCTCTAATAATGTCCTTTTTCTAGTTTTCAGGTGCCGGGATGCTGCGGGCTTTATGTCCGTTGCCACTGCACGTGCCGATGCACCTAAGTATAATGATCGTTGGCCGCTTTTAATGGCACCTCTAATAATGTCCTTTTTCTAGTTTTCAGGTGCCGGGATGCTGCGGTTGATGCGGCCGCTTCTGCGCGTGCAAAAACTGGTAAGTTAAGATGAATGCGACTGTCTTCACCCGAACCCCTTTTTAATTATGTCCTTTGCCTTTCAGGTGCAGAGAAGCTGCCGAAGAGAAGGCCGCGGTTAGCTCCGTTGCAATCACGGATGGATCAGGTAAGCGGGCGCGGCTGCGAGCGAGTTGCACTTTTCTAACCTTATGTTTATTCTTTGCAGGTTTTGCCGGTGACTGGATTCCGGGATCTGGTAAGTATTGTTCTGTGTCTTTCTTCATCCACAGGTTGCTGCGCGGAAGCTGAAGATGACTCTGGACCTGGAATGCAGGAGCCGACTCGGTGAGCGTCCTGCTGCTGCAGCAGAATAACGCGACGCACGTGTTTTCCATCGGGCGTGGTTTAAATAGCAGAGAAGTGCTTCCAGTGTGTGTTCTTCCACCGGTTCCACCCAGGTAAGAAAAGAGTTCCTGAATGGAGGGAATAGTTCCTCCCAGCCCTGATGGCTGGGGACTTCAACCAGACTGGATTGTTCTGGGTAAATATGCAGCATGGTCTGCCTCAGGTAAGTCCACCCAAGCATTATTACACTGTTTATCAATATGAGCCCGGCGCCTATGGCGCCGGGACTGAAACCCTTCATGAGCCTGGCGCCAAAGGCGCCAGGACACGGTCCAAAGGGCCCCTGTAGGGGTCTGCTTCCGAGGGCGCTGGGCCAGTCCTGGCCCCTCGGGAGTAGCGCCCATGACAAGTGGCAGACATCCCACTGTTGTGCATGCATTGTGTGCATGATGTAATATGAAGTGCGAATGTATGCTACGGCATTCGTAATGCACCTACACACAGCAAAGCACAATGAGGCAAAGGAAGGCACACAGAGGGGAGACAGAGGCAATGAACCTACTAGCCTAGGTGTCACTTAAATCCCCAAGGGATGGGAAGGTAGAGTAGATGGGAAGAACACAAAATGACAAGTAAAAATGTTGACCAAATGTGCCAAGTGTACGGATAAGTGCACACACGAGGTGGTGCATACACGGTTAGGCATACAGGAAACAGTTGTCAAGTGCAGGGTTTGCTAGAAAGCCAGTGTGGGGGTGCTGCCTGTCAGAGGAAGGTGGCAAGGGTTCGACATCACAGAGTCATCAGGTAATTAGTGCAGATTAAGTGTACATCATGCAGTTATCTGGTGAAATGAGTAGAAACAGCAGACGCGAAGAGAAAGACTTCAAGGTGCTTCCGGACCCGGCGATGGTTCCTCAAGTGTCAAGGAGGCAGGCCTCAGGTAAAAAAGCACTTCTACCAACAGTTGCTATTTTGTAGAAGCGCATGACCCTGAGGGAGGTGGAAATGGATGAGGGAAGAGCTCGCACACAGACTTATATAGGGAGTTAGATTTAAAGGTATTGTGGTCCGAGGCGCCAGAAGGCCTTCTGCATAATGCATAGTCTTGTACCTTCACTGCTTGGAGCTATTGGCAACATTTTAATGCAGGACAGATATCATCCCAAGTTGTGCACTCCCTTTCTGGATGTGTTGCAGAGGGTGGAGAGTGCAAGGGCCCACATTTACCAAGAGCCTATTGTAATAGTGCAGCCTACCCAGAAGTACAGCTGTGCAGACAATGATCTTTTGGAAAGTTGCTTTCCCTGGGTGCGATACAATCAATGCTGCTATTGATGCCATTTCTGTACACTTTATGTAAGTGGTGGGTTACTGGGGAAAACATTTCGTACCAATGTGGAAAGGGGGAAAAAGGGAAATCCTGTGTGGCCAATGCACTGTATGATATGGGTTAATGCGAACTTTCGAAGCACATATCACCAACGTGCTACTTCATGGTAGGGGATGGGAAAAAACTAGTATGCCTCGAAAGACCGTAATGGCGGCTCAGTGGCAGATACCGAGCGCAGAGGTACTTAGAACAGTAATACGCATAGTGAAACATTGTTGGTACTAGACATTTGTGGTAGTGGGTGCGCAGGTGAATAAATGTGCAAGCACGCATTTTGGAGTGTATTACCCGCATTTGTAGTGAGTGTGCTGGCAAGTGACAGTACAGTAGCAGGCCGATTTTTTTTAACGGTACCTATGAAGTGTTGTGCAGCACAGCAGGTGTTAGATGGTAATGTCTTCAACGGCATTGGAGGAATCATGTATGGCCATTTACCCGTACCCAATGAGGTGGTGCTGGACAAAAGGCAGTGGAACAGAAAGAAGGACTGCTCCTTGTTTCCTGGGGTGCGGCACTTGAGGTACATTGGGCACCGCATGTGCGAGAATCTGCGCTTTTCACATTGTTGTCCAATGACCATGGGAGTTTCAGCATTAACCAATCAGGTACTGTGGGTGTGGTTCGCTGGAAGGGGCATTCACACCACTGTATATTATTCTCTGTGTAGTGAGGCTGGTTAACATGGCGAAACCTATTGCGTTGTGTATAGGTGATTCCTTTCTACCACATCTGCATGAGTATGCCTTGGAAAGAAATTTTGCTGGGAATTTCAGATTGGAAGGAGTGGTAGCATTGTGGAACGGCGTGCAGTTTCACCGACATGGATGCACTTTGCAAAGGCCTGGCAAATTTAGGTAGAGGCGACATGCACTATGGTGGCATGCACATGGGTTTCATGACTTGTTTAGGCTTATTCGATCGACTGAAGCGGTTGCTAAAGCTAATGAAGAGGCGTTTCCCCACTGCCAAGGTAATGTTTTCATCGCTAGTACCACGAAGAGTGTGGGCCACTGATCATGGGCGGTGTTCCAAGCCAGACGCAGGAAGGTTCCTCATCAACAGAAGCATGAATACTTTCTTCTCCACTGGTGGGATGTTCTTCTGCAACAATGACCACATTAGTGATGGAAATGCAGATTTTTTTTCCAACCAGGTGGCCTTTCTTTGTCACCCATTGGTAATGCTGTTTTGTTTGCCCATCTACAAGCTGCAGTGAAGAGTTTGCTTCACCAATGTCCGCACAAGGAAACAGAACATTTTTAAAAATAAAAAGGAAAAGGTGGTCTTCCGCTAGAAGTCTTTACAATACTAAAACTACGAAAGCTCTTAAGAGCCGTCCCTTACAACAAACTTCCCCTACCCTGCTTGCACGTTTTGCCCCAACAATTGCATGCAGCATGAAAGCCACATTCGGACATTTTCAGGATGGCACAATGGAAATGGGATTATGGAGCTATAGGCATTGTGCAAAAATATATCTAGGCGGCCTGTGTAAGCAGAGGACTATTGTACAGAACTGCTACTGTTACATGCAGACGTCTTCATTGTCATTGGTGGAAGCGTGTGGAACATTTCAACAGTACGCAATGAGGGCGTGCTGCAAAGAAGAAATTAGAACTGCTACTAGAACTGTTTGAGCTTCATTTGGGAAGGCCATTGCCGGACTTGTGTACACGCACATGCGTATACTCCCTTTTTCTGGAATTTACCAATGACATTGGGGACTATCGCTGCTGCAGGTGTGGGTGTCCCCAAGGCCTGTGCATAATTTTTGCAACTACTGTGCGTACCTAGGCACAGTCATAAGGCTGGTACTAGTTGCAGATGCACTGTAGGTGAGCAGATGTGGTGCCCCATTACTTGCAGGAGACACCTATGAGCCGTACTCCACTGCTCAGAAAAGGTGCAAACACATGACACAGCACTTTTCTACGGTGTGCCTTTTGGGCAGATTGTGGAGATTTTTCACGTGTAAAGTAGCCGCATATTGTTCGGAAATATCCATGCATGTGCAATGGAACATAGCGATGTGTTTGTAAGCCTGCCCTTTGCAATAAAATACTGCGCACATTGCTAAAACATATGCTTTGCTGCTGTCGGAGAGTCCGGCACTTGTACCTGAACTGAGTGCACACGTGCACCATCGGTGTGGTCGCCTGGTCAAGTTGGCAATGATGTCGTTACACAGCTGGAAATGCACATCCGGCGACTTTGCGGATGGCGGCTATGGAAATGGGACTGTACAGGCACAGGGAATGCGTTTGTCGTTGCAGTGTGTACGCAGAGGGCTGTTGTAAACAATTAATACTGTGACATGGAGCGCTCTTCAATGTTATTCGTGGAAGAGTACATGTTTTTCGAGTTTAAAACCATTTTTATTACTTTTAAATAACACAATGATGTACAAGAAATCGGTAAACTGAGAAAAGTACAATGAATTTGCAAAGAACATATCAAAACCGAGTACAACAGAGTCAATAAGTGTTATGTAAATTTAAGTCAATAATCATATTGGAATTGTGTAAAGGGGAGACAAATAGAGTATGTAATGTCGCTGTACTGCAAAGAAGACACTGCAAAGGGAAGTAGTAATGCTTCAGCTTAATTTGGCGACAGCCGTCGCCATCCATGGGTAAACGCACATGCGTATATATTCCCTTTTTCTGCAAGCTACCTATGACATTGGGACAATGGGGACTGTTCCTGTTGCAAGTGTGGGTGACAGGAAGGGACGTTCATAATTTTCTCCCCTACTGTGCGTATTCAGCCAGAGCGAAATAGTTGGTGGTAGTTGCAGATGCACTGTAGGATACCACTTTTAGACATCCCACCATTGTGGAAAGTGAAATGCACCCAATTTGTTCTAGAAATGGTTCAAAGAGACACTCTTCCACCCCAGCCTACCCAGGCATGTGACATGCATTTATGACAGACTGCTGAAGAATATTCAGAGGGCCCCCTGCAGTATTTGTGTAGTGTGCACGGTATGACAATGTATAGACAACTTGCTGATCTTATGAAAGTCGCTAATGCACTTGGCACAGACACCCCACCAGTGTATGTGCACCTTGTGAGGTCTGAGTGACTGTGTACGAAAGTCAGTGATGTGTTCTTTGAGCCTTTATGCACCTTGCACAAATCCCCACTACTGTCTCTGTTCCTTGTGAGATCACATTGCATGTGTAGGAAAAGGTGATATATTATGTGTTCTTTATTTCTTTAATCATTAGGATTTCCAAAGCACACCACCAGCCCAAGGGCTTTGAGGTGCTGTTACATGATATCGTCTTAGTTAAATGGATTTGTGTCATTTACATAGGGATACTTAGCTCTTGGTTACAGTGATGTAATTTTACAAAGACTTCACACACAAGCCAATCCTTTGGCCAATCCAAACACACAAGATTACAATCCATGTGCAACAGAAAAGCTATTTTACAGTATAAACTGTCCTAGCAAAGGAACTCCTGCTCACAGCCACCAAGGAAAAAAGTCTCTCCTTCCTCTCCATGAAAGAAACATTGCATTATGAAACCCATTCCATTCAGCTAGTACAGAAAGCATTGATAACTTGTCTGGTGGAATTATAAAAGGAGCTGGGAAATCATACGTATGATAAATCAACCTAAGAGTACTTTGCACCTCCTGAAGATCCACACTTTGTGGTGAAAGATGTGTACATGACTTTATCATGAATAACTAAAGACTGTTTTCTGGAATGATTTTGATGCGTCATACTGTTTAATTACAGATTGTCCCATATTGACATACTTGTGCTTGTTTGGCAGTAGTTACTGTGGGCGAGAAATGTAGCTCCTGCTAACTGTTGCCGGTTAAACTGGGCAGGCCCTTCTCTGCTACAAGTAGCATGTACATTTCTCACAGCTCCCCTGAGTTTGGAACCCCTATAACCATGGCTTAATGCACCAACCGCAAGGCTGTTAGGACTATACTGCACTGTTGATCCGGAAGAAGGGTGAAAGTAGGTATGTAGTTGTCCTGACAGACCTGCAAAACGTCTGTCTTGGGTTGATTAAGCCAAGTATAAAGTAGCACTGCCCTATTAGACAAAGAATTTCCTGGAGAAAAGGTTTGCATTTGGGCTCAGAACTAGAAGTGAACTGCCAGCGATGGCTACTAGGTGGTGTTGTGGAATGTGCAACTTGGCTCAAATGTACTTTCCTAATTTCACATTTCAGGTGAAAGTTTTTCAAAACTTTATAAACTCACCATAACTTAATTGGCGTTGTGTGTGTGTGTGTGTGTATGGGATACATTACTCACCGTAATCGTATTTCTGATGCTTGAATCTGCTTAGATTCAAATGTTGCGCATAGGCAAACATCTAGTGGTAGACGGAGAGCATTATGTTTTTTTTTCGAAACTCTAAAAGGGACATTGACAGGGCGTGCCATTAATACTATCCCTAGTGCGACATCTCCTGTACCCATGGTCCTTCACGCATCGAGGTCCCTCAGATTGTTTTGTGTCTGACATGAAGTAGCACGAAGTGTAGCGTGCATACATATGTAATAAAGCAGATTGGAGTAGATAAAGCCAGAAAACATCTATGCACCTTCTACTCTAAAGGGGAGGAAGGGTGGGCGCATGTGAATTTAAGCAGATATAAGCATCAGAAATACCATTACAGTGAGTAATGTATCCCTTCTGAGGCTTGTGGATCTGCTTAGATCACATGCTATGCATAGACTAGCGAGCAGTGTCTGGAGAAGGTGGAGGGTTGCGAGAAGGTACAGGAGTAAATAGATGTTTTAGCACCGCCTGTCCCACCTGTGAATCTGCTTTCGAGTGTGTGTCAATGCAGAAATGTGGAGTCAAAGTATGCATGGAACTCCATTTAGCTGCTTTGAAAATGGCGTCCACAGGGACGTTTGCAATAAAGGTCAAGGTAACTCCTGTACCCCTGTTGGAGTGAGCTCTTGGTGTGAAAGGCAGAGTTTTGATAGGGAGTGGCAGAGCTGTATGCATTTCACTATCCATCTGGAGATGGCGTTTTTTGAAACATGGTCACCTTACATGCCAGTTGCTATGGAGACAAACAGTTGTCTATTTTTCTTAGTGGTCTTGTCCTGTTTACATAGTAAAGAACGGCCCTCCTTACATCTAGTGTATGAGGTTCTTCTCAGTTGAGTTTGAAGGCTTTTGAAAGAAAGTGGGTAGTAGTTCAATGGATTAACATGGAACTTGGATATGAACGTAGGTGTAAACCTAGGGTGTGTTCTTAACACCACTTTAAAGGGTCTTGCACTGAAAGTTAGTAGCTCACCAACTGTTCTTATGGAGGTGATGATCACCAAAAAAAGTGGTCTTGTAAGGTGTTCAATGCTGGATGTGTGCATAGGCTCAAAGGGAGGACCTGTGAACTTTGAGATTAGCACACTGAGATCCCACCCTGAAGGCAGGTTGGAAATGGGTTGGGGAGGGGGGGGGGGGGGGGGGGGCGGGAAGTCTCTTTACTCCCTCCATGAAAGCCTTAACAGGGACTTTCCAACAGCACACCTTGTTTTGTACGCGGACAGAGCCACTAGGTAAACCTTGATTGAGTTGACTAGGCCAGAGTCTAGCAAGTGGAGCATGTAGTGAAGAATGTTTGATGGGAATGCATTCAATAGGGTTTACATTTTTTCACTGGCACCATATTACAAATATTTTCCATTTGTTTAAGTTACAGTGTCTGGTGTTAGGTTTATGTGATTTCTCCTTGAGGATTTTCATACACCTTTGAGGTAGTTTTAAATGACCAAACTCTAGGACTTCAGGAGTCAAGCTGCTAAGTTCATAGACTGAGGCTGTAGGTGTAGCGTTGTCCCCCCGTGTTGGATGAGCATGTTGACTGAGCACGGGAGCTTGATTGGGTTGCACATCGCCAGTTTGAGCAGATGCAGAAACAAAGCTTGTCTAGCCCACATTGGAGCAATCAGGATTAGAGTTGCTTGTGCCTGGTGCATTTTGTGCACTATTCTGCTGCGTAACGGTGTCGGTGGAAAAGCGTAAGCAATTTTCCCAGACCAGCTCATCCATAAGGTATTCCCCTTGTTTCTGGGTTGGGGAAACCAGGATGCGAAGTTTGGGCATTGTGAGTTTTGTTTTGTGGTGAACAAGTCTAAGGATAGCCCTGGAGGGAAAGATATTGTCTAATATTCCTTTGTTGAGTTGCCACTTGTGTTCTTCGGGTAGGGTGTCTCTGCTTAGAGTCTGCTAGAGAATTGAGTTCCTCTGGAACGTGTTGGGATACTAGGAACATGTTCCGCTTGAGTGCCCACTTTTCTGGGCTAGCCTGGACAGACTTGGCGAGTGAGCGCCTCCCTGCTTGTTTATGTAAAACGTGGCAGTGGTGCTGTCTTTGAGGACTTGCACTGTTTGACCTGTTAGATGCACCTGAAAGGCTTGTAGGGCTTTGAGTACTGCTAGTAGCTCTAAAAGGTCGATGTGATTTTGGGCTGTATCCTGTGTCTACAGGCCATGCTGCACTGTGTAGTTGGAGGTAATGGGCTCCCCATCTGGATAGTGAGGAGTCTGTTGTAACTATTGCTTGCACTGGAGGATTTTGAAAGGGTTATCCCTTTAACACATTTTCCTTTGTCCACCAGCGTAGCACTTTAACTAGGGTTAGCGCAACAACTAGATCAACCCACTCACCGATTGCCCGAGACCACTGTTTCGCTAACCACTCTTGCATTCGGTGCATGCGCAACCATGCATGAGAAACTAGGTAAATGCATGAAGCCATCACACCAAGCAAGCGCATTGCTTTGCGTATGGTTTTATTGGCAACTGGAAAGATGAACAAGTTACTTCTTACCTGGTAACGTTCTTTCGATGGGATGTTCGTCCGACGTATTCCTTATCTCTGATAGATCATCTCCCAGCTTGCTGGTCTCAGAAAAATTTTTCAGTAGAGGGCGCTGCGCGTCGACGTCCCTCGAGCCGATGTCCCTCGACAGCCTCCGTATCGGCGTCGACGTCATCACGCGTATAAATAGACTCGCGCAGCGTCCGTTGCTTAGTTCCGTTTTGACGTTAACAGTTGTTTTACATGAATTGGTTATTGACCTTTAAGGAGCGTAAGGTGCAACCTCAAGGGAAGTATTACTGCGGGGATGGATGGGAGGGGCGATCAGGAATACGTCGGAGGAACATCCAATCGAAAGAACGTTACCAGGTAAGAAGTAACTTGTTCTTCAAAGGGATTGTGTCCTCCGACGTATTCCTTATCTTTGATAGACTCCCATAGCAGTGGTGTGTAATTGGAGGTGGGAGTAAAATGCCATGTTTCCTTTTAGGAATGAACAGAATGTAATAAAGGCTTTGCCAAACCTAGTCTCTTGACTAGAGCAGGAATCCAGGTTGTAAAATCTTGTGAAGGTATGTGCGGACGACCATGTGGCAGCCGCACATATGTCTCGGACCGGAACCCCTCTTTGGAGGGCCGAGGATGCTGCGATACCCCTGATTGAATGAGCCCTAAGATTTTGAGGAGGCTCTTTCCCTGATAGTTTGTAACATTCCAGAATGGCCAAAATAATCCATCTGGAAATGGTTTGTTTTGTTATCGGTATTCCCAATTTGTGTCCTGAGTAACCTACGAACAGTTGGTCTGCTTGCCTAATTCTAGCAAGTCTGCTGATGTAAAAGCTTAAAGCCCGCCTTGGGCCCAGCCTATGTAGCCTTTTTCCTCTTTCCCCGGATGGGGAGGCGGATAGAATGAAGGTAAGGTAATTTTCTGAGTGATGTGGAATTCAGAAACCACCTTTGGGAGGAAATTAGGCTTCACCTGTAGGACAACTTTGTCTTTATGAAAAAATGTATGAGGGGGTTTACAAGATAGAGCTTGTAATTCGCTCACCCTTCTAGCAGATGTTAGTGCCACTAATAAGACAGTTTTAAGGGTGAGAAATCTTAGCGAACAAGAGTGGAGTGGTTCGAAAGGAGTACCCATCAAGAAATTTAAGACTAAATTTAAGTCCCATAAAGGAACCTGGAACGGTCTTGGAGGGTAGACATTAGTTAATCCCTTTAGAAATTGTATTACTAAGGGTAATTTGAAATACGGTGGCTCCTCTGCAGTGCGCTTGAAGATCGAAAGCACTGCGAGATAGCCCTTGATAGTGTCAATTTGAAGGCCTGAATTTGCCAAGTAGAGTAGAAAAGATAACACCGTTGGTGTACCACATGAAAAGGGGTCGATATTCTCCTCTCTACACCAGCTGCAAAATGTGTTCCAGTGGCAGCGGTATAAAGACTTTGTTGCTGGCCTTCTGGCCGAAAGCAACACCTCCATGACGTCATCAGGGAGGTCCCAATCCTTGTATCTCAACCTTTCAGAAGCCATGCGTGAAGGTTGAGGGTTGAGATGTCTGGATGGAGAACCTGACCTCCCTTTTGTGAGAGAAGATTCTCCTTGAGTGGAAGACGAATTGGAGGGCAGATGGACATGTCCAGAAGGTCCGGGTACCACGTTCTCCTGGCCCAGTATGGGGCAATTAGGATCATGGTCCTCCGGAATCTTCTCAACCTCCTGATCATTTGAGGAATGACAGGGACTGGTGGAAACGCGTACAGGAATGGAAACTCCCAGTCCACTACGAACACGTCCCCTAGAGCTCCTCACGGGGGAAATTCCCTTGAACAAAACAGATCGCACTTCCAGTTGGTACTGGTGGCGAACAGATACACTTCAGGGGTTCCCCAAAGTGCGAAGATCTCCTGAAGGACTTCCTGAGATAGTTCCCACTCATGGGAGACTGCTCTGCCTGCTCAGAGCATCCGCCGTCAAGTTCTTCTCTCCGGCTAGGTGAACTGCCGATAGAGAGATTCCTTCTTGAATTGCCCAAAACCAGAGCTGCATCGCCTCTCTGCACAGTGGCAGTGATCCTATGCCTCCTCTTTTGTTGAGGTAGTGCATGGCCACTGTGTTGTCCGTCATTATCAGGGCATTTTTCCCCTGTACAGATGGCAGAAAAGCTTTCAGAGCTTTTGATTGCTCTCAGCTCTAACAGGTTGATATCTAGTCTGGACTCCGATGGAGACCAACGACCGCTGATGGTCAAGTCGTTGGTATGGGCTCCCCACCCCGTGAGTGAGGCATCTGTGACTACTGTTATCTCCGGCCATGGTTGCCAAAACAGTTCTCCCTTCAAGATGTTTTTCTGGCAGGCCCACCACTGAAGGTCTCGAGCCACCTTGTCCGGAACCTGAAGGAGGTCTGTCATTCTCCCTGAGAATTGTGACCACTGCGTTCTCAGTGCCCACTGAAGAGATCTCATTCTCAGGCGAGCCTCTGGCACAAGGAAGATGCAGGATGCCATGAGGCCTAGCAACCTCAAAAAGTCGAAGGCTGGGAGACGTTGGACATTTTGAAACTTGGCGACCATCTGCAGAATATCTTGAGCCCTCACCTCTGGTGGCGAGGCTTTTCCCAGGGAAGTGTCCAGGACCGCTCCAATGAACTGTAGTCTCTGTGATGGTATCATCTGTGACTTCTTTAAATTGAGGGAGAAGCCCAATTTGTGAAGGAAGTAGCAGACATAATCTAGCTGAATCTGAGCTTGTTCCGGAGATACAACTCTGATCAGCCAATCGTCCAGGTAGGGGTAGATGTGAATCCCTTCCCTCCTTAGACTTGCAGCCACTACCGACATTAGCTTGGTGAAGACCCTCGGGGCAGAGGTCAGCCCAAATGGCAGAACTCGAAATTGATAAGGAGAGCCGCCAATTGCGAACCTCAGGTATTTCCTGTGTTTGAGATGGATTGGCACATGGAAATAAGCATCCTGGAGGTCAAGAGATACCAGCCAGTCCTGGAGCTGGAGGGCCTGAAGGATCTGAGAGAGAGTTACCATCTTGAACTTGTCCTTCTTGAGGAACTTGTTCAATTCTAATAAGTCCAAGATAGGTCTCAGTCCTCCGTCTTTCTTCGGTATGAGAAAGTAGGGGGGAGTACCAGCCCTTGTTCCTCTCCACTACAGGTACCTGTTCTATGGCACCTTTCTCTAGCAGGTCAACAATTTCCTGTAAGAGGAGTGGATCTAGAACTTTCAGAGAGCTGTTCCCCGGTGGATGACTGAGGGATGCGTAGAAAAGGCAGGCAGTAACCTTGGGCAACTGTCTCCAATGCCCAAGCAACTGACGTAATAGCCTGCCATTCTGTCAAATGTTGAGTTAACCTGCCCCCTACTGGTGTCTTGTGAGGAGAGTCCTCAGAGCGGTTTGGAGGCGGCTGATGCAGATGCCGAGGGTAAAGAGGCACCTGCTGTGGCTTTTGTATTTTTACCCCGTCCACCTCAGGTGAATTTTTGCTGACCCCTTTGAACCGGCTGTCCTCTGCCTCTTCCGAATGTGGAATAGAAGCAAAAGGACTTACCTCTCCAAGAGGTTCCTGAGGGGCAATATGGTGTGTGACTGATTGCAGCTCCCAGGGACTTTGCTGCTGCCTTTGATGTTTGTAGTTTCTCTAAAATGTCATCCGCCTTGTTACCAAACAAAGAAGAGCCGTCAAAGGGCATATTCAAAAGTCTGCTTTGCACATCTGCAGCAAAACCAGACTTTCGCAACCAAGCAAATCTCTGGGTTGTTGTACTTGCCACCATGGCCCTGCTGATGCTGTCAGCAGAATCAATGTCAGTTTGAAGGGTTTCGCACATAGCGTCTTTACCATCCTTGATGTTTAGGAACGCTTCCCTTTCTTCTCCCTCCGGGAGGCAGTCAGCCACTGATGAAGCACACTCCCAAAGTGTGTGGCTAAACCTTGCGAGCGTACAAGTAGCATTGATGGATTTCAGCGCCGCCATGCTACATGCAGAAAACTTTTTTGGCCATAGAGTCATATCTCTTATCATCCCTGTCCTGTGGAACAGTAGGGTAAACCGATTTACTACCTGAAGAAGTAGCTGCCTGAACAACCAGACTCTCCGGAGTTGGGTGTTTGGATAAATATTCAGGGTCAGCAGAAGACACCCTATATTTAGCTGATAATTTTTTTATTAACCGCTGGGATTACCTCAGGTGTTTCCCAGTTTGCCAATATTCTCCTTTGCAATGCCGCATGAAATGGCACCACAGGATCTTCCTGTGGACCTTTGACCAAGATGTCTGTGAGGTTGTCCGAAAAGCAGGTGAGGGTGTGGACCACCCCATAACCTCTATTATCCTTGCCATCAAGGTTCTATAAGGGGTTTCAGCATGTTCCCCTGGGTCTGGTCTGGCAAATTCCACTTCTAGGAAGTGTCCAACCCACTTGCTTCCTGTAAGGATTCTTGGCGGTCTTTCAACCTACCTTCCTCAGAGGTAAATTCCTCTGGTACAGGAGTTGCAGATCCTTGCAACTCAAAAGTTGTTTCCTGATCCAAATCCTCCCCTTCTTCATAAATAGATGATGAGAGACTGGAGTGATCAGGTCTTGCAAATGGTATAAATCCCATTTCCAGAGCAGAAGGGGCCAAATTCGTCATGATTGGCTGAGAAAATGTTGATGCGGACGTTAAAGGCTTCGAAGCCATCGAAATAGGCATCGAGAAAGGTGGTAGAGGCCTCGAACTCGAGGGAATCGGAATTCTACTCGAGGTTGTCGACGACATTCTCGTGATCGAGGCTCTGGGTATGGCCACTGGCTGTGAGGTGGCCGTGGGTTTGTCCTTTCTCTGGCGTCGACTCGACTGACCTGTGCGTCGAAGAACCCTTCGATAACGGCGTCGAAGACGCCGATCTATGCGTAGAAGGGATCTTCGACGACGAAGACGCGACTTTGCTTTTACTCAAGGGTTCGTGACGCTCTCGAGTGGTTTCTTTCGCCGGGTCCTGCGACTCTAGGTGTTTTGATTTTTCGGGTCTTTCACCCAGGGTATCACCCTCAGTCTTTGAGGGGGTTGAGGCCGCTTTCTCGAAGATGCTCAGCATCTTTTTCCTGAATTCCTCCCACTCAGCCCGAGTGCTATGTTTTGTGGGGCAGGAGACCCTTTTTGGGGAAACGGAAGAAGAGGACGAGGAAGGGGATCTTTGACGTCTCTTTTTTGAATGCTTAGATCTCGAAGAGTGATGGGAACTGCTTCGAGACCTAGAACGAGAATATCTTTTGTGATGGCGGGGAGACCAATGTCTCGACTCCGCCGAGGAACCTTTCGAAGAAGTTTTAACTGCCTTGCCTCTCTCGAGCTTCCCCTAACGCTCCTTCAAGGCTTTCGCCGTCATGGACATGCAGTCCTCGCACTCCGAACAATGGTGCTCGATTCCCAGGCACCACAAACCGATCCTGTGAGGATCCGTCAACGACATTTTCTTTCCACTGTCTCGACATTTTTTGAAGCCGGACAGTGAAGTCGTCGGTTCGGGTGAGGAAGCCATTGAGTACGAGTCGGTATTCACGAGGAATAATGACCTATATTTGACTGAAGAACTGAGCAACGATATTCCGAGGCCCCACGAAGCGCAGAAAAACGGAACTGAGCAACGGACGCTGCGCAGGTATTTAAACGCGTGATGACGTCAACGCCGATACGGAGGCTGTCGATGGACATCGGCTCGAGGCACGTCGACGCGCAGCACCCTTTACTGAAAAATGTTTCCGAGGCCAGCAAGCTGGGAGATGATCTATCAAAGATAAGGAATACGTCGGAGGACACAATCCCTTCGGAAGAGGTATTTGCAGCAGTAGGTTATGTACTCTTCCGTTTGAAGGGAAGGCCAGCCCCTCCTCCATTTTTATGAAGGCTCCTAAGAACTGTTTGGTTTCGCTTGGAATGAGACTTGATTTTTTCTCAATGGAGAATCCCAATTGGAACAGAAGATGGATTTTCCTTTGGGTGTTTTTGTTTGCAAATTTGAGGGGATTCCCCCTGTTATAAGCCAGTCGTCCAGATAAAGGTACACTGGGAATGATTCTCTGCGTAAGTGCGTCGTCACTACCGCTAACATTGTGGTGAATACCCTTGGAGCAGAGGCATGAATTTCTGTGCGCTGGGAACATGGAAACATGAAAGTATACATCTTTCATATCCAAAGTTGCCATGTAATGACCCTGTTTTAGCAGTGGGATTACTTCTTGTAGCGTTGTCATGCAAAATTTCCACGGTTTGACATATGTGTTCGCAGGGCACATGTCTAGGACATGGCGCATTTGTAAGGTCTTTCTTCGGCACAAGGAAGTACTTTGAATAGATACCCTGGCATGCTTTAGTAGCAGTGCTTTGACCTCTTCTAGAAGAATGCGCTGATCCTCCAGAGTCATTTGTCTTGGCGGGTGGCTGCTGTATGAGTTCTGCAATAGCCTCCCGCCACGGTGGAAAGTACGCACTTCTCTGACATTATCCACCCCCCCCTCCCATGCGTCACTAAAAAGAGAAATGAGACCTACTGGAGAGGCATGGGACAGGACCTGGACCGGGTGGTCACTGCTTTGGTGAGTTGCAGCCTCTGGAGAAGAAGGATCTGCCTCTACCTCTCGACCTTCTGAGGCCCATTTGAGGTTTTGAGGATTGCCCCTGTGAGGAACCCCAAGATGTATGCCCGCCCTGGTTGTAGCTGGGAGGATCACTGGGAGATTTGTCCTCTTAAAAAGGCATATAGTAAATAAGCCCCTCTACATAAATGATTTGTTTGTGAGCTGTTCCAGGGATTTGAGTGCGTCATATTCCTTAGCACTTTTTAGTGCATCTTAGACTGCTTTCCGAAAATAGGGCATTAGGCTCAATTGGCATATTTAAAAGGGTGGCTTGGGTTTCCCCGCTTGAAACCCGATTGACGTAGCCATGCATGGCATTTAATGAGGGTACCTACAGCTTCTATTCAGGCTGCATTATCTGCTGCATCCAGATTATTTTTCAGGATGTAACTTGCCACCAATTTACCTTCAGCTACTGTTTTTAAAAGCTGTGCTTTAGGGGACCCGGGCAGAGTATTTGTTGTGAGAGCTCATCCCACTTGTGGCAATTATAACTTGCCAGGAGCTTAGCATTGTTGGCTATTCTTACTCGGTAAGCAGCAGAGGAAGCTACTTCCCTGCCCAGTGCGTATATCCTTTTGCTCTCCTTGTCAGGAGGGGCTTCGGCAGTGTACCTGCTCTTTTCCTTGTGGTGGTCACCACAAGAGAGTCAGGCTTTAGCTGCCCCCTAATATACAATGGGTGTGATCTAAACATCTTCTACATCTGAGGGTTGACTGCCTTCGCAAAATTGGGGGTAAGAAAAGGCGGCTCAATGCACATTTGGATAGATTGGAGCAGTGGAATGAACTGTGCTGCAGATCTCTTATCCCTCAGGATGTCCTCTACAGAGTCTTTGTCAACTTGAGCCTCCTGGGTATCGATTTTAAAATGTTCTGCTGCTTTGAAAACAAGATTATACTGCAGCTGGCTATCCACCGGGGAATCAGCCACTGGTTGGTCAATATGGTCTGGAGATTGAATGTTTACAACATAATATTGGTCTATATCCTCTATGTCCCTTTGGTCTCCTTCGTATGCTATTGACCTAGGGTCCTGCGAACCTGTAGTGTCAAAATAGTATAGGTCGTCAGATATGTTTTGATAGGTAGAGGTACTAGGCTGTGTCACGTCTAGGCGGGGTCTTTTGGCATTGGGCTGAATATTAGCTGCTTCGCCTTGATGGGGCCCCTGAAGGTTGATACGTTGATTAACAAAGCTAGACATTCTCCTCATTACTCTATCAAACTGTTCCAGGGTCCATTGAGTGGAGCTTGGTAAAACTGGGGGAACAGGGGTAGGATATGATGTGGCATTTATAACGCGCCAATACACAAATGTTTCAAGGCGCGATAAAGGGAAAGGCTCTGGTGCAGGGGGCCGTTTGTGTTGCATTGCCCCTGAGAGGGTGTCACTGGGGGCAGAGTGTTTTTATCCTTTGTAACCAGTGATTTTGAGGATAGGGGCATCTAAGATATGGAGTTTTTCGACATTTAGAATTTGAGGACAGTGTCTGGGATACATGATTTTTTTTTTTTAATGAGTTCTCATTTAAAATAAATGTGCCAGGGCCATCGACGCACGGTCGCTGGTACCCGTGGATTTGTCTGATTTGCTTGCAGCGTCGGAAACTGACTTCAGCGTCAGTTTTAGTGGCCCGTCATGTGGTGAAAGCGATGGCCCAGAGGGGAGGGATTTTTCAGACCTTCCCTTCGGCACCGTGTGTGGCTTATCGGTCGACGACGCTGTCGATGGTTAGCCATGGGTGGTGTGTTTAGTGTGGCGTGCAGTGTTGACGCTTCAGCCGCCGAGTGTCTCTGTAGCAGAACCACGGGAACCATGCAGGAATCGGTCGGGGTGTACTCGGCGTCACGTAGGACGCTGATGCTGCCAACGCTGGAGACCCCCCTCAGCTTGCATGGCAGCCTCAGCCGGCATGGTGGCCCCAGTGTTTAGTCTTCCGGTCTTTTAGTGTCTCGGGCCGAAACAGTTGGCAGGACTTGCACTGTTTTTCGAAATGGTCCCTAGGAAGGCAGAGATTACACACCCTGTGTGAATCTTTCAGGGAAACTTCCTGTTACAGGAAGGGCAACATTTAAATGATGTGTTTTCCATAGTATGGAAAGTTGGCAGCTCAGCGATGTTAAAAGGAAGCATAGGGAAATAGGCATTCTCTAAATGAGATGAATTATGACCTCCCCCCACTCTCCCTACTGTGCAGGGCCGAGGCCCATTGAGGCCTAGACAGGCCACAGACAAAGTTTGTCGAGACAGGTGAGTTGTCGGTGAATGGTCTTGTACTCGAAAGCCATCGCCGGGGATCTTGCAGTGTACGGCAGTCGAAAGGATAGGAAGAAAGTCTAAATTTAAAGTTTGTATAAGTAATGGTGTTAGCCAGAAGAAGGAACTCCGCAACTTGTGTCAAGTATGATGGTGGAAGGGGGCGTGGCTACGAGAGCCACGTGAGGAGTCGCGTTCTGGAGGAGCTCCCAAGATCCTGAAATTGATCTTCGCTAAAAGTGCACACGCGGATGCACATAAGCTCTGAAAAATCACGTGCCCGCCTAGGAGTGCGGTGCACATGCCCGCAAGACACATGGGGACAGCATTGTGAAGACTGCCGAGGTCACACATCTATCAACGGCGACACAAAATGGTGGACGGGAAGCACAGACAAAGGAATCAGCCGTCGGTGAGAGGATAGTGAGTGGACAACGGAGGACAAATAGCTGCGAGGTGCAGCACACAAGTACCCCGGCGCCGCTTGCACGGGTGCCGACAAGGCGGAATTTAAGGGCATGAAGGAGCGAAGCCGCATCCGACACAGTGGGTGAGACCCCCAACCGAACCGCTCCCGAGGCTCACCTGCAGCGGGACATGGCTACCCACCGATGCCGTAGAGGCCACGTGAGATAATACACACAGCGAGGAGGGACCCGACCAAGCGATCATGGCCCCTGCATTTGCATCGCACAACACATAATGCGGCAGGCAGTGGAGCAGCTTGATGGAGGCGGATGTATGATGGGCACCAAGGAGCCCCGCGAAGAAGAACATCGGGACGCCTGTGGGACGAGAGACAGAGCGGCCCGAAACACCCCTGCCGAGGAGGAGCCACGGTGGGCCCGGTGAGCGGGGAGCACCTGCAGCGGAGCAACAAAGCAGGGGGCACAAGGGCCGGAGAGCGAGACAAGGCAATAGTAGACTGAATAGGTGCACGCCCTAACTAAGGACCGCAACCAGACTGTACACATACACCTCGGGAGACCAAGTCGGGTTGCAAGGCAGGCACGTCTTGCGGTGCCTGCAACCATATACATATGCGGCCCCGCCTGGAGGTGAACTGCCGCAAATACATGGTTGTGCCGTGTACTTGGGAGCCAGTGCAGAGCTCGAAAAAGTAAACAGTCAAACAGTGCACACACACCTGAGGCTGCCACAGGTGAGGCCCAGTGGGCCCCGACATCGCTGCACTGCAGGACAATCATGGGAGCACTGAAGGCCACGGGGGGGCAGGTACAATAAGGCCCCAACGAAGACCTCTGGGTCTAAAACATAAGTAAGGCAGTGGCAGCTCGCAGAACTGCCCGGTGCATGGGAGATGAGCAGTGGGCACAACCTGGGCATAACTTGCGTTGGTGGACCATCTGCAGCCTGATCCTAACAACAAGTGGACAAATGGTGAGAGCATAGGAGCCGGATGAAGAAGGCATCCTCAAGCCCATGAGAGGGGGGGGGAAAGGAGGAGGCGTGAGGCGCACCCAGCGGAAAACACATTAGAATACAATATAAATATGTAGCAGCACCAGCGACCAGAAGATACTCACTGCTGGAGGTTGCCCGGTCCATAAGCAACATCCAGATAGGTCCACGAGCACTTGGGGGTGCAGACAGAGAAATGAACCACCAGGAGTTGGGGCACATTGACGATAAACGATAGCGGACAATTACGTGGGCGGACACTATCCACTCCAGACACAGAACTAGCAGAACACGGAAACCCCCACTCTAGCCCATCCCAGGTTCCATTGCCGACTGTGGAATGACCCAGAGGAGCTAAAGACCATACCCCGGGGCGCCCGCATAAAAACGCACAGTAACATCAACATGGCCAACAACAGGCTAAAACAAAGGGCAAACAACCCACGCTTGAAGAATACGCCAGAACACCGCGTATGGCAGAAGGGGCCAGGAGCAAGGAGAGGACCCCCCCCGTGCGCACTGATGCCACAAGCAAAGATCAGCAAATCCTGGGAGGAACTGTGGACTTGAAATTAGCATGTGAAACTAAATTGGAATCGGTTATGGTTGAACTGAAGGCGGCACTGGAGCTAAAAGTAGGGGCAGTACAGGAAGAGGTGAATCTCCTCCGGCAAGATGTCAGAGCGCTAGCAGAACATATAGGAGACTTGGAAAAGGAAGTGGCCCCCGAACACAGCTGCATGTGCGTCTCACAAATCGGAGATTCACATCCTAGAACAACGCGTGGGCAATTTAGAAAACAGGGCAGAGGAAGCAGAGGGACGCGACCAGAGGAACAACGTACGCATCGTGGGATTGACGGAAGGAGAAGAGGGACCTTACCTCAAGGAGTATATCGAAACAATGCTGCTGCAAGAAATAACCGGAGGGGTGCTGACTCAAGGATTTGCAGTGGAGCGGGCGCACATGGCCATGACGAGGAGGCCACCACCAGGAGTCCCCCCCCCAAAACCCGCCGAGGCCGATATTAGTCAAGATCCTGAACCATCGAGACTGGAGAAAAAAATCCTAGAGCATTTCCGGAAGGTAGGAACGATACAAAGAGTATCAGCAAACATAACGGCATACCCAGATTACATATTGCTGGTACAAAGACGACGCATGAACTATGGTGCAGTGAAAAGAAGATTGCGAGAAGCAGGTTACAAGTACATGTTAATATAGCTGGCGAAACTGAAGGTGTTCCACAAAACAGAGCATTGTTCTTCGACACTCTGGAGGATGCGTCAGAGTGGCTCCATACACAGAGCTGCCCACTGGAATCAGGTATCCGGAAGGAAGACGGCGCATATAAGTAAAATGGAGACTGCGGTACCTACGGTGTCGCAGTCTCAGACACTGGGACTAGAATATAAGACAGGGCAAAGACTGTTGGAGCAGGGTGACCAGGGCTGTATAAATATGATCCTTTGAGCACGGAAATGTATTACAAGGTGTAGGAGCCTAACGGAACCAGCTCTCACACCCCCACGAATAGACCAGTTAGGTTACCGGTAGATCGGTGACACCCTGCTGGGTTCCTGATCTAGGCATTCTGAAGTAGGACCAAATGCGGGGGAGCCTGAGATCCAGGGATGGAGCTGGGCAGCAGTTGGGGACGGGTAGGGAGGAGGGAGGGGTGGGAATGTGTGCAGTAAACATAGTTGGGGAAGAAGGGGAGGGGGGGTTAGTTGGGGAGCTTATGTTGAAATTGGGAGGGATAAGAGCCCACATTCATGCCAAACAAGACTGGAGAGAAGAACTAAGAGGGAGGAGGGACAAACCATGCATGGCAACGGGAAGTCTTAGAATAGTAACCTGGAACGTGAGGGGCCTCAACACTTACCTGAAGAGGAATAAAGTAATGATGTACTTGAGAAGGCTGAAAGTTGACATAGCATTACTACAGAAACCCACCTTACTAAAGAGAAACTAGAGGTGGTTAAAGAAAAGTGGCAAGGGACCACCATGGGAGCGACATTCTGCTTATGCAAGGGGGGTGGTTACCTGGGTGGCACCTCATGTACTGTTTCAGATGCTTCATGCCACGGTAGACCCAGATGGAAGGATGATAGTGGTACGAGGGATACTGGAAAACACAGAATTGATCATCATAAATACATATGCCCCTAACCAAGATACGGCGGCCTATTTCAGGACCTTATACGGTAAAATTAGCCCCCTACTGGGTGGCGCGATTCTATGGTGATGGGATTTTAACTGTACGTTTTACCCCAAAATGGATAGGTCAGATAGTAAACTAGATAAACCCACCCCTGCCGCGAAAGCATTACAGGCCCTGCTGAGAGATTTTGGACTAGGACATCTGGAGACAGCAACACCCGAAGGACAGGCATTATTCACACTACCCTGCCCCACATAACCTGTACATGAGTTTTGGGTTATATGTTTGCTGCCTCGGAACTCATAGGGGAAATGATAGGCTCAGAATACAAGGCGAGAATATTATCGGACCACTTCCCCCCTGGTCTTGGAGTGGAGACACCAGCCCCCTAGAGCGAGAATCCCGACATGAAGGCTCAGAGCCGAGGCCCTGCAAGACTCGGTATTCCGAGAGGATTTAAGGGAGGCGATTGAGTATTTTGACACCAACACAGGGAGCGTGCAGTCAGAAGGATCCCTATGGGAGGCGTTTAAAGTGGTAGTACGAGGTGCAGCCATATCCAAATCCAGAGGGCTCCAAGGGGGCATAGAGCGAGAGCTACAGGAGACAGAAGAAACTGGAAGAAATGATGCAGGGGGGGGGGGGGGGGGGAGTGGTCCCTCACAGGAGGATGCCGAATGGGTGAATTTACTACAAAAAACTAGCAGGGAGCACTGGGAAAGACTATGTAAATTGAACTATACAAAATATATCGAAAGGCAACATGCAGGGGGAGACAAACCGGGAAGGATGCTAGCATGGCTATATAAAAATGAGACACAGAGCAGTGGTCAGAGAGATAAAGGGAGAAGGTGGTCAGACCTGGAACACCCAAGAGGGAGTAAAAGAAGGGTTCCTTAGATTCTACAAACGCCTCTATGAGGACACGGGGGAGGAGATGGGTCGGGAGATTCAGGAAACACTGAAAGACATAGGATTACCCAAATTAAACGATGAAGAACAGGAGAACCTGGACGCCCCAATTACAATAGAGGAACTAGAGACAGTGGTTCAGAACCTACCCACATGCAAGGCTCCGGGGTCGGACGGGCTCCCTAGTGAATTTTATAAAACACAAGCAGGAAGTACTCCCCCTGCTGCTAGCCATGCTAAATGAAGCGCTAGAGAGGAGAAGGTTGCCGGAATCTCTGAGGGAGGCGATTATTCCGCTCCTAAAACCGGGTAAGCCAAGTACGGATTGTGGGTCATATAGACCCCCATCTATGTTGAACAAAGATAGCAAAATTCTCATGGCAGCGTTAGCAAACAGACTCAAACGGGTAATTGGCAAACTTATACACCCTGATCAAACAGGCTACGTTCCAGGCAGGAATATAACCAACAACCACAGGAGACTCCACCACATCATAGAACAGACAGAGAAGGACCCCGGAGAAATGGCAATAGTCTCGCTGGACGGAATAAAAGCCTTCGACTCTGAGGTGGCTGTGGTTGTTGGCGGCCTTGAAAGAGTACGGGATGGGTCCAGGGTCCTTGAGTTAAGTCAGGATGGTATACAGCTCCCCAATTGCCAGGGTTAAAACGGGCGCTATAATCTCAGATAAATGGCAACTTAGTAGGGGCACTAGACAGGGCTGCCCCTGGTCACCCATGCTTTACATTCTCGCATTAGAACCATTGGCAATCTGTCTCAGACAACAGTACGGGGAGATCGGGATACACACGAAGGGGGGACCGCACCGGATATCATTGTACGCCGACGATATGCTGTTATACCTGCGCTTCCCAGAAGAAAACCTACAGTATGTCCTGGAGGTGATGGAACGCTATGCCACCCATTCGGGCATAGCAGTAAACCCTAAGAAGTCAAGCATGTTTCCTCTGGGGAGACATAGGGGGGCCCCGCATGGGAAGCTACCGGTTTTGCCGATACTCTGGCAGACAAGGACATTTCAATACTTGGGGATTAAAATATACCACACAGCTGTGGATGAATACAAATACAACACGGAAAGGGCAGTGGAAGGCATCAAGAATAGTATGGGGTTCTGGTCAAAGCTCCCCCTGGCCATGGTGGGAAGGGCGGCTGTGATCAAGATGGTGGTTCTGCCCAGGCTGTTACATTTTTTCACGAACATCCCATACATGCTCCCCAAACGCTTTTTCATGAAACTCCACAGCTTATGCAGGGGCTTCCATAAGGAACAAGTTACTTACCTGTAACTGTTGTTCTCCAGCATGGGTCTGGCATGGATTCACATGCTCATGGATTCACATGCTCATGAATATTCCCCGTCATCAGGCTGGGAATCCTCGGTAAAGAAAAATCAGTATCAGTTTCGTTTCTGATCTGTCTTTCGTAGTAGTAACTGATCTCTGCGTCATACTGACCACAGCCAATGACTGCCCTCTACCTAAGCCCCGCCTCTGGCAGCCATCTTCAGATTTCGTAACACGTGAAGTGGCAGTATGACCAAGTGAAGAGCCGCAGAGGGGTAGGCGGGAGGGTTCGCATGTGAATCCATGCCAGACCCATGCTGGAGAACAACAGTTACAGGTGAGTAACTTGTTCCTTCTCCAGCATGGGGTCTGGCATGGATTCACATGCTCATGAATATAAGAATAAATAGCAGTACACACATGCACAACCACGGGGGGTGGCAAAAGGCTCAACATTAAGCAATACAAAAAACTCAACATTAAGCATCTCTTACCTCCTCACCAGACTCACCTTAAGCGAACAGGTTGCGCAGCACTGCTTGGCCGACCCTGGACTCCTCCCTGGAATCCCGATCGACGCAGTAGAATCTTGTTAAGGTGTGCGTCGACTACCACGTAGCAGCCCTGCAGATGTCCAGCAGGGGCACACCAGATAAGAAAGCCGTAGTAGCAGCGATCGCTCTGGTCGAATGGGCTCTCGGACGGCCTGGCAGCGGTCGGTTAGCCAACTGGTGGCAGTGCATGATGCAGCCGGAGAGCCATCTGGAAATAGAAGACTTCGAGAGAGCCTTCCCCTTGATTCACAGGTCCAAAGTTCACGAATAGCTGCGATGTCCTCCGAAAACTCTTTGTGCGGTCCACGTAGAACTTCAGTGCTCTAGCCACATCCAGCGAGTGCAAAGTCCTCTCGGCCGGCGACGAAGGAGACGGGAAGAAAACAGGTAACACCAGGGGCTCGTTAAGATGGAAGTCCGACGGCACCTTGGGCATAAAGGAGGGGTGCGTCCTAAGCACCACCCTCCAAGCATGGAAAGTCAAGTACGGTGCTTTGCAGGATAGGGCCTGGATCTCTCCCACTCGTCGTGCGGAGGTAATGGCCCCCAGGAATGCAGTCTTCCACGACACAAAACTTCATCGGTGCGGAGTGCATCGGCTCGAATGGGGGCCCCATGAGCCTGGTCCGCACCACGTTAAGTTCCAACGCCGGGGCCTTCACCAGCGGGAACGACCGGAACAGTCCTTTCATAAACTCTTTTACCAGTCGATGGGACCACAGGGACGTCCGTCCTGTGGTTCTGGTATATCTGGAGATCGTCGCCAGATGAATCTTAATGGAGGCATGGGCTAGCCCAGCCTTTGCCAGCGATAGCAGGTACGGCAGCACTTGAGGGGCCGTAATCCGTAGGGGGTTGATCTTCTGTGCTCGGCACCAGATAGAGAACCTCTTCCACTTATGACCGTAGCATTTGAGAGAGGACGTCCTGGCCTTTGCAAGAACCTCTCTGCAATCGGCCGGTATATCGTAGCCTCCAAACTCTAGCGCTGCAGGAGCCAAGCCTGCAGGTTCAGCGACGCCGGGTCGTGGTGGAAGATGGCGCCGACAGCTTGATAGGAGGGGACGTTGACAAGTCCAGAAGGTCCGGGAACCAGATCTGCCTCGGCCACGCCGGTGCAACGAGGATCAACCTGCACCGGGACCTCTTGAGCTGGTTGATGAGTCGAAGCAGCAACGGCAACGGAGGGAACGCATACAGGTATAGGCCGTCCCAGGGGAACGAGAACGCATCGCCCATGCTTCTCGGCTGGGGAAACCTGCTGGCGAACCTCTTGCACTTCGAGTTCGTCGCTGTTGCGAACAGGTCGATTTGGGGTTTGCCCCATCGTCAGAAGAGTTGATCCACCTGATCCTGGCGCAGTTCCCATTCGTGATACGCGCGCAGCTCCCTGCTGAGCGAGTCGGCGATGGTGTTTCTTTCTCCTGCCAGGTGGAAGGGAACCAGGAACATCCCCTGGGCGACCGCCCAGTGCCACAGATCCTGTGACTCCTTGGATAGGGCTGGGGATCTGGTGCCTCCCTGCTTCCGTATGTAAAACATTGTCGTGGTGTTGTCCGTGAAGATCCGCACCACCTTGCCCTTGAGCGACGGGAGGAACGATTTGAGAGCCCAGAACACGGCTCGGAGTTCTAGGACGTTGATGTGCAGGAGCCTCTCCTCCGGGAGCCAGAGGCCTCTTGCGTGGAGATCTCCGGTGTGGGCGCCCCAACCTTCCAGGGAGGCGTCCGTCGTCACAGTCTCCTGGTACGCCGGCGTCTGAAAGTCCTTGCCCGCCGTGGGGTGCGCTCGAACGCCCCACCACTGAATCGCCCGCCGGAACACCTCGTTGAGGGGGACCGTGTCTTCGAAGGTGCCCGTCGCCTGTATCCAACGGGCGTCGAGAAATTCTTGAAGAGGGCGCATCCGTAGTCTGCAGAGGCGCACCAGGTAGATGCAATAGGACATCATCCCCAGGAGGGACTTGATGGACCTCACCCTGGCCACGTCCGTGGCTAGCAGGCGCTGCACTTTGCCTAGAATGGTCTTCGTCCGTTCTTCCGACGGTGCTGCCAGGCGCCTCACTGTATCGAGCCTTGCTCCCAGAAACAGGGCCACCTGCGACGGCACCAGGTGGGACTTTGGGTAATTTATGGCGAATCCCAGGTCTGTGAGTAGCTGGACGGTCCTCGCAGTGTGTTCGACGGCGAGTTCCCTCGTCCTTGAGCGGATGAGCCAGTCGTCCAGCTAGGGGTAGACGTGAATCCCCTGCAGGCGCAGCCGCGCCGCCACAGGTGCTAGGCACTTGGTAAAGACCCTGGGGGCCGACTTCAATCCGAACGGCAGTGCTCTGAATTGGTAGTGGCGTCCCTGGACGACGAACCTGAGGAACTTTCGGTGACTTTTGAGGATGGGAACGTGGAAGTATGCATCCTCCAGGTCCAACGACGATAGAAAGTCGCCTTCCTCCAGCTGTCCCAGTACGTGCTGGAGGGTGACCATCCTGAACTTTTGTGACCTGATGTATTTGTTCAAACGACGAAGGTCCAGGATGGGGCGCCAGCCGCCCGTCTCCTTCCTGACGAGGAAGTACCTTGAGTACACCCCGGAGCCTCTTCGGGACAAGCTCGATGGCGCCTTTCCTGAGCATCGCCCGTACTTCCAACAGCAGTTGCGGGACGTGACTTTCCTTCCTGGCCACAGGTGGAACGTGAGGGCACTTCTTCAGGAATTCAATAGAGTGTCCTCTTGCCAGGGTATCCAGCACCCAACGGTCGGTGGAGATGGACTTCCACACGCCGACGCGGCGAGGCGTTCCCTGCTTGCCGCGACCCCTGTAGGCCTCCTGAGACGAGGAGCGTGCCGCCTGGCGGTAGGACGACGAGCCACCGCTGGATCCCTGGGAGGCACCATGTCTGCCTCTGGAGCTCCGAAAGGGCCATCGTTGCTGAAGGGCTCCTAGGGCGCGGGCCGTCTCCGTGTTCGTCTTTATGGCTTGGAGGGATTCGTCCACCGCCTTCCCGAAAAAGTTGCTGCCGTCGAACGGCATGTCCAACACCCTGGTCTGGACGTCCTGACGGAAGTCGGTCGCCCGGAGCCAACCCCGTCGTCGTAGGCAAACACCGTTGCCCAGCTGGCGGAACCCGCTATCGGCAATATCGGTTGCCACCGTTATGGCGTGGTCCGACGCCACCTCGCCTTCTTGAAGTATTTCCAGGGCCTCGGACCTCTTGTCCGGTAGGAAGTCCAATATGGGGGCCAGCTTAAACCAAAGCTCCCTGTCGTAACAGGCCACGATCGCCAGGGCGTTGGCCGCTTTGATCGTCGTCGCCGCCGACGAAATGACCCGCCGCCCCATGGCGTCCAACTTCTTTCCCTCGCCGTCCGGCGGGGAATTCGACGTCGAGGCTCCTGACCCCGCCGCTTTCTTCTTCGCCGCCACCGAGACGACCGAGTCTGGCGTTGGCTGGGCCCTGAGGCACAGGGGAGCGGTTTCGGGGACCCGGTACTTCTTCTCGTACCGGTCCCGTTTGGCTGGTGCCGTGGAGGGGTTCTTGAGAACCGACAGGCCCTCCTCCCAGATGTCATCGATTAGAGGCACCGCAATGACAGTCTTCCTCTTGGCCTCCCGGCGCTGATAGAGGAAACCTTCTTTTCTGCTCCTCCGGGCAGAGCTGGAACAATTCGGACGCCCTGGCGATCATGGCGTGGAATGAGCCAATCTCGTCGGGCGGCGAGGCCCGTTCGACGCGAGGCCCGTTCGACGGGAGACCCGTTCCGTCGCCCTCAGAACCCGTCGTCGAGCCCATCGCACCGTCATCTCCCGATTCGTGGGAGGATGAGGAGGGAACTGTAGGCCTTACGGGGGCGAGTGGAGGAGAGGGTTGGGTCCTCCGTCGTTTGTTCTGAGCACTTCCCGACGGGCCAGGTTGCGGGTCCTCCGGTCTGGGCCGTGGTAATCTCGTCCTTATCTCAGAGCATAAGGACTGGATCGCAGACAAAATGGCCGCCGAACTATCCTGAGGCCTAGGTTCCGGCTGCGCCGGAAGGGAAGGCTGCTCTTCCTCGCCATCGTCGTCTTCCTCGGTTATCTCCCGAGGATCTTCCTTACGGGATCGAACCTTCTCGAATTGGACTTCGAGATTCCTCACGGCCTCGGTCAGTTCCTCCTCCAAGGCTGACTCCGAGCTCGAGGAGGCTACCGTGCCCCCCCTCGCTTCTTCCATCATGGTGGCCATGACAATGGGCTGAAAAGAGGATTCCCTCCTTGGCGGCAGGGAAACTCTAGTCCCGGAGGCAGTCTCCGCTGGCGGGGTCTCTGCCGGCTTGGCCAGAGTCGCCGCGATCGCCTCGATAGAGGGCTTTGCCTGCTGGGTAGGGGCCTTCACCACCTTAGGTGCGTCCCGGGCCTTCTCCTTAGGGGGAGGGGCGACGCCTCGCTCCCCCTCTTCCGAGATCAGACGGGCTTCTCCCGAAGCTTACCCGGGGTCTCGGACTTCCTCTTCCCCGAACCGGAGCGCTGGCTCGTGGTTGACGGTGCCGGGGAAGGTGCGCCCTGCCTGGCGACCGAAGAGCCCGACCTTTCAGCGCTCCCGGAGCCAGCGGACTCGCAGCGCTTGGCCTGGTGTTGGGCCCCCGTCGCCGGGGCGCCTGCACAGGACTTCGAAGCCCGCTCGGACCCTTTCTTCTTCTTCTCACCCGTTGAGCCCTTCTCCAACCAGCTGGCGAGACGGGATCGACGGTTCCTCATGGTCCGCTCCGACAAGTTCTTGCAGAACTGGCAGTCCTTCTCTACATGAGTCTTGTCCCCATGAAGACAGTAGAGGCATCGCGAATGTTCGTCTTCCTTAAACACATTCTGCAGCCCTCATCCAGGGCAGCTGCGAAACAGCTTGGGTCCGGCTGACGAACTCGCGTCCTGGGCCATCTCGAAGTAGGCCGCGAATCCTCTGGAATCCTCCAAGAAGTTGATTCGACTAAATCTTCACCCTTGAGGGGCGTAGGAAAATCCCGTAACGGTAGCCGTTAACGGGATTAGAAACGGTGGAGCTTGAGGCTCGATTAGCCGAAAAAATGTGAAAATTCACCTGAAAAAGCGCGAAACACGCTGTAAAAGCTCGAGAGCTAAGCACGAGGACTCCCAACACTTGAACGTGCGGTAAAAATCTGAAGATGGCTGCCAGAGGCGGGGCTTAGGTAGAGGGCAGTCATTGGCTGTGGTCAGTATGACGCAGAGATCAGTGATTGGTTACTACTACGAAAGACAGATCAGAAACGAAACCGATACCGATTTTTCTTTACCGAGGATTCCCAGCCTGACAACGGGGAATATTCATGAGCATGTGAATCCATGAGCATGTGAATCCATGCCAGACCCCATGCTGGAGAACAATAGGAACAGGGTAGCCCTATGGAAGTTGCAAAGCTCGTGTGATAAGGGGGGCATAAACCTACCGAATTTCGAGATATACTAACCTGGCGGGACAGCTCCAGTATGTGGCCAGATGGCTATCAGAAGAAGAGACAGCTGAAGCCAGGCTATTGAGCAAGGATTTCTCCCCTTTTTTTCTAAGAGAATTGGTATGGCTACCTAAACCAGAGATGCAAGGAAGTGCGAGATTGCTGGAACTGAGCTGGAAAATATGGAGCAGAGCATGCCAAATAGTGGAAAACCTGACCCCCATGCTCCCCGCAGGTGCCACTAGCGGTGCTATGCGTTGACACGCAAATGATAAAAGGGATCCGCAAATTCTGGGAACCGATGGGCCTCGCGACCCTCAAAGATATATGGCAAGAGGCAGGGGGGTAGGGGGGTTACTAGATTTCCAGAGGATAATGGGATACCGGGGTACATAAAGGCCAATATATCACATATACAAGAATCAAACAAGTGCGAGAAAGTTAGCCTGAGGTAGAGCTAGCTGAACAACACGATACAGTCATTGAGATGATGTACTATATCTCTGAGGGTGGGCACAAAATATCCTGCATTTATGAACTATTGATGTCCAGGGTGGGCAAGGAATTGCTCCAACTGAGGCGGGACTGGGAGGAGGAGGTGGGAGAACCTATGCAAGATGGACAATGGGACAGGGCTCAAAAGGTAACATAAGAAGGTGTCCCGAAATGCAAAGCTACAGCAGATCCAGTTATATGTTACCCACAGCACATATATGACCCCTAGCAAAATTGCCAGATTTGGAAGCCCAGTGACACAGAAATGCCCCAGGTGCGGGGAGGTCGATGCTGGGATGATGCACATGTTCTGGGTGTGCCCGGAGGTGGGCAGATTCTGGAAGGAGGTTAAACTACGTCTGTCCCAAAAAGGGATCAAGTTGGAGGTGGAGTCAGTATGGGCATGTGTGCTGGGCTGACCACCTGAAGTGGGCAGAAGCGGAGACGGCAGCCTGGTATGAAGCAATCGGGAGGGGAGGAGGAAGCAGGACCCCTGATAGCGTGGAGACAACTGGTGGCCACGATGGTGGGACTCTCCCACGCTGAACTCAGTGAAGATGACACGCTTGGGAACAATGAGGGAGAGAAACCCTAAGGAACGAAATATAGGCATTGAAGTAGGGGCTCGAGGGGGGAGGACTGTGACGCATAATATGTGAATACAATGACGTGAAGTATATACTTGAATGTCCTAAATGTTGGTAAAGTTTGGTGTGTTCATAAAATAAGTGTTTTAAAAAAAAAAAAACTATGATGGTGGAACAAAACAATCATAGGGACCTCGATGCGTGAAGGACCATGGAATTTAAGAGACGTCATACTAGGGATAGTATTACTGGCATGCCCCGGCGACGTGCCTTTTCGAGTTTTCAAAACAAAAAAATGTAATACTCCGCGGCTACCATTAGACGTCAGCCTGTGCATAGCATGTGATCCAAGCCGAACCACAAGCCTCAGAAATATATATAATATATAAACACACACAAACACACGCACGTCCAATGGCATGATAGAGTCAAGGTGAGTCACCTATCAATATCAAGTCGTACTATGCCCTTTCTGGAAGGATATCCATTTGAGGAGTAATATGCAATCCATTCAAAGGTAACTATGTCTGGACTAACAATGATACGTTGGCGATTAGAGCATTGGGACAAGAGACTGGAGGAAAAAGTTACTAGAAGGCATTAAGAAACTTACTTTAGCCATAAATATGCTCTGTAGAAAATTGAAAGTGACCAAATAATGCCACCAACAAATGGTTGGCAAAATCCTGTTAAGATTTTATAACTTTTGGTAATTTCCTTCATTATGGATGTGGTTTTACTCTCTTCCATATATTTTGAATTTATCCTGGTACAGACACTAGGGACAGGTAGGCAACCTGTCACTTCATATGTTTTGGTCAACATCTACCGTAGCAACAGTGAGCAAAGTCAATGCAGGGGGATCATTGGAGTCATAAGTGAACAGTTCTGGAAATGTTGCCTACCCATGTATTGGTGAAAAAGCAGGATGCGGCACAGATTGCCACAGCAGCATTGGCTCCCCTTGCATTGGAAGGGGCACCATCTGTATATGTGCATAGCTGCTTAAATCCAATGACTGACCTCTGTTCCCCCGCCAAGAAAGAATAACTTGGCTCTCTGCTAGATTCTTTCTGATGTTCTTCCCACAGATCACACTTTTTTGATATCCATCTCCAAGCATAACTGCTCTTCGAAAAGGAAAGTTTTCTGCTACCAGGGGGTGCAACGCAACTCCGCCCAAAGCCTCAAAGCCCCAGACAGGACTTCTGGGCCAGTGTATATGAGGCGCCGCACTCTGACCTTAGTAACACCCTTTTTCCCTAGCACTCCAATGCCGACAGACCGCAAAACCAAGGTTTACTAGCTGACCGCCAAGTGGGCAGGGAAGGTAGTGAGGAATTTGTGGAATGAACATTACTGAGAAGTACTTCATTTTTCGTGTAATCAATTCCTTCCTCCCAAAGATTTCTCATCTTTGATAGACTCTCAAAGCAGCACATAGACTTTGAGAAGGGAGGACAGCAGGGACACCAGGTAAACCATAAATCTCTTACGGACAGCCCAGCCAAAATCAGTGTCCTCACCAGACAGCACCCATACAGGTTTGTTTAGCAAGTGTGTGCAAAGAGCCCCATATAGCAGCCTGAGAAATGTCCCAAACAAGGACTCCATGTTGCAGAGCTGAAGGTCCAGTTAGCCCTTTGGTAAAATGTGCCCCAAGACCCTCGGGGTACATCCCTACCAACCAGATCAGCGCATTTTAAGATACAGAGGATGATCGTCCTCAACTGGGTCGGTTTGTTCACAGTCATGCCAGCACAAGCACCAGCATAACCAACAAAAACCATGTCATCTTTCCTGGCCTCTCTAGTCAGAGTAGTAGTAGTTTACGGCCTATATCAGGTCCAAACGATAGAATCGTTTCCTTCCGTGGAAGGGTGAGAGGAAAAAAAAGACAGAAAAGGCATCTAGAGAGAGATGAACATCAGAGACTACTTTCAGAAGGAAGAAGAATGGCCACACTCAACATCAGCTACTTGGAGAAAACCAAGTAAGGCTTTTTAACAGACCACGCCTGAAACTGAGACCACTGGCAATTGAGAAGACACTGAAGGAACCTCATGTGACACCAAGAATCTGGCACTACAAGGATGCAGGAGACCATGATACCTAACAAGCGCATAGAGGCAAAGGCAGGAACCTTTTCCTGTGGTTGAAAAGCATGCACAAGCTCAGTGCTGTTTGGTAGTGGGTCCTCAGGTGGGAAGGCATGGCCAAGCCAAGTGCCCAAGACTGCCCAGATGTATCTGAGGGACTGGGATGGCACAATCCGAGACTTCTTGCAGTTCAAGGTGAAGCCCAAGCTGTGCAAAAGGCTGCATTACCGAGGTGGACAGTCATAATATAGAAAAAAAAATGTCGACAGACAAAAATGTCGACTTTCGTTTTTTTTAATTATATATTTATTTTAGGGGTTCGGGAGTTAAAAAAAGGGAAAAATTTTAAAAAAAAATTAAAAAGGGGGGTTGTGGGGGGAACCCCCCCATTTAAAAAAAAAATGCATTGAAAAAAAAAGTCGACATTTTTTTTTCGACATTTTTTTTTCGACATTTTGACTGTCGACATTTTTGTTGTCGACATTATGACTATAAACCCATTACCGATTCAAGCTCACCGACGTCTTGACTGGGGGGCAAGGTCTGGCAAAATAGTCTTCCAGATAGGAAAAAACAGGATTGCCCTAAGTGAGCCGCTACCACTACCTGCAGCTTGGTGAAGACGTTGGTTGCCAAAAAAGGTTGAACGGCAGGACCTTATATTGGTAATGGCATTTATCCACTTTGAATCTCAGGTACCTCTTGTGGATAGGCCCATGAAAGTATGCATACTGGAGATGCAGGGAGACAGTTAACCCTGCAGGGCTAGGGCCTGAAGAATGTGGGATAGATTAAGCCCCTTCAACTTAACCTTGCATAAATAGAAGTTTAAAAACCTCAGATCCATGATGGGACAAAGGCCCAGGCCTCTTCGGCACCAGAAAATGGGTTGAATACAAGGACTTGCCTCATTATGAGCAGGGCGCCGGGTCCACGGCCCCCTTTGCCAGAAGATAATGGACCTCTTCCAGCAGGAGAAGTTCTGGAGGCAAGAACTGTACTTTTGGAGAAGTCGAGCAAAATGGAGCCAGTATCCCTGGTGAATGCCTTGTAAGGGCCAGGCATCAGAACTGGTGAGAATTAATTCCTTGCTCAATTGAGATATTCTATCTGCCACACGGGAAGGATGGTGGAAGTCAATCATAGAGGCTTCAAACCTGTGGCAGCAGCGGGCACAGTGGAGGCTGAGACGCCTCCTCTGTTGAGACGTTGCTGCACCTGCTGGCCTCTGGGAGCTTGACCTCTGCTTCTGAGCTTCGCCTCTGTGGGCGTGAGAGAAGGTGCAAAAACCCCTGCTATGAGGCTTGCAATTGTTGCTGTTGGGCTGCTAGACCCAAAGACTTTGCAGTTTCCTTTCGAAGCCTGTATTTTCTGTAGAGATTCATTAGCCTTCGTACCAAACAAGTTATGCCGCCAAATGGCAGGCCCTTAAGTTTCACCTAGACATCCGGAGAAAAAAAAAACAGATGTTCTCAGCCAAGAGTCCTTGCTCAGAAATGTGCTGGTGGCCATCGTTCTGGTCAAAGTCTGCAGTGTTGAGGACCATGGAGGATCTCTCAGGAGGCCTATTCTATTAATCTTAGACCTACTTTTGCAAAGCCAAAATCTTTTACCCCATGCATCCAGTCTGATGCTCTCGCGGTTTAGGGGCAAAGAGGGGAAAATGTGGTCTTCCGATAAACTGTGGCAGCATGTTCAATCAAACTTTCGAGTGATGTGAGCGCAAGCGGGTTTTAGGGTGTTGGTCTGTTCTTTTTGCTAGATCCATTATTTTTATTTTTATTTTTTTTAAATCAAGCTTTGACAGTGTTTCATGTTTCAAACAATCAGAACTAGTTAATAAGTGCAACATTTCAAAATGACAATACTTAATATAAACCAGAATCAGATCCAATTAGAATAAGTATACACATTATCCAAAGCATCTGAGCATCAATGGGGGTGGGGTGGTGGGAGGGGCGAAAATACCTACAAGACAGTAGTAGGCCTGTTTCTCATTATTTCAAATATCTCTAAGGATGTTAAGTCCTTTGCGAACACTGTCGGTCCCATTGTTTCAGAGGAGAGAGAAATTACGTAGAAGTTGGGATCTGTGGTATACATGCGCTTGGTCTTTAACATGTTCTATAAATGGCGCCCATGTCGCTAAGTATTTGTCATCAGGCTGGGAATCCTCGGTAAAAGAAAAAAAGTTTCACTTACAAACTGTATTTCTCCTTTAAACTGATCACTGTCCTCTGGGTCATACTGCCCCCGTCCAATGACAGTCCTCTGCCTAAGCCCCTCCCGTGGCAGCCATCTTCAGATTTGGTAAGCACATGAAGTGGGCGTATGACCAAGAACAGCTGCAGAGGGGTAGGAGGAAGGGTTTGCATGTGAATCCATGCCAGACCCATGCTGGAGAACAATAGTTTCAGGTAAGTAACTTGTTCCTTTTCCAGCATGGGGTCTGGCATGGATTCACATACTCATGAATAATGAATACATAGCAGCACAACATTACAAAACCACGGGAGGTGGCAAGGATCAACAGAAGCAATCAACTCTTACCTCTGGAACAGACTCACCTCAATCGAACAGGTTGCATAGCACTGCCTGGCTGACTCTGGACTCCTCCCTGGAACTCCTGTCGACGCAGTAGACTTGAGTGGAGGTGTGCGTGGAGCTCCACATAACCGCACTGTCCAGTAGGGGCACACCAGACAGGAACACCTTCGGTGCAGCTATTGGTCTGGTGGAGTGGGCCCTCAGACGGCCAGGCAGCGGTGGGTTCGCCAACCAATGACAGTTTGTGATGCAGCCGGAAAACCACCTGGAGATGGAAGCCTTGGACAAGGCCATCCCATGGTTCACAGGACCAAAGTTCCCAAACAGCTGAGAAGTCTTCCGAAAACTCATTGTGCGTGTCAGGTAGAACATCAGGACACGAGCAATGTCCAGGGACTGCAAGGCCCTTTCAGCCAGTGACTAAGGCTTCGGCAAAAACACAGGTAACACCAAAGGCTTGTTGAGGTGGAATTCCGACAGAACTTTCGGCACGAAAGATGTGTGCGTCCACAGCACCACCCTCGCCTTGCAGAGTCAGATATGTCTGTTTGCAGGATAGGGTCTGGAACTCACCCAATCTCCGGGCAAGGGTGATGGCCACAAGGAAAGCCATTTTCCAAGAGAGGAACTTGAGCGGGGCCTGATGCATAGCTTCGAAGGGGGCCCCCCCATGAGCCTCGTCAGCATCACATTGAGTTCCCATGCCGGGGCAGGAGCCTAGCCCAGCGAGAAAGATCTGAACAGTCCTTTGAGGAACTCCTTGGCGAGTTGGTGAGACCAAAAGTGAAGATCCTCCTAGAGACCTTGTGTAGCGAGAGATAGCCACCAAATGCACCTCGATAGATGCGTGCACCAGTCCGGCCTTGGCAAGGATACCAAGTATGGAAGAATATGCGGCGCCGTGACCCTCAGAGGGGTAATCTTCTCCGACCGGAACTGCATCGCGAAACACTTGCACTTGTGACAATAGCACTTCAAAGTCGACACCCTGGCCTTGGCAGTGACCTCCATACAATCCGCAGGCAATGCATATCCTCCAAACTATATGGCTGCAGGAGCCAAGCCCTCAGGTTCCGCAATCATGGCTCGTGGTGAGAGATTCCACCTCCTTCTCTGTCAAGAAGATCTGGAACCACTGGCAGCTTGACTGGAGGTGACGCTGCCAGGTTGAGAGGGTCCGGGTACCAAATCTGCCTCAGCCACGCCGTGGCGATGAGTTTCATCCTGCATCGGCATTGTCTTAGTGTGTTGATGACTCTTAGCAGGAGAGGCAACAGAGGAAATGCGTACAGAAACAGACCTTCCCACATGAAGGAAAACGCATCCCCCAGGCTCCTCGGTTGGTGGAATTTGCTGGCAAACCTATGGCATTTGGAGTTTGCCACCGTCGCAAATATATCGATCTGGTGCCTGCCTCACTTGATGAAGATGCGGTCCCACTTGTTCCTGACGAAATTCCCACTTGCGGCAAGAGCACAATTCCCTGCTGATTGAGTCTGAGATGGTGTTCTTGACTCCGCCAGGTGAAGAGGGACTAGGAAAATCTAGTGTCCGACGGCCCACTGCTACAAGTCCTGCACCTCTTTAGAGAGCACTGGGGATCGAATGCCCCCTGCTTCCTGATGTAGAATATTGTGGTGTGTGGTCTATGAAGATCCTCACCACCTTGCCCTTCAGAGATGGAAGGAATTACTTGAGGGCCTAGAACACTGCCTGTAGCTCCAGGATCTTTATATGGAGAT